>NC_057800.1:473561388-474161388 GCF_018294505.1 Triticum aestivum | reverse complement strand
AGTTGTCGTGCAAAAAGGTAGGTTGTACTAAAGAAAATATGTACAGTTCAAGATGAGTAAGGTTGAGCCTAATTGCCACTTGTATACGTGCGTTGAGCCCCTTCTATTGTAATAGGGGTATAGCCATCAAACCTGTATCAATTACATATAATTGCGCCGGACTCATCTAACCGCGTCCGTGGTCTTAACGACATGTCAGATGCTTCAGTTGGTGAGGCTGTTTAGCGTGCGGCTGCCAAGGCAGCCACACGGTCTTTCGCGCGCAAGGAGTGCTCAATGTTTCCATTTATCGTAATGATACCGCGTGGACCGGGCATTTTAAGCATAAGAGAAGCGTAATGCGGTATTGCGTTAAAGCGAGCGAAAGCTTCACGTCCGAGTAGAGCTTGATAGCCACTTTGGAACGGAGCGATGTGGAAGGTTAACTTTTCGCTGCGGAAGTTGTCGAGAAAGCCGAATATAACCTCTAGTAGTAGGGAGCCCGTGCAATGGGCTTCTGGGCCTGGCGTTACTCCTTTAAAGGTAGTATTGCTATGGCTAATTTTTGCTGGGTCTATCCCCATGTTGCATACTGTGTCCTGATATATCAGGTTTAAACTGTTGCAGCCGTCCATCAGAACTCGTGTGAAGTGGTATCCATCAATTATTGGGTCCAATACCAAGGCAGCCCATCCTGCACGTTGGACACTTGCTAAGTAATCCCGATGATCAAAAGTGATCGGTTGGGACGACCAGTGGCAGAATTCCGTGGTGATAGGCCGTGGGGCATGTGTCTCTGGGAGTGCCACTGTGTTTCTCCCCTTTATTACGTGTAACACGTTGACTGTTTTGACTTCTAGTGGGAATTTCTTCTGTTCCCCAGTGCTTTGCTTTCGAGGCTCGTCCTTGTCTTCGCTTGGTGTATCATGCCCCTTATGTTCGGCGTTGAGCTTGCCGGACTGCTTGAAGACCCAACATTGTCTATGGGTATGATTTGCAGGTTTGTCGGGGGTACTATAGATCTGACATATTTGGTCCAGAATTTTGTTTAGGCTGGACAGTTCGTCTCTGTTTCCTTTGGAGGGTGGCTTTTGCTGACCTGGCCTAGAGCTTCTAAATCCGGCGTTTACCGCCGTGCTCTTCGGGTTGTCTTCTTTATTCCGGCGCTTGTTTTTGCTGCATCGTGATTTCCCATTTTCGTCTCTGACTTCGGATGTACTTGGGTCAATGGTGCTGCATCGGGCTAAACACCTGTCCTCGCCCGCGCAAAAGCGGGTCATGAGGCTTGTTAATGTTGCCATTGTTCTCGGCTTTTCTTGGCCGAGGTGTCTGGCAAGCCATTCGTCTCGAACGCTGTGCTTGAAAGCTGCTAAGGCTTCAGCGTCCGGACATTCTACTATTTGGTTCTTCTTAGTGAGGAACTTGTTCCAAAGCTTTCAGGCTGACTCTCCGGGCTGTTGAGTTATATGACTTAAATCGTCCGCATCTGGTGGTTGGACATAGGTCCCTTGAAAATTTGCCCGAAAGGCGTCTTCGAGCTCTTCCTAACTTCCAATGGAGTTTTCGGTGAAGCTTTTAAGCCAATGCCGAGCTGGCCCTTTGAGCTTGAGGGGTAAGTACTTGATGGCGTGAAGATCATCTCCTCGAGCCATGTGGATATGGATGATATAGTCATCAATCCAGACCCCATGGTCTTTTGTTCCGTCATACGCCTCTATGTTTACGGGTTTGAATCCCTCTGGAAATTCATGGTCCAGCACCTCACCGGTGAAACATAGGGTGTGTGCGGCACCCCTGTATTTGGGTGTACCATGGTGTTCGGATGTTTGTTGTGTTGTATTGCATACTGGAGCGCGCTTGTGTGGCTCGTATAAGGATCTGGTTGCGTCGTCCTTTTGATGTGAGCCCTCGCGTGGATTGCGTACTGGCTTATGTGCAGCGTCGTTTCCCACTCTATATTAGTCACAAGGTCGTCTATCTGACCAGATGGCCATTTTGTTTTCTAATTGCGGGGGATCTAAGGCCTCCTCGTCGAATTCGGGTAGCAACTTTCGCTTCGGGTAGCTCTTGGTGTGGCGATTGCCGCCGTACTTCGCTGTAGTGTTGAGTACTTCACTCCATCTGATTCTGAGTGTGTCTTTCGCAGCCCTGAGCATTTGCTTCTGCTTTTTCAGACTCCTCGCAGTGGCAACAAGCCTTTGATGGGCATTCTGTTGCTCCATGCGCCTTTCCAGTGTGATGTCATTCGGACTATTATCTTCGACGGAGTCGAGTTGTTCGGTTTGATTCTCCGTGTTGCCCTGGTCGGGCGATGGTTCACCCTTCTCTATCGCTGGGTCAATATGACCGCTGTTTCAGCTGAGGCGGGATTTGGAGCGGCGCTTACGCCGCTGCTTTGACTGCTTCTTGAGGGAACAACCCTTCGTTGCGCCCTTCCGTTCCTCGTCGTCGCTTTCTTTGGGTGTGTCCACCATGTATACATCATATGATGAAGTGGGCGTCCAGTGCCCTGTGGGCAGTGGTTCCTGCTCGTCTCTTGCATCGTCGTCCATACCGTCGATGTCTTTGGAGTTGAGGTCGAGCATGTCGGTTAAGTCGTCGAAAGTGGCTACTAAGCGGGTGGTGGGTGGGCGGCGAAATTCTTCGTCATCTGCATCCCAATCCTGCCGAACATAGTTCGGCCAGGACTCTCCTGACAAGGAGAGAGACCTTAATGAGTTCAGTATGTCGCCAAAGGGCGAGTGCTGAAAGATATCCATGGAGGTAAACTCCATGATCGGCGCCCAATCGGATTCGATAGGCACGGGCGCAGGCGGTTGGGAGTCCGTGGCCGGGGAGGAATCCGGTAGTTCGGCGTCACGGCTCTCGTGAAGGGTAAGGTCAATACTCGGCTCGATCGCCGATGAGAGTGCGGCCTCCGTGGCGGGGTCTAGCCACCCATCCATGGATGGCGCAGCTGGTTCCAAATTGAGGGTCGGAGCGGTTGCCGGTGCGATCTCCTGAACACTGTCTAATGGTAGAGCAAAATCATACTCATCGTGACCGTGTGGCGCACAAGGCAGGGGCTCGAATCCGTCGAAGATCAAGTCTCCGCGGATATCGGCTATGTATTTTAAGCTTCCAAACCTGACTTGGTGTCCAGGGGCGTAACTCTCGATCTGCTCCAGATGGCCAAGCGAGTTGGCCCGCAGTGCGAAGCTGCCGAACACAAAGATCTGCCCAGGGAGAAAAGTCTCACCCTGGACTGCATCGCTATTGATGATCGAAGGAGCCATCAAGCCTAACAGCGACGACACAGAGGAACTCTCAATGAAAGCACCAATGTCGGTGTCAAAACCGGCGGATCTCGGGTAGGGGGTCCCGAACTATGCGTCTTAAGGCGGATGGTAACAAGAGGCAGGGGACACGATGTTTTACCCAGGTTCGGGCCCTCTTGATGGAGGTAAAGCCCTACGTCCTGCTTGATTATTCTTGATAATATGAGTAGTACAAGAGTTGACCTACCACGAGATCGGAGAGGCTAAACCCTAGAAGCTAGCCTATGGTATCATTGTATGTTGTCCTACGGACTAAAACCCTCCGGTTTATATAGACACCGGAGGGGGCTAGGGTTACACAAGGTCGGTTACAAAGGAGGATATATACATATCCGTATCGCCTAGCTTGTCTTCCACGCCAAGTAGAGTCCCATCCGGACACGGTACGAAGTCTTCAATCTTGTATCTTCATGGTCCAACAGTCCGGCCAAAGGATATAGTCTGGCTGTCCGGAGACCCCCTATTCCAGGATTCCCTCACTAAGGGTTATGGACAAGTTCAAGGAATTGACTACGACGAGACTTACTCGCTGGTAGCGATGCTAAAGTCGGTGAGGATCGTACTAGCTATAGTTTCATATTTCGATTACGAGATATGGCAGATGGATGTCAAGACAGCTTTCCTTCATGGAAATTTAACCGAGGACGTGTATATGATACAACCTGAGGATTTTGTTAATCCGACTAGCACTAGTAAGGTATGCAAGCTCAAGAGATCCATTTATGGGTTGAGGCAAGTATCTCGGAGCTGGAACATTCGTTTTGATGAGGTCGTCATTGGTTTCGGCTTCATCAAAAGCGAAGAGGACTCTTGTTTATACAAGAAGTTAAGTGGGAGCTCGATAGTGTTTTTGATCTTGTATGTGGATGACATACTATTGATCGGAAATGATATTTCGATGCTGAACTCGGTCAAGGAGTCATTGAATGGCAAGTTTTCGATGAAGGACCTTGGTGAGGCAATGTACATTTTAGGCATTAAAATCTGTAGAGATAGATCAAGGAGACTGCTCGGCTTAAGCCAGAGCACGTACATAGATAAAGTGTTGAAGCGGTTCAACATGACTGAGGCAAAGAAAGGGTTCTTGCCACACTCACATGGTATAAGGCTAAGAGAGACTCAGAGTCCTTCGACATCTGATGAGCGAAGCAGGATGAGTAGGATTCCATATGCCTCGGCAATCGGATCCATCATGTATGCCATGATATGTACGTGGCCCGATGTTGCTTTTGCAATAAGCCTAACAAGTAGATACCAGGCCAACCTAGGTGAGAGTCACTGGGCAGAGGTAAAGACTATTTTGAAGTACCGGAAAAGGACTAAAGAGATGTTCCTAGTTTATGGAGATGAGGAAGAGTTCGTCGTAAGGGGTTATGCCGATGCTAGTTTCCAAACCGACAGAGATGATTGTCGATCACAGTCCGGATTCGTGTACGTCATGAACGGAGGAGCAGTGAACTAGATGAGTTCCAAGCAAGATACGATGGCCGATTCTACTACAGAAGCCGAATACATTGCGTCTTGTGAAGCTGCAAAGAAAGGTGTTTGGATCCGGAACTTTTTGGATGATCTTGGTATTTTTCCCAGCCCCGGTAAAACCGTTGGACCTTTATTGTGATAATTCTGGTGCCATCGCACAAGCCAAGGAGCCGAGGAATCACCACAAGGTCTGACACATAGATCGGAAATATCACCTGATACGAACGATCGTAAAGAGTGGTGATGTAGAGTTATGCAAAATTCACATGGATGCAAATGTTGTGGATCCGTTGTCTAAGCCGCTTCCACAACCCAAGCATGAGGGGCACGTTAGAGCTATGGGCATTCGATGTCTATTTGATTGACTCTAGTGCAAGTGGGAGACTGTTGGAGATATGCCCTAGAGGCAATCATGTATGATGATATTTCCTATGTGTTTATGAATAAAGATAGTCCTTGGACATTATCCATGATGTGTATCAATGATGAATAAAGATAGTCCTTGGACATTATCAATGATAGAGCTATGGACTATGCACTGTATGATGACTGTCCTAAAAGGTCCCTAGTCGAAAGGGCTGTGTGGACGCGTAGCCAACTAGACTAGCATATGACACGGTCGATGGCTTGGTCTCACTAGCCATGGAGCATTGGATTCTAACCAGATAATATGGACTTGGAAGGATCTGGTCGGATTCGTCGTAGTCGGATCTGAGTCGAGATAAGGTCCAAGTCGGACATACCCAACTATGAGACACAGCGATATGTCATCTGTGAGTCTCTAGTACAACATATGTTCTATGTCCTAAGACCTAAGCTGACGCATGTACTCGGGGTGGTGACAGACTTGCTTTGGGCCGACCAAACGCTACTCCGTGACTGGTGATCGATTGTAGGTACAGAGCTAATACAGAGACTGAAAATTAAATGATCACACAACTGACTACCACAGAGAGTAATTTCAATACAAAATAAAATCACAAGTAGTAATCTGAATTTATACAAACCACTAACTGACAAATAGGCCACATATATATAATTGTTTCACATCAAACACACACACATATGCATTTATATCACAAGAACAATAAACTAGACACCAATCATTAGCAAGTACAGAATATATATGACATATATAGCTAGCTCTCATACATTTGAAATGAGGGTCACAATGTAATAGTACAAACTCTCAATGGTCAAAAAACTAAGAACAACACATGTCTTCGGACTGAACAAGTATCATCATCACACAACAATAATTTTGATGAATTACACACACACATAGAGAACAACAACATGCTCGGTTTGGTGAAGAAGAACAACAACAGAGATGGGTTCAGAAATGAAGCAAGGGCATCAGGGAGAGAAGAGCAGCAGTAGGTTCCTGGGAGAGGGAGCAACAGCAGTTCGGTTCAGAGAGAAGAAGTAGCAAGGGGTCTCGGAGAAGAAGCAGCAGAGATTGAGAAAGTTAGGAGCAGCAGGGGACGCAGAAGAGAGGAGCAGCAGCGGCGCTAAGGGAGATGCAACGGAGAGGAGGCAGCAACAGCAAGGGGAAGAAGAAGAGCAGCAATAGGAAGATGGAGAAGCAATGGAGATTAGGTGTTGGTCGCGCGGGGGACCAGACGCCCGTCTGGCGGGTCGCGCGTGTGGCGGTGCTGGTGGGCGGCGCTAGAGATGGTGATGGTGATGCAGCGCTGGTGGCGGCGATGTGGATGGATGATGGTGGATGGTGCAGCGGCAGGTGATGGAGATGGCGAGGATGGGTGCTGGGTGGCGCTGCTTGGCGCACCGCCGCGCTGGCCTGGCCATGGCGGCGGCCGGTGGTGGAGAAGGTGGGGTGAGGGGAATGGAGATGCCAGGCTCAATTTGCAGTGAGGTGCGGCTAGGGATTTCATTCCCCTCTCTGATTTTCCACATTTGCACATTGGCCCTCCTCTTCTCTTCATTTCTTCCCAAGAAGATCCTCTTCTTCTTTTAGTTTGCTCCCCTACATTACTTCTTTCCTTCACGCTCAGGCCTTGACGTATTTCTTTCGTACACTTCTCTCTTCTCGTTAGCCACATAGTAGAAGTCTTGACGATTATAATGCCTTTGCGCACTTTTCTGCAAAATAAACAATTCATAAGTCAACATTCTATTTTATGATTATCATTCGAATATTCAACAAGTCGTAGCAAGAATGGATGGATATATTTCAATAAATGGTGAATTTATGTGCCCAAATTGTATATAAGAAATGTGCTTATCCACTGGATAGTTACAAAGGTACGTTTCAGGCTTATCCAGACCCATGCTGCGAGACATGGTCGAGCAAGATGGGATTTGCCCCTCTGACCAGGAGAGATATACTCTAGGACCCTCATGTGATCCGACTAGGATAAGCATGGCCATGCGACAAGGATTATGAGATAATCCGGATAGTGGTCGGCGTCACTGGAACGAGAAAGAGGTCGGGCTAGCACAAGGATTACGGACTCACCTTGAGCTCGACAACATATATATCGTGTGGCAAAAGGAATGGAAGTGTGATGTACAGGTTCACTAACCAGCTTCATAGTCTTCTTGGTGTTCGGCATGCCTTGCTAGAGGCCGCTACAAACCGTGCAGTTCGGAGGTGATCCGAACTGTGACCAAGCCGACTTGAACCTAAGGGGTCACGCGCTTAAGGGAAGGAACCTAGGAGGTCGGATCTGAGGACACTGGTCGGATGTGATCCGAACTGTATTCGGATTGTGGCTGAGTAGACTTATGGGCTTAAGGGTCCGTGCGAGGCCCAAGTGTTGAGCCTGCGACGGACACCTATATATAGTGGAGGTGCCGCACACTCATGCGGCTGATCGCTTTGGCGCTGTCACTAGGGTTTGCATGTGTTGCGAACACCTCCACTCGCCGCCGTTTGTGTGATCGGACCTAGCAGTCCGCCGCACGACGTTCCTCCTACACGCGCGGATACCGTCAGAGGCGGTGCACTTGCGCCGCTCCGGCGAACTTGTACATGGGAACCGACCACCGGTTGTACGAGGGAGATCGGACGAGGAGGAGACGATCCACGCGAACGCGCTGCCCCAACTCTTTTCTTCCGCTGCACGGCACTGCGCATCTAGTGGTAACGAACTGTGATCCATCTCCCGTAGCATGTTCTTGGTTTTCTGCCCATAGGAAATTTTAATTTGCAGTCGACGCACCCTACCGTAGATCCCAACAGTTAGTCATCAGGTTAAGTAAGGGTTCGCATGCTATGAGTAAAATATGTTGATGATAAATAAGCACTGAGGGAGTCCTGGATTAGGGGGTCTCCGGACAGCCGGACTATCTCCATTGACCGGACTGTTAGACTATGAAGATACAAGATTGAAGACTTCGTCTCGTGTCCGGATGGGACTCTACTTGGCGTGGAAGGCAAGCTAGGCAATACGGATATGGATATCTCCTCCTTTGTAACCGACCTTGTGTAACCCTATCCCTCTCCGGTGTCTACATAAACAGAAGGGTTTTAGTCCGTAGGGGACAACAACCACAACATACAATCATACCATAGGCTAGCTTCTAGGGTTTAGCCTCTCCGATCTCTTGGTAGATCTACTCTTGTACTACCCATATCATCAATATTAATCAAGCAGGACGTAGGGTTTTACCTCCATCAAGAGGGCCCGAACCTAGGTAAAACATTGTGTCCCCTGCCTCCTGTTACCATCCGGCCTAGACGCATAGTTTGGGACCCCCTACCCGAGATCCGCCGATTTTGACACCGACATTGGTGCTTTCATTGAGAGTTCCTCTTTGTCATCGCCTTTAGGCCCGATGGCTCCTCCGATCATCAACAACGATGCGGTCCAGGGTGAGACCTTTCTCCCCGGACAGATCTTTGTGTCGGTGGCTTTGCACTGCGGGCTAATTTGCTTGGCCATCTGGAGCAGATTGAAAGCTACGCCCATGGCCATCAGGTCAGATTTGGAAGTTTGAACTACATGGCCGACATCCGCGGAGCCTTGATCTTTGACGGGTTCGAGCCACAGCCGGGTGCGCCGCACTGTCACGATGGGTATGACCTAGCTTTGCCGCCGAACAGTACCCCACAGGCCGCGCCCGCATCAGCTCCGACCCTTAGCTCGGAGCCAACTACACCAATCGAGGACAGGTGGCTAGACACCACCTCAGGGGCTGCAGCCTCAACGGCGATCGAGCCGAACACCAGCCTAATCCTCTGCGAAGCCCATGACTCCAAGGTGCCGGACTCCTTTCCGGACTCCGAACTGTCCGTGCCCCTGCCAATCGAATCTGATTGGGCGCCGATCATGGAATTCACCGCCGCAGATATCTTTCAGCACTCGCCCTTTGGCGATATTCTGAATTCACTAAGGTTTCTCTCTTTGTCAGGAGAGCCCTGGCCGGACTATGGCCAGCAGGATTGGGATGCGGATGACGAAGAAATTTGACGCCCACCCACCACCCACTTAGTAGCCACTGTCAATGATTTGACCGACATGCTCGACTTCGACTCTGAAGACATCGACGGTATGGACGACGATGTAGGAGACGAACATGAACCACCGCCTAAAGGGCACTGGAAAGCCACCTCGTCATATGACATATACATGGTGGATACACCCAAAGAAGGCAATGACAACGAGATAGTGGAGGATGACCCCTCCAAGAAGCAACCCAAGCGCCAACATCAGCGGCGCCGCTCTAAGTCCTGCCAAAGAAAAAGTGGTGATACCGGCACAGGAGATAATATCACTCCGGATAGGGCCGAAGACAACAACAATCGCCTCCAGCAAGATTCAGAGCAGGGGATGGAGGAGCCAGCTCTCCTGAGAGAGTGGCAGACGGAGAGGAGGAGGATGACAATTACATGCCCCCCTCCGAAGACGAGGCAAGCCTCGGCAATGATGAATTCGCCACACCAGAGGATCCCGTCGAACAAGAGTGCTTCAAGCACCGGCTTATGGCCATGACAAATAGCCTAAAGAAAGAGCAGCAACAGCTTCAAGCTGATCAAGATCTGCGAGCTGACAGATGGACTGTAGTCCTCGTGGCCAAGGAATATAAACTCGAGCGCCCCTCCAAGAATTCCCCAAAGTGCAGGTTACTACCCCGACTGGAGGAAGAAGCGTATGATACGGCTGATCGGCCACCTCGTGGCCGCGATAGAGAGGCATTCCAGCCAAAAACTCAGCCCCCACCCCGATGCCATTCAAATAAAAAGGCATGGGGAGACACGCCAGACCTGCGAGACATATTGGAGGACAAAGCAAAGCATGCAAGATCGATCTACGGATCACGAGGGTGCACCACTCTGCGAGACGATAAACGTCACGCCGGATATAGTAAAAGCAAATCCGGCCGGGCCGAACACAGTGGGCAAGACCCATTCGAGGTGTGTCGCGATATAGCACAATACAGAGGCGCCGCACACCCCTTATTCTTCACAGACGAAGTAATGGATCATCAATTCCTAGAAGGTTTCAAACCTGTAAATATTGAATCATACGACGGCACAACAGATCCCGCCGTATGGATCAAGGATTTCCTCCTCCACATCCACATGGCCCGCGGTGATGACTTACACGCCATCAAATACCTCCCACTAAAGCTCAAGGGACCAGCGCGGCATTGGCTTAACAGCTTGCCAGCAGACTCCATTAGCTGTTGGGAAGATCTGGAAGCCGCATTCATCGACAACTTTCAGGGCACTTATGTGCGACCACCAGACGCCGATGACTTGAGCCACATAATTCAGCAGCCAGAAGTGTCGGCCAGGCAATTCTGGACTCAGTTCCTTACAAAGAAAAATCAAATTGTCGACTGTCCGGATGCTGAGGCCTCAGCGGCTTTCAAACACAACATCCGAGACGAGTGGCTAGCCCGGCACCTTGGTCAGGAAAAGCCAAAATCTATGGCAGCACTCACGACACTCATGACCCGCTTTTGTGCGGGAGAAGACAGCTGGCTGGCTCGCAGTAATAACATATCGAAGAACCATGGTACCTCATATACCAAGGACGACAATAGCAGGTCACGTCGCAACAAACATAAGCGCCGCATTAATAGCGAAAATAACGAGGATACGACAGTCAATGCCAGATTCAAAGGCTCTAAACCCGGTCAGCGGAAAAGGCCATTCAAACTAAGTACGCCGGGTCCGTCCAGCTTGGACCGTATACTCGATCGCTCATGTCAAATACACAGAACCCCAGACAAGCTAGCCAATCACACCAACAGGGATTGTTGGGTGTTCAAGCAGGCCGGCAAGTTAATTGCCGAAAACAAGGACAAGGGGCCGCATAGCGATGACGAGGAGGAGCCCCGGTAGCCGCACACCGGAGGACAGAAGAGGTTTCCCCCGCAAGTGCGGATGGTGAACATGATATACGCAACCCACATCCCCAAGAGGGAGCGGAAGCGTGCGCTCAGGGATGTATATGCGTTGGAGCTAGTCACCCCAAAGTTCAACCCTTGGTCCTCCTTTCCGATCACCTTCGATCGCAGGGACCACCCCACTAGTATCCGTCATGGCGGATTCGCCGCACTGGTCCTAGACCCAATCATTGACGGATTTCACCTCACTCGAGTCCTTATGGATGGCGGCAGGAGCCTGAACCTGCTTTATCAGGACACAGTGCGCAAAATGGGTATAGATCCCTCAAGGATCAAACCCACAAAAACGACCTTTAAAGGCGTCATTCTAGGTGTGGAGGCCCATTGCACAGGCTCAATTACACTGGAAGTGGTCTTCGGATCCCCGGATAACTTCCGAAGCGAAGAGTTAATCTTCGATATAGTCCCGTTCCGCAGTGGTTATCACGCGCTGCTCGGGCGAACCGCATTTGCTAGATTCAATGCGGTACCGCATTATGCATACCTCAAGCTCAAGATGCTAGGACCTCACGGAGTTATTACAGTCAATGGAAACATAGAGCGCTCTCTCCGAACAGAGGAGCACACTGCGGCCCTCGCAGCAGAAACGCAAAGCAGCCTCTCAAGGCAATCAACCAGTTCGGCACTTCAAAGCCCGGACACCTTCAAGCGCGCTCGGAGCAATCGGCAAATAGACCGCCTGGCGTGATCTGAGCTCGCGTAGCAATATGGCGGCCACCCCAATCCAGCCCAAAGGCGAAACTCGTGCCACGCGTACATAATTACGCATTAAAAAATACCATGGGCACAGGTGGGGAGGGGGGCACAACTACGGCACGCCCCAAGACGCGACTTAAACCGCACTAGGGGCTTCCCGTTCGGTTATTTTTCTCTTTTTTTCAGGACCTTAATCTCTGGAAACACTATCCGGCAGCACTATTGCCGAACACATGATGCAGCAACCAAGGAGGCAAACAGCTACGTCATACCACGGAATTCCCAGGTGGATTACAGTAACGAGCGAAATATTTGATTTAATACCATTCCTCAGCTTGCCCTTGGAAGGGACATAGTCCTACTCTTTGCTTATCGCACTATCTGTATCACTCTGCTTTAACGCAATTTTTTAAATAAACAATGCATGACATTACAACTATTATTAAATTCTTGTTACATATATATATATATATATATATATGTGTGTGTGTGTGTGTGTGTGTGTGTGTGTGTGTGTTCATTAATGACGCCTTGCAACCGTACACTCTGGTACAGCCAATACGCCAGGGGCTTACGTACCCCACAATACGGTGTGAAAAGTCCAAACACTTTCACAAGTGTGGCACCCCGAACTTGTAGCATTATATGCATCAGCTCCGAATCATGTCTTTGGTTAAATGTTGGGTTTGTCCGGCTCCTATGTTTTGGTACCTTATGTTCCGCTCTATCGGCTAAGGTAGCGCTAGGAGAACTACTGCGATTGTGCCCTGGTTCTGCTGGCTTCAGCACTTCAGTAGAGAAAGCTAAAACTGACTGTCATGATAAGGCGAGAGACTGGTCGCTGTTCGGCGAGGTTTTCGAGTCCCTAAAGACTTATGCCGCTTAGAGCGAGGGGCCGGCCCTGTCCGGCTTAAAGGCGTGTATCGCGCCCCAAATTCGGCCTTCCGAATACCAGGGGCTTCGCCGAACTTTAAAATTATAGAATTCTATGGCTAAGTGAGAGTGATAAAGCATTATTAGTCCAGTTGCCTTGTTCGCTGTGCTAAGCACCTCCCTTGAAGGACCCAAACATGGGAACAAGAGTGCTCAGGTTTATCCCAAACACCCCAGCACTCGTGGCATGGGGGCAGAAGTCGAGGACTAGCCATCTCTCAGATTGGATAAACAGCCAAACAGAAGGTAATATTTTATATTCAAACAAGTGTTGCATAGCGCATATGAAACAAGTTTTCATAAATACAGGATAAAACGAGCAAGTCTCACTCAAATATTACATCTTTTGAACACTCGTCCGCTATGAGATGGGCACCCGGCAGAACACCCTCGTAGTACATCTCGGGGTGGCGGTGCTCCTTGCCCTCTGGCGGCCCCTCCTTGATCAGCTTCACGGCGTCTAGCTTGACCCACTGCAATTTCACGCGGGCGAAAGCCCGGCGTGCACCTTCAATCCAGACAGATCGCTTGACGATCTCCAGCCACGGGCAGGCATCCACAAGCCGCCTCACCAGGCCGAAGAAGCTGTTCGGAAGGGCATCGCCAGGCCACAGCCGGACTATAAAGCCCTTCATGGCCTGATCAGCCGCCTTATGTAGCTCGACCATCTGCTTCAGCTGGTCGCTCATTGGCATCGGGTGTTCGGCCTCAGCATACTGAGACCAGAACAGCTTCTCCATTGAGCTTCCATCCTCGGCCTGGTAAAATTGTGCGGCATCGGACACGCTGCGGGGCAAATCTGCGAATGCTCCTGGAGAGCTCCGGATTCGCGTAAGTAATCGGTAATTTACTTTTACATGCTTGATTTGCATATAGAAAGCCTTACCGCCGCTATCTTCTTCATTGCGTCGAGCTCCTGGAGGGCCTTTTGGGCTTCGGCCTGGGCACTTTTTGCGCTCTCGAGGGCCGCTGCAAGCTCAGACTCCCGCGTCTTTGAGTCATGCTCCAACGCCTCGTGCTTCGCCACGAGAGCCTGGAGCTCTTGCTGCACCTCGCCCACCCGAGCCTCGTGCTTCTCTCGCTCGGTGCGCTCCTTGGCCGCTTTATCTTCGGCCTTGGTTAGCGCTTGCTTCAGGGTCGCCACCTCGGTCGTGACCCCTGGCAAATATATGATGATCCTGTCATTTTGCAATCGCGTCTTCTTTTATATATACATATCTATAGACAGGGTATTACTTACCCTTGTTCTCCTCGAGCTGCCTCTTGACAAGGCCGAGCTCTTTCCTGGACCCCTCGAGGTCCTGCTTCAGCACGGCGACCTCCGCAGTCAGTGCGACGGACGCCAGCAGCAAAGCTTGCATATGCATATTGACATACTTATATTAGACTCCTGCGATATTATTTGATCCTCTGTTCGGCTTTTTCTTTGTGAACACCGAACAAAGCATCAGGGGCTACTATCTATGCGGTAATATTTCTACTACATTTTAAAACACTTACCTCGAAGCCTGTTAGAAGGCTGGCACAGGCTTCAGTCAACCCGCTCTTGGCGGACTGAACCTTCTGGACCACCGCACTCATAATAGTACGGTGCTCCTCGTCGATGGAAGCGCTGCGAAGCGCTTTCAGCAGATTGTCCAGCGCCTCTGGATGGACAGAGGTCACCGGCACAGGCGTCTTGCCCCTCTTAGAAGGAGGCCGCCTGCCCGAGCCTGGAACTGCTGGAGGTTCCGGCGCAGTGTTCGGCTGAGGGCCGAACTCGGAGCTCTCAGGGGCCCCGCCCCCTCGGCTCCCGGAGTCCGGAAGGTCGCCTTGAGGCACCTCTGGGACTGTCTCCCCTTGATCTGGTGCCTCTTGAGACAGCACCTCGGCATCGTCGGCAGGATGAGGGGAGGTGGCGGTCGGGACTAGATCGCTATCCATGTCCGACGAGCCCAGGGAGCCGTCCGATGATACATAGATACTGGATCGTGGCGGCCTGCATAATTATGTTCGGTGTTAGGGAAAGTAGTGTGACAAAGGAATGCTATGAGTTACTCTGGTATGCGAATACTTACGATCTCCCCGGGGGCTTGGCCCTGGGCAACCACTCCTCTTCGCCTTCGTCGGCGGTGATGGAACTGTCCTGAAGGAGAGTCCTTCCCTTGTTGGACCCTTCCCCCCCCCAGTTGGGGCAGCCTTCCTTTTCTTCTCTCCCCCAGCCGGGGGGAGCATCTTCTTCTTCTTCCTCGTCTTCGGGGGAGGAGTGCACAGCAGAGTCATCGGACGGTGACTCCGACGACGCCTGGCATCGGGAACTCTTTCGGGTTCCCTTGGCCTTCTTGGTCTTCTCCGGCACCGTATAAGGGGTCGGAGTCAGCATCTTCGCCAGAAGAGCGTATGCTAGGCCTTCGGGCAAAGGAGCCGAACAGTCGATCTGTCCGGCCGTCTCCTGCCAGTCATGTCAAAGGTACGGGAGTTTAGATCCCGCATGGAGTCAATCTATAAAAACTAATTATCCTGTGAAAGGTAAAGCAGCTTACCGCACTGGCTTGGCGCTTCGCGCTAAATCTGCGATCCTCGGTATTGGGAGGGGGGACCTCGGCGCTTTTGAACAGCACCCTCCAGGCATCTTCCTGAGTAGTGTCGAAGAGCCTATTCAGAGTTCGGTGCTGCGCCGGGTCGAACTCCAAAAAGTTGAACTCCCACTATTGGCATGGGAGGATCCGGCGGTGGAGCATGACCTGGACCATGTTGACAAGTTTGAGCTTCTTGTTCACCATGTTTTGAATACATGTTTGGAGTCCGGTCAGCTCCCCCAAACTACCCCAGGACAGGCCCTTCTCTTTCCAGGAGGTGAGCCGCATGCGGATGCCAGATCGGAACTCGGGGGCCGCTGCCCAAGCAGGGTCGCGCGGCTCGGTGATGTAGAACCACCCCGATTGCCACCCCTTTATGGTTTCCACAAAGGAGCCCTTGAGCCATGTTACGTTGGGCATCTTGCCCACCATGGCACCTCCGCACTCCGCCTAGCGGCCGCCCACAACCTTCGGCTTGACATTGAAGGTCTTCAACCATAAGCCGAAGTGGGGCTTGATGCGAAGGCCTCGCACACGATGATAAACGCCGAGATGTTGAGGATGAAGTTCGGGGCCAGATCGTGGAAATCCAGGCCGTAATAGAACATGAGCCCCCGGACGAATGGGTGGAGAGGGAATCCCAGTCCGCGGAGGAAATGGGTGAGGAACACTACCCTCTCATGGGGTCTGGGGGTGGGGATGAGCTGCCCCTCATCTGGGAGCCGGTGCGCGATGTCGTCGGGCAGGTATCCGGCTCTCCTCAGCTTCTTGATGTCCCCATCTGTGATGGAGGAGACTATCCACCTGCCTCCCGCTCCGGACATGGTTGGAGAAGGTTGAGGTGGGAAGTGCGGACTTGGGCGCTAGAGCTCGAGTGTGCGAAAACGAATGAGCAAAGGAGGAAGAAGGCGTGGATAGAAAGGTGAATCCTTATCCCCTTATATGGGCGGATGAAACTAAGCGTCCCCACTTGCCTGGTAAAACTCGCTTATCCCCCAAGCGCCGTAATCGATGGCGCGGTTGGGTTACCCACGCCTGTATTGATGAGAATCCCGTAATAAGGGGACACGGTCTCTGCTTTGACAAGATGTGTCGAAAAACTGCCTCTCGTTATGTGTGGGGCTAGTTAAAGGAAATGGTTCAAATAATCACCGGGCCATGACATAACGTCATGCTGCCAAAACAAGTCAACAAATTAGATTTGCGAAAATATTATTCTCTCTACGGTGGTATGTGGAACTTATTTTGCAGGGTCAGACACTATCCTCGTATTCAAATTCTTTTCTGATGTATTCGGAGAAGGAACCCGCCTTGCAATGCTGAAGACAATACTGCACGCCGGACTCATCGTCATTGAAGCCTGGTTCAGGGGCTACTAAGGGAGTCCTGGATTAGGGGGTCTCCGGACAGCCGGACTATCTCCATTGGTCGGACTGTTAGACTATGAAGATACAAGATTGAAGACTTCGTCTCGTGTCCGGATGGGACTCTACTTGGCATGGAAGGCAAGCTAGGCAATACGGATATGGATATCTCCTCCTATGTAACCGACCTTGTGTAACCCTAAACCTCTATAATGTCTATATAAACCGAAGGGTTTTAGTCCGTAGGGGACAACAACCACAACATACAATCATACCATAGCCTAGCTTCTAGGGTTTAGCCTCTCCGATCTCGTGGTAGATCTACTCTTGTACTACCCATATCATCAATATTAATCAAGCAGGACGTAGAGTTTTACCTCCATCAAGAGGGCCCAAACCTGGGTAAAACATTGTGTCCCCTACCTCTTGTTACCATCCGGCCTAGACGCACAGTTCAGGACCCCCTACCCGAGATCCGCCGGTTTTGACACCGACATCAGATTAATTCAAGCCACATGGAAAACCCATTTATCCAAACCAAGCATTATTAAGAACTAGGAAATATAGCACATGTATATGTTTCTCATGCAGTATAAGTGCAGCCACATTTGATTTATTCCTCACATGGTATACAATAAAAGAATGCAGCCACAACAATTGAACATCGCATTGCAGAATTGAACCAAGCAGTTAACTAAACACCTCAACAAATGAACCAAATGTTAACTGAGCACCACATTGCACAATATGATTTCGCCTATATAATTGTATTTTTTTCATTGCCTCTTATTGCTTTCAAATTTTTTTCTCGTGTCAACATAGAACAATAGGAGTGTTGTGTGAATTTTTGTGCTTTTTTGCGGTTTGTTTGGACATTTTATGCATTAAGTGAGTTTGCAATGCATTTATGTGCATAATTCAAATTTGAACTACATGCGCATGCTCTAGTGCATATAAACTGGTTGAAAAATAAAATATGTGTCCTTGGGTGCATGCTTAGGTCCCATGCAAGAAATGGGAATGAATTTCAAACACCTTGGTACCGTTGATTGCCGACAAAAAATTGAGATGCCTGGTTTTTAAATTCTAGTAAATCGAAAACTCGTCTGAAATTCATGAAACTTCGCATGCTATCATGGAGCGGCATCAACATGCCATGGTACAAATTTTGTCCCATTTAGGGCTGGTTTGGGTATATTCTTCTCACAAACCGGAGGTTCTCACAACAAGCATGATGGTTTTCGATAGGGAACATCTCACCTTTGGGGACGAAACGATATCCATTGCCTCTTATTGCTTTCAAAAATTTTTCTCGTGTCAACATAGAACAACAGTAGTGTTGTGTGAATTTTTGTGCTTTTTCAGGGTTCGTTTGGACATTTTTATGCATTAAGTGAGTTGTCAATGCATTTATGTGCATAATTCAAATTTGAACTACATATGCATGCTCCAGTGCATATAAATTGGTTGAAAAATCAAATATGTCTCCTTGGGTGCATGCTTAGGCCCCATGCAAGAAATGGGAATGAATTTCAAACACGAGGGCACCGTTGATTGCCAGCAAAACATTGAGATAACTGGTTTTTAATTCTAGTTAATCTAAAACTCGTATGAAATTCATGAAACTTGGCATGCTATCATGGAAGGGCACCCGACATGTTGTGTTATTTTTCGTGTCCATTTTGAGAGAAGGTGTTGGGGATATGACTACCAGATATGACCCGCCCAGGAAGGGGCCGGGTCAACCACAATGGCGGTTCACCTGTATGAAGCCCAAGAGTATACAAGATGGAGGTTCACAGTTAGGCTTATGATAGGCCCAAGCCTAGAGGCTGCTTAAGGCCCGTAAGTATAAACCGCCATGTATGAATAGACTTGTAATGTAAGGCATGTAAGATACGTCACCGAGCTGGACTGAAAGTGCAACTATCCCTAGGTGGTTTTGGTAATTCATAACAACATATAGCTCATTGAGCTAATGCTATTCCAAGATGACTATTTCAGGAAAGCTCAATTATTGGCATGGCATGGATGTGAAAGTGGAACCCTCAAAATGCTAAGGAAAAAGGATTGGCTCAAGCTCAAAAGCTCAAGACTCTTCATTTTATATTTTAGTGATCCAAGATCACATTGAGTCTTTAGGAAAAGCCAATACTATCAAGGAGGGATGAGGTGTTGCTTAATGAGCCTCTTGCTTCATGTGCTTAGTGATATGCTCCAAAACCCTCAACTACTTTCCCATATCCACATATGACCTAAACCCTAAGCCAAACTTGGTCCTACCGATTCTTTCTATCCAGCGCCACCGAGTTTCACTTGTCATAAGCCACTGCCAAACCCTAGCAATTTGGTTCTACCGATAGGGATCTCGGTCTCACTGAGATGGGATTGCAAACTCTCTGTTTCCCTTTCGTAACTTTTCGGTCTCACCGAAAGAGCGAATCGGTCCCACCGAGATTGCAATGTAAACTCTTTGTTTCCCTTTTGTAACTTTTCGGTCTCACCGAAAGAGCAAATCGGTCCCACCGAGTTTGCCTGACCAACTCTCTGGTTAGCTTATTACCAAACTCGGTCTCACCGAGTTTGTGTAATCGGTCTCACCGAGATTACGTTATGCCCAAACCCTAATCATATCGGTCCTACCGAGTTGCATGTCGGTCCCATCGAAAATCTCTAACGGTCACTAGGTTTACCTTTTCGGTCTGACCGAGTTTGTTGATTTGGTCCCACCGAGATTGGAAAACTGTGTGTAATGGTTGGATTTTGTGTGGAGACTATATATACCCCTCCACCTCCTCTTCATTCGTGGAGAGAGCCATCAGAACACATACACAATTCCAACTCATATGTTCTGAGAGAGAACCTCCTCCTCATGTGTTGAGACCAAGATATTCCATTCCTACCATATGAATCTTGATCTCTAGCCTTCCCCAAGTTGCTTTCCACTCAAATCTTCTTTCCACAAAATCCAAATCCTATGAGAGAGAGTTGAGTGTTGGGGAGACTATCATTTGAAGCACAAGAGCAAGGAGTTCATTACCTACACACCATTTGTTACTTCTTGGAGAGTGGTGTCTCCTAGATTGGCTAGGTGTTACTTGGGAGCCTCCGACAAGATTGTGGAGTTGAACCAAGGAGTTTATAAGGGCAAGGAGATTGCCTACTTCGTGAAGATCTACCGCTAGTGAGGCAAGTCCTTCGTGGGCGATGGCCATGGTGGGATAGACAAGGTTGCTTCTTCGTGGACCCTTTGTGGGTGGTTGCTTTTTCGTGGACCCTTTGTGGGTGGATCCCTCCATGGACTCGCACAACCATTACCCTTCGTGGGTGGAGCCCTCCGTGGACTCGCGCAACCGTTACCCTTCGTGGGTTGAAGTCTCCATCAACGTGGATGTAGGATAGTACCACCTATCCGAACCACGGGAAAAACATCCGTGTCTCCAATTGCGTTTGAATTCTCCAAACCCTTCCCCTTACATTCTTGCAAGTTGCATGCTTTACTTTCCGCTGCCAATATACTCTTTGCATGCTTGCTTGAATTGTGTGATGATTGCTTGACTTGTCCTACAATAGCTAAAATCTGCCAAGAACTAAAACTGGGAAAAGGTTAAGTTTTTATTTGGTCAAGTAGTCTAATCACCCCCCCTCTAGACATACTTTCGATCCTACAAGTGGTATCAGAGCTTTGGTCTCCATTTGCTTTGATCTCCATAGCTTTTGGTGGTCATAGCATTGGTTTCACAACCTAGGAGAGTATGGCGTCTAGCGAGGGAAATTATCATCGTAGAGGTCCTTACTTTGATGGTACTAATTTTGCTAGTTGGAAGCATAAAATGAAAATGCATATTCTTGGACATAACCCCGCCGTTTGGGCTATTGTGTGTGTTGGTTTGCAAGGTGACTTCTTTGATGGGAAAGAACCAAACCGTGAAGCTACCGCGGATGAGTTGAAGATGTTGCAATACAATGCTCAAGCTTGTGATATTCTCTTCAACGGATTGTGCCCCGAAGAATTCAACAAAATCAGCTGTCTTGAGAATGCAAAGGAGATTTGGGACACTTTGATTGATATGCACGAAGGTACCGACTCCGTCAAGGAATCCAAGTTGGATGTGCTTCAAAGTCAACTTGACAAGTTCAAAATGAAGGATGGTGAAGGTGTCGCTGAAATGTACTCTAGGCTTGCTCTCATCACAAATGAGATTGCCGGCTTAGGAAGTGAAGAGATGACCGATAGATTCATCATCAAGAAGATTCTAAGAGCCTTGGATGGAAAATATGATACCGTGCGCACATTGATCCAAATGATGCCCAATTACAAAGATCTCAAGCCAACGGAGGTGATTGGAAGAATTGTTGCTCATGAGATGTCACTTAAGGATAAAGAGGAACTTCACAACAAATCAAGTGGTGCCTACAAAGCCTCATGTGAAGCCCCTACATCATCAAGTGTGAAACAAAACTTCAATGAAGAATTGAGCTTAATGGTGAAGAACTTCAACAAGTTTTACACGAGTAGAAGCAAAGATAGAAGCTTCAAGTCAAGGTCCTACAATGACAAAAGATCTTCTAGTCGAGAGCAAAACTGCTACAGTTGTGGAAGACCCGGACACTATTCCAATGAGTGTACGGCTCCCTACAAGAGAAGAGAAGATTCTCCAAAAAGAAGAAGCAAAGAATCACCACCAAGAGAGAGAAGGAGTAGAGATGATCGTTATGAACGAAGATACTCATGGAGAAGCAAGGATTCGGAAAGGAAGGAAAAATCATCAAGGAGCTACACAAAACAAAGACATCAAGCTCATGTTGGTGAATGGGTATCCGGCTCCGACTCCGACAGCCACTCCGAGAGAAGTTATCACTCCGACTCCGAAGATACTCAAGATGAAGGTGTTGCCGGTCTAGCACTTGTGTCAACCAACTCCTACGACGTATTTGACTCACCAAATGAAGGAATTGGAAGATGCTTCATGGCCAAAGGTCCTAAGGTAACACACCCCGAGTATGTTGATTTCAATAGTGATGAAGATGACTTGTTAGGTGATGATTTGCTTGTTGACAACTCTAGTGATGAATACTATGATGAAACGTCAATTAATCATGCTAATCAAGATAAAACGAATGACAATGATAAGGAGAAGATTTAGGCTCTAACTAAAGAACTAAACACTCTTAAGTTAGCTCATGAAACTATCTTCGAAGATCATCGAGAACTTTTAATAGCTCATGAGAAATTACGCTTTGAAAAGCTCAATCTTGAGCAAGAGCATGAGTTCTTAAAAGCAATCAATGATGATCTCCGCAAGAAAAGTTCTTCTTACATTGCCAAGCGTTTACTCTTATCCACTTACATGCCTCAAGTCAAGTCTAGTAACACGAACAAGAAAGATTCTTCCTCTAGCAGTAACGATGATCATGCTAAATCCAATATTGTTGCTTCTAGTAGTTCTCTTGATTCCACTAATGATTCTCTTAGCCAAGTTACACTTGAGCAAGAAAATAGCTTATTGAAGGGAATTATAGAGAAAGGAGTGTACAAAAGCCTTGCCGGGAGTAAGCAATTCGAGGAAATTGTGCGCAAGCAAGGAATGCACCGGAAGAATCAAGGTGTTGGTTTTGAATGAAAGTTCAATGCCAATGGAGTTGAGTGGGAAGAAGATCAATACCCCAAGACAAAGTTTGTTCCTCAACAAGAGAAGTATGATACTTCTTTCAAGGGGACACAAGCTCAAGATGATCTTCCATCACAAGACTACAAGCAAAAAGGCAAGGACAAGCTTCAAGAGGAAATTGATGAATTTGAAAAAGCTCCTAAGACCTTAGTCAAGTGGATTCCCAAGACTACTTCAAGTTCCACTTCATCAAGTACGACTACAACTCCAAGGATTCCCATCAAGATGGTGTGGATCCAAAAGAAGAAGAACTAGAGAGTTCTTGAGGGTGACTCCGCCAACATACTTCACTCTTATCATTTTGGCAAGAACAAGTGCAATCAACTTCCACATCTTGCACTAGTTCAAGGAGTCACAAACCCTCTTGTTGGTAAGACAAGGGACAAGGTAACCTAAAAGTTTTCATGGACATCATCTTGTGTGTGCATCACTCTATGTCTATGGATATCCTTGTTTGTTCCTTGTGGGACTAACCCATGTAGGTATTGAAAGTGCAATTCACTCAAATGGATAGCTCCAAGTGATCTACATCAACATTGAGCATCCACATCTTCAACATCTACATGAAGTCATCATCGACAAAACCCGAGGTTAGTTCATCCCTCTAAGGGGGGATATCACATCTAGGGGGAGCTTTACTCTAAGACTTGAGCTAAAGCAACTCTAAAGATGTGAACACAACAATGCTTTATGTAAAAGTGGTAACCCCACTTGAGCTTAAACGATGAGTATGACCTATGATCAAGTGTTCTCACTTGATTCCTAAGTCAATATACTCATATATAGATGACCTTGTCATCGCAAATTGCTTGATAGATGCTAGAATTGGTTGTGCATGCCTTGTCACATATTTCATTTGCCATCTTATTGTGTGAGCATGCTGGTTGCATATTTTACTCATTCGAGGACATCCACTTGTTGTTTTGATTATTTGGTTTTATTTCCTTTTGCCAAGTGGATGGACAAGAATGCCTAAGAACCTCCTCTAGCTATCTATGCTTTTCTCGTCTCAAACTCTATTCATGCTGCATCACAAAATTTGATCAAGTCAGATTCGAACCACTCTGTGTGAGGAGCGCTCGGAGTCCCCGATTCGTCATAGACTTAAACTTCCAAAACCTCTTTATGATTCTCGGTCTGACCGATACCCTACTTTCGGTCCTACCGAGATCATTAAGTTGATCTAGGTTTTCAATCTCGGTGCAACCGATTTGAACCATTCGGTCACACCGAGTTGCAACAACTGGATACAGTTTTGCATCTCGGTGCCACCGAGTTGTTCCACTCGGTCACACCGACAGGGTCGGGCTATATATAGTCACGGGCAAAAATTTGGAAATTTCTCCGAACCCCTTCGCCCGCGCGATAGCCTGCTCTGCCAACTTGGTCTCCGGATCGTCTCCTCACCGCCAGCCGCCTCCAGTCGCTGGTCTCCGTCACCGTCAATGGAAATTCAACCCCGCCGTTGCCGCCGTATTGAGTCTCCGCCGAACTAGGGTATGGACTCGATCTTTGTGCTATTCCCCAATCCGATTCTTAGCACATTGTGATCATCATGATTCTGGCCACGTTTGTTAAACTTCTATCCAGTCAATGAACTCGTAGATTAGGTTTAATTTGAAAATTTTAGGGTTAGGTTTCCGCCGAAACCATCTCGGACCCACCGAGTTGAAAAACTCGGTCCCACCGATTTGGCTTATGCCATTGCACAAGTGAGACTCGGTCTGACCAAGAATTACTTATCGGTGTGACTGATTTTGGAACTCTGTGAAACACTAGCAGTCTCGGTGCCACTGAACTGTGACTCAGTCTGACCGAGTTCACTAGTTTAGGTGCCAAAACTGCTTCAGTATCACCGAGTTTAGAAATCGGTAGATCCGAGATGCTTTCAGTGGGAAACTAAAACTAAGTTTTGAATTATTCTTTTGCAAAAATCTCTGCATTTTGTGATGCTTATCCACTCTATCTCATCTATAACCTATTCACAGGGTCAGCAGTCAGCTTGTTCATCATGTCAGACCAAAGTGATAGCTAGAACATGTCAGAAGAGCAAGTGCAGATGAGTGAGGGCACTAGTCCCTCAAGTTCTTCAGATGATGGCATCAGAAGTACTCCTAGCAATCTGCCTAAAGCTGCCACCAGACAGAGGAAGAAGAGAACCTCAGAATCAGAGGATGAGGATTATGTGGCAGAAGAGGAAGCAACTTCAAAGAGAGTAGTGCTTGAGAAGGAACATGGCTCAGCTCAAGGCACAAAGCCAGGGATGAAAGTCAAAAGGCTAGCAGGCCGGCAGCCTATGTCAAAGGCCGGAGCTTCAACTGAGAAACCCACTCCCATAGAGCCAGTTGCTGCTGAAGGAAAGAAGAGGAAGGAAAGGGTCAAGAAGACCGTAGCCAAAGTTCTTGGAAAGGCTTCCATCATGGAAGATGAGGATGAAGAAGAAGAGGTTTCTGCACCAGCACCTAAGGCACCCAAGCTGATGGGTGATGCCATAAGATCAGGGTCAACTGCTTCGAAGGCCAAGCCAGCTCCAAAGCCAAAGCCAAAGAGGAATATAAGAAGCATCCCAACTGCTGAGAAGAACAAGGCCCCAGTGCCTGAAGCTATTGAAGAAGATGATGAAGAGCATGTTCTGAGAAAGCTCAAGCCCAAGATCCCAGACCATAGTGATGCTCATCCTATGGCTGAGGACATGAAGCTTAGAAGAGACTCAGGACTGAGGAAGTGGAGAGAAGCAGATCCGTATGCTTCAAGGAGAAGAACTGTTGTTGATTACAGGTTTCACACTAAGGAACAGCAAGACTTCTATGAGACAGTTTTGTTGGACAAGAAGCCCATAGTTTGTGACATGAGATGGGTCAATTTGGAGTACATCAAGGACAATGAAGAACACTACCCTGGAGTGTATGACAGCTTCAATGCTTGTGGAGTAGCAGACTTTGTTGGGCAGAAGCTCACAAAGTGGAACGAGGAACTCATTATGCAATTCTACTCCACAGCACATTTCTACCCAGATGGAAAGATCACATGGATGTCTGAAGGTACGAGGTACCAATCTACTGTTGCTGAGTGGGCACAGCTCATCAATGCCCCAGAGGAGCATGAGGATGACTTGGATATCTATGCCAAGAAGAAGATGGACCACAACTCTATGTCCAATATGTACAAGGAAATACCAAACGAGGCACTTGATACTTTCAAGTTTGGGTCTGTGCATTATCTTCTGTCAGGGCTGCCAACCATTAACTGGATCCTTAGGCACACTCTGTTGCCCAAGTCAGGTGATCACAAGATGATCATAGGCCATGCAATCAATTTGCTTCATGTATTTGATGTGCCACAGAAGTTCAAAGTTATGAGCCTCATGGTAGAAACAATCAAGAGGACAGCAGCAAACCAGAAGAGGAGCTGTGGATATGCCCCACAGATTCAGGAGCTCATCAACTCTAAGATGGGCACAGGCATATACTTGTTGGACAAGGAACACTTGCCTATTCATCCAGACTTTGAGGACAACCAAGTTGTGATGAATGAGAATGAACCATCATCAGTTCAAGCACAAGCAAAGAAGGAGCAGGCGAGGAAGGAGAAAGCTGCTAAGATGCCAACTCAAGAGGAGGCATCTGAGTATTTCTTGAAAACCAAACAAGAGCAGCTTGGTTACTTGATTGCATCCACCTTGCGGATTGAGCAAGGACTAGCCACCCTAACTCAGAACCAGGCAAGCTTAGAGAGGATCATGGAACAAAAGTTCTATGACTTGGATGTCAAAGTGACAGAGATTCAGACTACAGTGGAGCAGCTCCAGGATGACATGAAGGAGAGGAGAGGCAAGACTACAACTGATGCCTTTGCCAGAGTGCCACGAGGTCTGAGGCCGTCTGCAGTGCCAGTTGCTGACCCCAGAGCCACCACGTCTGCACCAGCTACAGCCTCAGTTCCACCAGCTCCAGCGTCCACTTCAGCCTCGACTCCAACCATGTCTACAAAAGGCTTCGTCCTTGGAGTGCTCCGGACTCCACCACCACCTGAAGATCAAGCCTGAGTGTCGACTTAGCACTATGCATTTTCTAGGAACTTTTTGGTAACTTGTTGCCAAAGGGGGAGAAAATGTATAGATCATAGGCTTCGAGAGAGAGTGTTGCTTTTATTCTCTCTTGTTTTATTTGGTGGTTTTCGAACTTTGTTTGCTTTTGTGTGAGATACTATGTCATTGCTTGTGAGACATTGATGATCATGTGTTTGATCATAAGCTACACTTAATGTTTACTTAATATTATCATCTTATCTATCTTATGTGATCATTCACTATTCTTGGTGATGAGTGCATGTATTTCATTCTTATCACTTTAAGCGCTCCACCAAGATGTATGTGACATGGAAGAGTAACCCATGACTCTAACTCTTTGTGCATTTGCAGTCCAAAGAAAATTTTAAATATGCACAAATTTAGGGGGAGCTCTTACTTGTCACATACTTCTCAAAGCGACAATATATTTCATGCTTATTATCATTTGTCGAAGCTTTGATCTATATGTTGTCATCAATTACCAAAAAGGGGGAGATTGAAAGTGCAACTATCCCTAGATGGTTTTGGTAATTCATGACAACATATAGCTCATTGAGCTAATGCTATTCCAAGATGACTATTTCAGGAAAGCTCAATTATTGGCATGGCATGGATGTGAAAGTGGAACCCTCAAAATGCTAAGGACAAAGGATTGGCTCAAGCTCAAAAGCTTGAGACTCTTCATTTTATATTTTAGTGATCCAAGATCACATTGAGTCTGTAGGAAAAGCCAATACTATCAAGGAGGGATGAGGTGTTGCTTAATGAGCCTCTTGCTTCATGTGCTTAGTGATATGCTCCAAAACCCTCAACTACTTTCCCATATCCACATATGACCTAAACCCTAAGACAAACTCGGTCCTACCGATTCTTTCTATCCAGCGCTACCGAGTTTCACTTGTCATAAGCCACTGCCAAACCCTAGCAATTCGGTTCTACCGATAGGGATCTCGGTCTCACCGAGATGGGATTGCAAACTCTCTGTTTCCCTTTCGTAACTTTTTGGTCTCACCAAAAGAGCGAATCGGTCCCACCGAGATTGCAATGTAAACTCTTTGTTTCCCTTTTGTAACTTTTCGGTCTCACTGAAAGAGCAAATCGGTCCCACCGAGTTTGCCTGACCAACTCTCTGGTTAGCTTATTACCAAACTCGGTCTCACCGAGTTTATGTAATTGGTCTCACCGAGATTACGTTATGCCCAAACCCTAACCATATCGGTCCTACCGAGTTGCATGTCGGTCCCATCGAAAATCTCTAACGGTCACTAGGTTTACCTTTTCGGTCTGACCGAGTTTGTTGATTTGGTCCCACCGAGATTGGAAAACTATGTGTAACGGTTGGATTTTGTGTGGAGGCTATATATACCCCTCCACCTCCTCTTCATTCGTGGAGAGAGCCATCAGAACACATACACAATTCCAACTCATATGTTCTGAGAGAGAACCACCTACTCATGTGTTGAGACCAAGATATTCCATTCCTACCATATGAATCTTGATCTCTAGCCTTCCCCAAGTTGCTTTCCACTCAAATCTTCTTTCCACAAAATCCAAATCCTATGAGAGAGAGTTGAGTGTTGGGGAGACTATCATTTGAAGCACAAGAGCAAGGAGTTCATTACCTACACACCATTTGTTACTTCTTGGAGAGTGGTGTCTCCTAGATTGGCTAGGTGTTACTTGGGAGCCTCCGACAAGATTGTGGAGTTGAACCAAGGAGTTTATAAGGGCAAGGAGATCGCCTACTTCGTGAAGATCTACCGCTAGTGAGGCAAGTCCTTCGTGGGCGATGGCCATGGTGGGATAGACAAGGTTTCTTCTTCGTGGACCATTTGTGGGTGGTTGCTTCTTCGTGGACCGTTTGTGGGTGGAGCCCTCTGTGGACTCGCGCAACCATTACCCTTCGTGGGTGGAGCCCTCCGTGGACTCGCGCAACCGTTACCCTTCATGGGTTGGAGTCTCCATCAACGTGGATGTAGGATAGTACCACCTATCCGAACCACGGGAAAAACATTCGTGTCTCCAATTGCGTTTGAATTCTCCAAACCCTTCCCCTTACATTCTTGCAAGTTGCATGCTTTACATTCCGCTGCCAATATACTCTTTGCATGCTTGCTTGAATTGTGTGATGATTGCTTGACTTGTCCTACAATAGCTAAAATCTGCCAAGAACTAAAACTGGGAAAAGGTTAAGTTTTTATTTGGTCAAGTAGTCTAATCACCCCCCTCTAGACATACTTTCGATCCTACACGGACACGTTGTATGAGCTGGCTAGGACTCTGTAGGCTACAGGGTGTCAACCCGTGTATATAAGGGGACGACCCGGCGGCGGCTTAGGACAAGAAACAACAGATCAAGAGCCAGGCTAAGCGTATTAGCTCCCCGATCATCGAAACCCTAGTAATATCACCTCAAACTGGACTAGGCCTTTACCTTCATCGCAAGGGGCTGAACCAGTATAACTCCTTGTGTCCTTTGTCCCGTTTAACCCCTTTAAGCTTCCTAGTTGCGATGGCTCCACGATTAAGTCCTTTCACTAGGACATCTGCCGTGACAATTCCATGATAGTTGGCGCCCACCGTGGGGCATGCGCATGGTGGATTTGAGTCCTTGAAGGGCAACTTTGAAGGTCTCAAGGGATACGTTGTGAGCCGGAGGACCAAGAGTCATCGCAGCAAGCTCTACATCAGCGACGCTGGCTGGGGCCCCGACGCCAGCTCAATTGAGTACGGGTACCGGGTCCCCTTCGGTGGTATCCACGTCTTCATAGGCCAGATTGGCGAGCCGGGCCCTGAGCCGGACATCTGCACCGACATCATCGAGACAACTCAGCGCGCGAGACCCGCCCAGACTCAGCACACCGTGAAGAGTGCCTTCGTGGGATGCATCCATGGAGGAGACTTCTCTGAAGGACCAGTGTCTGGCGATGAGACGGCCATCTTCTCTGACGGTAGATCGTCCACAGGTGAGACAGATTCAATGATCAATTGCAAGATGGTGGGCTTCGGGGTTTTTCCGATGGCAACTGTATTCCAGACCCCTTTGAGCCGCCAAGCAGAGCAGGGATCTTCATGACTGGCACGCAACCTGTTGAAAACTCTACGGCTGTGGCAGCAATAACCTCCGGGTCGGCGGCGGCCGGGGCAGGAGGCCCTACGCGCCCGCCGGCTCAAGTGCTGATGGATCTCATGGATAGGATGACAGCCCTGTTGACTGTTGTGGTTAACACGGCGGATCAGGCTCAGCACGATGCAGAAGTGGCACGGTTATGTGAGGAGGTAGTACAAGCCAAGGAATACCTAGCAGCGGAGGACGTCAGGATCGCCACGGAGCGGGCGGCTTTGGATGCTCGAGCTCATCAGATTCAATCAGAGACTTTTCAGCTCACGATGGATCTAAACGCATCAAATGAGGTCATGAGGAGAAGACACTAGAAGGCTCAATCATGTCTGCCTCTGACTTATATTCCTAGAAACCTCTTCCGCACACCCGGTGTAGGCCCCAGTAACCCGCCGGAGGTACACTAGGTGGCAACGCCCGGGGCTGGGGCGCTGGGTCAGCCACGGGTGATGGAACCTCCTCATTTGAATACTGCTCCACCTTCTTATGTACCAACACCACCAGGTCATTATTCTAACCCTTTGGAGAACATGATCGCTGCGGCGGTGCGATTGGCGACTCTCCCAGCAGAGGGTGACTCTCCGACGGGGATTGAAACCCAAAGGGTCAGAGAACTTCTTCAGGCGGCTCTGGCACAGCAGGAGGCATATTCTTATAGTCGAGACAGGATTCATTCGACCCCTCGCCCAAGCTGGAGCCCGAGTTATAGCAGGCACATAGATTCAGTAGCCGTTTCAAGCAACGCCCGGCGTCGTGACCAGCCATGCGGGCATGACCCGACACGTGATGGAGCTCTTAACTTGTTTGACCTGGACAGGATCCGCCAAGAGGTTGAGCGGGCAGCTCAACAAGCAGCTGTTCAGGTGGCTCAGCGGGCGGCTCACCAGCCTTTTCCGGTTCATCCGACAACCTCTGTTGAGGCAGGTGTGGCCACAAGGACTAGAGGTGTCCCTTGCTTGGTGTCGGTTCTGCGTAATGAGCGTTTGCCAAAGGATTTCAAGGGGCCTCGAAAGGTGCCTAATTACACGGTCGATTTACGGCCAGGGGCATGGATTGAAAGCTATGACGTGGCCATGGAGCTACTGGAGGTCAGTGACACGGCAATGGCCAAGTATTTCACCATGATGTTAGATGGAATGGCTCGCACTTGGTTGAATGGGCTGCCACCCAATTCCATTGGCTCATGGGCAGAATTAAAAGCCCGGTTTATTCAGAATTTCAATGACACCTGGAACCAGCTCATGTCAATTGTGGATTTGACTAATTGTAAACAATAGGAAGGTGAGTCCACGACCCATTGGGTGTGCCGGGTCAAGGCCATAATACATTCATCTGATAAGATGGATGCCAGCTCTGTAGTCTTAATGTTGGAGAAAAATTGATGTTTTACGCCTCTAAAACAGAAGATGAGCGGCTCAAGCGCGATTGTAATGACATGGGCTAGCTGATGGCGACTCTAATAGTACCAAGGATCCCGAGTCTGACGATGAGAAGATAGGGAAGGGGAAGAAGAATGGCAATGCCAAGGGTCATCAGCATAACCCGGCGAATCAAGGAGGCAATAATAAGTGTAAGGCTGACGGTAGCTCGGAGTTTGTGGCTAACACCAATGCATAGGGAAACAATCAGTGACGTAAGGGGAGGCCACCTCCTCGATCCGGCGGGTCAGGTCCCACTCTTGAGCAGCTGTTAAATGAGCCATGTCCAAGGCACGGTACTCAGCAGAAACCGGCCACTCACCTGTGGAAGGACTGTACGATCATGAAGGCTTTCAAGAACGCTAACATGTTCAATAGCAATCATGGGCCTGGCGGCGGCTCAGGTGGTGGCGGTTTTCATGGTCCGGGTGGCGGTTCAAATTCCAATTTTCAAGGCTCTTCAGGAAATCAAGGTGGATATAATCAGCAATCTGGCTAGGTGATACGTCTCCAACGTATCTATAATTTTTGATTGCTCCATGCTATATTATCTACTGTTTTGGACATTATTGGGCTTTATTATACACGTTTATATTATTTTTGGGACTCACCTATTAACCGGAGGCCCAGCCCAGAATTGCTGTTTTTTTTGCCTATTTTAGGGTTTCAAAGAAAAGGAATATCAAACGGAGTCCAAACGGAATGAAACCTTCGGGAATGTGATTTTCTCATCGAACATGATCCAGGAGACTTGGACCCTACGTCAAGCAACCAACAGGGAGGCCACGAGGTAGGGTGCGCGCCTACCCCCCCCCCCCAGGCGCGCCCTCCACCCTTATGGGCCCCCTGTTGCTCCACCGACGTACTGCTTCCTCCTATATATACCTACGTACGCCCAAACGATCATATACGGAGCAAAAACCCTAATTCCACCGCCGTAACTTTCTGTATCCATGAGATCCCATCTTGGGGCCTGTTCCGGAGCTCCGCCGGAGGGGGCATCGATCATGGAAGGGTTCTACATCAACACCATAGCCTCTCCGATGAAGTGTGAGTAGTTAACCTCAGACCTACAGGTCCATAGTTATTAGCTAGATGGCTTCTTCTCTCTTTTTGGATCTCAATACAGAGTTCTCCCCTCTCTTGTGGAGATCTATTCGATGTAATCTTCTTTTGTGGTGTGTTTGTTGAGACCGATGAATTGTGGGTTTATGATCAAGTTTATCTATGAACAATATTTGAATCTTCTCTGAATTCTTTTATGTATGATTGGTTATCTTTGCAAGTCTCTTCAAATTATCAGTTTGGTTTGGCCTGCTAGATTGATCTTTCTTGCAATGGGAGAAGTGCTTAGCTTTGGGTTCAATCTTGCGGTGTCCTTTTCCAGTGACAGTAGGGGCATCAAGGCACATATTGTATTGTTGCCATCGACGATAACAAGATGGGGTTTTTATCATATTGGATGAATTTATCCCTCTGCATCATGTCATCTTGCTTAAGGCGTTACTCTGTTCTTATGAACTTAATACTCTAGATGCATGCTGGATAGCGGTCGATGTGTGGAGTAATAGTAGTAGATGCAGGTAGGAGTCGGTCTACTTGTCTTGGACGTGATGCCTATATACAAGATCATACCTAGATATTCTCATAACTATGCTCAATTTTGTCAATTGCTCAACAGTAATTTGTTCACCCACCGTAAAATACCTATGCTCTTGAGAGAAGCCACTAGTGAAACCTATGGCCTCCGGGTCTATCTTCATCATATTAAATCTTCCAAACTTATTTATTTTCATTGCTTTTATTTTACTTTCCATCTTTATCATAAAAATACCAAAAATATTATCTTATCATATCTATCATATCTCACTCTCGTAAGTGACCATGTAGGGATTGACAACCCCTTATCGCGTTGGTTGTGAGGATTTATTTGTTTTGTGCAGGTGCGAGGGACTCGCGCGTAGCCTCCTACTAGATTGATACCTTGGTTCTCAAAAACTGAGGGAAATACTTATGCTACTTTGCTGCATCACCCTTTCCTCTTCAAGGGAAAACCAACGCAGTGCTCAAGAGGTAGCAAGAAGGATTTCTGGTGCCGTTGCCAGGGAGGTCTATGCAAAAGTCAAACATACCAAGTACCCATCACAAACCCTTATCTCCCACATTACATTATTTGCCATTTGCCTCTCATTTTTCCTCTCCCCCACTTCACCCTTGCCATTTTATTCGCCCTCTCTCTCTATCCTCCCTCTCTTTCCCGTTTGCCTCTTTTTGCCTTTGCACTTTCTGCCGTTATGTCTGAAATTGGGGAAATTATTGTCGATATGGACAATAATAATATCATGAAAAATTCTGATGCTCCTGCTGAAGAACCCCCTATCTTACATACAAAAAAATTATGTATTGGTAGTGGTAATATTATTGGAAAAGGAGTTATCCAAGATTTCTTTACTTGTGCCAGTGCTTTTCCTTCTATGGCTAGTTCTATCCTTCATAGAACTAGTAGTCTTGCGAACGCTATTGCCATGCTTGTAGTTGAACTTGAAAGACAATTCATGCACATGCACCCTTGCATACGAAGGATTTTCCTAGAATTTTCTAATATTGAGCATTCTTCTGTTAAGCGTGCCGCTACTATCTTTTTGGCTCATGAGTTCAGATTCATAATAAAAGAGGCCAAAGAAATCTTTGCGCATTATAGGGTGGACGCTTGCCGTCCTCCCATAGAGGCTATCCTATTTGATCAAGAAGTAATAATGCGCTTTTAATCTCTAGACTATGTTGCTTTCAATGAAAATCTTAGAAAAAGAGTTCCTACCAATGTTTTATTTGATAGAATTTCTGAACTTAATGATGATTTGGCCATTCTAAATAATGAACTAGGATATTCTCTTGAGTAGAGGCTCACAAAGTTATGTCAAAAGAATGCTTATAATGAAGAATTGGTTGTGCAATATGAAGGGCCAAAGGAGGAACCTATACCTCCCAAGGTTGATCTTGGGGACTTTTATCCCATTAAATGTAGCCCTTTTGATTACTTTTGCTTGCCTCAAAGAAAACTTGCTGCCGAACATAGAGAATATGAAATTAGTTTTAATGATCTATCTTACTATTATGGCAATACCTAGATCTATCCTTGCTTTTTATGCCTAGCTAGGGGCGTTAAACAATAGCGCTTGTTGGGAGGAAACCCAATTTTATGTTTATTCCTTGATTTTTGCTCCTGTTTAGTAATAAATAATTTATCTAGCTCTGTTTTGGTTGTGTTTTTTGTGTTTAATTAGTGCCTGTGCCAAGTAGAACTGTTGGGAAGACTTGGGGAAAGCCTTGTTAATCCTGCTATAAAAAACAGAAACTCTAGCGCTCACGAGAACTGCTGCCATTTTTATTTGGAAAGTGATATTTAGTTAACTCTTTTTGGAGATGATTAATAGATAAATTCCTCGCGTCCATAAATTTATTTTAGAATTTTGGGGGTTCCATATCTTGTGCTAGCTACAGATTACTACAGACTGTTCTGTTTTTGACAGATTCTGTTTTTCGTGTGTTGTTTGCTTATTTTGATGAATCTATGGCTACTAAAATAGTTTATAAACCATAGAGAAGTTGGAATACAGTAGGTTTAACACCAATATAAATAAAGAATGAGTTAATTACAGTACCTTGAAGTGGTCTTTTGTTTTCTTTCGCTAACGGAGCTCACGAGATTTTCTACTTTAAGTTTTGTGTTGTGAAGTTTTCAAGTTTTGGGTAAAGATTTGATGGATTATGGAACAAGGAGTGGCAAGAGCCTAAGATTGGGGATGCCCATGGAACCCCCAAGATAATCTAAGGACACCTAAAAGCCAAAGCTTGGGGATGCCCCGGAAGGCATCCCCTCTTTCGTCTACTTCTATCGGTAACTTTACTTGGAGCTATATTTTTATTCACCACATGATATGTGTTTTGCTTGGAGCGTCTTGTATGATTTGAGTCTTTGCTTTTTAGTTTGCCACAATCTTCTTTGCTGTACACACCTTTTGAGAGAAACGCACATGATTCGGAAATTATTAGAATACTCTATGTGCTTCACCTATACCTTTTGAGTTATATAGTTTTGCTCTAGTACTTCACTTATATCTTTTAGAGCACGGTGGTGGATTTGTTTTATAGAAATTATTGATCTCTCATGCTTCACTTAGATTATTTTGAGAGTCTTAAATAGCATGTTAATTTTCTTAAATAATCCTAATATGCTAGGTATACAAGATTTATAATAAAATTCTCTTATGAGTGTGTTGAATACTAAGAGAAGTTTGATGCTTGATGATTGTTTTGAGATATGGAGGTAGTGATATTAAAGTTGTGCTAGTTGAGTAGTTGTGACATTGAGAAATACTTGTGTTGAAGTTTGCAAGTCCCGTAGCATGCACGTATGGTAAACGTTATGTAACAAATTTGAAACATGAGGTGTTCTTCGATTGTCCTCCTTATGAGTGGCGGTCGGGGATGAGCGATGGTATTTTCCTACCAATCTATCCCCCTAGGAGCATGCGCATAGTGCTTGGTTTTTGATGACTTGTAGATTTTTTCAATAAGTACGTGAGTTCTTTATGACTAATGTTGAGTCCATGGATTATACGCACTCTCACCCTTCCATCATTGCTAGCCTCTTCGGTACAGTGCATTGCCCTTTCTCACATTGAGAGTTGGTGCAAACTTCGCCGGTGCATCCAAACCCCGTGATATGATATGCTCTTTCACACATAAACCTCCTTATATCTTACTCAAAACAGCCACCATACATACCTATTATGGCATTTCCATAGCCATTCCAAGATATATTGTCATGCAACTTTCCACCATCCTGTTTATCATGACACATTCATCATTGTCATATTGCTTTGCATGATCATTTAGTTGACATCGTATTTGTGGCAAAGCCACCATTCATAATTTTTCATACATGTCACACTTGATTCATTGCATATCCCGGTACACCGCCGGAGGCATTCATATAGAGTCATACCTTGTTCTAGTATCGAGTTTTAATCATTGAGTTGTAAATAAATAGAAGTGTGATGGTCATCATTTAATAGAGCATTGTCCCAATAAAAAAAAGAAGGCCGAAAAAAAGAAATAAAAAGGGACAATGCTACTATCATTTTTCCACACTTGTGCTTCAAAGTAGCACCAAGATCTTCATGATAGAGAGTCTCTTATTTTGTCACTTTCATATACTAGTGGGAATTTTTCATTATAGAACTTGGCTTGTATATTCCAACAATGGGCCTCCTCAAGTGCCCTAGGTCTTCGTGAGCAAGCAAGTTGGATGCACACCCACTAGTTTCTTTTGTTGAGCTTTCATACATTTATAGCTCTAGTGCATCCGTTGCATGGCAATCCCTACTCCTTGCATTAACATCAATCGAAGAGCATCTTCATAGCTCATTGATTAGCCTCGTTGATGTGAGACTTTCTCCTTTTTGTCTTCTCCACATAACCCCCATCATTATACTCTATTCCACCCATAGTGATATATCCATGGCTCACGCTCATGTATTGCGTGAAGGTTTATAAAGTTTGAGGTTACTAAAGTATGAAACAATTGCTTGGCTTGTCATCGGGGTTGTGCATGATGAGAGCATTCTTGTGTGACGAAAATGGAGCATGACTAAACTATATGATTTTGTAGGGATGAACTTTCTTTGGCCATGTTATTTTGAGAAGACATAATTGCTTAGTTAGTATGCTTGAAGTATTATTATTTCTATGTCAATATTAAACTTTTATCTTGAATCTTTCATATCTGAATATTCATGCCACAATTAAGAAGAATTACATTGAAATTATGCCTAGTAGCATTCCACATCAAAAATTCTGTTTTTATCATTTACCTACTCGAGGACGAGCAGGAATTAAGCTTGGGGATGCTTGATACGTCTCCAACGTATCTATAATTTTTGATTGCTCCATGCTATATTATCTACTGTTTTGGACATTATTGGGCTTTACTATACACTTTTATATTATTTTTTGGACTAACCTATTAACTAGAGGCCCAGCCCAGAATTGCTGTTTTTGCCTATTTTAGGGTTTCAAAGAAAAGGAATATCAAACGGAGTCCAAACGGAATGAAACCTTCGGGAACGTGATTTTCTCACCGAACATGATCCACGAGACTTGGACCCCTATGTCAAGCAACCAACAGGGAGGCCACGAGGTAGGGGGCGCGCCTACCCCCCCAGGCGTGCCCTCCACCCTCATGGGCCCCCTGTTGCTCCACCGACGTACTTCTTCCTCCTATATATACCTACGTACCCCCAAGCGATCAGATACGGAGCCAAAACCCTAATTCCACTGCCGTAACTTTCTGTATCCACGAGATCCCATCTTGGGGCCTATTCTAGAGCTCCGCCGGAGGGGGCATCGATCACGGAGGGCTTCCACATCAACATTATAGCCTCTCCGATGAAGTGTGATTAGTTTACCTCAGACCTACGGTTCCAGAGTTATTAGCTAGATGGCTTCTTCTCTCTTTTTGGATCTCAATACAAAGTTCTCCCCCTCTCTTGTGGAGATCTATTTGATGTAATCTTCTTTTGCGGTGTGTTTGTTGAGACCGATGAATTGTGGGTTTATGATCAAGTTTATCTATGAACAATATTTGAATCTTCTCTGAATTCTTTTATGTATGATTGGTTATCTTTGCAAGTCTCTTCGAATTATCAGTTTGGTTTGGCCTACTAGATTGATCTTTCTTGCAATGGGAGAAGTGCTTAGCTTTGGGTTCAATCTTGCGGTGTCCTTTCCCAGTGAGAGTAGGGGCATAAAGGCACGTATTGTATTGTTGCCATCGAGGATAACAAGATGGGGTTTTTATCATATTGCATGAATTTATCCCTCTACATCATGTCATCTTGCTTAAGGTGTTACTCTGTTCTTATGAACTTAATACTCTAGATGCATGCTGGATAGCAGTCGATGTGTCGAGTAATAGTAGTATATGTAGGCAAGAGTCAGTCTACTTGTCTTGGACGTGATGCCTATATACATGATCATACCTAGATATTCTCATAACTATGCTCCATTCTGTCAATTGCTCAACAGTAATTTGTTCACCCACTGTAAAATACCTATCCTCTTGAGAGAAGCCACTAGTGAAACCAATGGCCCCCGGGTCTATCTTCATCATATTAAATCTTCCAATACTTAGTTATTTTCATTGGTTTTATTTTACTTTGCATCTTTATCATAAAAATACCAAAAATATTATCTTATCATGTCTATCATATCTCACTCTCTTAAGTGACCGTGTAGGGATTGACAACCCCTTATCACATTGGTTGCGGGGATTTATTTGTTTTGTGCAGGTGCGAGGGACTCGCGCGTAGCCTCCTACTGGATTGATACCTTGGTTCTCAAAAACTGAGGGAAATACTTAGGCTACTTTGCTGCATCACCCTTTCCTCTTCAAGGGATAACCAACGCAGTGCTCAAGAGGTAGCAAGAAGGATTTATGGCGCCGTTGCTGGGGAGGTCTACGCAAAAGTCAAACATACCAAGTACCCATCACAAACCCTTATCTCCCGCATTACATTATTTGCCATTTGCCTCTCGTTTTCCTCTCCCCCACTTCAGCCTTGCCATTTTATTCGCCCTCTCTCTCTCTATCCTCCCTCTCTTTCCTGTTTGCAACCAGTATCATGTGTTCACCACCAGTTTGTGAAGACGGGACCAAAAGCTTCATAAGAGGGCTATAAATGTTGTTTAGCCAGCAGTCCCTCGTTATTTGAGATGGTCTGAGCAGCATATTCTATGGAGTAGGGAAGATCACCCCCCCCCCCCGGGTTGACAATCCGGGTCACCTGGCCTTGGTTGTGGCACCTCAGGTGGGTGGATATAAATTCATTAAGGTACTCATGGACGAAGGCAGTAACATCAACATCCTCTATTATGAGACTTTCCGTCGCATGGGGTTGACTGACAAAAATCTTAAGACGTCCAACATTGTTTTCCATGGAGTGGTGCCAGGTAAGTCGGCGTACCCAGTGGGCAAGATTGAACTGGAAGTAGCCTTTGGAGATGAGCATGATTCTAGGGCTGAGAAGTTAACTTTTGAGGTGGTCAAAATCAAGAGCCCGTATCATGCCCTGTTTGGACGACCGGCTTATGCCAAGTTCATGGCACGGCCGTGTTATGTTTATTTGTAACTCAAGATGCCGGGTCATAAGGGCACCATCACAGTGCATGGGAGTCGGAAGATAGCTTTGGAATGTGAGGAAGGCGATGCTGCTTATGCTGAATCTATTTGTGCTATAGAGGAGATAAAGTTTTACAAAGACAATGTTGACCCGGCGGACATGACGTCTCTGAAAAAGCCAACTACGGAACATGAGTCGGCCCTGAAGTTTAAGTCGGCTGATGACACCAAGCTTGTCGATTTTGTTCCAAGTGACTCATCTAAGCAGTTTAGTATCAGTGCTAATCTGGATCCCAAATAGGAAAGCACGCTCATCGAGTTCATCGTGAGAACCAGGACATCTTTGCATGGAAACCTTCTGACATGCCGGGTGTACCGAGAGAACTCACTGAGCACACTCTCAATATTGATCCAAAATTTAAGCCGGTCAAGCAGTTTCTTCAACGGTTCAATGAGGAGAGGCGCAAAGCCATTGGTGAAGAAGTGGCCCAGCTCTTGGCGGCCGGGTTCATTATTGAAGTTTTTCATCTAGAGTGGTTGGCTAACCCGTGATCGTGCTAAAAAAGAACAATACTTGGCGTATGTGTGTGGATTACATGGACTTAAATAAGGCTTGTCCAGTTGATCCTTTCGCTCTCCCTCGTATTGATCAAATCATTGATGCTACGGCGGGTTGTGAGCGGTTGAGCTTTTTGGATGCTTATTCTGGTTATCATCAGATCAAGATGGCAGTTAAGGACCAGGAGAATACGGCTTTTATTACTCCGTTTGGAGCCTTCTGTTATGTGTCTATGCCTTTTGGTCTTAAGAGTGCACATGCGACTTATCAGTGATGTGTGCAGAATTATCTTCACAATCAGATTGGGCGCAGTGTTCATGAGTATGTGGGCGATATTGTGGTGAAATCCAGAGAGAAGGAGACCTTGATAGATGATCTGAAGGAAACCTTTGATAACCTCCGGGTCTACAAGATGATGCTTAACCCGGCCAAGTGCATTTTTGGAGTGCCAGCGGGCAAGCTTTTGGGTTTTCTGGTTTCTAACAGAGGCATCGAGGCTAACCCGGAGAAGATCAAAGCAATCACATCATTAGCTAAACCGGCGTGCATCAATGACGTTCAACGTTTGGTGGGTCGTATTGCTGCTTTAAGCCAGTTCATAAGCCGGTTAGGTGAGAACGCCATACCGCTATATCAAATGATGAAGAAGACAGACGATTTTGTCTGGAGTGATGCTGGTGACACCGCCTTTGAAGATCTGAAGAGATAGCTCCCTGAGCCACCGGTCCTTGCTTCTCCCATTGATAAGGAGCCATTATTGTTATATGTGGCTGCTAACACACGTGTTGTCAGTGTGGGCATTGTAGTAGAGTGCAAAGAGGCTGGCAAGGAATATCCGGTTCAACGGCCGGTTTACTATGTCAGTGAGGTTCTTATTTAGTCCAAGCAAAGATATCCACATTGGCAGAAACTTGTTTATGGGGTGTTCATGGTGAGTCGGAAGCTCAAGCAATATTTTCAGGGTCATCCCATCACTGTGGTTAGTTCCGCTCCTTTAGGAGATATCATTCAAAATAGAGAAGCCACAGTATGAGTCGCCAAATGGGCCATTGAGCTTGGGCCTCATGGCTTAAAGTATGTGCCACACACAACTATCAAATCTCAAGCACCGGTGGATTTCATCAACGATTGGACAGAGTTGCAGATGCCTGAAGAGAAGTCAGACAACACATATTGGACTATTCATTTTGATGGGTCCAGGCAATTAGAGGGCTCGGGGGCTAGAGTTGTTTTAGCTTCCCCTCGAGGTGACAAATTTTGTTATGTGCTATGGTTGATGTTTCCCTGTAGTAACAATGCAGCTGAGTAAGAGGCTTTGCTCCATGGTCTTCGGATGGCTAAGGAGATGTGCTTGAGCCAGGTAAGGTGCTTTGGCGACTCAGATATGGTGGCTCAACAAGTATCAGGCAAGTGGGATTCCAAGGATCCTCTCATAGCGGCTTATCGCCATGAAGTTGACGCCATTGCTGGACACTTCAAGGGTTACCAAGTAGAACACATTGATCGTCGAAAGAATGAACCGGCTGATGCTTTAAGCCAGATGAGGTCTCAACGTAAGCCGGTGCCACCTAACACCTTCTTAGATGTTCTGCATAACCCTTCTGTCAACTTACCTACAGAGGAAGACTTGGCTGTTCCAGACCCGGAAGCACAATTGGTGGAGGCTCTTCACGTCATCCCACATTGGACAGTACCATATTTGGCTTCTATGACTCGAGGCGAGTTGCCTGAGGATAAGACCTTGGCTAGACAGATAATCTGGCGGTCTAAATCAATGACAATTGCCAATGGTGAGTTGCATCATCGCAGTGTCACAGGGGCGTTTCAACGTTGTGTCTCCCTTGAGGAAGGTCAAGAAATTCTTCGTGAAATCCATCAAGGAGATTGTGTCCATCATGCTAGTTCAAAGTCCCTTGTAGCCAAAGCCTTCCGTCATGGTTTTTACTGGCTGACGGCTCACGCTGATGCGGAGGATCTGGTCAGTAGGTGTGATGGTTGTCAGTAATTCTCACGACGGGCACACGTGCCGGCTCAAAAATTGCGGATGATTCCAATTACTTGGTTGTTTGCAGACTGGGGGCTCGACATGGTTGGACCTTTCAAAAGATCCAAAGATAAAAATACACACCTTTTGGTAGCAGTTGAGAAATTCACAAAGTGGGTTGAGGCAGAGCCGGTTAGTAAGTGTGATGCAGCCACGGCGGTTCAGTTCATGGAAAAGGTGATCTTTCGTTTTGGCTTTCCACACGGCATTATAACTGACAATGGTACTAATCTGTCCAAGGGTGCTATGGAGTAATTTTGCCAACGTGATCATATCCGGCTTGATGTTTCATCAGTAGCTCACCCCCAATCCAATGGTCAAGCTGAAAGGGCCAATCAGGAAATCTTGAAAGGTCTCAAGCCTCGGTGCTACCTCTTGAGCACTGCGTTGGTTTTCCCTTGAAGAGGAAAGGATGATGCATTAAAGTAGCGTAAGTATTTCCCTCAGCTTTTGAGAACCAAGGTATCAATCCAGTAGGAGATCACGCTCAAGTCCCATGCACCTACACAAACAAATAATAACCTCGCAACCAACGCGATAAAGGGGTTGTCAATCCCTTCACGGTCACTTACGAGAGTGAGATCTGAAATATATGATAAGATAATATTTTTGGTATTTTTATGATAAAGATAAATAAAGATGAAAGTAAAATAAATGGCAAAAGAAATAACTAAGTGTTGGAAGATTAATATGATGGAAGATAGACCCGGGGGCCATAGGTTTCACTAGTGGCTTCTCTCAAGAGCATAAGTATTAAAGTGGGTAAATGAATTACTGTCGAGCAATTGATAGAATTGAGCATAGTTATGAGAATATGTAGGTATGTTAATGTATATAGGAATCACGTCCATGACAAGTAGACCGAAACGATTCTGCATCTACTACTATTACTCCACACATCGACCGCTATCCTGCATGCATCTAGAGTATTAAGTTCATAAGAACATAGTAATGCTTTAAGTAAGATGACATGATGTAGAGGGATAACCTCATGCAATATGATATAAACCCCATCTTTTTATCCTCGATGGCAACAATACAATATGTGCCTTGCTGCCCCTACTGTCACTAGGAAAGGACACCACAAGATTGAACCCAAAGCTAAGCACTTCCCCCATTGCAAGAAAGATCAATCTAATAGGCCAAACCAAAATGATAATTCGAAGAGACTTGCAAAGATAAATCAATCATACATAAAAGAATTCAGAGAAGATTCAAATATTGTTCATAGATAAACTTGATCATAAACCCACAATTCATCGGATCTCGACAAACACACCACAAAAAAAGATTACATCAAATAGACCTCCAAGAAAATCAAGGAGAACTTTGTAGTGATATCCAAAGAGAGAGAAGAATCCATCTAGCTAATAACTATGGACCCGAAGGTCTAAAGTAAACTACTCACACATCACTGGAGAGGCCATGGAGTTGATGTAGAGGCCCTCCATGATCAATTCCCCCTGTGGCGGAGCTCCGGAAAAGGCCCCAAGATGGGATCTCTCGGGTATAGAAGGTTGCGGCGGTGGAATTAGGTTTTCGTGGTGCTCCTGGATGTTTGGGGGTACGTGGATATATATATATATAGGAGGAAGAAGTAGGTCGGTGGAGCAACGAGGGGCCCACGAGGGTGGAGGGCGCGCCCAGGGGGGTAGGCGTGCCCCCCTGCCTTGTGGCCTTCTCGATCATTTCTTGACGCCCACTCCAAGTCTCCTGGATCACGTTTGCTGAGAAAATCACGTTCCCAAAGGTTTCATTCCGTTTGGACTCCGTTTGATATTCCTTTTCTGCGAAACCCTAAAATAGGCAAGAAAACAACAATTTGGGCTGGACCTCTGGTTAATAGGTTAGTCCCAAAAATGATATAAAAGTGTAAAATAAAGCCCATTGACATCCAAAATAGATAATACAATAGTATGGAGCAATCAAAAATTATAGATACGTTGGAGACGTATCAAGCATCCCCAAGCTTAATTCCTCCTCGTCCTCGAGTAGCTAAATGATAAAAGAAGAATTTTTTATGTGGAATGCTTTCTAACATATTTCTCAATGTAATATTTCTTTATTGTGGCATGAATGTTCAGATCCGAAAGATTCAAGATAAAAGTTTAATATTGACATAAAAAATAATAATACTTCAAGTATACTAACTAAGCAATCATGTCTTCTCAAAATAATATGGCCAAAGAAAGTTATCCCTACAAAATCATATAGTCTGGCTATGCTCTATCTTCACCACACAAAATATTTAAATCATGCACTACCCCGATGACAAGCCAAGCAATTGTTTCATACTTTCCATGTTCTCAAACTTTTTCAATCTTCACGCAATATATGAGCGTGAGCCATGGATATAGCACTATATGTGGAATAGAATGATGGTTGTGGAGATGACAAAAAGGAGAAGATAGTATCACATCAACTAGGCGTATCAACGGGCTATGGAGATGCCCATCAATAGGTATCGATGTGAGTGAGTAGGGATTTCCATGCAACGGATGCACTAGAGCTATAACTATATGAAAGCTCAACAAAAGAAACTAAGTGGGTGTGCATCCAACTCGCTTGCTCATGAAGACCTAGGGCATTTTGAGGAAGCCCATCATTGGAATATACAAGCCAAGTTCTATAATGAAAAATCCGCACTAGTATATGAAAGTGATATCATAGGAGACTCTCTATCATGAAGATCATGGTGCTACTTTGAAGCACAAGTGTGAAAAAAGGATAGTAGCATTGTCCCTTCTCTCTTTTTCTCTCAAAAACATATTTTTTTTATTTGGGCCTTCTTTTTTTCTTTTTGGCCTCTTTTCTCCTTTTTTCGTCCGGAGTCTCATCCCGACTTGTGGAGGAATCATAGTCTCCATCATCCTTTCCTCACTCTTGACAATGCTCTAATGATGATGATCATCACACTTTATTTACTTACAACTCAATACTTAGAACAAAATATGACTCTATGTGAATGCCTCCGGCGGTGTACCAGGATGTGCAATGATGCATGAGTGACATGTATGAAGAATTATGAACTGTGGCTTTGCCCCAAATACGATGTCAACTACATGATCATGCAAGCAATATGACAATGATGAAGCGTGTCATAATAACGGAACAGTGGAAAGTTGCATGGCCATATATCTCGGGATGGCTATGGAAATGCCATAATAGGTAGGTATGGTGGCTGTTTTGAGGAAGGTATATGGTGGAAGGGTGGGAGTGCGTATAATCCATGGACTCAACATTAGTCATAAATAACTCACATACTTATTACAAAAATCTATTAGTTATCAAAACAAAGTATTACGCGCATGCTCCTAGGGGGATAGATTGGTAGGAAAAGACCATCGCTCGTCCACGACCGCCACTCATAAGGAAGACAATCAATAAATAAATCATGCTCCGACTTCATCACATAATGGTCACCATACGTGCATGCTACGGGAATCACAAACTTCAACACAAGTATTTCTCAAATTCACAACTACTCAACTAGCATGACTCTAATATCACCATCTCCATATCTTAAAACAATTATCAAGTATCAAACTTCTCATAGTATTCAACGCACTTCTATGAAAGTTTTTATGTTATTCCTAAAAGAAAATTTCCATGTTGTTCTAAAGGACTCTCAAAATGATATAAGTGAAGCATGAGAGAACAATAGTTTCTATAAAACAAATCCACCACCGTGCTCTAAAAGATATAAGTGAAGCACTAGAGCAAAAACTATATAGCTCAAAAGATATAAGTGAAGCACATAGAGTATTCTAATAAATTTCAAGTCATGTGAGTCTCTCTCAAAAGGTGTGTACAGCAAGGATGATTGTGGTAAACTAAAAATCAAAGACTCAAATCATACAAGACGCTCCAAGCAAAACACATATCATGTGGTGAATAAAAATATAGCACCAAGTAATGTTACCGATGGATGAAGACGAAAGAGGGGATGCCTTCCGGGGCATCCCCAAGCTTAGGATTTTTGGTGTCCTTGTATTTTACCTTGGGGTGCCATGGTAATCCCCAAGCTTTGGCTCTTCCCAGTCCTTGTTCCATAATCCATCAAATCTTTACCCAAAACTTGAAAACTTGACAACACAAAACTTAAGTAGAAAATCTCGTGAGCTCCGTTAGCGAAAGAAAACAAAACACCACTTCAAGGTACTGTAATTAACTCATTCTTTATTTATATTGGTGTTAAACCTACTGTATTCCAACTTCTCTATGGTTTATAAACTCTTTCACTAGCCATAGATTCATCAAAATAAGCAAACAACACACGAAAAACAGAATCTGTCAAAAACAGAACAGTCCGTAGTAATCTGTAGGTTTAGACCACTTATGGAACCCCAAAAATTATAAAATAAATTGCTGGACGTGAGGAATTTATCTATAAATTGTATTCAAAAATAATTAACTAAATAGCACTCTCCAAATAAAAATGGCAGCAATTATCGTGAGCGCTAAAGTTTCTGTTTTTTACAGCAAGATCAAAAAGACTCTCCCCAAGTCTTCCCAATGGTTCTACTTGGCACAAACACTAATTAAACACAAAAAACACAACCAAAAAAGGGGCTTGATAAATTATTTATTACTAAACAGGAGCAAAAATCAAGGAATAAAAATAAAATTGGGTTGCCTCCCAACAAGCGCTATCGTTTAACGCCCCTAGCTAGGCATAAAAGCAAGGATAGATCTAGGTATTGCCATCTTTGGTAGGCAATCCATAAGTGGCTCTCATAATAGATTCATATGGTAATTTAATTTTCTTTCTAGGTAAGTGTTCCATTCCTTTCTTTAATGAAAATTGGAATCTAATATTCTCTTCCTTCATATCAATAATTGCACCAATCGTTCTAAGGAAAGGTCTACCAAGAATAATAGGACATGAAGGATTGCAATCTATATCAAGAACAATGAAATCTACGGGCACATAGTTCCTATTTGCAACAATAAGAACATCGTTAATTCTTCCCATATGTTTCTTAATAGTGGTGTCGGGGAAACTGATCCCCGAACACCTATGGCGCCGGCGGACCGGGCCCCTTTCGGTTCGGCGGAGGGCGGAGATCGCACGAAGAGCAGATCGAGGCGAGGCACACGAGCAGTTTACCCAGCTTCGGAGCTCTCCGGAGAGATAACACTCCTACTGCTGCTTGTCTGGTTGTATTATCTGATGTTCTTGCTCTCCAAAGCGAGAGTGTGATGTTCTCTGGGCTACGGATGGATCGAAGCAAACTACCTGAGGCCCCGAACCTATGAGTTGAACCCCCTCTACGTTGCGCATGGGCCTCCTTTTATATGCTAAAGGGGTCACCGACAGGTGGCAACGCAGAGGAGGGTAAAAACGTAAAAAGTGAGGTAGTTGATACAGTTGCTTGCACAGTGCACCCTACCTAATCCTGACGGCGGGGGACAAGGGCATTAAATGCCCGTCTGAGTCGCCCGAACAGTGCAGAAAAGGACCGTTAGGGGCGCCACCGTTCGCCATGATGGCAATCTTGTCAGCTTCGCATGCCACTGCGCACCGCTGGCTGCACAGCCTCCCGCCACGTACGCCCGGAGAGGCCCCCAGAGCGACACGTTGGTGGATGCGCTGGAGCATGGGCGCAGAGTGGCCGCCTGCCGCGGCAAGCACCTTGCCGCTGTTGTTATCTTGTCGGGTCCGGAAGCTTGTCGCTCACCGAGCTTCGAGGTACCTTGGTTTGTCTTCCCGGCAAGCTCCTCTTGCCGGGGCCTTGTTGCCTTGCCGGAGCGCATGGCGCGTCGCGGCAAGTTCATTGGAGCGCCCTGGTTGGCCTTCCCGGCAAGCTCCTCTTGCCGGGGTCTTGTCTCCTTAGCTTAAATACTTTGTTCTTGGACGGCTCCAAGGGAACCTTGGGGGAATCTTGGCGATCACCCGGCAAGCCTTTGCCGCGGGGTGCTGCAACTGCCCGTGCACAAGTTCGGGGTACTAGGGTACCCCTATTCTAGTACACCGACAGGAGCCCCTGGGCCTGGGCCAGACACAGTGCCGAGCGCTGTTGGGCCAGGCCCAAGACAGGGCACGGGCACATGCGGGCTGGGCCACGCCAAATCTTGTTCCGTATCCACCGCACTCTCCCATAACGGCACGCGTTGAATGCGGCATCATGGGAGAGATCATGGGTGGTTGTTTAAGCGGAAGGCCGAAACGTCCGCCCCGTCCCTCTTTATAAGAAGAGGAACCAGGGACAGTTCGTTCCCCCTCGCTGCTTGCTGCTACTCCTTCTTCACAAACTCCGCCGCTCCCCCCTTCTTCTCGAAGCCGAGAGAGCAGCACTCTGCCCCCCCCCCTCATTGCCACCAGCATCACCACGCCGTCGACCTTCTCCACCACCTCCGCCATGGCCCCGAAAGCCGACAAAGGAAAGGGCGTGAAGTTGGCCGAGGCGCAGCGGCTCGCGGCGCTGCGGAAGGAGCGGGCGATCTTCACCCCCCAGCTCGGCATGCAGGAGCTGAGGGAGTACTTCTACCTCTTTTGGGCGATGGAGACGCGTGCGCATCCGCGCACGAGGGTACTCCCGGCTGCTGCCTCGGCGTCGGCTCCAAATGGGTACCCGTTCTTCCTGCTATTCTTCTACTGCGGGCTCTGCCCGCCCTTCTCGAAATTCTTTTGTGACATTATGCACACATATGGCTTCCGCCTCCTTGACTTCACCCCCAATGCTGTCTTGACCATGGCAGTTTTCGCACACTTGTGCGAAAACTTTGTCGGAGTCCACCCTAGTGTAGCCCTTTTCCGCCACTTCTTCATACCTCGGGTAGAGAGAGGAGAGCCGCTTGCCGGAGGGATTGCCTGGGTCTCGAGAGTCGGCAAGAAAGATGCGTACTTGGAGGGTGAGCTCCACAGCAAGTGGGAGGAGTGGAGAGCGGAGTGGTGTTGGATCGTCGAGGAGGATCCGCAGCCCTTCACCGCCGTGCGCCAAACTCCAATAGTGCGCGGCAATGACTGGAGCAACGTGGCCCCGGAAGACGAGAGGCTGAAGATCACCATTACTAGGATTCTTCGCCTCAGGCTTGCCGGGCTCACCGTAGGTGCTGTCAGGGCAGATTTCCTCCGCCGCCGCATTGCCCCCCTGCAGGAGAGGAGGAGGCCCGCCTGAGAATTTAAGAATTCGGCGGACATCATGAGGCTGCGACCGGGCCTCAACTACAACTTCATTGTCTTAGAGTTGGATGCAATGCTCTTGGAGTTATTCAAACGCGACCCCCAGCACCCATTCACAATGTCGAGGGGCGTAGTTCCTTTGTGCAATAACTCTTCGCTTGACCGGATCCGCGCCATGATGCCGTTGTGCGATTCACACGGCATCGTCCCGACTTGGCAAGAGCCTGCGGACGACGTTGTGCGAGCATTCTTCGACACCTTGGAGGAATTGCCGGTCCGCGCCGACGAGCAGAAGAGCCTCACCCGTGACACCACTGACGAGGAGCTGCAGCTTATCGCTACTAGGGCGGAAGAGGCTGCGGCTGCAGCTGCTGCGGGTGTATTTGGGTTCACTGTGGAGGAGGCGGAGGCTGCAGAGGCGGCAAACCTTGCCGAATGCGCGGAGTTCATGGGCGAGGAGGAGCCTGCCGGTTCTGAAGCCGAGTCGAGCGAGGCCGGCGAGGAGGAGGCTGAACCTTCAGAGAGCTTGCCGCAGGCAGAGCCCCCGGCCCCGCCAAGGAGGCGCCTTCGCAGGGCCGGGGACGCAGCAGGGCGGCAGCCGGCTCCACAGCCACCGAGCCGCGCGACGCGCTCTACCGCGGCAAGTAATGTTGCCACGGGAGCGCCTCACGCAACTGCGGCAACTGGAGCGGGATCTTCCCAGGCCACCGCCGCCGCCCCCGCCAAGTGGGCAAGGGATCCTACTCCTCCACCTCGCCGCACCGGAGGAGGGCCGGACTTCGATCTTTCCGCACTCAGCTCCGATGAGGAGGAAGAAGAGTGAGTTTCTTTGGCGCCCTTATAATCCTTCAATCTTGCTGTTTATATCTTGTATCTGACTTACTCCAATCCGGACTCTTTTCTTTTCAGAACATTGGCCCAGAGAGCGGCGAAGAGGGCCAAGGCCGCGGTGATCGTCATCGAGGATGACCCCATCGCGTCGGCAGGAGGTGGGTCCGAGACCACCTTGACGGACCCGGCAATCACCCCTCGGAGCAGCCCCCAGCGCAGCCCCCAGCGTAAGTTCATAGTTTAGCCTTCTGCTGTCGGGCGCGCTTGAGTGCTTTTTCCTTTGTTGATATCTTGCTTGTTGACTTGTGCAGGAGCAGAGCAGCCTCATCAGGAGCGCCCGGAGGCCGGTCCCGAAGTGGCACCTGCTTCGACTGCGCCGCCAAGGGAGTAGTCCCCGGCAAGGGAGCGCTCTCCAGCAAGGGGGGACTCTCCGGCAAGGGACGGCACTGCTGATCCTGCGGCGACCGAGGCCGCAACTGAAGATCTTGGCGCAGGTAATCCATTTGCCCAAAAAACTTTCCCTTGGGTTCTGCTTCTTCTGTTTTTCTTTCCTTGAATTTTTGATTGATTTTCCTCCCTTCTTCGTTCTTCAGACCCATCTTCGGCTGAGCCAATGGAGACAGAGGGCGCCGGCGAGGAAGGTGCCGGTACTGATGAGACCGCCAGCGAGGAGGCCGTCGGGGCTGCTGCTGCGGAAGCCGGTGAGGGATCGGGTGATCGCACTGACAACCCTGAGGCCGCAGGAGCGCCGGGCGCTGCACCGACCGCCGAACCCTCTGCCGCTTCCGCGGAGCCGGGCTCCGAGGAGCCCCAGCCCGGCGCCTACTTGCAGGCCGGTGACAACATCTTCATCAAGCTACCCTGGGCGTCGAGCTCCAGGGCTCCAGTCGAGGGGGAGATTTTTGATGGGGAGGTGCTCGCCTCTGCTGGGCTGTCATTGGTTGACGCGCCCGGCAGCAGCAACGGCGAGCCTGAGGAGGAGCAGCTGCTGCGGAAGCTGTTGTCACTCTACCGCACCCGGCAAGCCAAGCTGGCTTCCTGGGAAGCGCTCGTCGCAAAGGCGGGAGTTGACATGGAGAAGCGCGCGGAGGAGCTCCGGGGACAAAATCAAGAACCTCTTCGATCCCTGGTGCAGGAGTGGGAGCGAGTAGACGAGGAGCGCACGACCTTTCTTCTCGAGAAGGCTGAGGCTGAAGAAGAACAAAGGCTTGCTGCCGAGAAGCAGTCCGCGCGAAAAGGCGAGCTAGTGCAGCGGAAGGCCCACCTCGACAGCTACGAGGAAGAGCTTGCCGAGCGCGAGCGAGCACTTGGCGGGGCGCTCAAGGAGTCAAAGGATGCCGCGACAACTGCAGAGGCCGCCAATAAGGAGCTAGAGGAGAAGGTGGCGCGGCTGGAGGCCGATATTGGGAAGAGCGGCGAGGAGATTGCCGCTCTCAAGCGTGAGCGTGAGAAGGATGCTGCCGCCCATGGTGAACTGCAAGGCCTTCTCGCTGAGAGGGGCAAGGAGCTCAGCGCCGCCAAGGATTCCAAAGCAGACCTGGAGCTGAAGCTGGCCACGCTGACGCAGACGCTGGAGGCCGCCAAGGAGCAGGAGAAGACCTTGGCGGAGAAGGTCAAGGCTGACGCGGCGCTGCTGGAGAGCATTGCAGTCACCCAGAACTCCTTCAGATACACAGTGGAACACTGGACCGAGGGTCTAGTGAACACTGCCGCCGTCATCAACAAGGAGTTGGCGCAGCTGGGGATGGAGGACTTTGGGTATCCTTCCGATGAGAGCCTTCAACCCAGCGCCAAGCTCAGTCTATTCTTCCAGGGCGTGGCGACGGCACTCCAGCGGCTCCGGGAGAGGATCCCAAAGCAGCTGGCCGACGAGTCGTGCAAAATCTGCGCTGGGGTTCTCCAGAAGGTGCTGATGAAGGTGGCCTTCCGCAACCCAGGCCTCAGCTTCACCAACATCCTCCGATCCTTGCCGCCTGACGCCGATCTGGACGCACTCAAGGCCCTTGTCGCACCCATTGTGGACAAGGTGAGCGCGATCAAGCGAGTCGAGGGCGGGCGCGTAGATTAGGCCGCCCATTTCTTCTTTTCCCTTGTCGCTGCTAGTCATGTCATGAAAACAGTCTATTAGAGCCGCGACAAGTTATCTTTGTAATATAACTTTATTTCTGTTATCAATTGCAATGTTATTTCCTCTACTAGATTCCTCCCTTTGTATGTTTTCACCCTACGCTTCTAGGCAACTTGTCGGCGCAGGCGCCCGAGCCGCGAGCGCTGAGTGCGGAACTTCAGCAGCCTGCTGGCGGCGCTGCTTCCGACAAGAAACCTTTTCGTGACTAGATGCAACACGCTTAAGCTGTTGAGCGGACTCGAAACAAAGTAAGGGCGCAACTAGCCACGAGTTGGTTCCTCCGCGCATAGGTTTTCCATACAAAGCAGGGTCGTTCGAGGAAGATAACTCAAAAAATTAAAAAAGTCATTGCTCAAACTTTGGCAACTTAGCTTTTCTGTTATTTGCTTCCCGGTAAGGCAGGTCCTTGTTTGAACGACGCCTGGCCCATACCACAATCTTCTTCTTCCCCCCCGGCAAACTTGTGTGTGAGAGGACCTTCTTTTCCTTTAAAAGAAAAAGAAAGAAGAGAAAATAATAATATGGAGCACTTCGGCTCGTTACTGCTTACCGGATGTAAGTGCTGCACAAAGTGTCAGATAATCACATGCAAGAAAGGAACTAACGCATGAAATGGACAAGCTGTGCGGGGCACATGGGTTTTTACTTATGCACAGGTTCTGCGCCCGGCTTTGTACAAAGGATTACATGCAACAGCGGCAAGACTTGTACAAAAGGTGGTTGCCGGAACGGGTTCCGGCAACCGCGCCTTATGGGAAAAACTTACGAAGATGTTCTATGTTCCAGGAGCTGCTCATTGGAATGCCATCTTCGGTCTCAAGGCGGACAGCGCCAGGCCTTGTGACTCGTCTCACCCGGTAAGGGCCTTCCCACTTCGACGTCAACTTGTTGGAATTCTTGGCGGACTGAACGCGCCGAAGAACAAGGTCGCCTTCCTTGAAGCTTCTGGCTTTAACTTTGCGGCTATGATAGCGGTGCAAAGCTTGCTGGTATCGAGCAGCTCGTACAGCAGCCTGAAGACGATCTTCCTCAAGGAGCAGCGCGTCATTTTGCCGCAGCTGTTCTTGCTCAAGCTCATCATAAGCGAGCACTCGAGGTGATCCATATACGAGTTCCGTGGGGAGAACTGCCTCTGCTCCATAGACTAGAGCGAAAGGTGTCTGGCCAGTGGCTCGATTTGGCGTCGTTCTGATCGACCAAAGAACCACCGGCAGCTCCTCGATCCAGTTCCTTCCGCACCTGTGCAGCCTGTCGAAAGTTCTGGTCTTGAGCCCGTGCAGCACTTCAGCATTTGCCCTCTCTGCTTGACCGTTGCTTCTCGGATGAGCAACAGAAGCGAAGCAGACCTTGGCGCCAAGGTCTTGGACATACTGCATGAAGGTGCGGCTCGTGAATTGCGTGCCGTTGTCGGTGATGATCCTGTTAGGGATCCTAAAACGGCAAACAATTGACCTGAAGAACTTGACTGCTGACTGTGTTGTCACCTTCCTCACTGGCTGCACTTCTGGCCACTTTGTGAACTTGTCGATTGCGACGTACAAGTACTCAAAGCCCCTGACAGCTCAGGGGAAGGGACCGATGATATCGAGCCCCCAGACCGGAAATGGCCAGGATAAAGGGATCGTCTGGAGAGGTTGAGCTGGCTGGTGTATCTGTTTGGAGTGGAACTGGCACGCTTCACACTTGGTTACTTGTGCAGTTGCATCCTGGAGGGCTGTCGGCCAAAAGAAACCTTGCCGGAAAGCTTTGCCGGCAAGTGCTCTTGCGCCGATGTGGTGGCCACATATGCCTCCATGTATCTCCGCCAACAGCTTTTGTCAATCTTCCCGGCGAATACACTTCAATTTCACACCGTTGAGTCTTCTTCTGTACAGTATGCTATCGACAAACTGGTACATACTTGACTGCCGGGATACTCTTTCCGCTTCTTCTTGCTCTTCGGGAAGTTCTCCTGTCTGAAGGAAACGGACAATCTGTTGTGCCCATGCTGGAGCCTGTGGCTCGACAATAAGGACTAAAGGCACATCTTCTGCTGCGGGAACATCTGCTTCTACGGCAGGGACTTGCGGCCCTGCCAGAGCTTGATGTTCCCCGGCAAGCTTGCCGGAGCAAAACTTGTCGGGAGCGTCTGCTTCAACGGAACAAACCATAAGGCTTGCCGGAGCAGACTGCCCCTCAGCATTTGTGGTGTTGATCTTGGGGACTTTCTTGGCGGTGGCTTCGGGGAGCTCTACTGGAAAGTAGTCACCAGAAACCAACTTCCTCTTTTTGCTTTGTCCAGTTGATGGTGTTACGGATGGTTGAGTCAACGTAAGCACAAAGATCCCTGGTTCCACAGGTAACTTTAGTGCGGCGCACTTTAACAGGCTGTCAGCAATATCATTCTGAGCTCTTGGGATATGCTCCATTTGTAGGCCATCAAAGTGCTCTTCTAGCTTCCTCACTTCATCGACATACGCTTCCATCAACGGACTCTGGTAGTTCTTGTTCACTTGTCGGACGACAAGCTGTGAGTCACCCCTGACAATGAGCTTCTTAATTCCAAGGTCTGCTGCGATTCTGAGACCGGCAAGCAATCCTTCATACTCTGCAGTATTGTTGGTTGCTTGCTCTTTGGGAAAGTGCATCTGGACTACGTACTTGAGGTGCTCTCCGGTGGGTGCGACAAGCAGCACACCTGCACTGGCGCCTTGCAGCGAGAAGGCTCCATCGAAGTACATCAGCCACTCTTTGCTTGCCTCTTTGACGGGGATGCTCGTTTCTGGAATTTCTTCATCTGGGGTTGGCGTCCACTCTACTATGAACTCTGCCAATGCTCTGCTTTGGATAGTTGAGGTGCTCTCAAACTTGAGGCCAAAGCTTGACAGTTCCAGCGCCCACTCGACAATCCTGCCTGTTGCTTCTGGATTTTGCAGTATCCTCTTCAGCGGAAAACGAGTGACGACTGTGATCTCACGTGCTTGGAAGTAATGGCGCAGCTTTCTCGAGGCCATAAGGAGGCCGAAAAGCAACTTCTGCACACCAGAGTACCTTGATCTAGCTCCCTGCAGAAGAGAACTGACAAGGTAAACTGGGCGCTGCACCATTCTCCTTGGCATCTCATCATGTTTCTGCGCAAAACCCATGTTTATCGGGACCAGAGCTTGTCGACGAAGCCCCCTGCTCGTCGCTGGATGGATCTGCCGTGGTTGCTGGCTCATCATCTGCCTCCCTCTCCGCCACTAACGCAGCAGTAACCACTTGATTGGTTGCTGCTATATACAGCAGCAACTTCTCTTGCGGCTTAGGTGTGACAAGCGTTGGAGTGGAGGACAGGTATCTCTTCAAGTCCTGCAGCGCAGCCTCCGCTTCCGGAGTCCATTTCATTGGACCTGCCTTTTTCAAAGTTTTGAAAAATGGCAGGGCGCGCTCAGCAGATCTAGAGATAAACCTGCTGAGAGCAGCCACGCAACCGGCAAGCCTTCGTACATCCTTGACGCGCTTTGGTGCTTCGATCTGCTCGATGGCTTTGATCTTGTCGGGATTGGCTTCAATTCCCCGCTGAGACACGAAGAACCCGAGAAGCTTGCCGGAAGGGAATCCAAACACGCACTTCTCGGGGTTAAGCTTGAGGTTGATCTTGCGCAGGTTTGCAAATGTCTCATCTAAATCTTGAATCAAGGTCGCTTTGTCCTTGCTCTTGACCACTATGTCATCCATGTAAGCTTCCACATTTCTGTGTATCTGTGGCTCAAAAGCATGGTGAACTACCCTTGTGAATGTTGAACCAGCATTCTTCAAACCGAAAGGCATCCGTACAAAGCAGTATGTGCCACACGGGGTGATAAATGCGGTTTTCTCTTCATCTTCTTCTGCCATGAAGATCTGATGGTATCCTGAGTATGCATCAAGAAATGAAAGCAAATCACATCCGGCTGTGGAGTCAACAATATGGTCAATACGCGGCAAGGGAAATGGGTCTTTGGGACAAGCTTTATTAACATCAGTGAAGTCAATACAAAGTCTCCATTTCCCGTTAGCCTTGCGCACAACAACAAGATTGGCCAACCATGTGGGATGGAGTACTCCTCTGACAAGGCCTGCTGCTTCCAACTTCTTGATTTCTTCTGCGATAAATTCTTGGCGCTCAACTGCCTGCTTCCTGACTCTCTGCTTGACAGGCCGCGCATGAGGACAGACGGCAAGGTGGTGCTCAATCACTTTCCTGGGAACACCGGGGATATCAGACGGTTGCCACGCAAACACGTCGACATTCGCCCGCAGGAAAGCAACGAGCGCATTTTCCTATTTGGGGTCAAGAGTGGCGCTGATGGTGAAGGTACCACCAGTGCCATCCTCCTTAGCGGACACCTTCTTAGTCGCAGGTGGAGCTGCCATCGCCTTCTTGCACTTGCCGGTGGAGCTCGATGGTGCGTCCTCGACGGTAGCGCAGCACTCCGAAGAGGTGCGCTTGCCGGAGTGGGCATCAGAGCTCTTGCCGGACTTGATCTTCTGGATTGTTGGTGAAACCAACATCGGCAAGCACCCGACCGCAGTTATGCGATCCGGGTGGTCCTCAATATCAAAGATGATAGGCGTGCGGGACCATTTCAGAGGCTTGCGTGACTCGATGGGCGGTTCTGCTGCATTAACTTCCCGCATCCACTGCTTGAGCTGGCGGTGCGAGGCATGTAGAGAAGCACCACCATCAACGCACAGGACCTCTGTAGCTTTCTGGAACTCCTGCTCATCAGTCTCCTCATCATCCATATCTTCATCGTCGCCGTCATCTTCATCCTTGTCGCGGCCGCGAGGAGGTCTGTCACCTTGCCGCTGCTTGGCCTTGCCGCGGCGTCCTCCTCGGCCGGGACGTTTCTTGCCGGATCCACCAGCTCCTTCCTGGGCTTTCTCCTTGTCGCGCCGCTCGTATTCAGCTTTCTGTTGCTCAACAAGCTGCTCGACCCTCTTGCAGTTCTGAAGATCATGGCCCTTGGTGCGGTGAATCTTGCAATACTGCTTGTTGGTGCCATCCTGCTTGTCGGCGACCGCCACCTCCGCGGCAACCTCCTTGCCGGAGTCACCAGTTTTGGCTTCCTTGGCGCCGCCACCGTTGCCGGACTACTCAACAACTAGCACTTCTTTGCCTTTCCTCCTTCTGTTGTTCCACCGCCGATTTTTCCTTGTCGGGGCGGCATCTTCGCTGTCAGATCCTCCCGCTCCTATATTTTCTCCAGGGAGTCTCCTCCCTTCCTCAGCACGCGCGCACTTGTCGGCCAGTGCATATAACTCACTGACGTCCCTGATCTTGCACATCGCCATTTCCTCCCGCATCCTGCGGTTCCGCACGTTCTGATGGAACGCGCTGATCACCGCGGCAGGCTGGACGTCTGGGATGTTGTGCTGCACGCTACTGAATCTCTAAATGTACTTGCGCAGGGGCTCTCCTTCCTTCTGGGCGAGCAAATGAAGATCACTCTCCTGGCCATGAGGCTTGTGTCCGCCGGTAAAGGCGCCGACAAACTGATGGCACAGATCATCCCAAGAGGATATGGAGTTGTCCGGCAAGTGCATGAGCCAGGACCTAACATTGGGCTTGAGCACCAGCGGGAAGTAGTTGGCAAGGATCTTGTCATCTCGTCCCCCGGCAGCTTGCACCGCAATGGTGTAGATGTTGAGGAACTCTGACGGATGCGTCTTCCCGTCGTACATCTCCGGTACGTCTGGCTTGAAGTTCTTTGTACTGGGCCACTGGACTTGCCGCAGCTCACGAGTGAACGCATGACAACCTACCGCATACGGCAGATCGCCTGGTTCCCCTGGCGCATGCATGTCAACAGAGGGTCCAGCGCGCTTGTCGGATTGACGCCGCGCTTCTCTTCGGCGCTCGATGCGGGTTCGAGCGTCTTCTTGTTGCCGATCATGAAGAACTTGGCGCTGATCACGACGAGCTCGTGGATCCGACGATGCAGTGGAGTCGCTGTCGAGGTGGATCCGACGAGTCGGTGATCTTGGCCTTCGGGGCGGTGATTGCATGGTAGTTGCACCTCGCCCGTTTCGTCGCCACCGGCTCGCGTCCGGCGGTCCTGCCGCGGTGGTGACGCGCTCGGCCGCCGTGGAGTGTCACCGTTGGCGTAGTCGATGAGACTCTGAATGGTGGCTCTCCATTCGTCAATCTTGTCTGACGTTGGAGGGTAATCTAGGAGAAGTTGAGCTTGCGCCAAAGCTTCTGCTGGAGTGGTGGGTGGCAGTGGCGGATGGCGCGAGGAGCGGGACGTGCTCGAACTTCTAACTATGTTAGAAGGAGCAGTATCCCGTCCAGGCGACCGTGCCCCGCTCGTGCCAGCATGCTGGCGTGCATGCTGATCTTGAGCGCCCCGAGATCCACCAGCTTGGTCTTGGGCTATCATGCGTATGGCATTGCTAGCGCCATGACGCTGTTGATCTTGCGCCTCCTGAGAGTGGCGTGGAACATGTACAGTCGTCGAAGTTTGTGCAGCCTTGTTCTTGGACCTGGCGGCATCATGAGCTTCCTCGTCGACGTCCTTTCTTCCGCCGGCGTCCATCCCACCACTCGTTTGCTCCAACGGTGGCGGAACTGACGTGGATGGAGCGGCTGCCGCCAAAGTCTTCTTCTTCGGTGGCATGTTGATGAAGGGAATGAAGATCTAGCTCGTGTGAACACCGGATCAGGTTCACACAATCTCGACGCCCCCTACCTGGCACTCCAGAGATGTCGGGGAAACTGATCCTCGAACACCTATGGGGCCGGCGGACCGGGCCCCTTTCGGTTCGGCGGAGGGCGGAGATCGCACGAAGAGCAGATCGAGGCGAGGCACACGAGCAGTTTACCCAGCTTCGGAGCTCTCTGGAGAGATAACACTCCTACTGCTGCTTGTCTGGTTGTATTATCTGATGTTCTTGCTCTCCAAAGCGAGAGTGTGATGTTCTCTGGGCTACGGATGGATCGAAGCAAACTACCTAAGGCCCCGAACCTATGAGTCAAACCCCCTCTACGTTGCGCATGTGCCTCCTTTTATACGCTAAAGGGGTCACCGACAGGTGGCAACGCAGAGGAGGGTAAAAATGTAAAAAGCGAGGTAGTTGATACAGTTGCTTGCACAGTGCACCCTACCTAATCCTGACGGCAGGGGACAAGGGCATTAAATGCCCGTCCGAGTCGCCCGAACAGTGCAGAAAAGGACCGTTAGGGGCGCCACCGTTCGCCACGATGGCAATCTTGTCAGCTTTGCATGCCACTGCGCACCGCTGGCTGCACAGCCTCCCGCCACGTACGCCTGGAGAGGCCCCCAGAGCGACACGTTGGTGGATGCGCTGGAGCGTGGGCGCAGAGTGGCCGCCTGCCGCGGCAAGCACCTTGCCGCTGTTGTTATCTTGTCGGGTCCGGAAGCTTGTCGCTCACCGGGCTTCGAGGTACCTTGTTTTGTCTTCCCGGCAAGCTCCTCTTGCCGGGGCCTTGTTGCCTTGCCGGAGCGCATGGCGCGTCGCGGCAAGTTCATTGGAGCGCCCTGGTTGGCCTTCCCGGCAAGCTCCTCTTGCCGGGGTCTTGTCTCCTTAGCTTAAATACTTTGTTCTTGGATGGCTCCAAGGGAACCTTGGGGGAATCTTGGCGATCACCCGGCAAGCCTTTGCCGCGGGGTGCTGCAACTACCCATGCACAAGTTCGGGGTACTAGGGTACCCCTATTCTAGTACACCGACAAGTGGAATCCGCAAGGTGCAATTTTAAAGGAGAATCATCAAAATCATGGAAACCTAGCAAATCACACAAAGTTTTTGGAATCGTGGAAACACTAGCACCCAAATCACACAAAGCATAGCACTCATGATCTTTAATTTTAATTTTTATTGTATATTCCCACTCACCATAAAGTTTTCTAGGGATAGAAACTTCCAACTCAAGTTTTTCTTCATAAGATTGCATCAAAGCATCAACGATATGTTTAGTAAAAGCTTTATTTTGTCTATAAGCATGAGGAGAATTTAGCACGGATTGCAACAAGGAAATACAATCTATCAAAGAGAAATTATCATAATTAAATTCCTTGAAATCCAAAATAGTTGGTTCATTGATATTTAAAGTTTTGACCTCTTCAATCCCACTTTTACCAATTTTTGCATCAAGATCTAAAAACTCCAAATTTATGGAACGCCTTCTAGGAAAAGGTGGCTCATCTTTAGTCCCATCATTATTAAGATTCATATTGCAAAACAAAGATTTAATAGGAGACACATCAATAACTTTTAGATCTTCATCTTTATTTTCATAAAAACTAGAAGAACACACTTTCACAAATCAATCTTTCTTAGCACGCATCCTAGCGGTTCTTTCTTTGCACTCATCAATGGAAATTCTCATGGCTTTGAGAGACTAATTGATATCATGCTTAGGTGGAATAGATCTAAGTTTCAAAGAATCAACATCAAGAGAAATTCTATCAACGTTCCTACCAATTCATCAACCTTAAGCAATTTTTCTTCAAGCAAGGCATTGAAATTGTTTTGCGAATTCATAAAATTCTTAACACTACTCTCAAATTAAGAGGGCATCTTATTAAAATTTCCATAAGAATTGCTGTAGGAATTACCATAATTATTAGCGGAATTACTAGGAAACGTCCTAGAATTAAAATTACATCTATATGCGTTGTTACCAAAATTGTTCCTACCAACAAAATTCACAGACATAGATTCATTATTATTCTCAATAAAAGTAGACAAAGGCATATCATTAGGATCAGTAGGAGCACTCTTATTAGCAAACAATTTCGTAAGTTCATCCATCTTTCCACTCAAAACATTAATCTCTTCAATTGCATGCACTTTTTTATTAGTAGATCTTTCGGTGTGCCATTGAGAATAATTAACCACAATATTATATAGGAGTTTGGTGGATTCTCCTAAAGTGATTTCCATAAAAGTGCCTCCCGCGGCTGAATCTAAAAGATTTCTAGAAACAAAATTCAATCCGGCATAAAGTTTTGTATAACCATCCAAAGATTCAAACCATGTGTAGGGCAATTATGTATCATTAATTTCATCCTCTCCCAAGATTGTGCAACATGTTCATGATCAAGTTGCTTAAAATTCATAATATCGTTTCTAAGAGAGATGATCTTAGCAGGAGGAAAATACTTAGAGATAAAAGCATCTTTGCACTTATTCCATGAATCAATACTATTTTTAGGCAAAGACGAAAACCAAGCTTTAGCACAATCTCTAAGCGAAAACGGAAATAGCTTCAATTTAACAATATCATTGTCCACATCTTTCTTATTTTGCATATCACACAAATTAACAAAGCTATTTAGATGGGTAGCGGCATCTTCACTAGGAAGGCCGGCGAATTGATCTTTCATGACAAGATTCAACAAAGCAGCATTAATTTCACAAGGTTCAGCATCGGTAAGAGGAGCAATCGGAGTGCTAAGAAAATCATTGTTGTTGGTACTGGTAAAGTCACACAATTTAGTATTATCTTGAGCCACCATGACAAGCGAGCAATCCAACACACAAGCAAACAAGAAACAGACAAAAGGGCAAATAGAAAAAGAGAAGGGGAACAGAAAAAGAGGGCGAATAAAACGTAAAGGGTGAAGTGGGGGAGAGGAAAACGAGAGGCAAATGGCAAATAATGTAATGCGAGGGATAAGAGTTTGTGATCGGTACTTGGTATGTCTTGACTTGTGCGTAGACTCCCCGGCAACGATGCCAGAAATGGTTTGTTGTCGGGAGTCAAATCTTGACTTGACTTGGCGCGAATCTCCCAGGCAACGGTGCCAGAAATCCTTCTTGCTACCTCTTGAGCACTGCGTTGGTTTTCCCTTGAAGAGGACAGGGTGATGCAGTAAAGTAGCGTAAGTATTTCCCTCAGTTTTTTAGAACCAAGGTATCAATTCAGTAGGAGATCACGCTCGAGTCCCACGCACCTACACAAACAAATAAGAACCTCGCAACCAACGCGATAAAGGGGTTGTCAATCCCTTCACGGTCACTTACGAGAGTGAGATCAGATAGATATGATAAGATAATATTTTTGGTATTTTTATGATAAAGAGAAATAAAGATGCAAAGTAAAATAAATGGCAATACAAATAACTAAGTGTTGGAAGATCAATATGATGGAAGATAGACCCGGGGGCCATAGGTTTCACTAGTGGCTTCTCTCAAGAGTATAAGTATTACGGTGGGTAAACAAATTACTGTCGAGCAATTGATAGAATTGAGCATAGTTATGAGAATATCTAGGTATGATCATGTATATAGGCATCACGTTTGTGACAAGTAGACCGAAACGATTCTGCATCTACTACTATTACTCTACACATCGACCGCTATCTAGCATGCATCTAGAGTATTAAGTTCATAAGAACAGAGTAATGCTTTAAGTAAGATGGCATGACGTAGAGGGATAAAATCATGCAATATGATATAAACCCCATCTTTTTATCCTCGATGGCAGCCATACATTACGTGTCGTTTCCCTTTCTGTCACTGGGATCGAGCACCGCAAGATTGAACCCAAAGCTAAGCACTTCTCCCATTGCAAGGAAGATCAATCTAGTAGGCCAAACCAAATTGATAATTCGAAGAGTCATGCAAAGATAAACCAATCATACATAAAAGAAATCAGAGGAGATTCGAATATTATTCATAGATAAACTTGATCATAAACCCACAATTCATCGGATCTCGACAAACACACCGCAAAAGAAGATTACATTGAATGGATCTCCAAGAAAATCGAGGAGAACTTTGTATTGAGATCTAAAGAGAGAGAAGAAGCCATCTAGCTAATAACTATGGACCCGAAGGTCTGAAGTAAACTACTCACACATCACCGGAGAGGCCATGGAGTTGATGTAGAGGCCCTTCGTGATCAATGCCCCCTTCGGCGGAGCTCTGAAAAAGGCCCCAAGATGGGATCTCTCGGGTACAGAAGGTTGCGGCGGTGGAATTAGGTTTTCGTGGTGCTCCTGGATGTTTGGGGGGTACGTGGATATATATAGGAGGAAGAAGTAGGTCGGTGGAGCAACGAGGGGCCCACGAGGGTGGAGGGCGCGCCCCCTGTCTCATGGCCTCCTCGGTCATTTCTTGACGCCCACTCCAAGTCTCCTGGATCACGTTTGTTGAGAAAATCACGTTCTCGAAGGTTTCATTCCGTTTGGACTCCATTTGATATTCCTTTTCTGCGAAACCCTAAAATAGGCAAGAAAACAACAATTTGGGTCGGGCCTCCGGTTAATAGGTTAGTCTCACAAATGATATAAAAGTGTAAAATAAAGCCCATTGACATCCAAAATAGATAATATAACAGCATGGAGCAATGAAAAATTATAGATACGTCGGAGACGCATCACCCGACTTATGGTTCCTTTTCAACGGACGCCGGGTTGTTGGGTGGAGGAATTACCAACTACAAGAAATATGTCAACTTGCGACCATCACTATTGGTCACTGAAAGGTCATTGTTTTTCATTTGTGACCTTTTTGTGACCAAAAACAGAAGGTCAAAAGCTAGCGGTTGTAAACTGAAATTAACGACCTTCTCTGTGAGAAGGTCGTGGAATTCCACGACCAAAACAAAAGGTCATTGATTTTATGACCTTTTGTTTTGGTCGCTAGCTCTCTCCCCAGGCCACGTCGGATCCGACGTGGCAATCTGATGTGGCAAAATTGCGACCAATTGAAAAGGTCGTTGATCAGATTCAGCCCTGTCTGATTAGGTGTTTTACATGGGCCGAGCCCTTTAATTTAGCATTTGCATATTTTTTTCCTGTCAATTTTTGGTCGACTTCATGGGCTAAGCCCAACAATTCAACCTTCTTATTTCATGGGCCGTGGCCTTTTTGTACCAACAGTTTTAGTTTTCTTTTTTATAAAATGGGTCCACTAGTCAAATAGGTCCCACTTGTCAGGTTCTGATAAGTGGGTCCCAGCTATTAGGCCTACATTCTTCACATTTCAATTTAACAATAAGAAAATAACCAATAGTTAAATTGGCAAGCAAAAAACACACATGATACTTCAAATAACAATAGCCAGATTTGTACAGGTTCTACAAATGACACATACTACAAGCTATTACATATACAGTACTTTACAAGTTCTAAAAGTTACATGTAATACAAGCTTAGTTGATACAAGCTCTAAAGTATGGGAATCACTGGTCTACAAGTGTTTTCTTCTTCTACATGTAGCTCCTTCAATAGTCAGTACTGGGCCTTCCACGGACGCCCTGTTACATGAATCAGCTGATAAGAATTCAAAAAACTGGAGCCAATATATTATGAACATTCCATTCAAAAAAGGAGTAAAGGACATTCTTTGTTTCATCACGTTACAAAGGAGAAGCACAAACCACAACTTTACTCCACACACACACACACATATAGACATGAATATTAAGCTCGGTTCCAGCAACTATATCATGGTTTAACAGAGCATGTAATGAATGGTAGTTCAATTCCACAGCCGATCTCAGCATCATCAAACCACCATGCTTATGATCATAATCTAAGCATATCATCAAACAAAACCTACACAGATAAAGATCACAGCACATCAAGCCACAGGCGCACCAGCGCTGGCATGAGATTCAACGCAACAGCGATGGGGCTACCACAACAGCAACAAAAACCTACACAGCAACCAACTGTTTACTGATAATGAAAACCAGCGGCCTAGTCACACACTTTGCGCCTTGACCAACTGACAAAGCATCTTCAGATTTGTCAATCAGTTTGCCAATAAATTCAGTTGATTACATGTCTGAATACTTCAAACCACTGATTTTGTACCAAATTCAAAGAACACACACATTTTGTAAGCCAAAAAAGCTACATCCAGGGGCTTAATGCTACATCCACAGCAGTCTGACTTCTCAAATGGCAGATTCACCTTCCGAACCATGTAGGAGAAAAACATTGAGACCATGGAATCAACAGGTAATCGTACCTTGAGCAGCAGAGCATGCGCCTCAGACGATCATGGGAGCACGATCCCGCCGTATTGCCTTGCTGCTGGCCTCATCGGGCGCTTCACCATTGGCCAAAGGAGGAGTAGCCAGAGAGTCCAAGACTGTAAATGCCAAAGAGAGCAGCGAGTAAAATGAACTGGATTTTTCTACCGCTAAATGAATGCTATATACCTATGCTGCTGCTAAATGGTGCTTGTGCATAACTGAATTTTGTTGCTTGCACTGAACGTTGACAAACAACTATTGCAATAAACTTTGCTGCTACTAGTATGTGATTTTCAAATGAGCTTACGTAAAAACACAGCTTGCACATGTCCAACTGGAAAGGACACGGCAGATACAGCTATGTGAGCCTGCCTAATAGGTAGGTCAGGCAACTTGATTCAGTGAACCGTGAACGATCTAAGACGGACAATAAGAATGGAAAGCAAACATTGAACCCCACGTTGATCTAAAACTTTGGGATTCAAGCAAGAAGTCACAAACGTGCAACCAAAGTGCTCATGTCAACATTATTATTCAAGGTAACAGGCCATTAGGAACACTGCTCAATGATTTGTATTTGGCATAGACATGATCCGGTTATCATGATACAATGACCATCCTGTAAAATGAAAGGCATGTGCTGCTCATTACAATTATTTTAAGCTGAGTGTTTATTTCTTCTCTTTGATTTATGCAAGCGGAGATGTAGCAGGCAGGGAGGCAGGGAGCTATCACATATGCATGTATGTATGAAGCAGAACATGAAAAGAGCAACATCTAATTAACTTGATTGCCTTGCAGATGACACACAAGATGAAGAGCACTTGGACAGAAGCTACTATACTTGAACAGCAATAATATTCTTACTGACACACAAGTTGACAGAATGTACTCAATATATTCTAATAAAAAGGATTGGGAGCAGAGGGAGAGGGAGGTGGAGATGGACGTGCTATCTGCTGCTGCGGTGGTGCCTCTTGGTGGTCGTTCTTGAGCTCCTCCTCCTGATGCTGCTCACTAACCTACAGGACAAACAAGACGATGGGTGAGCTACAGCACAGGCACGTACAAGAAGTGAAGGTAATGAGAAGAACCTGGAAGAAGAGAGATGTTTTGTCCTCCTTCGTCCGTGCCCGTCCTCCTCCTCCTCCGTGTCTATGTCGAACAAACTCCATTCGTCGCTTGCGAGCACCATGCGCCTTGGTTGTCCATGAAGCCCTTGTCCTCTGCTGCACAGATGAATCCCAAAGCATCAGTACAACTACACTGGCACATAGTACAGACATGGTATCACATACATTCTCTAATTGACTAGCACCCAAATATATATACATGCACCAGTTGAGAAAAATCATGACTTGGACAGTGTATTAAAGAAAAATCAGTGTTCCATGCACACCAAATAATTCAGAAAACTAACTACACTACTACAGTTCTGAACAGCTATCGGTGCATCAACAAAATATGGAACTACAAGCACTGCATGACAACCAAAGTATATATATATATATATAGCACTCAATAATGAACAGTCATCATAGAGAACAAGATACCAAGAGATGAATGATGGCACTCAAATTCTAATCTCACATAGGAAAAGATTAGCATGGCTGCAACTCCGGCAAGACACCCAACATGCATGTGCCTTAGAAGTGGCAGCAGCTTTACTGACAAGTATGAAATTGATACCTAGCTGCAAGCATCGCTCCTCCCTGCCCAATTGAATTAACTTTTAAATAGATAGCAGTGTTTATTTATTTTCACATGATTGTGGAGATATAAATTTAGGAAAATGATAGAATTACATGTGAAAGCTAACAACTTATCCTTTGCAGCAATGCTTAAGATCCTGAATTTAGGATACGGTGCATGACATATTATCAAAGTTTTGAATAGCATGTTGTCTCGACACTATAGCAGCACTATACTAATTGGAGTGGCACCACCAAGAGGATGTCGATCGCCCACGAGAGGGCGCTACAGCCCAGGGCGACATGTGGGAGCTAGAGATGTCGATGGAGTACCTGGTCAGCCTCTGGTACCTGGCCACAGTTCACAAACTTGGTGTGAGCATTTTGATGACATTAACATGCAGTACAAGCAAAGATGGCATGACTGAACCTTGCATAGTAAAAACTTGCAAGTAAATAAGAACAACAACGCTGAGAAGATAAAATAGTGCATTATCTTGGAGTGTCACCAGCAGCAAGATAGCACTACTCTTCTAGTACTCTAGCAAGAAAAATAAAGTATATAATACACAGGCAAGGCAGACTTGGTGCTAATAGAATACAGGAGCAGGGAGTAACACATCCCAAATTTTGATGTGGAATTGCTTTTTACCAAGACAAACAGAATTACAGGTCTATTTTGATGTGGAAAGTAGCACCCGAACAGGTCTATTACTCCTATACTGGTACTCCTGTACAAATCTAGAAGTGAAATTCAATTACTCTAGCAGTATTAATCCAATAGTGAAATTCAATTACTCCTAGTGGATCAGGTAGCCATACAAATCCAGAAATTAAATTGGACTGGTTGTGCAATCTGCAAGTTAAATCTGTGTCGTCCTAGTGTAAAATCTGCAACATAGATAGATCCTTTGCAGTGGATCATTAAGTTCTTTAATTAGTTTAAGTGGCTTTTAAATAGTGTGGGTCAGCAGTAGTGGATCAGGAACTTGTGCCTTGGTCTCTTTAGTTGAAGTGTTAAATCTGCACATTCATAATCATAGTAGAAAAAATTCAGAAACAAGCAACTAAATGAGATGAGATGAAATGGAAGCAGAGCAAAACTAGAGGTAGAGGAACATATTTTCGACACTCGTAGAGCTATGTAAGCTAGTGTTATAGGGCAGCCAAACCTATACCCTAGTGTTGTAGAGGAACCAAAGCAGCAAAGGAACAAAACTTTAGTGCTGAATTTAACCTAATTTTCAGTAAACTGAATCCACATTAATAATGTACTCCAAGTCCTTGATATTGTGTCAAGTTCAAATTAATTAGGAGTAAAAGTGTGTGTGTTGCTATGATAGTGCTGATTGTGCTGAAGTATGTTAAAAAAATTAGATGTTCAGGGACAACACTAATTACAGGCTTCTGCTTGTTTAAAGTGTTACAAGATATGCTAGAGCACGCTTTTGACAGCTAGAGCACAAACCTAGGAAAGAAGGACATCATAAGTGGGAAGCTTCAGGTCATCCTTTGTGTTTCCAATCTCAGTTAGAAGGCTGACTTAAGGAGAACCTGAACCTAAAGCCACGGTGAAATGTTCACCTGAAACTAATTTTACTTCAGCAGTTCAGCTAACATATTTTTCTTCAACATACTGTAGTATACCTTCAAAGAGAACACATGCTTCTCTAGATTCTAATTTTCCTTAACCACCTTATGGTACTTCTCCTAAGAAATCAAATGTAAATGAAATTAGTTCACTAAAACAAGCATAGGAGTGGCTTAGATACAAAATTTACATAGCAGTATACCACAACTCTCTCTTAGTTTTCATCTCTGAACTAGATTCTCTTCTGATGGACTTAACTGAAATGCAATGGAACTTTGCTGGGAATTCATAGTGCTTATTTTTAGTTGAAAAGATTTACACTGTTAGTTGACAAGATTTACATTGAATCTTGCTCAAACTAAACTTATAGAGCAATTAATACAGATGAGATTGTCAAAACTAGATTTTTGAGAAATCAAGCTCATTAGACTAGATTTTCTCAAAACTGACTGAATGTAGCTCATCAGTATTCACTCATTCCTTACATAGAGAAGGTACAAATGGTGGCAGAGCAAGATGTGGAAGAGTAACGGTGACAGTGACAGTTAGGGGGGCGCCGAAGGAGGGGGAGCGGACCTTGGGGATGGCGTGCTTGGTGGCGGGGTCCCAAAGCAGGCGAAGGAACATGTCGGAGCTGGTTTGGACGATCCCGCGCGGCAGGCCCTCGGCGCCGGTCCTCCGGTTCCAGTTCCAGCGGGCCGCCGCCTTCCCATTGTCGCCGTCCCCCCTCCCGATGCTGCTGCGTGGCTGTGGCCGTGGCATAGTCGGACCTACCAAGATCCACCTGACGGAGGAACAGAGAGCGGGGCTCCAGTGTCAGTCAGTCCTTCGTTTAGGGCAGGGGAGCTAAAATGGAAAGGGAAGGTGGTGAGGGGGCCTTCCTTGCCTTGAGGTGGTGGTGGTGGATCTGGAGCGAGGTGATGACGATGAGGGCCATCAAGGCGCGGGGTGGCCAAGGAGGCGCGCGGCCCTGGACCACGCGTACAACACGACCAGGAGGAGGAGCACGTCGGCGGCCAGCGACACGGCCGTGTATCCGGAGGCGCCGTGGAATAGGATCCAGGAAGCGACGGCGGTCGCTAGGAGTAGGGCGGTCAGGTCGGCCCGGCCTCGGCGCCACAGCACCACGTCTACGGTGAGGGTCATCGACGGGAGGGTGGGTTTGGGGGCGGCGGCAGATCGAGATCTGAGGGAGGGAGAGGGCGGCGGTTGTGGGTGCGTAGGAGAGAAGGGGACGAGAGGACGAGTGGTGCAGATTGTGTTAGGGCTAGCTAGTTGGGTGAGATGGTGAGGGGGTCAAGTCTGCCGTTGGATCTGGGACGATCGGATGGTTCAGATCGCGCACGGTAGGGTGATCCGGGAGAGACGTTCTGATTGGTTGGAGACTACGAGTGTAATTTAAAATATAGTCTCTAAGCGCTAAAAACAAAAGGGTTTATGAAGCAACTACCAACGATATTTTGTAAAATGGAACCACTAAAATTTTCACTCAAGTTATACCATATTTTATAGATGATAACCAACTTATACCAAATCAGGAGGAACCGGGTAAATTTGAAGTACAACAACTTCATAGTTTGCTCATTGTTTTTTCCAAAAATCATTTTTAGGTACACATGTATATATTTCATCACAAAACACTATGAGTTTTGTAAGATTCCACCCGCAGCTACGAACGGTTATGCCCATGGTTTTAACCACGTTTTGAAATTGGCATAAAGAATTAAAGAAATCAAACAATGTTGCAATTCCAAACAATGGTGCATAAGGGTGCATCTTGGAATTCCAAACAATGTTGCCTAAGGAATTTATCATTTTCTTTGCACGAAACGATCATTTTCCATTTTTTGAGTGCCCAAAATGTGCTTTTTTGTGAAGGACCTACCAAATATTTGTTGCAAAATTGTATCAAATCAATTTTCTAAAATAATAGGACATATTTAATGCACAATTGACCAAATGGTAGGGTGTCAAAAGTTTTGATCCACCTCTTGTGAAAAAGACAAATTTCTGCCGGTTCAGCAGGAAGCGGGCCAAATTTGAACTACATCTGCCTCATAGTTTGCTCTTTATTTTTTTTTCCAAAAATCATTTCTAGGTACATAACTATCTATTTAATCATAGAAAAATCAAAAGTTTTCCAAGATTCAACAACTAGCCAGGAACGGTCAAGCCCGCAGTTTTGACCGCATTTTGAAACGGGCATAAAAATTCAAAAAAAGTCAAAAAAAATTGGAAAAACCTTTGCATTGTGTCATTATATGTGACCAAGTTACTAGGAAAAATAATAAACTTGTAATACGAAAATTATTTTTAAAAAGTGTTCTCAGACATGAGCTATCATGCGTGAAGATTCATGGCTTTCAAGCCAAATGATCAATCTTATGGCCACATTCATGGCATAGTTTGTTCAAATGATCTCATATTGTGCACAAGGGTGCATCTTGGAATGACAAACAATGTTGCCTAAGGAAGTTATCATTTTCTTTGCACGAAAAAATCATTTTCCATTTTTTGAGTGCCCAAAATGAACTTTTTGTGAAAGACTTGCCAAATATTTGTTGCAAAATTGTACCAAATCAATTTTCTAAAATACCAGGACGTATTTAATGCAAAATTGACCAAATGGTTGGGTGTCAAAAGTTTTGATCCACCTCTTGTGAAAAAGACAAATTTCTATCGATTAGTAGGAAGCGGGTCAAATTTGAACTATAGCTGCCTCATAGTTTGCTCTTTATTTTTTCCAAAAATCATTTCTAGATACATAAGTATCTATTTAATCAGAGAAATATCAAAAGTTTTCCAAGCTCAACCACTATCTAGGAACAGTCAAGCCCGCCGTTTTGACCGCATTTTGAAACGGGCGTAAAAAATTCAAAAAATTGGAAAACCTTCGCATTGTGTCATTATATGTGACCAAGTTACCAGTAAAAATAATAAACTTGTAATACAAAAATTATTTAAAAAAAATGTTCTCAGAAATGAGCTATCATGCGTGAAGATTCATGGCTTTCAAGCCAAACGATCAATCTTATGGCCACATTCATGGCATAGTTTGTTCAAATGATCTCATATTGTGCACTAGGGTGCATCTTGAGATTCCAAACAATGTTTCCTAAGGGAGTTTTCATTTTCTTTGTATGGAAAATTCATTTTCCATTTTTTGAGTGCCTGAAATGAGTTTTTTTGTGAAGGACCTACCATATATTTGTTGCAAAAGTGGACCTAATCAATTTTATAAAATACTAGGCCATATTTAATGCATAATTTACAAAATGGTTGGGTTTCAAAAGTTTTGATCCACCTCTGGTGAAAAAGACAAATTTTCGCTAATTCAGTAGGAAGCGAGTCAAATTTGAACTGCAGCTACCTTATTGTTTGCTCTCTATTTTTACCAAAAATCAATTCTAGTTACATAAGTATCTATTTAAGAATAAATACATGGTTTGGTGGCGATACGTCAAGTTTTGGATGGTGGTCCAAGGCCCTCCAAAGCGCGTAAACTCGCATGCCCGCCGCGTGGTCACCGTGTGACCTTGGTGTTGACATGCGTTATGGGAGGCCTAGGCATGTGTAGTAGGTTGGGCACTCCCCAGGTAGGTTCTAGGAAGAAAATTATAACAGAAGAATCTCACAAGGAGACCGACCTATGCTCAAAGATGAATTAGCAGCCAAGTGTTTGATTAGCGGTACGGGAAATGCACGTGGCCAATGGGCGTGAGTTTTGGTTGAGGATGATCGTCTACTAAGAGGAATGTCTTCAAAAAAATTCATCTCAAAAGGAGGATCCTAGGTGGTACTTGGTTTGCAAAGTACCACACTGGACAAAACTATGAATGTTGAAACTCGGCTTAAAATAATGAATGGATTGAGCTGAAATTTGGTGAAGGATGATTATTTGGGCATAGGAAAGCACTGTAGAAAATTGATACCATTTGCACATGCCAAAGTGGTACTTCCTTCACAATGCTCCTCTCTGGACAGAAACTTGGGAAAATTAGCAAGAGAAAATGGATGAATGAAATGAGCTCAAATTTGGTGTAGGTCATGCGCTTGTAAATTTTTAGATCATTTGGGTAGGCCTAGCTAGTACTTACTTCACAAAGCTTCTCTCGAGGTAGAAACTTTGGAAATTTCCTGAGAAAGATTTACCAGGAAAATGGAGTTGAATATTATCATGTGGCGATGATTTGGATATGGAAGAGTGCCCAAAAAGTTTTAGGCTAATAGGAGGGGTCTAGATAACCCTTGCTTTGCAACGTGCCAATCTGGCCATAAAATATAAATTGAACCTGGGCTCACATAGATGATTTAAATGAGATGCAATTTGAAGCAGGGTGATAATTTGGGCATATGAAGGAACTGTATAAATTTCATGTCATTTGGATATATAAAAAAGGTACTTCCTTCACAATGCTTCTAGATGGACAAAAACTTTGGAAATTTGCCGAGGAAGATTTGCTAGGAAAATGGAGCTAAATTTTGTCATGAGGCAATGATTTGGATAGGAAAAAGTGCCCAAAAATTTCAAGGGCAATCAAGAATATATAAATAGCACTTCCTTCATAAAGTGTTATTGTGAACAGAATAGGAAAATGAATATTGTTGAATTATTTTTGAACTAGGCAAGGAAGGATTTTACATATTTGATGAAGATATGACCCGAAGAGTTTATGAGATTTGTTTGGGAATTTTGGGAATGACAAAAATATAGGTTGCTTCACAACCTAGGGCAAAAATTGACACATGGACATGACACATAGGAGACTGATGAGGTGGCGCCAAGTCATACCAATCCACCACAATTTACAAGGTTATGACCATCTATATTGGTCATGATCAGCTAGAAATAAGGCAACGGACTAGTGTTGTCTACTTTATGACCATTTCGTGTGAGGAAATTACGACCTTTCTGACCAAAATGGTCGATATAGTTTAGGGTTTGGAGCCCCCCGAACAACGTTTGACCAATTGGCCTCAAATGGTCATAGATCTATGACCAATTCTTCCAGGGTCACTGAAAGAATGTCACTAGTTGACATATTTCTAGTAGTGACCCTCCGTGATATGGAGCATCAATACTACCCCTAACAGGTCGATAGGTTATACGCCTTTCTTCATGGTTTATGGAGCAGAGGCAGTATTTCCTAGTGACATCCGTCATGACTCACCCCGCGTGGTGGCTTACGTTGAAGCTGATAACGAACAAGCCCTTCAAGATGCACTTGACCTGTTAGATGAAGACCGTGACTTAGCAGCAGCTCGTTCGGCGATTTACCAACAGCACCTGCATCGTTATCACAGCCGCCGAGTTAAGTCCAGAACCTTTCAAGAAGGTAACTTAGTGCTCCGGCTCATCCAGGATCAAACTGATGCACACAAGTTATCCTCGCCTTGGTAAGGACCATCTGTGGTCAGCGGGAATTTAAACAACGGGTCATACTACCTCATCGATGTTCAAGAGCACAAAGACTCACGTAAGACGGAGGAAGAGACCCACCGGCCGTGGAATATCTCTCATCTTCGGCCTTACTATACTTGAGCCACCGACTCTCATGATGTACATACTTTGACATTGTATATATTATGATAAGTAATAAAGCATGACCTCTGTCCTTTTCATCCTCAATAATCACATGTCTTCATCATAATAATTTCAAAATGACCAATGGGGGGCTGATTGTGTTCAAATCTAGCTTAACCCTTTGGTCCGACACATGCACTACACCACGCACCAGAATTCCCTACTGACATTTGTTGGGAAAAGGTCACTATTGCCGACCCACAGTCAGCCATGAAAATTTCTAATGGACTGTGGGTCGGGAAAACTCTGTACGGTGACCTGCGGTCGGTCGGGAATGCTACCACGTGTACCGTCCAAGTGTCGGTTGGGAATTCTTTTTTGGCCCATGGACCATCGGTCGGTAAATAACCCCGACCAACAGTCCGATGCTGTCGGTGTTCTGGGAACGGGGGTCCCCAGACTTGCCTGCCTGCGGCCTGCGGCGTGGCTCAAAAGGGGGCCCAGCACGGCCCATCTTCATCAACACAAGGCTCAAGACCCTCGCGAGGGGCCAAGCCTCGCGGGGCGGACGACGCGGACCATCCTCCAGCACGGCCTCGTCAGGCTGGCTCACGAGGAGGTGGAGAGATCAAGGCGGGGTACCTCGCGAGGTTCCCGTGACGCAAGCCATGACGACTCAGGGCGCCAGGCGGGTGCCAGCCCGCACAGCATCCTCCTTTCCTCTTTGGTGCAAAGGGGGCAAGCGTAGCCGCGGAGTACCGAGGCATCGGGCAAAGGCTGCCATTTTGGTGCAACGAGACCAAGACCAGGACGACTACGAGATGGAGGTCACCGTGGAGCCCAAGACGACGTCATCACTAGAGCTTTGCGCAGGCGAAGACTGCTTTTGTCAGGATAATTGATACTTGCTGCCCCCCTTCAAATTAGCCCGCCATTGTTGGCTCCCTTCCCCAGGGTAGGGCAGATCTAGAACCAGCCACCCAAACAGCAAGGCCGGCAAGTAAGAGTAAGGCAGTGAGTGAGAGAGAGAGAGAAAGAGAAAGGTGGTTGAACTCCTCCCAGCAGTTCATCGCCCCATCCAAGAACAGACCCTCGCGAGGCTGTTCTTCTTTGTATTGCTCATCATCATCAGCCCCGAGAGGCAATCCACCCACCACACACTGGAGTAGGGTATTACACCACAATGGTGGCCCGAACCAGTATAAACCTTGTGTCTCTTGTGCAGTTCTTTCAGTAGTCTAGATCTTTGCGAGACGGAGAGGTAGAAGGCGTAATCTCCGCGTGCACCCCAGTGTTCGAACCTTAAGGGTCTGCCGGAACCCGAAATCCGACATTTGGCGCGCCAGGTAGGGGTGCGCCGGAATTCGTCTTCCACCGCTCCGTGCCCCGTCGCATCGTCATCACCATGCCCGGCGACCATGAGGGCAACCCTAACCCATGGGCTGCGTGGCCTGCCCGCGCGGAACCGCTTGCCTCGGGCGACCCCGTGCCCCAGGCAGCTCGCGATCCCTAGGGCGCTGTGGGCCGCGGGCAACGCGGACAGACTTCGATAACTCTTACACCACGGCAGCCACGATCGGCAGCAAGGGCCTCCAATCACGCCGCGACCACGACACCGTACACTCGCCGGGAGCAGGCGAACTCGAGGGCCGCGCTCACGGTGGCCCGAGAGCTGCTGCGGTGCAGACTGCTGGAGGGCGGCCATGATGTGCTGCTAGAGCGAGTGGCGGAGCTCCTGGGCTTCGCCGCCTTGGGGGCTCACCCCTTCTCCACCCAGCTCCCATCTCAAGCCCAGGGCGACCCGCGCGGGGGCTCCGCACGCGCCCGTGGGCTCCAAGGCTGCTCCGACGCCAGCGAAGCTGTCAGCACCGGACCGGCGGCGGCGCTGCCCCCGCCCCCGGCCTGCGGAGAAGAAGGACTCAACGCGACCCGCGGCCCTAGTGCGCGGCCGCGCTGCCACCCCGCAGTGGGCGTGACAGGCGGGACCGCGTGGCATGCGGGGCATTACGGCGCGACATTCGGGATGACAGCGCCGGAAGAATACGTGCCCCCCATGATGGACCAAGGACACCCCCACGAGAACGGACAAGGCTCGCTCCTCAGCCCAAGCTGGGGGGACGAGGCACTAGAAGCCGAGCCTTTCCAGGAGCCCCGGAACGGTCCCACTGGCCATGCTGGAGGCAACGATTATTGGGCACCGCTAATTCTTCAGGAGCAGGTATACGCTAACCATGGATCGCAGGAGGTGCAGGTCGCCGCAGCAAGCAGCTGCCCTGCTCCCACAGTCTCCTACCCCTCGGGAGGAGGGCGCAGGGGGCTGCAGGAGAGGGGCCGAGATCCGACATCACCACCGCGGCGTTCGGAGCAAGGTGTTCTCAGGAGGCAGGCCCTTTGCTGGGGAGGTGCCTCAGGGCCTGCCCCTGGCGGAGGACCCGTGGTCGTCGGGGGAACCGCTGGCGACCGCTCTACCCCATCGGGCGGCGTCCTGGTTTTCGGTCATTGCTGATGGCACTAGAGTGTGGCGCAAGGCGGGTCCTTCATCTGGCGATATGAAGCAAGGCCAGTACCTGTGAAGAAGGCCCAGTGCATGTGAAGCTCGCTGCCCCGTGACACTCTCACGTAATAATGAGTGGGGCTGTACACGCCCCGGAGTCTCAGGGGTGCCGGCCTCAGGCCCTGGGGCTCCCTCCCACGCCCAGTGGCAGCACTTAGCTCCGCGCTGGTGAGAAGACGTCCAAGACTAGACTAGGTGTCGGACGCGGCCTTTTGTTTGCTTTTGTTGCCTTTCCCTTTGGCTGTATCTTTCCCCCGCTGGATTTAAGTTGGATTCGAATTTGAGATTTGCGTGTGTTTGGGGAAGGGGTGCTTATTCTCGTTCGAGCCATTTCTCGCATTCTGGTTACCGCTTCGCCACAACTGCCACCCCTCATGAGCCCCTCGCGAGTCGGGTCAGGCCTGGCTCGTGCGCAACCCAAACTGCCGCTGTTGCTCCCTCTCGGGAGGATTTTCGGGTGCCTGCGGAGGTTGTCCTGATTGGAAAAGGCCCAGAGCCTGTGAAGCAAGGCAAACGCCTGTGAACCTATTGCGTTTTGGAAAAGGCCCAGAGCCTGTGAAGCAAGGCAAACGCCTGTGAAGCTATTGCGTTTTGGAAAAGGCCCAGAGCCTGTGAAGCAAGGCAAACGCCTGTGAAACTATTGCATTTTGGAAAAGGCCCAGAGCCTGTGAAGCAAGGCAAACGCCTGTGAAGCTATTGTGTTTTGGAAAAGGCCCAGAGCCTGTGAAGCAAGGCAAATGCCTGTGAAGCTATTGCATTTTGGAAAAGGCCCAGAGCCTGTGAAGCAAGGCAAACGCCTGCGAAGCTATTGTGTTTTGGAAAAGGCCCAGAGCCTGTGAAGCAAGGCAAACGCCTGTGAAGCTATTGCATTTTGGAAAAGGCCCAGAGCCTATGAAGCAAGGCAAGCGCCTGTGAAGCTATTGCGTTTTGGAAAAGGCCCAGAGCCTGTGAAGCAAGGCGAGCGCATGTGAAGCTATTGCGTTTTGGAAAAGGCCCAGAGCCTGTGAAGCAAGGCAAACGCCTGTGAAGCTATTGCGTTTTGGAAAAGGCCCAGAGCCTGTGAAGCAAGGCGAGCGCCTTGAAGCTATTGTGTTTTGGAAAAGGCCCAGAGCATGTGCAGCAAGGCAAACGCCTGTGAAGTTATTGCGTTTTGGAAATGGCCCAGAGCCTGTGAAGCAAGGCGAGCGCCTGTGAAGCTATTGCGTTTTGGAAAAGGCCCAGAGCCTATGAAGCAAGGCAAACGCCTGTGAAGCTATTGCGTTTTGGAAAAGGCCTAGAGCCTGTGAAGCAAGGCGAGTGCCTGTGAAGCTATCGCGTTCAGCAAAAGGCCCAGAGCCTGTGAAGAAGGCAAATGCCTGTGAAGACGTCGCATTTGGGAAAAGGCCCGGAGCTTGTGAAAAAGGCCAACGCATGTGAAGCTCCCCGCCGGCGATACTCTCATATCCTACGGATTCAACTAAAGAACACCCAGGACGTCATGCCCTCCCACAGGCTGCTTCGGGGCTTGTGCGAAACAAAGGTAAACCAGCCAACCACCAGGCGCGGGCGCTCGTGCAATATGACAAATACCAATACGATGAACACAGGTTTTACATGAGGGGCTTCCCCTCCCAAAATGCTCTCACAGCCATCAGGTCAAAAACCTGAGTTCTATTCATGCAGGGTAAAAAAGACAGGAGCGATACACACTCAGTCGGACCAATCCCCCAATGCGTCCTCGGATGCACCTCCCGAGCCGTCGCTGGTGTCGCCGAACTCGCCATCGTTGTCTACTTCGCCACCAGCGGCGCCAGGGCCATTCGCCGCACCGCCCTCGTCAGCAGCCACGATCGCGTCGTCATCGTCCGAAGCGAAGGCCCTGACAAGGGCGTCCACGTTGTCTTCCACCCAGTGCGCCAGATCGCCTCGGACGGCCTAGGGAACTGGGGCGATGACGGCGTCAAAATCGAAGTGGGGATCCATGTTCAGGAGATGACTGAAGACACGGGAAAAGGCGCGCCCGAGCAGGGCGCGGCTCCTCTCTTCCACCAACCTGTTGGCCCTGGCCGACCGCGCCTCCAGCTGCGTCACCACGGCGGTGAAGAACTGAAGGTTGCTAGCATAGTTGGCTGTGTGCGGCTCGCCAACAGCCGCCTCACAGATGTTGCCCAAGGCTGCGCTAGCTCTCTCCCGGAGTGTGGCGAGCATGGGGCCATGCACGTGCTCCAGGACCTGCCGCTGATGTATCTCATCCGCGTTTTGGCACGCGACGCCCTCAGCCTCCTCCACCTGCTGGCGAAGACGGAGCATCTCGGCCTGGGAGGCGGCTAACTCCCCTTGCGCTACCTCAAGGGCGGCCCGGGAGGCGTCGGCCAGCCGCGTCGCCTCCTCCCGCTTGACCCTCAAGGCTGCGGTCCTCCCTTCAGCTTCGACCCGGATCAACTCCAGTCTCCCCTCGAACTCGCGCTCGAGATCTTGGCGCGCCATCGCCACCCGACGTCCGACCTCTTCTAAGACACGAGCTTCCCGTGCGGCGACATCGTCCTCTGCCTGTGTCACCAAGCGCTCCCTCGTCTCCAGCCGCTCGTACTCGCGGGTGCGTTCGGCAGCTTCCAGTGTCAACGCTTCTCCACGCTTCTGGAGCTCAGCTGGGTCGCCAGAGGCCACCCGCATCGACGCAAGGGCCGACTCGTGCAGCTCCACTTGCTCCTCCAGTGAGTGGCACCTAGCCAGGAGCTCCCGAGCCTGCTCCTCTGCCACCTCTCGCCGTCGGTCAGCTCTCCGGGCCTCCTCGGCAGCCTGGGATCGGGCCACCCGAGAGGCCTCTAGCGATGCCTTCGCCTCTTCATCGTCAAGATCACGCTGACGGCGCGCGAGGGCGATGGCGGCCTCCAGCTCACGCCTCCCTGCAGCCAGGCGCATGCCCTCGGCCTCCAGGCGCGCATCTTCGTCAGCAAGTTCCTCCCCAAGCAGGTTCACCGCGTCAGTCGCCCTTTGAAGGAACCCTTGGCGGCGAGCGCGGCGCTCCCGGGCGCGCTCGAGCACGTCTTCCACACCATCGTCTGCCCCAAGCACGCGCCGGGGGCCACGAATCATCATTCCCCCTTCGGGCAGGGGGCTGGGGGCTGCCATCCTCGCGACGGCCGGGCGCACTGCACCAGAAGCCCAGCCTGGAGCCAGCCCATCTCCAGATGAAGGGCGCAGGGGGCGCCTCAACCAGTCGTAGCCCGCGACCAGACGAGAAGCCCACGGCATGCTGGCTATGCCCCGAGAGGGCCCACGAAGGAAAATTGGGGGGAATGAAGGGCCGCGGTGCACCTCGGGATGGTCCTCCCCTTCAATCGCCATCACCACAAGGGCAGAGCTGCTCGGAGCACTTGACGACGGTAGAGGGGGCGAAGCCAAAGGAGGTGGCACCTTGGCTACTTCCGCGAGCTCGGCCGGAAGGGGCCTGCAGGGCAAGGATCAGTGAAAGTAACAAGAGGATCAGGAGCCAGAAAGGGAGAAGACTCGCTCGTCAGTGGCGAAGTACTTCCTGCGCTTCAGCACGCAGCAAGGGAAGTCATCACCCAGGGCCTCCCTTTTCTCCGAAGGGCCTCAAAGTCCACGCGGAAGCGGCCCAAGAGAAGAGCGCAAGGATCAACCTGTGACGAAGACGGAGCATCGGAGCGATCCGCATCAGGGGCGCCTGCCTGGCGCATGCCGCCCATCGCCTCGCCAGAAGACGCGGCTGGGGCCTCCGAGGCCTCAGACCCGGGCGCTGGGAGCGGCTGCTTGCCACCCTTAGCCTCGGCGGCACAGGACCCAGGGGCTGTCCCCTTGAGAGCATCACCCGGTGCTGTCACCTTATCGGGAGCCCCCTCGGCCTCTGGCGCCTCCTGCCTCCCTGCTCCGCCACTTGAGGAGGAGTCGCCTTGGCCGATTGGAAGGGCAGTCACCACCACTGGATTCTCACGAGGTCCCTGGAGGCCGGCGGGATGCAGCCCCCACTCATCAAAGACGGGCATCTACTTCACGAAGTCGACCCTGCTCTGGCAGAGATACAGCAAGGCCCCTCCCTGCCGGACGCTGCCGGGGTTGGGGTCCCCGGCCAAGGTCAAGAGCGCCGTCTTGAGCACCTCAGGAGCCAGGTCCTCTTCCTGGAGCCTCATGTTATCCTCGCGCCCACGGAAGGCCCACATCCGGCGAGAGTGGCGCTGAAGGGGAGCAACACGGCATAACAGAAACTCCCTCACCACCTTGGGCGCTGTCACGCCAAGTGACCTCAAGAGCGTGAAGCGGCGCCAGACGAAGATGAGCCGGGGGCTCTCGAGCGTCTCCTAGACCCAACCCGAATTGGGGACCGCAAGCGAGGCCGGCTCCGATAGCAGGGGGCTGGGTACCCCTGCGTCCACGTACAGCCACCGCTCGCAGAACCCAACCGCGGGCAGGGGGAGCTTGAAGTCGATCCCAGAGGCCGCAGTCTCAGGCTCGGCAGCGAAGCTCACGGACGCCCAGCATTGGGTAGGGACGACAAGACGCAGCAAGAAGAAGTGGCGCAGCAAGGCAACCTAAGGAGGGATGCCCACCATGGCTTCGCAAACGAAGGCGAAGACCGAAAGGAGGGTGATGGACTCGGGACTTAGGTGCATCATGTGGATCTGATAATGGGAGAGCACGGCATTGAAGAAATCGGAAAAGGGGGGAACCATACCCGCCCACAGGGCGTCGTCAAAACATGGGACCTCGGTAGCTATCCTGTCGATGGAGAAGTGGGGCGCGGGCCAGGCCGTTGTCCTCCCGCACTCATTGAAGATGGTGGCCAGAGCCAAGCTGACCTTGCCCAGGCACTCTCAATCGAGTATGGTCGACTGGCCGACGGCGGGGGCCACCGATGGTGGCACACAAGATGGAGGCATGGGTTTCCTCCCTCTCTCCTTCTTCGTCGGAGCCATGGCGATGGGAAGGAGGGGGAAGATTCGAGATTGGATTGGAAGCAGGAGTTGGCGTTCGAAGGGAGGAAGAACAGCAGACACTCGAGCAACAAGAAGGGGAGCGGCTGTGTACAACTACAAGTCCGCCTAGTAGGGCGCATAATAAGGGGGGCGTGGGGGAACAGGGCCGCCCACGTCCAATCAACCGCCACGCGGCGCCCAAGGCCGCAGGCTGTTAGGGCCCGCGGCGCTTCGCCCTTGCCCTTTCGCCTCTCAGCACGGCCAAGTCCGGGCGCGCCTTGGGCCCGGGGGCTACTGTCGGCGTTCTGGGAACGGGGGTCCCCAGACTTGCCTGCCTGCGGCCTGTGGCGTGGCTCAAAAGGGGGCCCAGCATGGCCCATCTTCATCAACACAAGGCTCAAGACCCTCGCGAGGGGCCAAGCCTCGCAGGGCAGACAACGCGGACCATCCTCCGGCACGGCCTCATCAGGTTGGCTCGCGAGGAGGCGGAGAGATCAAGGCGGGGTACCTCGCGAGGTGCCCGTGACGCAAGCCATGACGGCTCAGGGCGCCAGGCGGGTGCCAGCCCGCGCAGCGTCCTCCTTTCCTCTTTGGTGCAAAGGGGGCAAGCGCAGCCGCGGAGTACCGAGGCATCAGGCAAAGGTTGCCATTTCAGTGCAACGAGACCAAGACCAGGAGGACTACGAGACGGAGGTCACCGTGGAGCCCAAGACGGCGTCATCACCAGGGCTTTGCGCAGGCAAAGACTGCTTTTGTCAGGATAGTTGATACTTGTTGTCCCCCTTCAAATTAGCCCGCCATTGTTGGCTCCCTTCCTGCTCGATATTTGGGAAGAGGACCAGGGCCTCTATAAATAGGACTAGCCACCCCCAGGGTAGGGCAGATCTAGAACCAGCCACCCAAACAGCAAGGCCGGCAAGTAAGAGTAAGGCAGTGAGTGAGAGAGAGAGAGAGAAAGAGAAAGGTGGCTGAACTCCTCCCAGCAGTTCATCTCCCCATCCAAGAACAGACCCTCGCGAGGCTGTTCTTCTTTGTATTGCTCATCATCATCAGCCCCAAGAGGCAATCCACCCACCACACACTGGAGTAGGGTATTAGACCACAACGGTGGCCCGAACCAGTATAAACCTTGTGTCTCTTGTGCAGTTCTTTCAGTAGTCTAGATCTTTGCGAGACGGAGAGGTAGAAGGCGTAATCTCTGTGCGCACCCCAGTGTTCGAACCTTAAGGGTCTGCCAGAACCCGAAATCTGACAGATGCTATGGGCCTTTCGGGCGTGAACAGCCAATTTTTCAGCGCGAATAGCCGGCCCAACCCGCGAACTTTTCTCCCAAAATCAACACAGTCACACCGCGCACACATCAGCCAAATCCCTAGCTTTCCTTCGTACACATACATTCCCCACGCTGGTCAATCTCCATGCCGCCGCCTCCACATCAGCCGATCTCCGCGCCGCCGCCTCCACAGCGGTCAATCTCCATGCCTCCGCCCCCATGCTGGTCGATCTGCACGCCTCCCACCACCGCCCAACGCCGACCGGGGCTTCCTCCAATCGATCCCCACCCCGTCCCACCGCCGCCCAACGCCATCGATCTTGCCCCTCCGGCCGTGGTCAAGCACTCCCCGGAGGCACTGCTGCTCGTGGTGTCCAACCCCGTTGACGTCCTCACCTACCTTGCCTTGAAGCTTCCAGGGTTGTGTTCGAGGTGAGCGGCGTCATCTGCTCCGGTACCAACCTCGATGTCTCCAGGATCTGGTTCCTCATCAACGAGCCCTCCTCCATTCAACGCGCAGGACATGCAGGTAACTTACTAGGCCCGGATCCATCCATGAATCCATTGGCCTCTTGCTCCCCGGATGAAAATTTCTCAGGTTCATAGAGATACTTTACGAGTATTTGTTTATTTCGAAAGTCTAACTTGTTACTAATCTGTTCGATGGTTTCCAGAAGAAGGGAGCATATGTAACAGGCCTTCTAGATACTCTTCATGTTACTGATTTTCTCATAGAAAATTCTTCATTGCCATATATATTTTCTGTTGACATATCATTAAGCATCAGTACTGTATTTTGATTCTTTTTCTCGATTATAGATGATGTTATTTGTCCAGCCTATACTCATGTTTAATTTCCCCATAGTTTGCTTCCTTATTTTCTTTCCCATGTAATTATTATGTAGTTATTCTACATTCTGCATAGTACTAATCAGATTCAAGGCAGTAGTTATATCGTTGATTAGTTGTTGCAATTTCTGCTACATATATATATATATATATATATATGTAGATTTGTGAAAGTATTTCTAAACATGTTACCAGGTTTAATGGAAGAAATCCTACAAATGAAATAAGAATAATGTTAGGTAAGGTTTCGGGGGTGTCCTGCCTCCTCTGTTCAATTTACACTGCTTCCAGTGTCCTCACATAATAAATCTAAATTAAATAAAGTCGATATATTATTATATCTTCTGGACCAAATGATCTCCGTGTTATGAATATTTATCTACGATAGTATGTCCTTAATCAAAATTCCATGTATATTAAATGATGGAAGTAGTAGAATCTTTGTTGCAGTGTTTTATAGTTTCATTTATCAGAGACAATACTGCTTGAAAGTATTCTAATTCCACCGAGGGTGAATGAATTTTAATCAGGAGTGTTGTGTTGCAGGATTCCCAGCCCACCCCAGCATCCCCTTCAACCCTGAACCTGTTTACTGTTGCGCCTCTGCAACCTTATAGGCCGCCACAGTCGATGCAGCAGCTAGTAGCAGGGCCCATTGTCGTCATCGCGCATCCCAGGTTCATCTGCTTGCTGCTGTTTCGGCCATCGCTGAAACCAACCAGGAGTTGGTGGCCTCAAAGCACCAAGGTATAATAAGCTTTCTTCTTCATAAGTCATCACTTCCTAATCCTAGTTTAGTTCACTACATAATCCTAGTTCACTTCATAGGTCATCACTTCGTAATCCTAGTTCAGTTCAGTTCATTATTCCTTTTATTTTAGTAATGGGGCATCATATTATTAAATATTTTTTGTTCTCTACACAACGAATGAAAACTAGGTATTTGGAGGTTTTCTTCTCTGTTTTGCATAACTGACATGCAATTTGTTCCATGCTTTTTCTTTTCTGGAAGCAACCAAGATATATCATACATGAGGGTGTTGCCCACTATTACTCTCAAGAGAGTCCATATTAGGACATCAGCTTGTTAGAACTCTATCAATGATGTTGTATTATGACACAGTCTACTAATCAATGATGTTGTATTATCAAGAAATTTGTCGTACTAGTAGCTTATTCCATGATGCAGTCTGCTAATATAGCTTACTGCAAAATATTTTAAACCAGGTTGGTCACAATTGTTAGTTTGTTAATGGCTTCATGTATGCAGCTCAAGCGCCTCTCCATCATCAAGTAAAATGTCAACCTGAAAATCGTCTAGGAAGCAGGGTACATCCCCAAGAGCCCCAATTGCAGGTAAAGATAATAAAAGACAACTCTGTAACTTTCTAAGAAACACACGAGTAGAAAATTGTTGTATGCAGAAGTGATGCTAGACATGCTTGTGTTTTTTGTGTATATTAATCTGACAGAACTATATGACCCTAATGATGGGTCTTGGATGCACTACTTTAACCTGAAGAGCATCTTATTTGTGCCCTGTTTCCAGAATATTTTAAATATCTGAATGTTATGATAAATGAAATCAAACCATTTCTTGTACCATTGGTGGTTTAATGTCTCCGTTGTTCCCATTCGAGTGGCCTCATAGTTTTCTGAGCAAGAAATATGATCTGAAGTGATCATTTTTTCTGTGCACTAGCTCTCTTCTAGTAGAACACAATCTATACTGCTGGTTTTTCATGTTTGTTTGTAGTTAGATAATTATCACTATATATTTATATAAATGTATATTGATACTTCTTATATTTATATTAAGGACCCTTGGGTTCATAGTTACTGTACACCTTCTACTCAATATTTGACAGAGTAACAAAAGATGGTTGATAAATATGTTGCTCTGAACCTTGGCTTATTAAGTGGCGGAGCTTTGATAGGGCGAACCTAGGCACCCCAGGTCATTTACTTAGAAGACGAGCACTCCACCAGGCTGTTTGTAGTAAACAACTTTGGCGATGCTCACGACAGGCAGTGACGCTATGTGATGGTGTCGAGCGTTGGGTAGGAAATCATAACATCATCAACTCTGCCTCACCTCTTCCACTAGTGTTGTCCGATGGTAATTTTACTTGTATCCTTCCTATTGATGTACTATAGTGTAGTCTGATTCTTTTGATTTTGCTTTTTTATTAGTTTTGATTCATGTTGGGAAAAGTTCTAATTAGCTCATAAGATTTTGCACTAAATGGAAAGGTAAAACTATGTGGTTAAGTAGTATTTTGGTACTTCCTCAAAAGAAGGTTGTATTTTGGTAGTACTCTGTTTTGGAGAAGCTTTTATATGTAATTGGTGTTAGAAATGTATTCTGTAAGCAGATAGGATCAATATGCTTAACATGATACAAATTGCAACTTGTGGTCATACTTTGGTATTTCAAAAATAAAATCATATCATTTTGTAGCCCCCCTCCCCCTGAAATTTTGTTAAGATTTTGAAAAATAGGAAACTTAGAGAGGCTAGAGTTTGTGCAATGTAACTGCTAATATGTTCTCTGAGAAGTGTTCCAGAAGGAGATGAAGAATATTAACTCGGGATTTTTACTTGCAGATGTTCAAGTTGGAGGATGTTCTGCAATGAGATGTAGAATGAAGGCTTTGATGTCAAGTACGAGAACGATGCAAGGATGTTGGTGGAAGGCTGTGAGGATGGGTATGTAGTTGCCCACTACAAGGAGCCAAGGCAGATGATGTGCCTCTTAGAAAAATTCCAGTAAACAACACTAGGAATTTTTGCTCTCAGACAATGAACCATAATGTCTCCTCTATTTCATTAGTTACATCAGTTTATAGGAAACTTGGATGGCCATTGGTTCATAACATATGCACTATTTATATGTAAAAATTAATGAATGTGTGTTATAATTGTTTGGTTCTGATATATTATTCTTGGTCGACATGAATGTTACCATTGTGAATTATGTAACTTGATTGATGTTCTGATGGTAAAGTGAAATGTAGCTATGTGAGGGGAAACAAAAGGTTGTCCATCGTCTGGGAAAGGCCCATGAGGCCCAACGGTATGTTGGTTGGGAAAGATTACCCTGTCTGGTAGTCGGTCGGAAAAGGTCCATGGTAGCCTTGTCAGATAGTCGGTCGGGAAAGATTACCCTATCAGATGATCGGTCGGGAAAAGCCCATGACAGCCCCAACAGACTGTCAGTCGGGGAAGGCCCATGGTAGGCCCAACAGATTGTTGGTCGGGAAAGATACTCCTTCGCCAACAAGCAGTCGGTCGGGAAAGGGCTTTCCCATCTGGACTTTCTCCAACAGACCTTGTTGGTCGGCAATACTTTTTCCCGACCGACTGTTTGTTGTTATAACTTGTATCCCCAGCCAACTTGGCTGTGGGGGATGCAGTGTTGTGGTGTAGTGATGATCGTATTTGAATCTAGCCGTTAAACCATATGGTCACTAGGGGGCTTCCTGTTCAAACATAGGTCGTATTCGAACCAAAGAGAACATAGCTGTCGGTACCCTCTTGATCGGCACAATGCCAAACTCACTAGGGGGCTTCTTGATCGTATTCGAATCATAGCTTAACCCCTTTTGGGTCCGACTTTGATCATATTCAAATCAGAGTCACTAAAAAATTCTCAAGGTCACTTGGGGGCTTCCTGTTCAAACATAGGTCGTATTCGAACCAAAGAAAACATAGCTGTCAGTACACTCTTGATCGGCGCAACGCCAAAGCCACCGGGGGCTACATGATCGTATTCGAATCCTAGCTTAACCCCTTTGGTCTGATTTACTGATCGTATTCGAATCAGAAGCCTCCAAAATTTTCTTTTATTTGACTTACATTTTTAGAAGACAATCTTTGTTTTTTATTATGCAACTTTTCGTCTAGATCTAAGTATAAGTATGGTTTCAATTTAACCCAGCTTGGTTTTTTCATGATAAATTGCCAGTGTATGACAGTCCTCATACATATGGAAGTGTTGGCTTCTAAAGATTGGCTTATCACCCTTACTGTTCGGGTCACATAAACCGGCAGTTCAAACTCAAGATCACACGGATGATATTGCCATTGTGTTTCAAAGTTAAAATTCATAATAGGCTTATATGTGTTTCTTCAATCAGAGGTTATTCCAGCCTTAATTATCCTTACATCCGGCCTTAATTATATAGTTATGTTGGTTTCCCTGGTTGTGTATTGGGTGATATGACCCGTCCAGCGGTAAACCGCTAGACAATTTTATATATTTCATGCAGGAACAGATTCAACACTACTAATATTGTAAGAGATATAAAGCATATCTTCATATGACGGACAAAAGTGTTCTACGCACCACAATATGCACGATGGCATAAGCAGAACATGAAGTTTTAAGCTAGCCTATTACAAGGCGCTTGGAGCCCAAAAAGATAATATTGTTTTTACTCTCACACATAGCAGATGATAGACTGGCACCAGTTCATGAATCCTGGGCGGGTTGACTGGATGGTTGTGACTCATCCCTTGCTGATTCGTCCTCCTCCATCATCTAGAAGTGGGGTTTGGACCAGTCAAAGCCATCAAGGGCGACGAACTCAGCCTCATCATCAATCAGACCAGACGGGTCAATTTCCAGGGCAAAAGTGTGCGGCCGAGCTGGCGGGATTAAGTCAGTCACTTTATATGAAGGAGTGGCCATCTTCTTATTTTCTGCATCAAAACCCGGCTGATACTTTGTGAGATTGGTTTCTTCAGCAATGATGGTGGCATGAGGACGAATCTCTTTCACACAAGTAGCAAAATCTTCTTGATCGAAAGGACTTCCATCTTCCTTAAAACTGGGGTACCCCTTGGCTACGTCCGCCGGGTCTAACTCCGGTACCCAGGCTTTGGAGCGGCTCAAAGCAGTTATGGCTCCAGCTCTCGCACAGGAACACGTAACTTCCTGAAACCTGGTGGGTAAGATGGACAGCTTCTTCAAGACATCACTCAATTAAGTTTGGTCCTTGGTTTGCTAGAGAGATAATGGCAAGAGCCCGTTGAGCTCCAGTGTACAATTGCTCCACAAGAGTGTAAACCGCCTTGAGCTTTATCAGACTATCTTGAGTCAGATTGCTGCTCTGGGTACCTATGAGGTATTTCCAATAAGTTAAGCAGGCGGCTTACATTATGGTCACAAATATAGACTTTAAGTAAATAATAAGGTGACTCACCGAATATTGCAGAAACCTTTTGAGACACACGGTTCTTTAAACCGGTGAGTTCAGTGGTAACTTCTTTCAGAGCCGCCTCGACCGTTTCAGCACGTGCATCAGGGCAGTCTTCTCATCGGCCCAAGACTTTTTTCTCTACATTAAAACTGGTCTTCAGTTTCTCTGCGTCAGACATGCTCAACTGGAGTTTGGATTCAATTTTCTTGTTTCAGTATCCTGGGTCGACAGCCGGGTGTTAAGGCATATCTCTCTTGATGTAGTTTTGGTGATTGATGACAACATGTTTGCGGACTAACTGTGTGCTTTGATCATTTCAGAGATTCATCCTTTGGCTCGAGACGATTTCTTTCCCCTCAGAGTGTTCTTCAAGATGGTGTAGCTCTTTCGTTTCTTGTTTGGTGGACTAGTTTCGTAGGAGTCACCGTACTATCAAGAGGGGGTCCACTTTGGCAAGCCTAGGGTGGAATCATCACGTACACTTCCGTTTCTGAAAGTGCTAGTGATCGACTAGAGGGGGTGTGAATAGGCGATTTTTATGGAAGTCTTCAAAACATGAAAGTTTCAAAGACAAACGATAGAAATAAACCTAAGCATAACGACTAATAGCAGCTAGGCAGTATAGATTAGGATGGAAGATAGTATGAAGCCAATCAGAACAAGCAGTCACTCAGTGAAGACAAAAGATAATGCAAACAGGCAATGACTTCACGAGGACCAACTGTAAATAAAGAGATGGAAATGATACAACCAGTTGCTCGTTGAAGACAATGATTAGTTGGACCAGTTCTAGTTGCTGTGACAACTGTACATCTGGTTAGGGAGGCTGATATTTAACTCAGAAGACCGTGTCTTCACCTTATTCCCCTTGAGATAAGGACACCCAGTCCTCGCCAAATCACTCTGGTAAGTCTTCAAGGTAGACTTCCAAACCTTCACAGACTTCGTTCACCGGCGATCCACAATGAATCTTGGATGCTCAGAACGCAACGCCTAACCAGCTGGAGGATTCACAGTCCTCAAGTGTAATAAGTCTTCAGATCACACAGACAAGAAGACTTAAGTGATGCCTAACACTCTTTGGCTCTGGGTGTTTAGGGCTTTGTCCTCGCAATGATTCTTCTCTCAAAGGCTTCGAGGTGGGTTGCTCTCAAACGACAAAAGCCGTGCACTAACTCTGAGCAGCCAACCAATTTATGGTGTAGGGGGTGGGCTATTTATAGCCACTAGGCAACCCGACCTAATTTGTCCGAAATGACCCTGGGTCACTAAGGAACTGACACGTGTTCCAACGGTCAGATTTCAAACACACACGGCAACTTTACTTGAGCTACAAGCAAAGCTGACTTATCCAGCTCTGGATAAGATTTGCTCTCATTGTCTTCGCTCGAAGACATAGGATTTTGGTTAAGCATCACTTCAGTCATTCTGACTGGTTCACTTGGACCCCACTTAACAGTACGGTGGTTCCTATGACTCAACAAAGAAGAAAACGAACGACGAAACAACTAAGTCTTCGCGCTCCATAGTCTTCACACGATGTCTTCTCTTGTCATAGTCTTCAATGTGAATACCTTCACATACCACCTTTGACTTCAATGTCTTCATACATTTTTAGGGGTCATCTCCGGTAGGAAAACCGAATCAATGAGGGACTTCTACCTGTGTTATCCTGCAATTCTCACAAACACATTAGTCCCTCAACCAGGTTTGTCGTCAATACTCCAAAACCAACTAGGGGTGGCACTAGATGCACTTACAATCTCCCCCTTTTTGGTGATTGATGACAAACTGGTTGAAGTTTTCAATGGGGATAAAGGTATGTGAAATTGTAAAGGATTTAAGTATTGTCTTCGTAAGTAGCAGGAAAGCTCCCCCTGAAGATGTGCATATAAGTATTTGCTTTTGAATGCAAATGCACATGGCAGGTTGTACTTGCAGAGCTCCTCTTTTACTTATGAAGACAATTCAGCATGCATGAAAGGATATATCGAAGATAATGACATGCATAATGGAATATGGACGTCTGCCAAATGACTTCGTGCGGAATTTATCGTCGCACATGCGGAATTTATCATCGCATCACATAGTGTCGAAAAAGTAGCAGACGACCATCAAGTTTAAGTGTTACAACTCAAAACGAACCAAATGTTCCAAAAGAGAGAGTTGTAAGCACTTGGCAAAAGTAGCAAAAAGTAAAGCAACCACCCATATGGACCCGCTTGAAGACTATCAACTCATATGCTTCTCCCCCTTTTGTCAGTAATGACCAAAAAGGTTTGAAGACATAGAGCTTCTACTCGTTCCCATGAGGTGTAGGCAAAGCAGCAGGGTAGTCGTTCAGGTCCGGTGGTGCAGAAGAACTTGGTGCACTATCGAGACGCGTTGAAGGTGGAGGTGGTGAAGTGACATCATCTTGATCATCGATAACTCTGGCAGTCACCGTTGCAGCTAAGGAAGAATAGTCAGAGTCTTCAAGGGAGGGAGTCCGACGTAAGTGAGAATTCCTTGGAGGAGTGGAGTCAAACTTGAATCTTTCTCTGAAGCCATCGTCTTGAAGATCTTCTTCAGCAGTGAGCAAAGTCAAACTCTTCCAAGACCTCCGACAGGTTTCATGTGTAACAAAGGCATTCTTGGTGGCAAGATTGTGAATGCAATTGACGTCCACCAAGAGGCTTTGCATCTAATGCTTAAGCCAGTCATGATGCTTATCCTGTTTCTGATGTAGCGCGACGAGAAGCTCTCGGTCATTGAGAACACGAGATCGCTTCCGAGGCCTTTGGGCAATGGTGCTTCCAGTGGCTTCAGTTTGGGCGCGAGGGGCACGTGTGTTGCCAGCCAAGGGATAAACACGAGAGACTGCCTGAACTCCTTCAATGGGCTGGGTGAAGCTTTGACGATCAACGTTGTGAAGATAGATTGGATCCTTAGCAGGCTCTGGGTAAATAGCTTCAACAGACAGATCAACCTCTGGCAAGAATACAAGATGATTGCGCGCAGACGGCTGATAGTTGAAGGCAGAGTGAAGCTTGATAAGGCGCATGACCCATGGAGCATAGAACTTCAGACCAAAAATGTCGGAGCCAGATGCAGCCAACTGCCTGATGAAGAAGTCTTGAGCATTGAAGCTTATGCCATTGAAGATATAGAAAACCAAAGTCTTCATTGCTCCTTCAAGCTTCGCTGCAGATGAATGTCCTTTGACAGGCCATAGAGTTTTTCTGATGATATGGTAAATGGTGCGGGGCAGATACTCTAGGTCTTCAACAAAGAATTCGGTTGGGTATTCAGCGTCGTGAGGCAAAGGCTTCATCATGCTCAGCATTTGGCTCGTGTTGGGTTCTGGCTTCTGGAAAATGCTCTCCAAAGCATTCTGGTGTTGTTGACAACCTGGTTCATAATATTCGCCAGGAGTGGGCAGGGCTATGAGCTCAATGATGTCTTGGGCTTTAGCTTCATGATGAACATCGCCTGTCATCCACTCAAGGATCCAAGTCTTCGGATCCCTGTTGTATCCACGAATATGGAGGGTAGCATAGAATTGAAGCAGAAGTTCTTCATTCGAGTGTTCCTTTGCATTCACAAAGTTGAGCAGACCCGCATCACGAAAGCAGTCAAGGGCTTCTTCAAGGCATGGCATTCTAGCAATGGCTTCACAATCAAGATGCATATGAGGAAAGATGCGTCCCTTATTGTATAAGATGCATGAATAATAGCTTCGCTGCTGATAACTCCAGAATCGGTCAGAAGAGATTATTGGCCTTGTAGGGGTTCTTGTCACTGTCGAAGAATGTGTTGTGTGCCTTGAATCCATTCAGATTAAATGATCCTGGTGAAGTTGCAATACCTGGAAACCGTGGTAGCCTTGGCTTTGGCTTCTGGACATGAGGACTGTGCTCCACATGATAGGCAAACTGAGGTCCGGGAGCAGGCGGAGGAACCAGGATTGGCCAGCAGACGGTAACAAGCTGTCCACAATCATATGCTTGCTCAATGGTGTGTGGCCTTGGAGGAGGTACAGGAGCAGAGGCATTGGCTTCAGGCAGTGGATTTGCTTAGGGTGCTGCATTGGCTTCAGATGCTTTCACTTCTGGCACCACATTAGCTTCAGGCGCCACATTAGCTTCAGCCATGACAACGTCATTGGCTTCAGTGTTGATGTTGGTGGCCGCCTCAGTATTGGTAACCTCCACTTCAGGAGCTAGAGGGTCGGACACATTCTCCTCGAGAACAACTTCAGGGTTGGACGGGGGTGTACCAAAATGTTCTTCTTCTCTTGGTTCTTCTTCATGGTCATCGGCTGATGCAGCCGGAATATCTTCAGCCATTTTGGCTTCGGATTCAGGGATGTTCGCAGTAGGAGAGGCTTCAGGAAAGACTTTGCGTGAAACGGATTGGCGCTCTTCTCCTTCTGGAACACTTGACAATGTGACATGTGGCCTTGGTCCTTTGCGAAGCCTGCAAAATGCTGGCGACGCCTGTGGAGATGGAGTTAGTTGGGCCTCAAAGTCTTCACTGTCAATCACTGGAGTGGTGACCTGTGGTGGGGGAGTGACTGGTGTTTCTTCAGCACGAGGGGATTCTTGAGGGTGATCAGCCCATGAGTCACCCTGAGCAATTGGCGTCAATGGACGACCAATGCTGATGAGTTCGCTGTTCGTGAGAACAGGCGATGATACCAAATTGTGCTCGATCTGAGAAAGGACTTCATCATCTTCAACATTGTCGTGAGGACCAATGTCTTCAGCTGTGGTGGGGTCAACAGCTGGATTCTCTTCAGCTTCAGGAGCCTCTGTGGAAAGCAGGCTCATGAACTACCAAACGACGTTCTCGATGTGCAGAGGAAGGACGAGCAACAGAAATTGGCTCGACAATAAGGGGCTCTGTGGAAGCAGCCCGATCTCTCTTCTTTGTTTTTCTTTTCTTGGTTGGCGGAGCATCATCAGTGGTGGCTTTGGTCTTGCGCTTTCTGGCTTCGGCTTCAGCGGCTCTAGTTTTCTTGAATTCTGAAGCCATTGTGGGGACCTTAGGCTTCGAGCCTGTCATACTGGCTGGGAAGACAATGCGAGGTTCTTCCTGCCTTGATGCTTCTGGTTCAGCCACAGCTGGCTTCTTCTTCTTCTTGGCAGCCATTCCGGGGTCGATGCCTGGTCGCCCAAAAGCCTTGCGATTTTCAGCTTCATTATAGCCTTGAACACATTTGGCAGCAAGATTCTTCATGCGCTCACGAGAACCTTTTGCTTCTTCTCGTTTCTTGTGGAATGCCTCCTTGAGCTCATGCATCATGACCTTGAAGTTTTGAATGTCTTCAACATTGAGCTTGGCCATGTGCTTCTTGAACTGAGCCTTTTCATAATCGATCTTATGCTTCAGCTCAACAATTTTCTGAGCAAGATCCAGCTCAGGAGCAATGGCTCTGTGGAAGGAGATGTTGAGGCCAATTGGAAGCTGAAGATCATCAAAACTGACATCTGGGCTGTCAAACCACTCATCAATAAACTTGTATAAGATCTCCACATCAAAGAGAGGAAGATCATTGAAGATTTCCGCCTCTTGCTTGCTCTTTATCAATTGCTCTAGAGCGTCATCGCCAAGATCGTCGTCGCTGGACAGATCAATGGCGTCATTCTCGTTTCTCAAAACAGCAGCAGGAGTCAGTGCTTGACCAGTGGGTTGCATGGGCTTTTTCAACTTGTCAGACTTGGAGATGCGTGAGAGATCTTCAGACTGCACACTGACTTCAGGAGGTGCAGTGGCCAGAGGCTTCGCCCGTGAGACCTTTGGTGCAGAGAGGGGCTTTGAAGCCTTTGGTTTCTTTTGCTTCACAGGCTTCGGTGGTGCAGGTGCTTCGTCAGAATCAATGTCATCTACAGAGTGCTCCACGGCTGTCCCTTGAACCTGAATGTGAGTGATGAGACCTTCTAAGTTGTAGAAGGGCCCAATAAGATTGGGTTCAGCTTCGCGTGTGCCATTAGCACGTGGTGCAGAGGGGCCTGGGTTGAAGTCTAATCCCAAAGACTTCTTGTTTTCCTTGGCCGAGTTCTTTGCAGCCTGATAGTTGCGCTTGAATAGATTATCTTCACGACACCATAACAGAGAGGATGGGTCGGCATTAGCAGGCTGAGGTCCACGAATCATGCAGGGGTAGAAGCCTTGAGCAATAGCTTCGGACTTCGACTTGGGCTGAATACCTTTGTAAATTATATCTCCCCAGGGGCCCTTTAAGGCATTCTTCTCAGCATACTCCTTGGTGACGAATCTGTACTTGAACCATTCCTCTGCCCAATGTCTTCGAATCCATTGGATTCGGTTCTTGCGTTCTCCATAGGTTTCTTCTGGATCTGACTTGTATAACTCATAGAGATCCGGTGGCAGGTCCTTAGCAGTGTTTCCACGGCGTTGTCTGCCGCCCTTCCTAACTGATTTTTGAGTTGTCATAAAGTTTAGACTAAAAGGCGCCAACACTGTCGAAGTCTTCCGTCTACTGGTCAGACAAGAACTAGCTTCAGGAGAATTTATGTGACGCTGTAAGAACTCTGCAAATGAATGCAGACTATGAGAACCAAGGGATTCTCCCACGGACATGTACCTGTGACAGCATTAGAGATGCGAGGGAAGGGGAAGAGGTCATATGCATTCTTAGAAGATTTTGAAGATAAATCAGTTTAGAAGACATTGACCTCATAGTGCGAAGACATTCACTCTTATGTAGAGAGTTGGTTCCAGATTTGTACGAATCCATGAATAAGTACAAGTGAGGAATTTAACTACTTTGTGAAGCATAAGTGAACATACTAGGCATGCTATGAGATGCAAAACAGGGTAGATCCAACTTTGTAGCAACAGAAACCACTTGTGGTTGAAAAGGATGAATCTATCGGATCAAAAAGACTGTAAAAGAGTTTTTATTTACCACACGAGGAACTGCTAGACGGAGTGGGAGAGGAGGCAGAGTAGTTCGATCTTCCATGCCCTAACTTGGCGACGGAGGACACCTACGGCGACACGGAGAAGACGATGTCCGCGGCCGGCGTGATGACGGTGTCGGTGAGGTCGCGACAGCTAAGCGCTTCGTCGCCGGCGTCGTCGAGGGCTAGCGGTGGCGCTAGGGTTTATACGAGAGTGGAAGAAGAGATAATGACTGGGGTGAGGTGTGTATTTATAGGGACAGGGACGGACCAACGTTATTACGCAGGTGCCCCTGGCGGTGCACATCTAAAGGACAACTTGGCGATCATGCAACACATTGGAGGTTGTTCCATGTTCCCACACACGCCTGGATTGTCGGGTGGTCGTTCCCGCTTCTCCGGGTTTCAGGAAAAAAGGATTGAGAATTTAAAACAGATTTAATGTTTGTCTCTGTATCTTCTGCTGACAAGGACGCAGCGAAGACATTCGACAGTTTCATTAGAATGCATATGATTTGGATAGATAGACTTAAGACGGGATCATAGAAAGGTCAGGGTCCGATCACATTCACTTAGTTCAAAAGATTCAACTAGAAGACATAGCTATAAGTGAATGCTGTAGAGGACAAAAACCAAATCAGTACATTGAAGACAAACAAAATGCAAAGACTTTGCAAATGTAACACCAACAGAAAGTATTCTAAACAAAAATTTGGTGGTGGCGTTACCCACCGTACAGGAAGTATTAGACCCAGACACGACGCACAATTATCATGGTGCTCCGAAGTCAAATTCCGCGTTAATGTATTCACACTTAGAGTGTAAGTCTTCATTAGTTGAAGATATACGTTACTTCATGTGTTGCACATCTAAGTCATCAACATGCATAAGTGTTAGGATGTGTGCATGATCACAGGAAATTTGAGGATTCCAATATATTTATTTCACACCGCAACTTGCAAAACCTTTTCTCATCCAAGGGCTTTGTGAAGATATCTGCCAGTTGCTCTTCAGTGCTGACGTGAATGATATCAATATCTTCCTTCATGACATGATCTCCGAGAAAGTGATGATGGATCTGAATGTGCTTTGTCTTCGAGTGCTGAACTAGGTTGTTGGTGATATTGATGGCGCTTTCATTGTCACAGTAGAGTGGCACTTGCTTCATATGAATGCCATAGACTTTGAGTGTTTCCCTCATCCATACAAGCTGAGCACAGCAAGATCTAGCAGCAATGTATTCAGATTCAGTAGTGGAGAGAGATACACAGATCTGCTTCTTTGAAGACCAACACACAAGTGATCGTCCCAGAAAGTGACATGTGCCTGATGTAGACTTGCGATCCACGTTGTCACCAGCATAATCAGCATCCGAGAAGCCAACTAGATCAAACTCTGAGCCCTTTGGATACCATAATCCTAGTGTTGGGGTGTGAGCCAAATATCGAAGAATTCGCTTCATAGCTAAGTGATGCGATTCCTTTGGTGCCGCTTCGAATCGGGCACACATGCAAGCACTAAGCATGATATCTGGCCTAGATGCACATAAGTAAAGCAAGGAACCAATCATGGAGCAGTATACCTTTTGATTGAACTCTTTACCATTGGCGTCAAAATCTAGATGACTCTTGGTAGGCATTGGCGTCGTGTAACCTTTGCAGTCTTGCATTCCAAACTTCTTCAGGCAATCCTTGAGGTATTTCTCTTGAGATATGAAGATGTTGTTGCGTTGCTGTCATATTTGAAGACCAAGGAAGAACTTCAGCTCACCCATCATGGACATCTGATATTGCTCTTGCATCATGTATCCAAACTCATCACTGTATTTCTGATTAGTGCAGCTGAAGATAATGTCATCCACATATATTTGGCACACAAATAGTTCACCATCATATGTCTTCGTGAAGAGCGTGGGATCCAGGGAACCAGGTTTGAAGCCTTTGCTCTTCAGGAAGTCCTTGAGTGTGTCATACCAAGCACGAGGGGCTTGTTTGAGGGCATACAGTGCCTTGTTGACCTTGTAAACTATGTCAGGATGTTTTGGATCTTCAAAGCCAGGCGGTTGTGCAACATACATTTCTTCTTCAATCTTGCCATTGAGAAAAGCACTCTTCACATCCATTTGATACAAAAGGATGTTATGATGATTTGCATAGGCTAGCAGTATGCGTATGGCTTCAAGCCTAGCCACAAGAGCAAATGTTTCATCGAAGTCAATTCCTTCAACTTGAGTGTATCCTTGAGCAACGAGACGAGCCTTGTTTCTGACAACTTGACCATGCTCATCTTGCTTGTTGCGATATATCCATTTAGTGCCTATGATATTGTGCTTACAAGGATCAGGACGCTTGACCAGTTCCCACACATTATTCAGCTCAAACTGTTGAAGCTCTTCTTGCATAGCTTGAATCCATTCAGGTTCCATGAAGGCTTCATCAAGTTTCTTGGGTTTAGATTGAGTCGAATGCGAAGTGCCCACAGAAATTTGCTAGTTGTGTTGCCCTTGAACAAGTGAGTGGACCAGGTGCATTGATGCTATCTATTATTTTCTCAATCTGTACTTCATTTGCAACCCGAGGATGAACAGGACAAAGATTTTGCTCTTGCTGATCATTGTCATCGTTAGAAGGATTGTCTTCAGGCTGAGTATTGTCTTCAGGTTGATCAGGTGCAGAGATGATAAGTTCCTATTCAGGCTGTGCTTCAGACGGTATGATTTCTCTAGTTCCCATAAGCTTTATGGATTCACTGGATGGAACTTCATCTAGCACATTTGGCAGGTGCTCTCTTTGCGAGGCGTTAGTCTCATCGAACCGCACATCCATAGTTTCAACCACTTTATAGTGAAAGAGGTTGAAGACTCTGTAGGAGTGCGAATCCTTTCTGTAACCAAGCATAAAACCTTCATGTGCTTCCGGTGCAAATTTTGAAGTGTGATGAGGATCCTTGGTCCAGCACCTGGCACCAAATACTCTGAAGTAACTGACATTTGGCTTCTTACCAGTGAGGAGCTCATAGGATGTTTTGTACAGAAGCTTGTGAAGATAAACATGGTTGATGACATGGCATGCAGTATCAATGGCTTCAGGCCAGAACTTCCTTGGAGTCTTTGATACGTCTCCAATGTATCTATAATTTTTGATTGCTCCATGCTATATTATCTACTCTTTTGGACTGTATTGGGCTTTATTTTCCACTTTTATATTATTTTTGGGACTAACCTATTAACCGGAGGCCTAGCCCAGAATTGCTGTTTTTTTGCCTATTTCAGTGTTTCGAAGAAACGGAATATCAAACGGAGTCCAAGCGGAATAAAACCTTCGGGAACATGATTTTCTCACCGAAAGTGATCCAGGAGACTTGGACCCTACTCCAAGGAGTCAAAGAGGCGGTCACGAGGGTGGGCCCCCCTAGGGCGCGCCCCCTGCCTCGTGGGCCCCTCACTGCTCCACCGATGTACTCCTTCCTCCTATATATACGTACATACCCCCAAACAATCAGAACAGGAGCCAAAAACCTAATTCCACCGCCGCAACTTTCTGTATCCACGAGATCCCATCTTGGGGCCTGTTCCGGAGCTCCGCCGGAAGAGGGCCGTCATCACGGAGGGCTTCTACATCATCATAGCCCCTCCGATGAAGTGTGAGTAGTTTACCTCAGACCTTCGGGTCCATAGTTATTAGCTAGATGGCTTCTTCTCTCTTTTTGGATCTCAATACAAAGTTCTCCCCCTCTCTCGTGGAGATCTATTCGATGTAATCTTCTTTTTGCGGTGTGTTTGTTGAGACCGATGAATTGTGGGTTTATGTTCAAGTCTATCTATGAATAATATTTGAATCTTCTCTGAATTCTTTTATGCATGATTGGTTATCTTTGCAAGTCTCTTCGAATTATCCGTTTGGTTTGACCAACTAGATTGGTAGTTCTTGCCATGGGAGAAGTGCTTAGCTTTGGGTTCGATCTTGCGGTGTCCTTTCCCAGTGACAGAAGGGGCAGCAAGGCACGTATTGCATCGTTGCCATCGAGGACAACAAGATGGGGTTTATTTCACATTGCATGAATTTATCTCTCTACATCATGTCATCTTGCTTAAAGTGTTACTCTGTTTTTAACTTAATATTCTAGATGCATGCTGGATAGCAGTTGATGAGTGGAGTAATAGTAGTAGATGCAGAATCATTTCGGTCTACTTGTCACGGACGTGATGCCTATATACATGATCATGCCTAGATATTCTCATAACTATGCTCAATTCTGTCAATTGCTCAACAGTAATTTGTTCACCCACCGTAGAATACTTATGCTCTTGAGAGAAGCCACTAGTGAAACCTATGGCCCCGGGTCTATTCTCATCATATCAATCTCCATTACTTTAATCTTGCTTTGCTTTTTTACTTTGCCTTTTACTTTTTACTTTGCATCTTTATACCAAAAATACCAAAAATATTATATCTATCAGATCTCACTCTCGTAAGTGACCGTGAAGGGACTGACAACCCCTAATCGCGTTGGTTGTGAGTAGCTATCGTTTTGTGCAGGTACGAGGGACTTGAGCGTGGCCTCCTACTGGATTGATACCTTGGTTCTCCAAAACTGAGGGAAATACTTACGCTACTCTGCTGCATCATCCTTTCCTCTTCGTGGAAATCCAACGCAAGCTCAAGAGGTAGAAAGAAGAATTTCTGGCGCCGTTGCCGGGGAGTCTACGCAAAAAGTCAACATACCAAGTGCCCATCACAATCCCTATCTCTCGTATTACATTATTTTCCATTTGCCTCTCGTTTTCCTCTCCCCCACTTCACCCTTGTCGTTTTATTCGCCCTCTCTTTCCCTATCTCCTTCTCCTTCTCCGCCTCTCTGTTCCTTTTGCCTTTTTGCTTGCCCGTGTGTTGGATTGCTTGTTTGTCGCGATGGTTCAAGATACTACCAAATTGTGTGACTTCACCAATACCAATAATAATGATTTCCTTGGCACTCTGATTGCTCCTCTTGCCAATACTAAATCTTGTGAAATCAATACTGCTTTGTTGAATCTTGTTATGAAAGATCAACTCGCGAGCCTTCCTAGTGAAGATGTCGCTACTCATCTGAATAGCTTCGTTGATTTATGTGATATGCAAAAGAAAAAAGATGTCGATAATGATGTCATTAAATTGAAGCTATTTCCTTTTTCGCTTAGAGATCGTGCTAAAGCTTGGTTTTTGTCTTTGCCGAAAAATAGCATTGATTCTTGGAACAAGTGCATAGATGCTTTTATCTCTGAGTATTTCCCTCCTGCTAAGATCATCTCTCTTAGAAACGATATTATGAATTTTAAACAACTTGATCATGAACATGTTGCACAAGCTTGGGAGAGAATGAAATTAATGATACGTAATTGCCCTACTCATGGTTTGAATTTGTGGATGATTGTACAAAAATTTTATGCTGGATTGAATTTTGCTTCTAGAAATCTTTTAGATTCGGCCGTGGGAGGTACTTTTATGGAAATCACTTTAGGAGATGCTACTAAACTCCTAGATAATATTATGGTTAATTATTCTCAATGGCATACTGAAAGATCTTCTAATAAAAAAGTGCATGCGATAGAAGAAATCAATGTGTTGAGTGGAAAGATGGATGAACTTATGAAATTATTTGCTGCTAAGAGTGTTTCTTCTGATCCTAATGATATGCCTTTGTCTACTTTGATTGAGAATAGCAATGAATCTATGGATGTGAATTTTGTTGGTAGGAATAATTTTGGTAACAACGCTTATAGAGGGAATTTTAATCCTAGGCCATATCCTAGTAATCCTTCTAATAATTATGGGAATTCCTACAACAACTCTTATGGAAATTATAATAAGATGCCCTTTGAATTTGAGAATAGTGTTAAAGAGTTTATGAATTCACAAAAGAATTTTAATGCTTTGCTTGAAGAGAAATTGCTTAAAGTTGATGATTTGGCTAGGAACGTTGATAGAATTTCTCTTGAGGTTGATTCTTTAAAGCTTAGATACATTCCTCCTAAGCATGATATCAATGAGTCTCTCAAAGCCATGAGAATTTCCATTGCTGAGTGCAAGGAAAGAACCGCTAGGATGCGTGCTTCCAAAGATGCCTTTATTAAAGCGTGTTCTTCCAATTCCTATGAAAATCAAGATGAAGATCTAGAAGTTATTGATGTGTCTCCTATTAAATCTTTGTTTTGCAATATGAATCTTGATGAAACTGAATATGATCCACCATTACCTAGAAGGCGTTCTAAAAATTCGGAGTATTTAGATCTTTATGCTGAAATTGATGAAAGTGGGATTAAAATAAATAAAAATCTAGATGTTGCTAAACCCACTATATTGTATTTCAAGGAATTTAATTATGAAAGTTGCTCCTTAATTGATTGTATATCCTTGTTGCAATCCGTGCTAAATTCTCCACATGCTTATAGTCAAAATAAAGCCTTTACCGAACATATCGTTGATGCCTTGATGCAATCTTATGAAGAAAAACTTGAGTTGAAAGTTTCTATCCCTAGAAAAATTTATGATGAGTGGGAACCAACTATTAAAATTAAAATTAAAGATCATGATTTGTATGCTTTGTGTGATTTGGGTGCAAGTGTCTCCACTATCCCCAAAACTTTGTGTGATTTGCTAGATTTCCGCGATTTTGATGATTGCTCGCTAAACTTGCATCTTGCGGATTCTACTATTAAGAAACCTATGGGAAGAATTAATGATGTTCTTATTGTTTCAAATAGTAATTATGTTCCCATAGATTTCATTGTTCTTGATATGGATTGCAATCCTTCTTGCCCTATTATTCTTGGTAGACCTTTCCTTAGAACGGTTGGTGCGATTATTGACATGAAGGAAGGGAATATTAGATTTAAATTTCCATTAAAAAAGGGCATGGAATACTTTCCAAGAAAGAAAATAAAGTTGCCATATGAAACTATCATGAGAGCCACTTATGTATTGCCTACCAAAGATGGCAATACTTAGATCTATCCTCGCTTTTATGCCTAGCTAGGGGCGTTAAACCATAGCGCTTGTTGGGAGGCAACCCAATTTTATTTTTATTCCTTGTTTTTTGCTCCAGTTTAGTAATAAAGAAATTATTTAGCCTCTGTTTTGGTTGTGTTTTTTGTGTTTAATTAGTGTTTCTGCCAAGTAGAACCGTTGGGAAGACTTGGGGAAAGTCTTGTTGAACTTGCTGTAAAAAACAGAAACTTTAGCACTCACGAGAACTGCTGTCATTTTTATTTGGAGAGTGATATTTAGTTAATTCTTTCTGAAGATGATTAATAGATAAATTCCTCACGTCCAGCTATTTATTTTAGAATTCTTGGGGTTCCAGATCTTGCGCTAGCTACAGATTACTACAGACTGTTCTGTTTTTGACATATTCTGTTTTTCGTGTGTTGTTTGCTTATTTTGATGAATCTATGGTTAGTAAAATAGTTTATAATCCATAGAGAAGTTGGAATACAGTAGGTTTAACACCAATATAAATAAAGAATGAGTTCATTACAGTACCTTGAAGTGGTTTTTTGTTTTCTTTCGCTAACGGTGCTCACAAGTTTTCTACTTTAAGTTTTGTGTTGTGAAGTTTTCAAGTTTTGGGTGAATTCTTGTGATTGATTATGGAACAAGGAGTGGCAAGAGCCTAAGCTTGGGGATGCCCATGTCACCCCAAGATAATCCAAGGACACCAAAAAGTCAAAGCTTGGGGATGCCCGGAAGGCATCCCCTGTTTCGTCCACTTCCATCGGTAATTTACTTGGAGCTATATTTTTATTCACCAAGATGATATGTGTTTTGCTTGGAGCGTATTGTATTATTTGTGTCTTTGCTTGTTAGTGTACCACAATAATCCTTGCTTCACACACCTTTTGAGAGATCCATACATGAATTAGAATTTGATAGAATACTCTATGTGCTTCACTTATATCTTTTGAGCTAAGTAGTTTTGCTCTATGTGCTTCACTTATATCTTTTTGAGCTATAATCTTGCTCTATGTGCTTCACTTAGATTTTTAGAGCAAGGTGGTGGATTTTTTTAAAGAAACTATTGATCTCTCATGCTTCACTTAAATTATTTTGAGAGTCTTAATAGCATGATAATTTGCTTAATAATAACATGCTTGGTATTCAAGATTTGTGAAACTTTCTTTTGAGTGTGTTGAATACTAAGAAAAGTTGGGTGCTTGATAATTGTTTTGAGATATGGAGGTAGTAATATCAAAGTCATGCTAGTAAAGTAATTGTGAATTTGGGAAGTGCTTGAGTTAAAGTTTGCAAGTCCCGTAGCATGCACGTATGGTAAACGTTATGCAACAAATTTGAAACATGAGGTGTTATTTGATTGTCCTCCTTATGAGTGGCGGTCGGGGACGAGCGATGGTCTTTTCTTACCAATCTACCCCCTAGGAGCATGTGCGTAGTACCAAGGTTTTTGATGACTTGTAGATTTTTGCAATAAGTATATGAGTACTTTATGACTAATGTTGAGTCCATGGATTGTACGCACTCTCACCCTTCCATCATTGCTAGCCTCTACGGTACCATGCATTGCCCTTTCTCACATCGAGAGTTGTTGCAAACTTCGCCGATGCATCCAAACCCCATGATATGATACGCTCTTTCACACATAAACCTCCTTATATCTTCCTCAAAACAGCCACCATACCTACCTATTATGGCATTTCCATATCCATTCCGAGATATATTGCCATGCAACTTTCCTCCATCCAGTTTATCATGACACATTCATCATTGTCATATTGCTTAGCATGATCATGTAGTTGACATAGTATTTGTGGCAAAGCCACTGTTCATAATTTTTTCGTACTTGTCACTCCTGATTCATTGCATATCCCGGTACACCACCGGGGGCATTCATATAGAGACATACTTTGTTCTAGTATCGAGTTGTAATCATTGAGTTGTAAATAAATAGAAGTGTGATGGTCATCATTAATAGAGCATTGTCCCAATAAAAAAAGAGAAAGGCCAAAGAAAAAAAAGAAGGCCCCCCCCCCAAAAAGGGGGCAATGCTACTATTCCTTTTTTCCACACTTGTGCTTCAAAGTAGCACCATGTTCTTCATATAGAGAGTCTCTTGAGTTATCACTTCCATACACTAGTGGGAATTTTCATTATAGAACTTGGCTTGTATATTCCAACAATGGGCCTCCTCAAGTGCCCTAGGTCTTCGTGAGCAAGCAAGCTGGATGCACACCCACTTAGTTTATTTTGTTGAGCTTTCATACATTTATAGCTCTAGTGCATCCGTTGCATGGCAATCCCTACTCCTTGCGTTAACATCAATCGATGAGCATCTCCCTAGCCCATTGATTAGCCTCGTTGATGTGAGACTTTCTCCTTTTTGTCTTCTCCACATAACCCCCATCATTATTCTATTCCACCCATAGTGCTATATCCATGACTCACACTCATGTATTGCGTGAAAGTTTATGAGTTTGGAATTATTAAGGTATGAAACAATTGCTTGGCTTGTCATCGGGGTTGTGCATGATGAGAGCATTCTTGTGTGACGAAAATGGAGCATGACTAAACTATATGATTTTGTAGGGATGAACTTTCTTTGGCCATGTTACTTTAAGAAATCATAATTGCTTTGTTGGTTTGCTTGAAGTATTATTATTCTCTATGTCAATATGAACTTTTGTCTTGAATCTTCCTAATCTAAATATTCATACCACAATTAAGAAGATTTGCATTGAAATTATGCCAAGTAGCACTCCGCAACAAAAATTCTCTTTTTATCATTTACCTACTCGAGGACGAGCAGGAATTAAGCTTGGGGATGCTTGATACGTCTCCAACGTATCCATAATTTTTGATTGCTCCATGCTATATTATCTACTGTTTTGGACTATATTGGGCTTTATTTTCCACTTTTATATTATTTTTGGGACTAACCTATTAACCGGAGGCCCAGCCCAGAATTGCTGTTTTCTTGCCTATTTCAGTGTTTCGAAGAAACGAAATATCAAACGGAGTCCAAACGGAATAAAACCTTCGGGAACGTGACTTTCTCACCGGACGTGATCTAGGAGACTTGGACCCTACTCCAAGGAGTCAAAGAGGCGGTCATGAGGGTGGGGGGCGCCCCCCCTAGGGCGCGCCCCCTACCTCGTGGGCCCCTCAGTGCTCCACTGACGTACTCCTTCCTCCTATATATACCTACGTACCCCCAAACGATCAGAACAGGAGCCAAAAACCTAATTCCACCGACGCAACTTTCTGTATCCACGAGATCCCATCTTGGGGCCTGTTCTGGAGCTCCGCCGGAAGAGGGCCGTCATCACGGAGGGCTTCTACATCATCATAGCCCCTTCGATGATGTGTGAGTAGTTTACCTCAGACCTTCGGGTCCATAGTGAGTAGCTAGATGGCTTGTTCTCTCTTTTTGGATCTCAATACAAAGTTCTCCCCCTTTCTCGTGGAGATCTATTCGATGTAATCTTCTTTTTGCGGTGTGTTTGTTGAGACCGATGAATTGTGGGTTTATTTTCAAGTCTATCTATGAATAATATTTGAATCTTCTCTGAATTCTTTTATGCATGATTGGTTATCTTTGCAAGTCTCTTCGAATTATCCATTTGGTTTGGCCAACTAGATTGGTAGTTCTTGCCATGGGAGAAGTGCTTAGCTTTGGGTTCGATCTTGCGGTGTCCTTTCCCAGTGACAGAAGGGGAAGCAAGGCACGTATTGCATCGTTGCCATCAAGGATAACAAGATGGGGTTTATTTCATATTGCATGAATTTATCTCTCTACATCATGTCATCTTGCTTAAAGCGTTACTCTGTTTTTAACTTAATACTCTAGATGTATGCTGGATAGCGGTCGATGAGTGGAGTAATAGTAGTTGATGCAGAATCGTTTCGGTCTACTTGTCGCGGACGTGATGCCTATATACATGATCATGCCTAGATATTCTCATAACTATGCTCAATTCTGTCAATTGCTCAATAGTAATTCGTTCACCCACCATAGAATACTTATGCTCTTGAGAGAAGCCACTAGTGAAACCTATGGCCCCGGGTCTATTCTCATCATATCAATCTCCATTACTTTAATCTTGCTTTGCTTTTTTACTCTGCCTTTTACTTTTTACTTTGCATCTTTATACCAAAAATACCAAAAATATTATATCTACCAAATCTCACTCTCGTAAGTGACCGTGAAGGGACTAACAACCCCTAATCGCGTTGGTTGCGAGTAGCTATCGTTTTGTGCAGGTACGAGGGACTTGAGCGTGGCCTCGTACTGGATTGATACCTTGGTTCTCAAAAACTGAGGGAAATACTTGCGCTACTCTGCTGCATCATCCTTTCCTCTTCGGGGAAATCCAACGCAAGCTCAAGAGGTAGCAGTCTTGTATTCATCGAGCATCGTCCGGGCCATCTCAATGAGTGTTCTGTTCTTGCGTTCCATGATGCCATTCTGCTACGGCGTGTACGGAGCTGAGAACTCATGAGTGATGCCCAAAGTATCAACATAAGTGTCGAGGCCGGTGTTCTTGAATTCAGTGCCATTGTCACTTTTGATGTGCTTGATCTTGACGCCATAGTTGTTCATGGCTCGATTGGCGAAGCGTCTGAAGACATCCTGCACTTCAGTCTTGTAGAGGATTATATGCACCCATGTATATCTTGAATAATCATCAACAATGGCGAAGCCATAGAGACAAGCGGTAGTAGTAAGAGTTGAGTAGTGAGTGGGACCGAAGAGGTCCATGTGTAGTAGTTTGAAAGGTTGAGCCATTGTCATGATTGTCTTCGAGGGATGCTTGGCCCTCGTCATCTTTCCTGCTTCGCAGGCACCGCATAAGTGATCCTTCTTGAACTTGACGCCCTCGATGCCTATGACGTGCTTCATCTTTGCAAGAGTATGCAAGTTCCTCATGCCAGCATGCCCTAGCCTCCGATGCCAGAGTCAGCATTCTAAAGCTTTTGCAAGAAGACATACGACAAGCTGTGGTCCTGCTGAGAAATCTACCATGTACAAATCATCTTTCTGATACCCTTCAAAGACTAGAGACTTGTCAGATTCCATTAGAACAAGGCAACGATATTTTCCAAACATCACAATCATATTCAAATCGCAAAGCATTGAGACAGACATTAAGTTGAAACCAAGGGATTCAAAAAGCATCACTTTATCCATGTGCTGATCCCTTAAGATTGCAACTCTACCTAGACCCAGTACCTTGCTTTTACCAGTATCAGCAAATGTGATGTGACTCTTGTCAGATGGACATAAGGTTGAGTCCATGAGAAGACTTCGCTTGCCAGTCATGTGATTAGTACATCCACTATCAATAATCCATTCTGAAGCAGCTGGTGTCATACCCTACAGTGCAGTTAGGGGGATAGGCTTGAGAATTGTGAAGCATAAACATTTGACGAGCAAGTGGATTATGAAAGCTTAGATCGAGGTTAGGACTGATAGGGCAAGTAGCAAGCGACTCAGGAACAAAATACATAATAAGACCATTTGGGCATTCGATCTTGTGCCCTACAAGATGTTTAAGGTCCCCAGCAATAGCTTCAGACGCATTTGATTTTTGGCTGGAGACCCTTCCCTGCAAAAGAGAGTTAAGCTTTCTTAGCCACCCACATCTTCAAGGGTGGCTTCGAAGCAATGAGTCTAAGTGCAGCATCTGAGAACTTTGGCTTTGGAGCCCTAGCAAATAGTCTTGCAGGTGGACAATAGTACTCATATGAATAAGCAGAGTAGTTCTGGGTCTTATGAACATAGCGGTTTGATGAAACACGCTCATATTCATAGGCCTGAGTATGGCTTCCCTGCAAAACATTTGCGTTAGTGCGACTCAGGTGAGTCCTCTATCTGTATGAAGCCTTTGGACCATGTGAAGCCTATGGTCTAGGGTTTGTCTTCTTCACTTGTGGTGTCATGACGACATTCACAGGAAGATTTTATATACACTTTTTTGGCACCCAGACTTTCTTCATATGTGGCCCATTCCTATAGTTAGTACCAATATACCTGGCAAACACTTCACCATTCTGATTCTTAAACAGTTTATAGTTTGCATCAAAGGATTCATCAATGACAATGGGATTAGTACAAGTGAAGCCAGATAGGGTGGATGGTTCCACTGAAGGTTCCTTTGCAGCAACCCATGTGGTTTTGGGGTACTGCTCAGGTTTCCAGTAAGAGCCATCAGCATTCATTTTCCTTTTGAACCCAACACCCTCTTTCCTAGGGTTTCGGTTCAGGATCTGCCTTTTGAGGACATCACATAGTGTCTGATGCCCTTTGAGACTTTTGTACATCCCTGTTTCAAGCAATGTCTTCAACCTAGCATTTTCATTAGCAATAGCAGTGGTATCCTCAGCAGAGGGGTTAGTTACCACATCAACAGTTGAAGATATTGCAATAGTAGCAGCAGTAGAACATCCAGCAACAGAAGTAGCATTGTCACGCTCAATGCATTTAAATCATGGTGGTTCAAATCCTTCCTGAGCAGAACTGATCTGTTTGGCGTGAAGTGACTCATTTTCCTTTTGAAGATCTTCATGAGCCGCTCTCAATTTCTTAAGATCTTGCTTCCTTTGAAGATAATCATAGGAAAGCTTTTCATGAGTTGTTGAGAGTGTTTCATGATGATTTTCAAGTTCCTCATACTTAACATGAAGATTTTTAATGTCTTCAATTAAGGACTGAGATCAAGTCATTTCAGCATCTAACAGGTCATCGCTTTTGTCTAACAGTTTTTGAATATGTTCCATAGCTTTCTGTTGTTTAGTTGAAATTTTAGCAAGTGTTTTGTAGCTGGGTTTGGAACCACAATCAGAGTCATCTTCACTGGATGTTTGATAGTGAGTAGTGCGTGAGTTTACCTTGGCACCACGTTCCATGAAGCAGTAGGTGGGAGCAGAGTTGTCCTTATCATCAGCATCGGCGTCGGTGACGAAGTCATTGTCTTCAATGTTGAATATGGACTTGGCAACGTAGGTTGTAGCCAGACTTGCAATGCCAGAATCGGACTCGATCCTCCTCAGACTCCACCTCCACCTCCTCAGAAGCAGACTCCTCCTCTGAATCCATTTCCTTGCCAACAAACGCACGAGCCTTGCCAGATGAGCTCTTCTTGTGTGATGAAAACTTTGAGGAAGACTTGGAAGAAGACTTTGAGTATTTCTTCTTCTTCTTGTCGTCAAAATCATATTCCTTGCTCTTCTTCTTGTTCTCATTGTCCCACTATGGACACTCAGAGATGTAGTGACCAGGTTTCTTGCACTTGTTGCATGTTCTCTTCTTGTAGTCATGGGCAGAAGCTTCATCATTCCTTGAGCTGGATCGTGAGGACTTTCTGAAGCCTTTCTTCTTGGTGAATTTCTGGAACTTCTTCACAAGCATAGCAAGCTCCTTTCCAATGTCTTCAGGATCATCAGAACTGCAGTCAGATTCTTCTTCAGATGAGGAAACAACTTTTGCCTTCAGAGCACGAGTTCACCCATAGTTGGGACCGTAGATGTCTCTTTTCTCAGAAAGTTGAACTCATGTGTGTTGAGCCTTTCAAGTATGTCAGACGGATCGAGTGTCTTGAAGTCAGGCCGTTCTTGAATCATTAGGGCTAAGGTGTCAAAAGAGCTGTCAAGTGATGCCAGGAGTGTCTTAACGATTTCATGCTTGGTGATCTCAGTAGCGCCGAGAGCTTGAAGCTCATTTGTGATGTCAGTGAGTCGATCAAACGTGAGCTGAACATTGTCATTGTCGTTTCTCTTGAAGCGGTTGAAGAGGTTGCGAAGTACACTGATTCTTTGATCTCTCTGAGTTGAGACGCCTTCGTTGACCTTGGAGAGCCAGTCCCAGACTAGCTTAGATGTTTCCAGAGCACTCACATGGCCATACTGCCCTTTGGTCAGATGACCACAGATGATGTTCTTGGCAGTGGAGTCCAGTTGAACGAACTTCTTGACATCAGCAGCGGTGACACCTTCACCAGCCTTGGGGATTCCATTCTTGACGACATACCAGAGGTCGACATCAATGGCTTCAAGATGCATGCACATCTTATTCTTCCAGTAGGGATATTCAGTTCCACCGAAGACTGGGCACGCAGCAGAGACTTTGATTATCCCTGCAGTCGACATAGCTAAAACTCTAGGTGGTTAAACTGAATCACACAAAACAAGGGAGTACCTTGCTCTGATACCAATTGAAAGTGCTAGTGATCGACTAGAGGGGGGGTGAATAGGCGATTTTTATGGAAGTCTTCAAAACATGGAAGTTTCGAAGGCAAACGATAGAAATAAACCTATTACCATGCAGCGGAAGGTAGACTACACTAGGCAAGCCATAGTCAAGTATTCAATGAAATGAAAGCACAACGACTAATAGCAGCTAGGCAATATAGATCAGGATGGAAGATAGTATGAAGCCAATCAGAACAAGCAGTCACTCAGTGAAGACAAAAGATAATGCAAACAGACAATGACTTCACAAGGACCAACTGTAAATAAAGAGATGGAAAGGATAGAACCAGTTGCTCGTTGAAGATAATGATTTGTTGGACCAGTTCGAGTTGCTGTGACAACTGTACGTCTGGTTAGGGAGGCTGAGATTTAACTCAGAAGACCGTGTCTTCACCTTATTCCCCTTGAGCTAAGGACACCCAGTCCTCGCCCAATCACTCTGGTAAGTCTTCAAGGTAGACTTCCAAACCTTCACAGACTTCGTTCACTGGCGATCCACAATGACTCTTGGATGCTCAGAACGCGACGCCTAACCGGCTGGAGGATTCACAGTCCTCAAGTGTAATAAGTCTTCAGATCACACAGACAAGAAGACTTAAGTGATGCCTAACACTCTTTGGCACTGGGTGTTTAGGGCTTTGTCCTCGCAAGGATTTCTCTCTCAAAGGCTTCGAGGTGGGTTGCTCTCAAATGACAAAAGCCGTGCACTAACTCTGAGCAGCCAACCAATTTATGGTGCAGGGGGTGGGCTATTTATAGCCACTAGGAAACCTGACCTGATTTGTCCGAAATGACCCTGGGTCACTAAGGAACCGACACGTGTTCCAATGGTCATATTTCAAACACACACAACAACTTTACTTGAGCTACAAGCAAAGCTGACTTATCCAGCTCTGGATAAGATTTGCTCTCATTGTCTTTGCTCGAAGACATAGGATTTTGGTTAAGCATCACTTCAGTCATTCTGACTGGTTCACTTGGACCCCACTGAACAGTACGGTGGTTCCTATGACTCAACAAAGAAGAAAACGAAACAACGAAACAACTAAGTCTTCGCGCTCCATAGTCTTCACATAATGTCTTCTCTTGTCATAGTCTTCAATGTGAATACCTACACATACCACCTTTGTCTTCAATGTCTTCATACATTTTTAGGGGTCATCTCCGGTAGGTAAACCGAATCAATGAGGGACTTCTACCTGTGTTATCCTGCAATTCTCACAAACACATTAGTCCCTCAACCAGGTTTGTCGTCAATACTCCAAAACCAACTAGGGGTGGCACTAGATGCACTTACAGTTTCACACCCTCTGGGCCTTCCCGCGTCGTTGGAGTTTTGATTCCCTGCTGAATGGGCAGTCTCTGGCCCCAGCGGTAGTACCACGGTACCCAGCGGTAGTACCACTTGAGGGTCCTCAGCGGCAGTACCGCTGCGGTACCGGGCCACTACCGCCTCGACTCGAGGGGGGCGCATCTCGTGTCGGGTTGAGCGGCACTTGCAGCGGCAGTAGGTGCGGTAGTACCGCCCTACCACCGCGGCAGTACCGCGCTGGGCACGGTCCCTCCTCTATCTTCAAGCCCTCCCAGGCTGGGCGGTAGTACCGCAAGGGGGAGCGATATTACCGCTGGGTCCAGTGGTAGTACCACTGCCCCCTGCGGTAGTACCGCCCTCTGTGGGGCTGTTTTGGGGGTAATGGTTGGATGGGGCCCTTTAGTATAAAAGGGGGTCCCCTTCTTCCTCGTTGACTTACCTCTTCCCCCATAAGCTCCATTAATGCTCCAAGCTCCATTTTTGCCCGATCTCTCTCCCTAGCCAATCATACTTGTTGATTTGCTCAGGAGTGGTTGAGAAGGCCCCGATCTACACTTCCACCAAGAGAAATTTGATTCCACCACCAATCCCTAGCGGATCTTGTTACTCTTGGGTGTTTAAGCACCCTAGACGGTTGAGGTCACCACAGAGCCATACTCCATTGTGGTGAAGCTTCATGGTGTTGTTGGGAGCCTCCGATTAAGTTGTGGAGATTGCCCCAAACTTGTTTGTAAAGGTCCGGTCGTCGCCTCCAAGGGCACCAATAGTGGAATCATGGCATCTCGCATTGTGTGAGGGCGTGAGGAGAATATGGTGGCCCTAGTGGCTTCTTGGGGAGCATTGTGCCTCCACACCGCTCTAATGGAGACGTACTTCCCCTTAAAAGGAAGGAACTTCGGTAACACATCCTCGTCTTCACCGGGTCCACTCTTGGTTATCTCTTACCTTTACTTGTGCAAGCTTATTAGTGTTACTTCTCTTGCTTGCTTGTATGTTCGTTGTTGTTGCATCATATAGGTTGCTCACCTAGTTGCACATCTAGACAACCTACTTTGATGCAATGTTTAATTTGGTAAAGAAAAGCTAAAAATTGTTAGTTGCCTATTCACCACCCAGTCAACCCTATCGATCCTTTCAATTGGTATCAGAGCCTCGTCTCTTTACTAAGGACTTCGCTGCCCGAAGAGTATGGTTGACACCGTAGACGGTGTGGAGGAGCACTCTGGTGTGAATCCGATCTCGTCTACGGGTGATGGGGGAACCTCGGTCTCCCATGAGGAATTCAATGTAGCCTTGGAGACATTGAAAACCTCAATGATGGCCGAGGTTGAAAGCATGTTTACTAAATTCATTGAAGGGCTTAAACTATCCACCGCACCGTTGAAAGTGGGTGATCCCACTGACAAGGTGACGGATGCTAACTCCGACAAGGGGGAATCTAGTAGTGAAAAGGCTCCTTCTTCTAGTGGTAAAAATGGCACCGACATCTTTGGCCATGTGGAACCACCTTATGGCGGACCGATTCCTTCCACTCATTTGAATCATGCCGGTCCTCCCCCTAAGATTGTGAAAAATGAGGACTTTGACTCCTGGGTTTATCGCTTTAAGCGTCATTTAAATCATTTGAATACTAATCTTTGGAGAATCATTGAAGAAGGTTTCTATCCGCATGACCCAAGCAACTTCACTCCTCGAGAAGCCGCGGACAATCAATTCAATGAGAATGCTCTCTTCATCATCCAAGATGCAATTCCACCCGAAGATCTACCTCATCTTCGGCCATTCGCCTTGGCCAAAGATGCATGGCTTTGTGTTGTCTCTCTCTACCGGGGAAGCGCAAGCATTCAACGCTCCAACTATGAAGTAGTGCAAGATGAATCCGATGAGTTTTCTATGAAAGAAGATGAAGAACCTCATGAGCTTTATCGGAGAGTAACCAAACTCGCGGTATCACTCCGAGATCATGGGAGCAAGGACACAAATGACAATTGGATCAAGAGCGAATTCCTCAAGGCAATGATGCCTTACCACAAGGCCATGTCCTCCGTCATTCGTCAAAGGCCCGACTTCCACACCTTGACCTCAAGTGAAGTGTTGGATGAGTTTGTGGCTATGAACATCTTGGACAAGACTGCCGACAATGCGGTGCTTCACTCTCAAAGGGCAAAGAAGCCCAAACTTGCATTGAAGGCCAAGGTTTGTGTTGAAGAAGAAGAAGAGGAAGAAGAGGAAAGCAACCCCGAAGATACAAAGTATGCCTATCATGAACACATGGCACTTGCTTCAAGGAAATTTTGGAGCAAAAAGAACTCAAGGCCAAACTTCAACAAGAACAACTCAAGTGGCAAGAAGAGCAAGCAATGTGTGAGGACTTGCTACAATTGTGGAAATATGAGCCATTTCGTTGCAGAATGTCCGTATGAGAAGAGGGAAGACAATGGTGGCAAGCTCATCTGAAAGGACAAAGCCAAGTCTTTCCCTAACAAGAGCAACTTCACCAAGAAGACCCCTCACAAGGCGTTGGTGGTTCAAGAAGAGTACCATGAGGATGATGATGATGATGATGAAGATGGTGAGTCAGTTGCCATGGCCTCCATTGCCATCGCAAAAGCTCCACGAGTGTCTCTCTTCGACTCACCCAATGAGAACATCACCGCCAAGTGCCTCATGGCTAAGGCCACCAACAAGGTAACCCCCAACATCAAAACTACCATCATTAATAATACTTCCTTGACGGATTGCATTGATGAACATGATGGATCCAATGTGGAGGAAAATGAGTTTGAGTCCTTTATGGGTAAACTCAAGGGTAAATCCAAGAAGCATTTTGTTGCTCTCCTGGAACAACTTGGTGAAGCCAATGACATGATCGAGGCTCAGGAAGATACTATCTCCAAGATGGAGGGGCATAGTCATGACTATGCTGATGAGATTTCAAATCTTTCCAATGCTCTTGAGGAAGAGCGTGGTCTTCGTTTGGCTCTTGAGCAGTCACACAATGTTGATCACGCTAAGTTAAAGAAAGATTTTGATCATGGTCTTGTTGTCTCTCGTGTGCTAATCTCTGAGAAGGCCAAGCTTAGGGTTGATCTTGCTAGACTCAAAGAGGAGTTTGACCTACTTGACGAGGCTCACAAAGTCTTGAAGGGTGCTCATGCTAGCCTCAAAGAGTCTCATGATCAACTTCAAGTAAAGCTAACCAAGGAGAAAGCCACTTTTCCTTGTATGATGTTAATTGATAATGCAAATGCTACTAACCCATGTTGTGAGCATGTGCATCTTGTTGAGGAGAACGCTAAGCTAAAGGTGCAACTTGAGAAAGGTCTTGTGTCTTGCATACAAGGCGAGAAGAATCTCAGCGACCTTTTTACCAACCAAAAGGGAGTTGTGGCCAAGGAAGGGATTGGGTATGGGCCCAAGTCCAAGAACAAGAAGAAGAATGACAAGGCCAAACGACCTCCTCCTCTCAAGCAAACTTTTGTGAAGGAGGGAGAGGGTGCTACTAAAGATAAGGAGAAGAACTCCATGAGGGGTAGTGATGCCAAGAAGGGCAACGCTTCCATTCCCAACAAAGCTAGCGACTTTAACCCTTCTTATGTATTGTGTCGTGCTAGAGATGGGCATGTTTATGCCAAATTTGTTGGTTCTTCTTATGAGTACATTGAATGGTCTATTTGGGTTCCTAATACCCTTGTTACTAACATCAAAGGACCCATTGCAAAATGGGTACCTAAAACCAAGCATTGATCTCTTGTAGGTGTTTGCTTCCGGTGGGGGTTCATCGTTGCTCGATAGTGGAGCTACGAATCATATGACCGGAAGCAAGGACTTGGTGGTGGATGGGTAAAAGATTCCATCCATGCCCACAAATGTCGAGTGGGGTGATGCCTCGTCCTCTAAGGTATTGGGACTCGGCAAAGTTGTCATTTCTCATGATCTTACGATTGAGAAGGTCATGCTTGTTGAGTCCCTTGCATACAATTTACTTTCCGTTTGTCAACTAGCACTCATGGGATTTGCCACTTTCTTTGATATTGATACCGTGGCCCTCTTGTGGAGCAAGACTCTTAAAGTAGCCTTTATTGGGCATGTCGAGAATGGTCTCTATGTGATTAACTTTTCGGAGCGATCCACTAAGACCGCGACATGCCTAATGGCTAAAGTTGACGTGGGATGGCTTTGGCATCGCCGTCTAGCCCACGTCAATATGAGATATTTGCAAAGTCTTCTCAAGGGGGACCATGTCCGTGGACTAACAAATGTTAGTTTTGCCAAAGATCGTGCTTGTAGTGCTTGCATCGAAGGAAAGCTACATGAGAAGGCTCACCCTCCCACGACTATCATCTACTCGAAGAGGCCTTTGGAGCTCCTTCATTTGGATCTCTTTGGACCTCCATCCTTTGATAGTATTGGGGGTATAAAGTATTGCTTGGTGATTGTGGATGACTATTCAAGATACACTTGGGTATATTTCTTCAAGAGGAAGAGCGAGACCCAAAAAACCGTCATCGACTTTGCAAATGAAGCTCAACGACAACACAATGCAAAGATCTTGACTATAAGAAGTGACGACGGCTCCGAGTTCAAGAACTACACCTTGGACGAGTTTTTGAGTGATGAGGGAATCAAGCATCAATATTCCGCACCTTATACCCCTAAACAAAATGGTGTAGCGGAGAGGAAGAACCGGACGTTGATGGATGCGGCAAGGACCATGATGGCAGAGTTCAAGTCTCCCTACAACTTTTGGGCCGAAGCCATCAACACCGTGTGTCATGCATCTAATCGGCTCTACCTCCACAAAGGCTTGAACAAGACTCCATATGAGATACTCACCGATAACAAGCCCAACCTCAAGTACTTCCGGGTGTTCGGGTGTAAGTGTTTCATTCTCAAGAAAGGTGTCCGTTTGTCTAAATTTGAGGCTAGAGCTCATGAGGGCATATTTGTTGGTTATGCTACAAACTCTCATGCTTACCGTGTTCTCAATATGTCCACGAGACTTATTGAGGAAACGTGTAACGTGGAGTTTGATAAGAATAATGGCTCCCAAGTGGAGCAAAGTGGTACTTGTGATGTAGGTGATGAAATTCCTCCCCAAGACATAAGAAGAATGGGTGTTCGTCATATCCTACTCATTGAGGAACCCCTTGTGGCCGAAGGAGAAGGACAATGTTCTACTCAAGTGGAATCTTCACCAACCCAAGACCCACACGCTTCCGAAGAACAAACTGAGGGTCCTCAACCTCAAGAACAAGACCAAGGGCAAGGTCAATCTCAAGATGGTGTTGTAACATCAAGTGATGCCCAAGGTCAAGTTCCCTCCTCCGAGCAAGTTCAAGATCAAGAGCTTCCACGAGATCAAGAACAAGCTCAAGATGATCAAGTGACCACTCCTCATCTCACCCCCGAGGAGTAATTGGAGTGTTGTGCTGCCAAGGTTGCTTCCAAGCTCTCCACCAAGGATCATCTCATGACAAATGTGCTTGGAAGCTTAAGAAAGGGGGTAAGCACTTGTAGACAATTAGCAAACTATTGTGAACATCACGCGTTTGTCTCTTGTGTTGAACCTCAAAAGGTCTATGAGGCACTCAAAGATCCGGATAGGCTCAATGCCATGTATGAAGAACTCAACAACTTCAAGTGCAACAAAGTGTGGAGATTGGTGCCAAGGCCAACGGAGAACCACAATGTCATTGGAACCAAGTGGATATTCAAGAACAAGCAAGATGCTCATGGGATTATCATTCGCAACAAGGATCATTTGGTAGCACAAGGCTACTCCCAAGTCGAGGGTATCGACTACGTTGAAACCTTTGCCCCCGTTGCTCGTCTTGAATCCATTCGCATGTTGATTGCATATGCTTCTCATCATAACTTTAAGTTACAACAAATGGATCTGAAGAGTGCTTTCCTTAATGGTCCGATTAATGAATTGGTATATGTCTTGAATCCATTCGAGGATCCCTTCTTTCCCAATCATGTGCATCAACTCGATAAGGCACTCTATGGCCTTAAACAAGCCCCACGTGTGTAGTATGACCACCTTACCGAGTTGTTACAAGACCGTGGTTTTGAAGTTGGGCTAATCGACCCCACTCTTTTTACTAAGAAGGTCAAAGGGGAGTTGTTTTTGTGCCAATTATATGTTGATGATATTATCTTTGGTTCCCCTAACAAAGCTTTCAATGAGGAATTTGCCGCTCTCATGACCTCAAAGTTCGAGATGTCTTCCATGGGAGAGTTGAAGTTCTTTCTCGGGTTCGAAGTGAAGCAAAGGAGAGAAGGAACCTTCATAAACCAAGCCAAATACACGCAAGACATGCTCAAGAAATTCAAGCTAAGTGATGTCAATCCGGCTTCCACTCCCATGCCCACCAAGTGCCAACTTGACTTTGATCCCAATGGTAAAGCGGTGGATCAAAAGGTATATCGCTCCATGATTGGCTCCTTGCTTTACCTTTGTGCATCTAGACCGGATATCATGTTGAGTGTGAGAATTTGTGCATGGTTTCAAGCCGCACCTAAGGAAAGTCACTTTGTGGCGGTCAAGCGAATCTTTCAATATTTGGCTCATACCCCAAACTTTGGCTTATGGTACCCAAGAAGAGAAAACTTCAAGCTTGTAGGTTATTCGGACTCGGATTGGGCGGGAGACAAAGTGGATACGAAGTCTACTTCCGAAGGGTGCCAATTTCTTGGTTGCTCTTTGATGAGTTGGTCTTCCAAGAAGCAAAGTTGTGTGTCTCTCTTGTCCACGGAAGCGAAGTATGTGGCTGCCAGTAGTTGTTCTGCACAACTTTTATGGATGAGGGAAACTTTAAAGGATTACGGTGTCACTTGTGACAAAGTGCCTCTTTGGTGTGACAATGAAAGTGCCATCAGGATTTCCCTCAACCCGGTGCAACACTTCAAGACAAAGCATATTGAGATTAGGTATCACTTCATCCGGGATCACATTAGGCGAGGGGAGATCGAGCTCAACTATGTCAACACTCATGATAACCTTGCAGATACTTTCACGAAGCCTTTGGATGAAGCAAGATTTCGCGAGTTAAGGCATGAGCTAAATATCATTGATTCGAGCAATGTGACTTGAACCCTTGCACACCCCACCACACTCAACCTGTTGTCTAGTTTAGGTGTAGGCATGGACATAGGGGGAGTGTTGTTCTCTCAGTGAACTTTCCCTCCCCCCATAATGCATAAACTAACCAAACTCTTTCACATTAGCCATTTTTGATGGTACTTATGCTTCAAAGATGAGTGTTGGTCATGGGCCCAAGGTTAAAATCTTTGCGGCGCCATACCTATGAACTCAAACATAGGTGGCCTCGGCCATCGCCCTCTCTTGGAGAGGTGTGTGTCTTTGTTCTTTTCTGTCAGTTTTGTGTGTGTGTGTGTGTTCTCGTTTTTGTCTCGGTTTCTTCTCTTGAGCTAAGCCCCTTTTGGTCGGTTCTTTTTGCGGCAGAGCAGTACTACCGCTGCGTGCGCGGTACTACCGCTGACAAGCGTCAAGCGGTACTACCGCCCACCCCAGCGGTACTACCGCTGCAGGGCGGGCGATGGGGGGGGGGGGGTTATGTCAGGGCAGGGGAGTTGTTTCTCCCCCATACCCATTCGCCCCCACTCGCTCGTCTTCCTCGTTGCTCCAGCGACCTCTTGCCACAGGAGGGGCCTAGCCGGCCGCCGTTTGCGTGCCGTCCCTCTCCATTTCCTCCAGTGGAGTCGATCCCCACCACATCCTCTAGCCATGGATGCCGGTATTGCCCCCGTTCCCGTTCTCTCTTTGTCTAGATCTTGCATCTAGTTTCTAGGGTCAATAGGCATTGTTCTTCTCGTCTTTTGGCTAAGACAAGGCTTGAGTAGGATGGAGATGGCTTCTAAGCCCTCTGGATTGAAGTTTGGTAGGTTTGTTTTTGAATTTGGCATCTCTGGTAGTGCCGGATCTGTCCACGACAGTAGGGAACCGCCGTTCCCCACCTGGTGCGGTACTACCGCCCACCTCGAGTGGTACTACCGCTGTTGGGTTGTGGTACTACCGCTGGATGCCCAGTGCCATCTTTTCCTACCAAGTTTTGATCCTTGTTGTTTTGTTTGGTGCCTTATTGTGACGCCCCGAGACCGATGTGCCAGGTGTCTTCCAGTTATTCGCTGTTGTTGCCTTGTCATTGCTTGCGTGTCATGCATCTCATATCATGTCATCATGTGCATTGCATTTGCATACATGTCCGTCTCATGCATCCGAGCATTTTCCCCGTTGTCCGTTTTGCAATCCGGCGCTCCTATGTCACCCGGTGTCCCTTTCTACCTCTTTTCGTATGCGAGTGTTAAACGTTTTCGGATTGGACCGAGACTTGCCATGTGGCCTTGGTTTACTACCGGTAGTCCACCTGTCAAGCTTCGTGACATTTGGACTTCGTTTGATACTTCAACGGTTAACCGAGGAACCGAAAAGGCCTCATGTTGTTGCAGCCCAACACCCCTCCAAAGTGGCCCAAAACCCACCTAAGACCTCTCCATCATCTCGGTTGTTCGATCACGATCGCGTGGCCGAAAACCGCACCTCATTTGGAGTCTCCTAGCTCCCTCTACCTATATATATGTGGCTCTCCACGAAAATCCGCGCAGATGAAACCCTAGCTTCTTCCCCTCGCGCCGCGGGACAAAAACTGCCCACCGCCCGGACATGTCCGCGCCGCCGCCACGTCGTCCGGCCAATCCGGCACCGCCACCTCAGCGCCGTCGGCGCCCTCCACAATTCCCGCGGCGCCACTTGGCATCGCCCCTTCCTCCACTCGCCCGCGGGCTCCCCGAGCCCCCCGCGCATCGTCCGCCGCCGTACGTCGCCGGCGTCTTCGCCGGAAGCTCGCCGACTCTGCCGCGCTCTCGAACTGCCCCGCCGTCTGCGACTGTTCCTCACTGCAGAGCTCCCCGCCGCTGGCAAGCTCCTTCACCGCGCCCGTCGCGCCTTCCTTCTTCTCTCCCCGGCCGGATCTCATCCACGGACTCCTCTCTCGCAGGTGCGCCGTGTAACACCCCGGATGTAACTTTCCCAGTTTGTACTCCAACTCTTGTCGTTTCCGGCGTTAAGTTATTTTATTTTCTCGGGTTCGGGTCTTTGTCTCCGTGTGTTGTTGTCATTTTCATGCATCTCATATCATGTCATCATGTGCATTGCATTTGCATATGTGTTCATCTCATGCATTCGAGCATTTTCCCCGTTGTCCGTTTTGCATTCCGGCGCTTCGTTCTCCTCCGGTGGTCATTTCTAGCTTTCTTTCGTGTGTGGGGTTTAAACATTTCCGGATTGGACCGAGACTTGCCAAGCGGCCTTGGTTCACTACCGGTAGACCGCCTGTCAAGTTTCGTATCATTTGGACTTCATTTGATACTCCAACGGTTGCGAAAAGGCCTCGTGTGTGTTGCAGCCCAACACCCCTCCAATTTGGCCCAAAACCCACCTAAACCTGCTCCATCATCTAGAGCATTCGATCATGATCGCGTGGCCGAAAACCGTACCTCATTTGGACTCTCCTAGCTCCCTCTACCTATAAATATAGCCTCCTCCCCGAAAATTCCAGGTCAAACCCTACCCTAACCTTCCCCTCGCGCCGCCGGACGTTTCCCCTCCACCGACGGACGTGTCCGCCGCCGTGTCCGCCACCACGTGGCAGCCTCCCATACGCCGCCACCGCCTCCCCGCCACGACCGCCGTCCGCCGCTAGCCGCCCCGCGTCCGGCGCCGGCGTGCTCCGCCCGCCGCCCGCCGGAGCCACCGCGAGCTCCGACGCCGGCGACCTCCTCCGCCCCGTCCTGAGCTCCTTCCTCGACGGATCCGGCCTCTCCCTCCTAGTCCGGCAAGAACTCCGATGAGGACAGCGTCGAACCTCGGATTGCGTGCCCCTGATCCAGATCTGAAATATTAGGGTTGACCCCGTTTTTTCCACTAAGTCCCTAGCTCATGTGCTCATGTTCATAGCCTCATAACTCCTCATCCGTAGCTCTGTTTTTGGCGTATAGCATATCAAAATGTTCATCTCAGAGAGTACATCATTTCGTTCCATTGCATCATTTTCATTTGAGCTCATCTTAATTCCCGAAATGCTGTTAGAAGAGGGCTACTTGAGTTAATTGTCAGATCTGCTACTCCATTTAGCTTTTTGTCATTTTGCCATGATTATTGTGTGCATGATATGCCCGGATGCTCTACATATGTTTTGTTAAGGGTTTTGTCATCTTTCCAGAGGTGCAACCCATGTATTTTTGTGATGTGTGTGGTGACTAGCACAAGCTTGCAAAGTGGTGCACTTGGTAATTCTGATTTCAGGGACTTAGCAATTCCACTAAGTCCTTGAGCTGTTTATCTCATGTTGTCATATGTTCATGTTGTTTCCTAGTGATCCGTGCCTCTTTTGAGGATGATCACTAAGGATGTTTTGTTAATATTGTAGTGCTCTATCCATCCATGTCTTTGTTTGCAATTATGGAGCACCCTAGCTTGAGCCAATCGAGCTCTACTTTTGCTACTTTGTGAATCTGGGCAGATTGTCAACTTGTTTGCAATTTTGCCGAGGATGTTGTAGTTGATCCGTGCATGCTATGCTATTATTCTTGCCATGTCTAGCTTGAATTTTGTGTGTTCTTGATATATGTATTCTTAGCTTATCATGTCTTGCACCGTAGTGAGTGCATCGAGCTTGTAAACATGCCTACTTGAGATATGTTTCAGCATGTTCCAGTTTTCACCAAGTCTGAAAGTTGATTATGTTTTTGCTATGTTCACATGCTTGCAATTGTATTTTCTGATCCCTTTTGGCTCAAGGTCACTAAGGGACTTTTGTTAAGCTCTTTGAGTAGCTCCATGCCATGCTTTACTTTGCCATGTTGAGGTCCTGTAGCATGTAGTTTTGTTTCTCCGAAGAGTGCTACCTGATCTGAAATTCCAAACAAGTGTTAATTTCACTAAGTCTGAAATCTGTTTACCATATGCATTTTTGCCATGCTTGTTTGAACCTGTTAATGGATGAATTGGCCGTATCTCAGTGCTAGACATTTGTTAAGCATCATGAATGCATCCCTGCCATGTATTTTGTTGTCATGTTTGGGTGCTGTAGCATGTTCATCTCGTTGCATTTAGATGGCTACTTGCTGTAAATCGCAGACCGGTGTCATATTTAAATTGCTTGCCATTTCCAAACCGTAACTCCGATTCCGGCGTTCTTTATATTGTTTTCAAGCGATTTCATCTCATCTTTCCAGTGGAACACTTGGATTCCCAAGTTGAGGCCAGGTTCATGCATTCCTTGTCACATCTTGCATATGCATCCCGCATAGCATATCATCTTTGCATCATGTTGTTTGAGTTGCACGTGGTTGATTTGTGTCCTTGTTGCTTATTTGTCTTGTTTGGGTAGAGCCGGGAGACGAGTTCGCTAATGAGGAGCCCGTTGAGTTTGCTTTCGAGGATCCAGTCAACTCTGACAACTGTGCAGGCAAGATGATCATACCCTCGAAATCACTACGATCTTTGCTATGCTAGATTGCTCGCTCTTTTGCTATGCCAATGCTACGATGCCTATCATTTGCTTTCAAGCCTCCCAAATTGCCATGTCAAACCTCTAACCCACCATGTCCTACCAAACCGTTGATTGGCTATGTTACCGCTTTGCTCAGCCCCTCTTATAGCGTTGCTAGTTGCAGGTGAAGATTGGAGGCCGTTCCTTGTTGGAACATTTATTTACTTGTTGGGATATCATTATATTGCCATGTTATCTTAATGCATCTATATACTTGGTAAAGGGTGGAAGGCTCGGCCTCTCGCCTAGTGACTTGTTCCACTCTTGCCGCCCTAGTTTCCGTCATATCGGTGTTATGTTCCCGGATTTTGCGTTCCTTACGCGGTTGGGTTATAATGGGAACCCCTTGATAGTTCGCCTTGATTAAAGCTTTTCCGGCAATGCCCAACTTTGGTTTTACCATTTGCCACCTAGCCTCTTTTCCCTTGGGTTTCCGGAGCCCGAGGGTCATCTTATTTAAACCCCCCCCCCCCCCCGGGCCAGTGCTCCTCTGAGTGTTGGTCCAAACTGTCAGCCGCCGGTGGCTACCAGGGGCAACTCTGGGCTGGCCTACCGGAAGTTTAGACAATCTGAGTGTGCCCTGAGAAAGAGATATGTGCAGCTCCTATCGGGATTTGTCGGCACATTCGGGCGGTGTTGCTGGTCTTGTTTTAACCTGTCGAAGTGTCTTGAATAACCGAGATACCGAGTCTGATCGGAACGTCTTGGGAGGAGGTCTATTCCTTCGTTGACCGTGAGAGCTTGTCATGGGCTAAGTTGGGACTCCCCTGCAGGGATTTGAACTTTCGAAAGCCGTGCCCGCGGTTATGGGCAGATGTGAATTTGTTAATGTCCGGTTGTAGATAACTTGAACCTTAATTTAATTAAAATGAATCAACTAAGTGTGTTACCGTGATGGCCTCTTCTCGGCGTAGTCCGGGAAGTGGACACGGTGTTGGAGTAATGTTTGCGCAGGTTGCTCTCTAGTTTCTCGCTCGTGCTTTGCCTCCTCTTCTCGCTCTCTTTTGCGAACAGGATAGCCACCATACTTGCTAGTCGCTTGCTGCAGCTCCACACATATTTTACCTTGCCTTACCTATAAGCTTAAATAGTCTTGATCGCGAGGGTGCGAGATTGCTGAGTCCCTGTGGCTCACAGATTACTATTACACCAGATGCAGGGCCTGATGATTCCACTCCAGGTGATGCGCTCGAGCTCAAATGGGAGTTCGACGAAGACTCTCAATGTTACTATGTTTCCTTTCCTGATGATCAGTAGTGGTGCCCAGTTGGGGTTGATCGGGACCGTGTCGCATGTTGGGTTATCTTTTATTTCGGCGCCGTAGTCGGGCCATGAGTGTTTGGATGATGTAATGTTATTTATGTACTTGATTGACGTGGCGAGTGTAAGCCAACTATGTTATCTCCCCTTTTATTACATATATATTACATGGGATGTTGTGAAGATTGCCTAACTTGCGACATATGCCTTCTATGCGATTATGCCTCTAAGTCGTGCCTCGACACGTGGGAGATATAGTCGCATCGAGGGTGTTACACGCTGCCCCGCCATCACCAGAGCACGTCGCCTCAGCTCCAGATCCGGAAGCCCCGCCGCCGATCTACCCGTTTCTAGCGCCTCCCGCGCATCCCCGGTCTTCGCAGCCCTCGCCGGAGTCCCTATGCGCCGCCGCCGTCCCTGCCATGGGCGCCTCTCTCCTGTTCGAGCGGGAGGAGGACGAGCGCCGTCTCGGGCCCCGCTCGTTCTCCCGTGGGCGACCGCATCCCTCCGGCCCAGCTAGCTGGCCCGCTTCCTCCTTTGCACGACCTGGGCCGAGCTCATGGGTGAGCAAACCCCAGATCTTCGCCCGATGCAACTTTTAACTATTCTACGCTCACCTATTTTTCTGCCAAGTCCCGAGGATTTCAGTATTTTATGCATTTTTCATCGCATCGTAACTCCCTCATCTAGCTCCGATTTGCGCGTGTAGCATATCAAAATGTTCGCCTCGACGAGTACATCATTTGATCTCACTGCATCATTTTCATTTGAGCTCATCTTGATGCCCGAAATGTTGTTGGAAGAGGGCTATGTGAGGAATTTGTCAGATCTGTTTCAGCAAATAGCCTTTTGTCATTTTTGCCATGATTAATGTGTGCATGCTATGATCCTGTGCTCTTCATGTGTTTTGTTATATGCCATGCCATCTTTACAGAGGTGCTTGCCATGTATTTTTCTGTTATGTGTGGTGACTAGCACAAGCTTGCAAAGTAGCATAATCGGTAATGTTGATTTCAGGGACTTAGAATTTCACAAAGTCCTTGTTCTGTTTTTGTTGTTATGCCATACGTTCATGTTGTTACCTAGTGATCCGTGCCTCTTTTGAGGATGATAAGTAATGATGTTTTCTTAACATTGTGGTGCTCTATCCATCCATGTCTTTGGTTGCATTTATGGAGCACCCTAGCTTGAGTCAATCGAGCTCTACTTTTGCTATAAAATGATCCTGGCAGATTGTTGACATGTTTAGAGATTTTGCCGAGGATGTTGCTATTGATCCGTGCATGCTATGTTGTTGTTCTTGCCATGTCTAGTTCCTATGCCATGTGTTCTTTATGGGTGTATGCTTAGTTGGTCATGCCATGCTTTGTAGTGAGTGCATCGAGCTCGTAAACATGCATACTCGTTAACTGATTTGCCATGCTCCAGTTTTTCACCAAGTCTGAATCTGTTTATGTTTTTGCCATGTTCACATGCTTGCAATTGTACTCTTTGATCCCTTTTAGCTCAAGGTCACTAAGGGACTTTTGTTAAGTGCTTTGAGTAGCTTCATTCCATTCCTTGCTTTGCCATGATATGTTCCTGTAGCATGTAGTTTTCATGCTCTAAAGTGTGCTTCCTGATGTTAAATTCCAGACTTGTGTTAATTTCACCAAGTCTGTAACCTATTATCATTTGCTCTTTTGCCATGCTTATTTGAACCTGTTATTGGATGAATTAGATGTATCTCAGTGTTCATCTTTTGTCAAGCATCTTGAGTGGATCCCTGCCATGTATTTTGTTGTCATGTTTGAGTTCTGTAGCATATTTATCTTAATGCATTTAGATGGTCACTTGCTGTTTATCGCAGACCGGTGCCATATTTGTTTTGCTTGCCATTTCCAAACCGTGCATCCGATTCCGGTGATCTTTATATCGATTTCAACCGAAATCATCTCATCTTTCCAGTGGCACTCTTGTATTTCCAAGTTGAGGCCAGGTTCAATCTTTCCTTTCCAAATCATGCATATGCATCACATCCCGCATCCCGCATATCATACCATGTTCGTGTGTTGGTTGTTTACTATGTTGTGTGCTTCTTTCCGGTGTTGCTTCATTGGGTTGGTTCCGATAACGTAGCGTTTGTGAGGACCCGTTCGACTACGTCTGTTTGTCTTCTTCATGGACTCGTTCTTCTTCCTTGCGGGATTTCAGGCAAGATGACCATACCCTCGAAATCACTTCTATCTTTGCTTGCTAGTTTCTCGCTCTTTTGCTATGCCTATGCTGTGATACCTACCAGTCGCTTATCATGCCTCCCATATTGTTAAACCAAGCCCCTAACCCACCTTGTCCTAGCAAACCATTTTTTGGCCATGTTACCGCTTTGCTCAGCCCCTCTTATAGCGTTGTTAGTTGCAGGTGAAGATTGGAGTTTGTTCCATGTTGGAACATGGATATTTTGTTGGGATATCACAATATCACTTATTTAATTAATGCATCTATATACTTGGTAAATGGTGGAAGGCTCGGCCTTATGCCTGGTGTTTTGTTCCACTCTTGCCGCCCTAGTTTCCGTCATATCGGTGTTATGTTCCCGGATTTTGCGTTCCTTACGCGGTTGGGTTATAATGGGAACCCCTTGACGGTTCGCATTGAATAAAACTCCTCCAGCAATGCCCAGCCTAGGTTTTTACCATTCGCCACCTAGACTTTTCTTTCCCTTGGGTTCTGCAGACTCAAGGGTCATCTTTATTTTAACCCCCCCCCCCCGGGCCAGTGCTCCTCTGAGTGTTGGTCTGAACTAGGCAGCCTGCGGGGCCACCTCGGGGCAACTTGAGGGTTGGTTTTACTCGTAGCTTGACCTATCTGAGTGTGCTGTGAGAACGAGATATGTGCAGCTCCTATCGGGATTTGTCGGCACATTCGGGCGGTGTTGCTGGACTTGTTTTACCATTGTCGAGGATGTCTTGTAACCGGGATTCCGAGTCTGATCGGGTCTTCCCGCGAGAAGGAATATCCTTCGTTGACCGTGAGATTGGGACACCCCTGCAGGGATTTGAACTTTCGAAAGCCGTACCCGCGGTTATGGGCAGATGGGAATTTGTTAATGTCCGGTTGTTGAAAACCTGAAGTTGACCTTATTTAAAATACATCAACCATGTGTGTAACCGTGATGGTCTCTTCTCGGCGGAGTCCGGGAAGTGAACACGATGTTGGAGTTATGTTTGACGTAGGGTGTTCTAGGATCACTTCTTGATCATAGTTGTTCGACCGTGCTTTTGCCTTCTCTTCTCGCTCTCATTTGCGTTGTTAGCCACCAGATATGCTAGTCGCTTGCTGCAGCTCCACCTCATACCTTTACCTTACCCATAAGCTTAAATAGTCTTGATCGCGAGGGTGTGAGATTGCTGAGTCCCCGTGACTCACAGATACTTCCAAAACTAGCTTGCAGGTGCCGATGATATCGTAAAGGTGACGCAACCAAGCTCAGGAGGAGCTCGATGAAGATCTTGTCCTTTATGTTGTTCTATTTCCAGTTGATCAGTAGTGGAGCCCAGTTGGCGTCGATTGGGGATCTGTGTAGCATTTGGGGTAGTCTTCTTTTATTTTGGTTCCGTAGTCGGACCTTGATTGTATCTGGTTGGTGTAATGCGTTATTCATGTAATTGTGTGAAGTGGCGATTGTAAGCCAACTATGTATCTCTTTCCCTTATGTATTACATGCGTTGTGTGAAGATTACCTCACTTGCGACATTGCTTTCAATGCGGTTATGCCTCTAAGTCGTGCTTCGATACGTGGGAGATATAGCCGCATCGAGGGTGTTACAAGTTGGTATCAAAGCCTTCCCCGACCTTAGGAGCCCCCTCCTTGATCGAATCGTTGGCGTTATTGAGTCTAGAAAAATGTTTTGAGTCATTTAGGAATTATATATATCGGAGAGTTAGGAATTCTTTTTACTCCTCAGTCCCTTCGTCGCCCTGGTGAGGCATCCTGACGTAGAGTTTTGACTCTTCTCTTCTCAAATTTCACTAATTTTTTTATTGTTTTAGGATCACACGGGTATCTTGGAATCGTTCCGATGGTTTTGTGACGAGAACATTGTTCTTGGTGCCTCCTATCATTTAGGGGTTGTGGCAGTGTCCCGGGGAGTTGAGCCCCGAGGTGTTATCGTCACAATTTTATCGTTGTAGGTCTGGAATACCTGAGTTTAGTTTCACCGACATCGAAAATCTCTTTTATGCAGTTGTTGGTGAGATAACCTCGACGCCACCCAGTACTGGGGCAGGAGTTCGGGAGTATTGCCATAACTCGTATAACGGATGCTTTTCAAAGGTTGAGGTAGATGATTTCCGAAGGTTTCTTGGTTATGTGTTGAAGGATGGATATAGCTGGATGTAGGATTTGCTAGTTTTGGGTGAGATATTATGCTTCCCCTGTATCCCCAACACCTGATTGCATAACCGGAAAGTTTCGGGAGTTTATAAGTGGGAATTCAAGTAGCTCTTAGGATATGTTTCCGACAAATGTATGATATGAAATTGGGGTTCGACGTCTAGTGGTCCGCCTATTCATGGTTGGTTTTATAGTGGTCTCGTTGTGTCTTAAAGAGTCCTTGGCTATGCCGACTCGGGGAGGCTTCGTATGTCATGTGCACTGCCTTGTACATGATGGTGTTGTACGATCGAGCCCGTGTAGGCCCCACCACGAAAACTTCGGACGAAATCTCTATCATATGTTTGTTCCGGCTTATTCTGCAAGCCAATCCTTTGTTTTGTTTTGAGTTGTGGCATTCGAGTTGCTTCAATGTGAATTGTTTGATTCCATACCTTCCCCAAATGGTGTTCTCATACTCCGATGCGAATACTAATCCTTCTTGATAATCGAGATTGTCATGTCAAACCTTTTCAACCGGTGTGTTTTCTCTTCAAGCGGATCCGCTCATTTTCAACATCCGCAAGATTCAATCTCAGCTTTCTCAACGTTGTTCTTTTCATCCATCCCAAGTTGTCTTTGTTTTTCCCACCCACCCATCCTTTCTCTTCAAGGACTCAGATTTCTTAATCAAGTATCCTTTGATTCATGTGAAATCTCTCCATTCTTTTCCTTCATGCTCTTACCAGGTGGTTCTCATGAAGATTCTAACGGAGCTTCAAGTTCGTCACTCTTCACTCGTTTTCTTCTCCGGTGGATTCAAATCAAGCTTTTGTGTTGATCATATCCTTTTTCCTCGTTTCAAATACCTTCTCATGCCGGTGCACCTCATATTCATTCACTTCTCGCTATTTAATTGTTCCGGGGTGCTCAAGATATCTCAAAGATTTGTGTTTTCCACTCTGCATTCGTTCAAGATCTTTCGAGGTTGTTATCTTATTCAAGTCATTTAATTCAACCGGTGCAACCTCTCTTTTAAATAATCTCAACAGTGTTTCTTTTGAGTGGGCCCTAACCCACATGTCTTTTCACATGATCTTACCTGACTCTTCTTATTTTCCCGGAGCTATCCTCAATTCTCTTTTTGAAGTTTGACGTAAGAATGAATTGTCATCAGTCAAATGCCTTTCTCCAAGATCTTTCAAATTCTTTTCATCATTGGCTCAACCTTTCCATTCTTCATTCCGGAGTGTCTAAAGAATTCATGGTGGTGTTTCTCGTCATCATTCTCGGATTTTGAAGACCGAAGAAGAGTTTCTCTGCAATCATGCTCCATTCTCTTCAAGATTCATGGTTCTAGTTCGAGGCCATCCTCTCATAATTGTTTTGATTGTGAGAATTCCTTTCACCTATCTGGAGTCCATCAACTCATATTTATTCATTCTCAGCTTTTAGTCATCATTCTCCAATCGTACCGGTGTTTCATTCAACTGATCTCTAATCGGCTCGTGACCTCTTCGTTCTCATGTATCTAAATCCTCTCAAGCATCTTCGTTCATTTTATAATTCTTCCCTGTGTTTCTTTATCTTCTCTTCGTTCATTTTTAATTCTTACGGTGGTTCATTCAAGATTTCTCGTCATTCGTTATCATATTAATTCTTTCGTTTTTTCATTCTACCGGTGGTTCTTTGAAGACCTTCTCAAGTTTGATTTATATCTCTCTTAATCTTTTCTACGAAAATAAGTAATATGTAAAATCCGTTGATCGTCATCAATTTAATTGGTGAAGGATAAGCATAATGTAATTCTTATTCTTGTTTCATCCAACTGTTTAATTCCTTATTCCGGAGGTTCACCAAATTCTCAGTTTTCTATTGTCTCATCTTTCTTTTCCGGAGTTCCAAGCTCTCTCAAATATATCGTCGTGAAGGTCCATCTAATCATTGCAAGGATTCACCTTGTGTTTTCAATTTCTCTTTTTTTTCATTCCTTTGTTTACCGGAGTTCTTCATGAAGTTTCTACATGATGGTTCACCAAGGATTTAATTCCTTTTTCTCAAAGTTTTCATCGAGATTCTTTTAAGGAGCTCAAGCTTTCTTCATCTTCCAATCTGGAGTGCTATTCTTTCACGCATATCTTTTGTGGTGGTGTTATGTTATTTTCGATAATTTTTCTTCATGTTTCATGATTCACAAGTTATCAAGAATGAGATATCTTAAATCCACCAATCTTTTCGTTAGAGTTATCTTGCGTCATGTTTCACCTAAAGCCTTCCCTAAGGATTGTTGCTATTTATGGTGGTCATAAAGGACCCAAGTTCTTCTTTATCCTCCCGATGAAATAATCTTCTCGTCTCCTTGTTCATATCAATCCAATCCATTGTTTCCGTTAGTGGCAGAATTTCACCTCATAATTTTGAGATGTCTTCTATAAGTCCATATCAAGCTTATTCTTTTCGTTGTTGGTTTTCCAACAACTGCATTCTAGCTTTTGTTGTAAGCGTGCTCCCTCGAGATCTTGTTTCCCTTCGTTCATCCCATTCCATTCTTACTTTTGTTCCGGAGGCTTTGTGATGTTGCTCTTTTCAGCCCATCTTTTCGTTTTGTCAGGATCATGTTCTTTTCTTGGGTTATCCATTTAACCGGAGTTTTGTGTCCACTGCTCAAGCTCTTTCATTTTATCAAGTCTTTCATCTCTTTTCAACCGAAGTGCTACCCGAATCGGTTCTTTCATATTCCTCTTTCTTAACGGAGTTCTTTCAACTTTGTTCATCTCCGTTGCTTTCTTTCTTTCTTCTGTTCAACCTCTCAAGGTTCTTTGGTTTCACTCGTGTGTCAAAGAAGCAACTTAGTTTTACCTATTCTCTTTCTCTTCTATTTTCCCTCCGGTGCCATTCTAGATCTCGGGACGAGATCCTCTCGTAGTGGTGGAGTGTTGTGACGCCCCAAGACCGATGTGCCAGGTGTCTTCCAGTTATTCGTTGTTGTTGCCTTGTCATTGCTTGCGTGTCATGCATCTCATATCATGTCACCATGTGCATTGCATTTGCATACATGTCCGTCTCATGCATCCGAGCATTTCCCCGTTGTCCGTTTTGCAATCCGGCGCTCCTATGTCACCCGGTGTCCCTTTCTACCTCTTTTCGTGTGCGAGTGTTAAACGTTTTCAGATTGGACCGAGACTTGCCATGCGGCCTTGGTTTACTACCGGTAGTCCACCTGTCAAGTTTCGTGACATTTGGACTTCGTTTGATACTCCAACGATTAACCGAGGAACCGAAAAGGCCTCATGTTATTGCAGCCCAACACCCCTCCAAAGTGGCCCAAAACCCAACTAAGACCTCTCCATCATCTTGGTCGTTTGATCACGATCGCGTGGCCGAAAACCGCACCTCATTTGGAGTCTCCTAGCTCCCTCTACATATATATATATATATATATATATATATATATATATATATATATGTGGCTCTCCACGAAAATCCGCGCACACGAAACCCTAGCTTCTTCCCCTCGCGCCGCCGGACAAAAACTGCCCACCGCCCGGACATGTCCGCGCCGCCGCCACGTCGTCCGGCCAATCCGGCACCGCCACCTCAGCACCGCCGGCGCCCTCCACCATTCCGGCGGCGCCACTTGGCATCTCCCTTCCTCCATAGCGCGGCCCGCCGAGCCCATCGCGGGCCCGCGCAGACCCGACCGCGCCGCCGCTCGTCCGCGGGCTCCCCGAGCCCGCGCGCATCGTCCGCCGTCGTACATCGCCGGCGTCTTCGCCGGAAGCTCGCCGACTCTGCCACGCTCTCGAACCGCCCCGCCGTCTGCGACTGTTCCTCCCTGTAGAGCTCCCCGCCGCCGGCAAGCTCCTTCACCGCGCCTGTCGTGCCTTCCTTCTTCTCTCCCCGGCCAGATCTCATCCACGGACTCCTCTCTCGCAGCTGCGCCGCCCCGCCATCGTCGGAGCACGTCGCCTCAGCTCCAGATCCGGATGCCCCGCCGCCGATCTACCCGTTTCCGGCGCCTCCCGCGCGTCCCCGGTCTTCGCAGCCCTCGCCGGAGTCCCTATGCACCGCCGCCGCCCCTGCCATGGGCGCCTCTCTCCTATTCGAGCGGGAGGAGGACGAGCGCCGTCTCGGGCCCCGCTCGTTCTCCCGTGGGCCACCGCATCCCTCCGGCCCAGCTAGCTGGCTCGCTTCCTCCTCTGCACGACCTGGGCCGAGCTCATGGGTGAGCAAACCCCAGATCTTCGCCCGATGCAAGTTTTAACTATTCTACGCTCACCTATTTTTCTGCTAACTCCCGAGGATTTCAGTATTTTATGCATTTTTCATTGTATCGTAACTCCCTCATCGTAGCTCCGATTTGCGCGTGTAGCATATGAAATTGTTCGCCTCGACGAGTACATCATTTCATCTCATTGCATCATTTTCATTTGAGCTCATATTGATGCCCGAAATGCTGTTGGAAGAGGGCTATGTGAGGAATTTGTCAGATCTGTTTCAGAAAATAGTCTTTTGTCATTTTTGCCATGATTAATGTGTCATGCTATGATCCTGAGCTCTACATGTGTTGTGTTATATGCCATGCCATCATTACAGAGGTGCTTGCCATGTATTTTTGTGATATGTGTGGTGTCTAGCACAAGCTTGCAAAGTAGCGTAATCGGTAATGCTGATTTCAGGGACTTAGAATTTCACAAAGTCCTTGTTCTGTTTTTGTTGTTATGCCATACGTTCATGTTGTTACCTAGTGATCCGTGCCTCTTTTGAGGATGATAAGTAAGGATGTTTTGTTAACATTGTGATTCTCTATCCATCCATGTCTTTGTTTTCATTTATGGAGCACCCTAGCTTGAGTCAATCGAGCTCTACTTTTTCTATAAAATGATCCTGGCAGATTGTTGACATGTTTAGCGATTTTGACGAGGATGTTGCTATTGATCCGTGCATGATATGTTGTTGTTCTTGCCATGTCTAGCTCCTATGCCATGTGTTCTTGATGGGTGTATTCTTAGTTGGTCATGCCATGCTTTGTAGTGAGTGCATCGAGCTCGTAAACATGCCTACTCGTTAACTGATTTGCCATGCTCTAGTTTTTTACTAAGTCTGAATTTGTTTATGTTTTTGCCATGTTCACATGCTTGCAATTGTATTCTCTGATCCCTTTTGGCTCAAGGTCACTAAGGGACTTTTGTTAAGTGCTTTGAGTAGCTTCATGCCATTCCTTGCTTTGCCATGATATGTTCCTGTAGCATGTAGTTTTCATGCTCTAAAGTGTGCTTCCTGATATTAAATTCCAGACTTGTGTTAATTTCACTAAGTCTGTAACCTGTTATCATTTGCTCTTTTGCAATGCTTGTTTGAACCTGTTATTCGATGAATTAGACGTAGCTTAGTGTTCATCTTTTGTCAAGCATCTTGAGTGGATCCCTGCCATGTATTTTTTTGTCATGTTTGAGTGTTGTAGCATATTTATCTTGATGCATTTAGATGGTCACTTGCTGTTTATCGCAGATCGGTGCCATATTTGTTTTTCTTGCCATTTCCAAACCGTGCATCCGATTTCGGTGATCTTTATATCGATTTCAACCGAAATCATCTCACCTTTCCAGTGGCACTCTTGGATTTCCATGTTGAGGCCAGGTTCAATCTTTCCTTTCCAAATCATGCATATGCATCACATACCGCATCCCGCATATCATACCATGTTCGTGTGTTGGTTGTTTACTATGTTGTGTGCTTTTTTCCGGTGTTGCTTCATCGGGTTGGTTTCAATAAAGTCGTGTTTGTGAGGACCCATTTGACTACATCCGTTTGTCTTCTTCATGGACTCGTTCTTCTTCCTTGCGGGATTTCAGGCAAGATGACCATACCCTCGAAATCACTTCTATCTTTGCTTGCTAGTTGCTCGCTCTGTTGCTATGCCTATGCTGCGATACCTACCACTCGCTTATCATGCATCCCATATTGTTAAACCAAGCCTCTAACCCACCTTGTCCTAGCAAACCATTTTTTGGCTATGTTACCGCTTTGCTCAGCCCCTCTTATAGCGTTGTTAGTTGCAGGTGAAGATTGGAGTTTGTTCCATGTTGGAACATGGATATTTTGTTGGGATATCACAATATCACTTATTTAATTAATGCATCTATATACTTGGTAAAGGGTGGAAGGCTCGGCCTTATGCCTGGTGCTTTGTTCCACTATTGCCGCCCTAGTTTCCGTCATATCGGTGTTATGTTCCCGGATTTTGCGTTCCTTACGCGGTTGGGTTATAATGGGAACCCCTTGAAAGTTCGCCTTGAATAAAACTCCTCCAGCAATGCCCAACCTTGGTTTTTACCATTCGCCACCTAGCCTTTTCTTTCCCTTGGGTTCTGCAGACTCAAGGGTCATCTTTATTTTAACCCCCCCGGGCCAGTGCTCCTCTGAGTGTTGGTCCGAACTGGGCAGCTTGCGGGGCCACCTCGGGGCAACTTGAGGGTTGGTTTTACTCATAGCTTGACCTATCTGAGTGTGCCCTGAGAACGAGATATGTGCAGCTCCTATCGGGATTTGTCGGCACATTCAGGCGGTGTTGCTGGACTTGTTTTACCATTGTCGAGGATGTCTTGTAACCGGGATTCCGAGTCTGATCGGGTCTTCCCGCTAGAAGGAATATCCATCGTTGACCGTGAGAGCTTGTGATGGGCTAAGTTGGGACACCCTTGCAGGGATTTGAACTTTTGAAAGTCATGCCCGCGGTTATGGGTAGATGGGAATTTGTTAATGTCCGGTTGTAGAAAACCTGAAGTTGACCTTATTTAAAATACATCAACCGTGTGTGTAACCGTGATGGTCTCTTCTCGGCGGAGTCCGGGAAGTGAACACGGTGTTGGAGTTATGTTTGACGTAGGTTGTTCTAGGATCACTTCTTGATCATAGTTGTTCGACCGTGCTTTTGCCTTCTCTTCTTGCTCTCATTTGCGTTGTTAGACACTAGATATGCTAGTCGCTTGCTGCAGCTCCACCGCATACCTTTACCTTACCCATAAGCTTAAATAGTCTTGATCGCGAGGGTGTGAGATTGCTGAGTCCCCGTGACTCACAGATACTTCCAAAACCAGCTTGCAGGTGCCGATGATATCGTAAAGGTGACGCAACCAAGCTCAGGAGGAGCTCGATGAAGATCTTGTCCTTTATGTTGTTCCATTTCCAGTTGATCAGTAGTGGAGCCCAGTGGGGTCGATCGGGGATCTGTGTAGCATTTGGGGTAGTCTTCTTTTATTTTGGTTTCGTAGTCGGACCTTGATTGTATCTGGTTGGTGTAATGCTTTATTCATGTAATTGTGTGAAGTGGCGATTGTAAGCCAACTATGTATCTCTTTCCCTTATGTATTACATGGGTTGTGTGAAGATTACCTCACTTGCGACATTGCTTTCAATGCGGTTATGCCTCTAAGTCGTGCTTCGCACATGGGAGATATAGCCGCATCGAGGGTGTTACACTTATGCTCTTTTCTTTCGTGTTGTTTCTTCTGCTCGTGTGTTTGGTTCTAGGTGGTGATCATCCTGAGTAGCAGGCCCGCCGTGTCAACCTCGGTCGTGCCACGTCAAAGCGCTACCGCATTTCTAAGTCAGCCGGTGGTTCATCTAGTGCTCAACCGCCGCCAGCAGGCGCAACCTGAAGTGCTCCACCGCCACCTCAGCACACGAAAGCAATCTACGAGCAAGCCAAAGGGAAAGACTGTGACTGAGATGACTGCCAAGGAATTTTGGGCAAAGCATCGTCGCAACCCCTATGAGGATGACCAAGATCCCACTTTGGTCAACCACCCGTTCTGGAACCGCTTTCAGTTCGCCATCTTTTTTGATGTGATCAAGGCTAAGAAGAATCACTTTGTTGATGTCCGTTCCATCGACACCGATCCTATGGAAAAGGACCCTGAGTATTTTGGCGAAGCCCTTCAGATGTGCACTCAGTTGAACATTCTCAGAATCATGCAGTTCAACAAGGACTTTGATTTCGACATCATATGCCAATTCTATGCCACTGTCCATCTTGGAACTGATGCAGAAAGGACTTTGACTTGGATGACAAATGGCAAGTTGCTCTCTGTCACGTGGAATGCCTTCATGGAGTTACTTGGGGTGGAAGATCAGAGGCTTGAGAATCCAGTCGGCTTCTGTCCTCATCGCAATGTCACCTCCACTCACAAGCAAGCACTTTGGCCCTATTGTTCTCAGAAGGTTAGCCCCAAGACAAAGAAGGTAACCTATGAGTTGTCTACCTATCTGGACATCCTTCATCGTGCCTTTTGCGAGACTCTTTTCCCACGCATTGGAATCTGGATATGGTCCACTCCTATCTTGTGGACACGCTTCTCTTCTGCCAGCATGAGAAGGAAGAAACCACTGGAGAGTCCCTGGACATTTCTCATGTTATGTGGTCTGAACTTCTGTTTGCCATTTCTGAGCGCAAGTGCCCGATATATGGTCCTTTCATCATGCTTCTCATTGAGAAGGCCTGGGCACATCACTATCCCAGGGCTGCACTGGAAACTGGAGAGTTGATTTCTCATGATATCAAGCATCTGAGGAAGAAGGACAACTAGGGCACCCAGGCCCCTTGATCTAATGCTCCACCTTCTGAGGCTGACATGGAGTACGAGGACGAGGCTGAGGCCGAAAAGGATGAGGACTATGAGCCCTCTAGTGTGGAGCCCTCATGGGCTAAGAGGATTAAGCGCAAGATGAAGAAACTTTTTTGCATGGAGTCTCATGGCCAGTACATGTCTCATGTCTCTGAGAAGAAGGCTCGCAGACGTCACAAGGAGCTCATGCACCAGTTGGGTTCCACTGTTAACAGCGGATCTGAGGAGAGGATCACTGATGAGGAGGAGTGGGTTCAGCAGCATTGCCCATGGACCAATTCAGACGCCGAGCAGTTTCCGACCGACGACGACGGTGCAGAAAATCCTGCTGAGTTGTGATGTTCAAGATCCTCAGCTTGCTATCACCTGGAGCTGTAGCAACGCTCTTTGCCCTTTTGGTTTCTCGCTGCCAAAGGGGTAGAGAGTTTCGGGATTTGTGTTGTTGCCGTGTTGCGAGTGTGTCTTTGTGGTTTGTGGTGTCTTGTGTTTTCTCATCGTTTTGCTTGGTTTGGTTTGGTGACAGTGAGACCTAAGTTCTAGACATATGGTGTGAGACATATGCTACCTTCTTTTTACCTTTATTTTCTATGTCTATCTAGTACTATGGTATCTTATGAGTTGCATGCTTATCATGTTTTATACCCTGCTCTCATGTATCCTATGCTTAGAATTGTTGGACTATAAAATATAGGGGGAGTGTTGATCCTAATGTGTGTGTCTTGCATTCCAAAGGCACTACTAACTAGGTGCACACATTCAGGGGGAGCCCGTCTATATTTTGTAGTTCTAAGCATCTTTACTTTCATGTTTTATCCCTGTGAAAATCCCTAGTTGTCATCAATCCACCAAAAAGGGGGAGATTGTTAAGGCATATCTCTCTCTATGTAGTTTTGCTGATTGATGACAACATGTTTGCGGACTAACCGTGTGCTTTGAGCATTTCAGAGATTCATCCTTTGGCTCGAGACGATTTCTTTCCCCTCGAAGTGTTTTTCAAGACGGTGTAGCTCTTTCATTTCTTGTTTGGTGGACTAGTTTCGTAGGAGTAACTGTACTATCAAGAGGGAAAGTAGCAAGCGACTCAGGAACAAAATACATAATAAGACCATTTGGGCATTTGATCTTGTGCCCTACAAGATGTTTAAGGTCCCCAGCAATAGCTTCAGACGCATTTGATTTTCGGCTGGAGACCCTTCCCTGCAAAAGAGAGTTAAGCTTTCTTAGCCACCCACATCTTCAAGGGTGGCTTCGAAGCAATGAGTCTAAGTGCAGCATCTGAGAACTTTGGCTTTGGAGCCCTAGCAAATAGTCTTGCAGGTGGACAATAGTACTCATATGAATAAGCAGAGTAGTTCTGGGTCTTATGAACATAGCGGTTTGATGAAACACGCTCATATTCATAGGCCTGAGTATGGCTTCCCTGCAAAACATTTGCGTTAGTGCGACTCAGGTGAGTCCTCTATCTGTATGAAGCCTTTGGACCATGTGAAGCCTATGGTCTGGGGTTTGTCTTCTTCACTTGTGGTGTCATGACAACATTCACAGGAAGATTTTATAGACACTTTTTTGGCACCCAAACTTTCTTCATAGGTGGCCCATTCCTGCAGTTAGTACCAATATACCTGGCAAACACTTCACCATTCTGATTCTTAAACAGTTTATAGTTTGCATCAAAGGACTCATCAATGACAATGGGATTAGTACAAGTGAAGCCAGATAGGGTGGATGGTTCCACTGAAGGTTCCTTTGCAGCAACCCATGTGGTTTTGGGGTACTGCTCAGGTTTCCAGTAAGAGCCACCAGCATTCATTTTCCTTTTGAACCCAACACCCTCTTTCCTAGGGTTTCGGTTCAGGATCTGCCTTTTGAGGACATCACATAGTGTCTGATGCCCTTTGAGACTTTTGTACATCCCTGTTTCAAGCAATGTCTTCAACCTAGCATTTTCATTAGCAACAGCAGTGGTATCCTCAGCAGAGGGGTTAGTTACCACATCAACAGTTGAAGATATTGCAATAGTAGCAGCAGTAGAACATCCAGCAACAGAAGTAGCGTTGTCACGCTCAATGCATTTAAAACATGGTGGTTCAAATCCTTCCTGAGCAGAACTGATCTGTTTGGCGTGAAGTGACTCGTTTTCCATTTGAAGATCTTCATGAGCCACTCTCAATTTCTTAAGATCTTGGTTCCTTTGAAGATAATCATAGGAAAGCTTTTCATGAGTTGTTGAGAGCGTTTCATGATGATTTTCAAGTTCCTCATACTTAACATGAAGATTTTTAATGTCTTCAATTAAGGAGTGAGATCAAGTCATTTCAGCGTCTAACAGGTCATCGCTTTTGTCTAAAAGTTTTTGAATATGTTCCATAGCTTTTTGTTGTTTAGTTGCAATTTTAGCAAGTGTTTTGTAGCTGGGTTTGGAACCACAATCAGAGTCATCTTCACTAGATGTTTGATAGTGAGTAGTGCGTGAGTTTACCTTGGCACCACGTGCCATGAAGCAGTAGGTGGGAGCAGAGTTGTCCTTATCATCAGCATCGGCGTCGGTGACGAAGTCATTGTCTTCAGTGTTGAAGATGGACTTGGCAACGTAGGTTGTAGCCAGACTTGCAACGCTAGAATCGGACTCCTCCTCATACTCCACCTCCACCTCCTCAGAAGCAGACTCCTCCTCTGAATCCATTTCCTTGCCAACAAACGCACGTGCCTTGCCAGATGAGCTCTTCTTGTGTGATGAAGACTTTGAGGAAGACTTGGAAGAAGACTTTGAGTATTTCTTCTTCTTCTTGTCGTCAGAATCATATTCCTTGCTCTTCTTCTTCTTTCTCTCATTGTCCCACTATGGACACTCAGAGATGTAGTGACCAGGTTTCTTGCACTTGTGGCATGTTCTCTTCTTGTAGTCATGGGCACAAGCTTCATTATTCCTTGAGCTGGATCGTGAGGACTTTCTGAAGCCTTTCTTCTTGGTGAATTTCTGGAACTTCTTCACAAGCATAGCAAGCTCCTTTCCAATGTCTTCAGGATCATCAGAACTGCAGTCAGATTCTTCTTCAGATAAGGAAACAACTTTTGCCTTCAGAGCACGAGTTCACCCATAGTTGGGACCATGGATGTCTCTTTTCTCAGAAAGTTGAACTCATGTGTGTTGAGCCTTTCAAGTATGTCAGACGGATCGAGTGTCTTGAAGTTAGGCCGTTCTTGAATCATTAGGGCTAAGGTGTCAAAAGAGCTGTCAAGTGATGTCAGGAGTGTCTTGACGATTTCATGCTTGGTGATCTCAGTAGCGCCGAGAGCTTGAAGCTCATTTGTGATGTCAGTGAGTCGATCAAACGTGAGCTGAACATTCTCATTGTCGTTTCTCTTGAAGCGGTTGAAGAGGTTGCGAAGTACACCGATTCTTTGATCTCTCTGAGTTGAGACGCCTTCGTTGACCTTGGAGAGCCAGTCCCAGACTAGCTTAGATGTTTCCAGAGCACTCACATGGCCATACTGCCCTTTGGTCAGATGACCACAGATGATGTTCTTGGCAGTGGAGTCCAGTTGAACGAACTTCTTGACATCAGCAGCGGTGACACCTTCACCAGCCTTGGGGATTCCATTCTTGACGACATACCAGAGGTCGACATCAATGGCTTCAAGATGCATGCACATCTTATTCTTCCAGTAGGGATATTCAGTTCCACCGAAGACTGGGCACGCAGCGGAGACTTTGATTATCCCTGCAGTCGACATAGCTAAAACTCTAGGTGGTTAAACTGAATCACACAAAACAAGGGAGTACCTTGCTCTGATACCAATTGAAAGTGCTAGTGATCGACTAGAGGGGGGGTGAATAGGCGATTTTTATGAAAGTCTTCAAAACATGGAAGTTTCGAAGGCAAATGATAGAAATAAACCTATTACCATGCAGCGGAAGGTAGACTACACTAGGCAAGCCATAGTCAAGTATTCAATGAAATGAAAGCACAACGACTAATAGCAGCTAGGCAGTATAGATCAGGATGGAAGATAGTATGAAGCCAATCAGAACAAGCAGTCACTCAGTGAAGACAAAAGATAATGCAAATAGGCAATGACTTCACAAGGACCAACTATAAATAAAGAGATGGAAAGGATAGAACCAGTTGCTCGTTGAAGATAATGATTTGTTGGACCAGTTCAAGTTGTTGTGACAACTGTACGTCTGGTTAGGGAGGCTGAGATTTAACTCAGAAGACCGTGTCTTCACCTTATTCCCCTTGAGCTAAGGACACCCAATCCTTGCCCAATCACTCTGGTAAGTCTTCAAGGTAGACTTCCAAACCTTCACAGACTTCGTTCACTGGCGATCCACAATGACTCTTGGATGCTCAGAACGCGACGCCTAACCGGCTGGAGGATTCACAGTCCTCAAGTGTAATAAGTCTTCAGATCACACAGACAAGAAGATTTAAGTGATGCCTAACACTCTTTGGCACTGGGTGTTTAGGGCTTTGTCCTTGCAAGGATTTCTCTCTCAAAGGCTTCGAGGTGGGATGCTCTCAAATGACAAAAGCCGTGCACTAACTCTGAGCAGCCAACCAATTTATGGTGCAGGGGGTGGGCTATTTATAGCCACTAGGAAACCCGACCTGATTTGTCCGAAATGACCCTGGGTCACTAAGGAACCGACACGTGTTCCAATGGTCATATTTCAAACACACACATCAACTTTACTTGAGCTACAAGCAAAGCTGACTTATCCAGCTTTGGATAAGATTTGCTCTCGTTATCTTTGCTCGAAGACATAGGATTTTGGTTAAGCATCACTTCAGTCATTCTGACTGGTTCACTTGGACCCCACTGAACAGTACGGTGGTTCCTATGACTCAACAAAGAAGAAAACGAAACAACGAAACAACTAAGTCTTCGCGCTCCATAGTCTTCACATAATGTCTTCTCTTGTCATAGTCTTCAATGTGAATACCTACACATACCACCTTTGTCTTCAATGTCTTCATCCATTTTTAGGGGTCATCTCCGGTAGGTAAACCGAATCAATGAGGGACTTCTACCTGTGTTATCCTGCAATTCTCACAAACACATTAGTCCCTCAACCAGGTTTGTCGTCAATACTCCAAAACCAACTAGGGGTGGCACTAGATGCACTTACAGTTTCACACCCTCTGGGCCTTCCCGCGTCGTTGGAGGTTTGATTCCCTGCTGAATGGGCAGTCTCTGGCCCCAGCGGTAGTACCACGGTACCCAGCGGTAGTACCACTTGAGGGTCCTCAGCGGCAGTACCGCTGCGGTACCGGGCCACTACCGCCTTGACTCGAGGGGGGCGCATCTCGTGTTGGGTTGAGCGGCACTTGCAGCGGCAGTAGGTGCGGTAGTACCGCCCTACCATCGCGGCAGTACCGCGCTGGGCACGGTCCCTCCTCTATCTTCAAGCCCTCCTAGGCTGGGCGGTAGTACCGCAAGGGGGAGCGGTATTACCGCTGGGTCCAGCGGTAGTACCACTGCCCCCTGCGGTAGTACCGCCCTCTGTGGGGCTGTTTTGGGGGTAATGGTTGGATGGGGCCCTTTAGTATAGAAGGGGGTCCCCTTCTTCCTCATTGACTTACCTCTTCCCCCATAAGCTCCATTAATGCTCCAAGCTCCATTTTTGCCCGATCTCTCTCCCTAGCCAATAATACTTGTTGATTTGCTCGGGAGTGGTTGAGAAGGCCCCGATCTACACTTCCACCAAGAGAAATTTGATTCCACCACCAATCCCTAGCGGATCTTGTTACTCTTGGGTGTTTGAGCACCCTAGACGGTTGAGGTCACCACAAAGCCATACTCCATTGTGGTGACGCTTCGTGGTGTTGTTGGGAGCCTCCAATTAAGTTGTGGAGATTGCCCCAACCTTGTTTGTAAAGGTCCGGCCGTCGCCTCCAAGGGCACCAATAGTGGAATCACGGCATCTCGCATTGTGTGAGGGCGTGAGGAGAATATGGTGGACCTAGTGGCTTCTTGGGGAGCATTGTGCCTCCACACCGCTCTAATGGAGACGTACTTCCCCTTAAAAGGAAGGAACTTCGGTAACACATCCTCGTCTTCACCGGGTCCACTCTTGGTTATCTCTTACGTTTACTTGTGCAAGCTTATTAGTGTTACTTCTCTTGCTTGCTTGTATGTTCATTGTTGTTGCATCATATAGGTTGCTCACCTAGTTGCACATCTAGACAACCTACTTTGATGCAAAGTTTAATTTGGTAAAGAAAAGCTAAAAATTGTTAGTTGCCTATTCACCCCCCTCTAGTCAACCCTATCGATCCTTTCACCGAGTCTTGGCTTCAGTCAATTGGGATTCCAGTTCTGCGGTCGCAGCCTTTATACAGAATAAGGTTGTTAGTTTCATGGCGGATTATAAAAACAAGTCCCAAGTCCTTTTGCAAGCAATAACACTTGGCACTTGGGGACTAATGTGTGTCAGCGCAATCTTATTGTCAAAGGAATTGGATTTTTTCCAGAAGTCCCAAGTGCTTTGAAAGCAAGACCACTTGGCACTTGGGGGCTAATGCATATTGCTATTTTTTCCTACTTAAGAACGGGCTCATTCATACTGATTAAACCGGCCCTTGGGAACTACACATGCACATTGAAAAACTATCAGTGTCCGGTTTGGTTGTAAACCGGGGATCAAATGGAGTTTAAGGTAAAAGTTTATAAGTTTATTAAAAGTCTACGGATCATTCACTCTTATCATATTCCACAGACTTGGGGGCTTCCAGGGTATGTAACTTATATAAACCATAGAACATACATCATATTTCTGATACATTTGTTTGACCATTTCAATCTCGGAGTCACGGCTGGAGTTGACTTGGCTATGATAGCCAGATAGTACTTTGGCAATACTCAGATGGGTGTAGTGGGAGACATCAAACCTCACTTTCTGCCTCTCCATGACCTCTTGCTTGGCGGAGTGTCTTGCCAGCACAGTTGGATTACCCGGTTCAACGAATCTGCTACCAGTGATTAAAACATCATTGCCGTAAGTCTCCGGTGGGTTAGCTGAGCTTGACGGTTCAGCAGTGGATGGATTGAGAATGGTTTTGTCAACAGACGGCTCAGGAAGATCTGAATGAACGTTGACAGCGGGGTCTTCCGGTGCTTCAGGTTGTTCCGGGGCAAGAGTCGGCTGCGCCGGCTCAGCAGCTTTTGGGTCTTCAGCCGGTTTGGCCAACTTGGCCTTCTTGGGTTTTGCTTGACCACTAAGAAGAATTTGATGAGTCAGTATAACGATACGGACATAAAGATGTAGAAGAAGGATAATTATGTTTACCCGGGGCGGTCTTAAAAGCCGACAGCTGAGTCTATGAAGAATCACCAGAGGAGGAACGAGCAATCTCCTGCAAAAATGGAATTATAGCTGAGTGACTTATAAAAGTGATTCGTTCATCAGAGTTAAGATGTAAAAGAACCCCGTTTTGGTGTTTTCGAGGAGTTTTCGGTAAACCGGAGGGTAACTCATTGTCTCCACTGGTCCGGGTCTGACGGCGGCTCTCATGTTGCTATTTTTTCAAAAGAAAATGAGGATCTAAATAAGCCATGGGGTGTGAAAACCTTACTTTCCTAGTTACCTGCCGAGGTTTCTATCTTGGTAAAGGTTCTGAGTCCGAGGAAATAATAGTTACCTCTTCTTCAACTGCCTGGCTGGCCCCCGTGTCATCCTGATAATAGTCAGTGTCAATAAGGTTGTTAAAAAGCAGGCCAAGAGAGTCAAGGGCTACCACCAACTCAGAGATGTCATCCAACTTGAGTAAGTCAGAAGCAGTTGGTTTCTTCCTAGATTTCCTCACGGTCTTCTTGGCGGCTATTGCACCGGCTCTAGCTTTTTTGGCAGCCTCAAGATCATATTTGGCTTTCCGAAAGTCAGATTTAGCTTGTAGAAAGGAAGCATGTTGAAACTCACGCAAATACTTAACTGTTAAGAAAAAAGGAGTCAAGAGGCTTACCTCTGGTGTCGGGTTAAGCTTGCAGAAAGGATTCAACCCTACTTTGCTGCAGTCTTCATATTTTCTGTTGACAAGGGTGGTCGCCAATTTCAACAATGGCTTCTTCAGTCAAACGAAGGGAGCTATGACGTAATGGATCGTCTGTTCCTCCGGTGTAGTTGCACATCAAATCAGATCGGCGGCTCAGAGGGATGATCCGCCATGCTATCCAACAACGGATCAAGTCAACTCCAGTTAAGCCGTTTCCCAGCAAGGCTTGAACCCTTTTGATTATTGGGTGAAGTTTCTTGCGTTCAGTGGCAGAAAGTTTATCAGGGAGTGAATATTTAGCGTCAAGACACTCAGCGCGATAACCTGGCATTGGTTTCTCATCAGCTGGCGACGTACCTTTGCAATAGAACCAGGTTTGGTTCCAGTCCTTGGGATGGCTTGGCAAGACTACTAGAGGGAAGACAACATCTCGTCTGTGCTGAATCGAAATCCCGCCAAGTTCTAAACTGGGGCCGTTGGTATACTCATTCTGGCGGTTCAAATAGAAGTATTCTTTGAAGAGTTCAATAGTAGGTTCTTCTAAAAGATAAACCTCGCAGAAAACTTGGAAGTTACAGATGTTTGATATGGAATTGGGTCCAATCTCTTAAGGATGAAGCTTGAAAAAGTGCAGAACATCTCTAAAGAATTTTGAGACGGGCGGCGAAAAGCCCCGGTTCATATGATCAGTAAAGAAGATGACTTCACCATCCTTTGGCTGAGGTCTTTCTTCGTCCGGGTCAGGGGCGCAATAAGACATGATGCTCTTCTATGGTAAATATCCGACAGTGACAAAATCCTTTAGGGTATCTTCAGTGACTATGGAAGTGACCCAGTTGCAAACTGTCGTCGTCTTCGGCGGCATGGCGAAAGACAATCTAAAAGGAAGTAATTTGCCAGCTCAAACTAAGTGGTGGAATTACAAGCTAAATAATTGCAGTACAGATGTATAATGGTGGCTTAAATAAGGGCTAATGATATATGAAGGAAAATAAGCCAGTGTGGTAAGCCGCCATGAGAAAGGAATTCAAGAGTTGCCAGCAACAAAGAATTGGCTAAGTACTGAGATAAACAAGTTTCACATGCTGCAGCTACCATTTTGGATCAAAGGTTGTTCAGGAAAGGAAAAATAAATCTAGACCTAAAAACCAGTATAGATGAGTTCATAAGCTGTCACAAGATTGTTCTTCCAAGAAAGGGGATCTACTTATACTGAAAGTGGAAATAAAACAACTACCGCATTGGTTTAACATCATTTTCAGATCAAAGAAGCCCACAGTGCGGCCTGGGAGATGAACTACGATGAACTATGAAGAACATGGAAGAGCTCGCAAACCCTAGTGCGGATCTAAGGTATGAAAAGGCAGAAACTTACAGCTACCGATCTGCTGTGGAGGGTCGCTGCTGTTATCTGGATCGACTCAGGCTGATGCAGCGGCCGGAGTTGAGGAAGATGAAGTGCTCTACGGTGGCGGTGGAGCTCGAGCGACAAAAGGGTCACAAAAGAAATAAGGAAGAAGGAGAAATGTGAGATGGCCTTTGGATCTGATTTATAAGGGCAGGAGCAACAGGCATGCGCGAAAGACGAGGAGGCCAAAATGATGATTATCTAGCTAATCGGACGCCTCGATTTTTGGAAAGACATTTAAGATAAAGATCCGTTAAGATGACGTCGTGGAGGGTTTCCAAAATTCCTGGAGATGACATCATGGCGGATAACAAGGCTTTCACAACAATTGTAGATGGATTTTTTCTAAGTGTGGAAGATTGACATGAACGAAGTTCAAATAAACCTGGGGCCTAATGTTGGGGATGTGACTACCAGATATGACCCGCCCAGGAAGGGGCCGGGTCAACCACAATGGCGGTTCACCTGTATGAAGCCCAAGAGTATACAAAATGGCGGTTCACAGTTAGGCTTATGATAGGCCCAAGCCTAGAGGCGGCTTAAGGCCTGTAAGTATAAACCGCCATGTATGAATAGACTTGTAATGTAAGTCATGTAAGACACGTCACCGAGCCGGACACGTGGTATGAGCCGGTCGAGACTCTGTAGGCTGCAGGGCGTCAACCCGTGTATATAAGGGGACGACTCGGCGGCGGCTTAGGACAAGAAAAAATAGATCGAGAGCCAGGCTAAGCGTATTAGCTCCCTGGTCATCAAAACCCTAGCAATATCACCTCAAGCTGGACTAGGCCTTTACCTTCACTGCAAGGGGCTGAACTAGTATAACTCCTCGTGTCCTTTGTCTCGTTTAACCCCTTTAAGCTTCCTAGTTGCGATGGCTCCATGATTAAGTACTTTCACTAGGACATCTGCCGTGACAATTCCACGATAGAAGGCACACTCGAATAATGACAACCAACAAAGGCATTTTGAAAAAAATAGTTGCCACTTTAATATCTCAAACATTTGTATAATTCAAACCGTGTGCGTTCGGTTAACCATTCACGTGATGCCATGTGTCTTGGTATTAATGGCTATAGGTTTTAATGGCTCTTGATCGCAAATGTTTTGGATAGAACACCCGTATGCAAAGTGAGAGTAGGATTTGTGCATCTCTTGAACACAAACGGTTCTTTTGGATGACCCGTGTGAACCACTTACAAACAATTTGGTGTGATTTGCATCTGTCATATTGGGTATGTGGCCATTTGTCAAACTAGAAAGATTGACATTTGTTGATCTAGTAACATTGCCATTTGCCAACCTTGTAACACTGTGATTTGTCAAAATATGAAGCTAAAAATCACTAGCAGTATCTAATTTTTGCAACTAAAATTCAGTAATTAAGCATAGATGGAGGTGAGGAGGCGTGTTCAGCCGGGCATGCAGTGGGCGGCGCAGTACTATTCGATTTGACAGCGGGCGGTACAGTTCTCGATATGGCTTTAATGCTGACGAGGGAGAGGGTAGCTGTTCCTGAAATGTTGAATGGCCAATGATGCATCCTCCTTCAATTAGCATCGTGTGAATGCATGAGGGAAGTAATGGGAGGATGACCGGGAAAAGAGGTAGCACGATGTGAATGCAACGCAGTTTGCACTCATATAAAGGCACCCCTCCATTCCAATGCATCTACCACATCGTACGCACCTAAGTATTTGCCTAAGCACCTACACTAATAAGCGCAAAAGTGCTCACTCCAGACTCATGGCGGCGATGCGCGCGAGCGGCTAGCGGCTGTGCTAGATGGTCCACGGCGCCAGCCTGCGGCATGGCACCGTGGATCGTCTCCACACGTTGTTGGCGACCGACTGGTGGATGGCCGCCGTCGACGCCAGCTACGACTCTGAGTACGACCAGATGAGCGTTCGCACAGGTTCACCGTCGTCAAGAAGCTCGTGGACGACATCACCATACTCCTCCAGCCCGCGCGCCCGGGCTCCTCATTGCCTACCACCCTAATCGGCCTCCATGGTTGGAACCTCTTTCAAGCACTGCTGGCCCTGCGACTGCCTACCGACGCCACGAAGAATGTCCACCTGGAGGTTGCGCTCGTCGCGAGGCGCCTCGCCCTGCAAGAAACCATCGACCTACACATCCATGTGTACAAGAAAATCATTTACATAGGTATCTACAAGGCTAGTGAGGACGCTACGACGTTGGCCTTCTTCAACCGGCTGGAATCATTGGATGCCATTGTTGAGAAGCACCTTGACCTCACCACAAAAGTCGCCGCTCCTTAGCCGTCAGTCGGTGGCCCGGCGCACTGAGTTGAGGAGGAGGAGGTCGTATGTTGATGGATGCATCTTTCTTCTTGCCTAATTATATGCATCACTATAACTAGTACTCCATCCGTCAATTTATAAGTTGTGCTGCCAGTGTCTATCTCATTAATTTTTGATGTTTTTTGTTTTTTGAACACATGTTGATTGGCTTGAATGAAGGTCTATCCCGCCGTTAGGCGCCGGAGTGCGCTGTGCTCGCTGTTAGGCGTCGCGGCGCGCTCTGCTCGCCTCCGTTGGCGCGCTCTGCTCACGTACGTCGGCGCGCTCGGCTTCTGGATAGCTTTTCCTTGTGCGTTCAACTGTTATATATATATATATATATATATATATATATATATATACGGTTGCTCGCTGTTGAGGTGACAACGGAGCGCTCTGCTCGCGTCCCTCCGCACGCGTTCTGCCAGTGGTTGGGCATGCGCACGATCACGTCGGGGTCCCCATATGCATGCGGTTGCATGATACGTCTTGTAACACCCCGGATATGATTTACCTAATATGTAATCCAACTCTTGCTGTTTCCGGCGTTAAGTTATTTTATTTTCTCGGGTTCGGGTTTTTGTCTCCGTGTGTTGTTGTTGTTGTCATGCATCTCATACCATGTCATCATGTGCATTGCATTTGCATACGTGTTCGTCTCATGCATCCGAGCATTTTCCCCGTTGTCCGTTTTGCATTCGATAACTCAAAAACCATGATATCAGAGCATTTGATAAAACATAGTCGGGCCATGAGTGGTTGGATGATGTAATGCTATTTATGCTCAGGCAGAGGACTCGTCAGATGTCATCATGGGTAACCTTCCTGTTAGTGATGTTCCTGCAAAAGTTCTTTTTGACACTGGTGCATCGCATTGTTTCATCTCGAGACCATTTTCATCTAAGCATGGTTTGGCTTTGCGAATTTTGCCTAGTCCATTAGCAGTTGTCTCTCCCGGTAGGCGCATGCATGCTAACTCCATTGCTCCGAATGTTACTATCACCTTGGGTGACTACAAGTTTCTGGCTTCTCCAACGGTTCTTGGCAACTCGGATATTGATCTTATTCTCGGAATGGATTGGCTTTCTAAGGACAAGGCTCAGCTTGATTGTGCAGCCAGGCAGATTCAATTGACTCATTCATCTGAGGATGTAATTTTCTTTACCGCTTGTAATGATACAATCCGTCTGTTTTCTCTCAATGAGAAGGGTGAACTGGATGCCATCTCGCAAATTCTAGTCGTTTGCGAATATCAAGACGTCTTCCAGAAGAGCTTCCAGGAATGCCTCCGCACCGGCCAGTTGAATTCGTCATTAATATTGAGCCTGGCACGGAACTAGTGTGCAAGCGTCCTTACAAGCTCGGACCTGAAGAGTTGAAGGAGCTGAAGAAGCAACTCGATATTCAAGAGAGAATGGGTCTCATCTGACCTAGTTCTTCTCCGTGGGGTTGTGGTGTTCTTTTTGTGAAGAAGAAGGATGGAACGGACCGACTTTGTGTTGATTATCGTCCATTGAACAAGAAGACTATCAAGAACAAATACCCACTTCCCAACATCAACGAGCTGTTCGAACAACTCAAAGGTGCTCAAGTATTCTCCAAGCTTGATCTCCGTATGGGTTACCATCAGATTCGAATCCGTGAGCAAGATATTCCCAAGATGTCTTTCAGGACAAGCTATGGTTCATATGAATACACTGTCATGTCTTTTGGCCTCGTCAACGCTCCTCCGACTTTCTCTCGCATGATGAACTTCATCTTCAACGCCTACACCAATGACTTCGTTTTGGTCTATCTCGACGACATTCTGGTCTTTTCGAAGAACAAGGAAGATCATGTCAAGCACTTGCGTTTGGTGCTCGATAAGCTCAGGGAACACCAGTTCTACGCCAAGTTCTCAAAGTGCGAATTTTGGCTCGATGAGGTTCTTTATCTTGGGCATATCATCTCTGCCAAGGGCATTGCGGTGAATCCTGAGAAGGTGTCTGCAATTGTGAATTGGGAACCACCTCAGAACGTGAAGCAACTCCGTAGCTTCCTCGGTCTCATAAGCTACTGTCGAAGATTCATTGAAAACTTTTCTAAGACCGCGAAGCCTCTCTCAAATCTTCTCCAGAAGCACATCAAGTACGTTTGGTCTCCGGAATGTGACATCGCTTTCAACACCTTGAGAGAGAAATTGGTCACCGCTCCAGTTCTGACTCCTCCTGATGAATCCAAACCGTTCGAGGTCTTTTGCGATGCCTCTCTCCAAGGTCTCGGTGCAGTGTTGATGCAAGAGAAGAAAGTTGTGGCTTATACCTCTCGCCAGTTGAAGCCCAACGAGAAGAACTACCCCACTCATGACCTCGAGTTGGCGGTAGTTGTGCATGCTCTTTTGACTTGGAGACATCTCTTATTGGGAAGAAAAGTGGACATTTTCACTGACCACAAGAGTCTCAAGTACATCTTCACTCAGCCTAATCTCAACCTCAGGCAGACTCGATGGGTCGAAATGATTCAAGAGTATAATCCAAGTATCGAGTATACTCCAGGCAAGGCCAATGTGGTTGTTGACGCATTGAGCAGGAAGGCTTATTGCAACAGTCTATCTCAAGCTTTATCAACCCAAGCTTTGTGAAGCTTTCCGCAAACTCAATCCGCAAGTTGTTCCTCAAGGTTTCCTCGCCAACCGTCAAGTATCTCCTACCTTGGAAGATCAGATTCGCCAAGCTCAGCTTCTTGATGCTATGGTGAATAAGGTAAAGATTGGGATTGCCAAGAGTCAACCCAAGTACAAGTGCTACCGCCTTGATGACAAGGATACTCTCTTCTTCGAGGATCGTATTGTTGTGCCCAAAGGTGACCTTCGTAAAGTGATCATGAACGAGGCTCATAATTCTCTCCTCTCCATCCACCCTGGGAGCACGAAGATGTATCAGGACCTCAAGTAGGTTTATTGGTGGACTCGAATGAAGCGCGAGATTGCTCAGTTCGTGAATGAATGTGATGTCTGCAGAAGAGTGAAGGCAGAACACCAAAGGCCAGCTGGTCTCCTCCAACCTCTTGCCATTCCAGAATGGAAGTTTGACCACATTGAGATGGACTTCGTGACTGGGTTTCCAAAGTCCAAGCGTGGCAATGACGCTATATTCATTGTCATCGACAAACTCACTAAAGTGGCTCACTTTCTGCCTATCAAAGAGTCAATCACTGCAGCTTAATTGGCGGAGCTCTATACCTCTCGAATTGTCTCTCTGCATGATATTCCACAAGTGATCTCTTCAGACCGTGGCAGCATCTTTACCTCCATGTTTTGGGATTCTTTTCAGAAGGCCATGGGCACCAACATCCGCTTCAGCATAGCTTTCCATCCTCAAACTAGCGGTCCAGTCGAGCGTGTCAACCAGATTCTTGAAGATATGCTTAGGGCTTGTGTGATCTCCTTCGACATGAAGTGGGAGGATTGTCTTCCATATGCTGAATTCTCCTACAACAACAGTTTTCAAGAAAGTTCGGGCAAGGCACCATTCGAAATTCTGTATGGCAGGAAGTGTCGTACCCCTCTCAACTGGTCTGAAACCGGTGAACGTCAACTTCTGGGTAATGACTTAATCACAGAGGCAGAGGAAATGTGCAAAGTCATTCGAGATAACCTCAAAGCAGCCCAATCCCGCCAGAAGAGCTACTATGATAGTAAGCACCGTGATTTGGCTTTCGAGATCGGAGATCATGTTTACCTCCGCGTCTCTCGTATGAAAGGTACTCGTCGCTTCGGTATCAAAGGGAAGCTTGCCCCCAGATACGTGGGACCTTTCAAGATCGTCAGCAAGAGAGGCGATCTCGCCTATCAACTCGAGCTTCCTTCAAACTTTGCAAATGTGCATGATGTGTTCCATGTCTCTCAGCTCCACAAGTGCTTCAAGACTCCTGACCGCACCGTCAACTTCGAAGACATTGATCTCCAAGAAGATCTCTCTTATCGTGAACACCCCATTGCTATTCTTGAAGAGACTGAACGCAAGACTCGCAACGAGTTAATCAAATTCCTCAAAGTCAAGTGGTCACACCATTCCGTCCGTGAAGCTACCTGGGAACGCGAGGATCACCTCCGTTCTCAGTACCCGGCGTTCTTTCAGTCCTAGATCTCGGGACGAGATCCTTCCGTAGTGGTGGAGTGTTGTAACACCCCGGATATGATTTACCTAATATGTAATCCAACCCTTGCCGTTTCCGGCGTTAAGTTATTTTATTTTCTCGGGTTCGGGTTTTTGTCTCCGTGTGTTGTTGTTGTCATGCATCTCATATCACGTCATCATGTGCATTGCATTTGCATAGGTGTTCATCTCATGCATCCGAGCATTTTCCCCGTTGTCCGTTTTGCATTCCGGCGCTCCGTTCTCCTCCGGTGGTCATTTCTACCTTTCTTTTGTGTGTGTGGGTTAAACATTTCTGGATTGGACCGAGACTTGCCAAGCGGCCTTGGTTTACTACCGGTAGACCGCCTGTCAAGTTTCGTACCATTTGGACTTCGTTTGATGCTCCAACGGTTAACCGAGGGACCGAAAAGGCCTCGTGTGTGTTGCAGCCCAACACCCCTCCATTTTGTCTCAAAACCCACCAAAACCCTCTTCATCATCTAGAGCATTCGATCACGATCGCGTGGCCGAAAACCGCACCTCATTTGGACACTCCTAGCTCCCTCTACCTCTATATATAGACCGAGGTGGATCTCAGATCCAGATCCGGATCTCGCCGAAGTTACTGTTCATGCACGGAAGCCGAGGATCGTCGGGGAACTTGAAGCTCGCCAGAGACGTTGGAGGGCGCCGGAGGAGGGGAAGAAGGCCGGGGCGGCAGTGGCGATGGCGGTGGCCGGTGATGGCGGTGGACGGCGCGGCGGGGCGCCGGCGAGGACCTCCGGCCGGGCCTTGCGCCGGCGAGCTGGAGCGGCACCGGCGAACGGCGGGGCGGCGGCCGGCAATGGGGAGGAGGCGGCGCGGCGCGAGGGGTCTTGGGGCCCGGTCGGGCGGAGGAGAGGGCCGGCCCCGGGCCTCGCGGGCCGGCGGTGGGAGGCGGCGCGGTGATGCGGTCCCCCAGGACACGTGGCAGCGTGCGATTCGTCACGGCCGGCGGCGGACGTGTCCAGCGGCCGGCGAACGTGTCCGGCCGCGCGGAGAGAGGTGGATCTAGGGTTTCGGACAAGGGGATCCGCGAATTTTGAGGAGGGGGTCTATATATAGAGGTAGAGGGAGCTAGGAGTGTCCAAATGAGGTGCGGTTTTCGGCCACGCGATCGTGATCGAATGTTTTAGATGATGAAGAGGGTTTTGGTGGGTTTTGGGACAAAATGGAGGGGTGTTGGGCTGCAACACACACGAGGTCTTTTCGGTCCCTCGGTTAACCGTTGGTGCATCAAATGAAGTCCAAATGGTATGAAACTTGACATGCGGTCTACCGGTAGTAAACCAAGGCCGCTTGGAAAGTCTCGGTCCAATCCGGAAATTTTTAACCCCACACACGAAAGAAAGGTAGAAATGACCACCGGAGGAGAACGGAGCGCCGGAATGCAAAACGGACAACGGGGAAAATGCTCGGATGCATGAGACGAACACGTATGCAAATGCAATGCACATGATGACATGATATGAGATTCATGACAACAACAACAACACACGGAGACAAAAATCCGAACCAGAGAAAATAAAATAACTTAACGCCGGAAACGGCAAGAGTTGGATTACATATTAGGTAAATCATAACCGGGGTGTTACAACACTCCACCACTACGAAAGGATCTCGTCCCGAGATCTAGGACTGAAAGAACGCCAGGTACTCAGAACGGAGGTGATCCTCATGTTCCCAGGTAGCTTCATGGTCGGAATGGTGTGACCACTTGACTTTGAGGAATTTGATTGACTTATTGCGAGTATTGCGTTCAGTCTCTTCAATAATAGCAATGGGGTGCTCACGATAAGTGAGATCTTCTTGGAGATCAATGTCTTCGAAGTTGAAGCCACTAGAATTTAGGTAGAGGAATAAATCAACAAGGTACGGATCAAGAACGAATACTCGGTAAGAAATCCCAATCTCAAACCAAATATCCATGGAAGAAGAACTAGAGCTACAAGAATTCCCACCTATGAAACTCCCGAACCTTTCCGGTTATGCAATCAGGTGTTGGGGATACAGGGGAAGCATAATATCTCACCCAAATCTAGCAAATCCTACATCCAGCTGTATCCATCCTTCAACACATAACCGAGAAAAACTTCGGAAACCATCTACCTCAACCTTCGAAAAGCATCCGTTATACAAGTTATGGCAATACTCCCGAACTCCCGCCCCAGTACTGGGTGCCGTCGAGGTTATCTCACCAACGAACTGCATAAAAGATATTTTCGATGTCGGCGTACTAAACTCAGGTATTCCAGAACTGCAACGATAAAATTGTGACGACAACACCTCGGAGCTCAACTCCTCGGGACACTGCCACGACCCCTAAAGACAGGAGGCACCAAGAAAAATGTTCTCGTCACAAAACCATCGAAACGATTCCAAGATACACGTGTGATCCTAAAAAAATTAGTGAAATTTGAGAAGAGAAGAGTCAAAACTCTACGTCAGGATGCCTTACCAGAGCGATGAGGAGACTGGGGAGTAAAAAGAATTCCTAAACTCTCCGATATATAATTCCTAAATGACTCAAAACATTTTTCTAGACTCAACAACGGCTGCTAAAAACAATCAATTAGTGAGGGCTCCTAAGGTCGGGGAAGGCTCTGATTACCAACTTGGCCCATGACAAGCTCTCACGGTCAACGAAGGAATAGACCTTATCCCGAGACATTCCGATCAGACTCGGTATCCCGGTTCTACAAGACACTTCGACAAGTTAAAACAAATCCAGCAACACCGCCCGAATGTGCCGACAAATCCCGATAAGAGCTGCACATATCTCGTTCTCAGGGCATACTCATATGAACACTACGTACAACTAAAACCAACCCTCGAGTTGCCCCGAGGTGGCGCTGCAAGTGGCTCTGTTTGGACCATGACTCAGAGGAGCACTGGCCCGGGGGGGTTAAATAAGATGACCCTCGGGCTCCGGAAACCCAAGGGAAAAAGAGGCTAGGTGGCAAATGGTAAAACCAAGGTTGGGCATTGCTGGAAAAGCTTTATTCAAGGCGAACTATCAAGGGGTTCCCATTATAACCCAACCGCGTAAGGAACGCAAAATTCAGGAACATAACACCGATATGACGGAAACTAAGGCGGCAAGAGTGGAACAAAACACTAGGCAAGAGGCCGAGCCTTCCACCCTTTACCAAGTATATAGATGCATTAAGATAACAAGATAATATAATGATATCTCAACAAGTAAATAATATTCCAACAAGGAACGGTCTCCAATCTTCACCTACAACTAGCAACGCTATAAGAGGGGCTGAGCAAAGCGGTAACATAGCCAATCAACGGTTTGCTAGGACATGGTGGGTTAGAGGTTTGACATGGCAATTTGGGAGGCAAGATAAGCAAGTGGTAGGCATCGTAGCATAGGCATAGCAAAAGAGCGAGCATCTAGCAAAGCAAAGATAGTAGTGATTTCGAGGGTATGATCATCTTGCCTGCAAAGTTGTCAGAGTTGACTGGATCCTCGAATGCAAACTCAATAGGCTCCTCGTTAGCGAACTCATCTCCCGGCTCTACCCAAACAAGACAAACAAGCAAATGGAACACAATCAACCACGGGAAAACTCAAACAACATGATGCAATCATGGTATGCTATGCGGGATGCGATATGCGATGCATATGCAAGATTTGACAAGGAATGAATGAACCTGGCCTCAACTTGGAAATCCAAGTGTTCCACTGGAAAGGTGAGATGAAATCACTTGAAAACGATATAAAGATCACTGGAATCGGAGTCACGGTTTGGAAATGGCAAGCAATTCAAATATGGCACCGGTCTGCGATATACATCAAGTAGCCATCTAAATGCAACAAGATGAACATGCTACAGCACCCAAACATATCAACCAAATACATGGTAGGGATCCATTCATGATTCTTAACAAAAGATGAACACTGAGCTACGGCCAATTCATCCATTAACAAGTTCAAACAAGCATGGCAAAAATGCATTTGGTAAACATATTTCAGACTTAGTGAAATTAACACTTGTCTGGAATTTCAGATCAGGTAGCACACTTTGGAGCATGAAAAATATATGTTACAGGACGTGAACATGGCAAAGTAAAGAATGGCATGGAGCTACTCAAAGAGCTTAACAAAAGTCCCTTAGTGACCTTGAGCCAAAAGGGATCAGAAAATACAATTGCAAGCATGTGAACATGGCAAAAAACATAATCATATCACAGACTTAGTGAAAAACTGGAACATGCAAAACAGATATCAAGTAGGCATGTTTACGAGCTCGATGCACTCACTACAGAGCAAGTCATGACAATCTAAGCATACACCCATCAAGAATACACATTAGACAAGATAGACATGGCAAGAACAATAACATAGCATGCACGGATCAACTACAACATCCTCGGCAAAATCGCTAACAAGTAGACAATCTGCTCAGATTCACGAAATAGCAAAAGTAGAGCTCGATTCACTAAAGCTAGGGTGCTCCATAATTGCAAACAAAGACATGGATGGATAGAGCACTACAAGATTAACAAAACATCCTTACTGATCATCCTCAAAAGAGGCACGGATCACTAGGAAACAACATGAACATATGGCATATGGAAATAAACATATCAAGGACTTGGTGGAATTTCTACGTCCCTGAAATCAACATTAACGAATGCACCACTTTGCAAGCTTGTGCTAGTCACCACACACATCACAAAAATACATGGGTTGCACCTCAGGAAAGATGGCAAAGTATATAACAAAACATATGTAGAGCTCACGGGCATATCATGCACACAATAATCATGGCAAAAATGACAAATATATAATTGGAGCAGCAGATCTGACAATTATCTCAAATAGCACTCTTCCAACAGCATTTCGGGCATCAAGATGAACTCAAATGAATATGGTGCAATGAGATGAAATGATGTACACTCTCAGATGAACATTTTGATATGCTATATGCCCAAAACAAAGCTATGGATGCAAAGTTACGGCACGACGAACATAGCAAAATAATTAGGGTTTCGGGGCAAAAGTCAACCGAGGTGGATCTCGGATCTAGATCCGGATCTCGCCGGAGTTACTGTTCACGCATGGAAGCCGAGGATCGTCGGGCAACTTGGAGCTCGCCAGAGACGTTGGAGGGCGCCGGAGGAGGGGAAGAAGGTCGGGGCGGCGGTGGCGATGGCGGTGGACGGCGCGGCGGGGCGCCGGCGAGGATCCGGCCGGGCCTTGCGCCGGCGAGCTGGAGCGGCACCGGCGAACGGCGGGGTGGCGGCCGGTGATGGGGAGGAGGCGGCGCGGCGCGAGGGGCCTTAGGGCCCGGTCGGGCGGAGGAGAGGGCCGGCCCCGGGCCTCGCGGGCCGGCGGTGGGAGGCGGCGCGGTGATGCGGTCCCCAGGGACACGTGGCAGCGTGCGATTCGTCGCGGGCGGTGGCGGACGTGTCCGGCAGCCGGCGGACGTGTCCGGCCGTGCGGAGAGAGGTGGATCTAGGGTTTCGGATGAGGGGATCTGCGAATTTTGAGGAGGGGGTCTATATATAGAGGTAGAGGGAGCTAGGAGTGTCCAAATGAGGTGCGGTTTTCGGCCACGCGATCGTGATCGAACGCTCTAGATGATGGAGAGGGTTTTGGTGGGTTTTGTGACAAAATGGAGGGGTGTTGGGCTGTAACACACACGAGGCCTTTTCTGTCCCTCGGTTAACCGTTGGAGCATCAAACGAAGTCCAAATGGTACGAAACTTGACAGGCGGTCTACCGGTAGTAAACCAAGGCCGCTTGGCAAGTCTCGGTCCAATCCGGAAATGTTTAACCCTCACACACGAAAGAAAGGTAGAAATGACCACCGGAGGAGAACGAAGCGCCGGAATGCAAAACGGACAACGGGGAAAATGCTCGGATGCATGAGACGAACACGTATGCAAATGCAATGCACATGATGACATGATATAAGATGCATCACAACAACAACAATAAACGGAGACAAAAATCCGAACCCGAGAAAATAAAATAACTTAACGCCAGAAACGGCAAGAGTTGGATTACATATTAGGTAAATCATATCCGGGGTGTTACACGTCTCCAACGTATCTATAATTTTGGATTGCTCCATGCTATATTATCTACTATTTTGGACATTATTGGGCTTTATTATCCACTTTTATATTATTTTTGGGACTAACCTATTAACCGGAGGCCCAGCCCAGAATTGCTGTTTTTTGCCTGTTTTAGGGTTTCGAAGAAAAGGAATATCAAACGGAGTCCAAACGGAATGAAACCTTCGGGAACGTGATTTTCTTAACGAACAAGACCTAGGAGACTTGTACCCTCCATCAAGACACAAAAGAGGAGGCCACGAGGTAGGAGGACGCGCCTACCCCCCCCCCCCAGGCGCGCCCTCCACCCTTGTGGGCCCCCTGTTGCTCCACCGACGTACTCCTTCCTCCTATATATACCTACGTACCCCCAAACGATCAGATACGGAGCCAAAAACCTAATTCTGCCGCCGCAACTTTCTGTATCCACGAGATCCCATCTTCGGGCCTATTTTGGAGCTCCGCCAGAGGGGGCATCGATCACGGAGGGCTTCTACATCAACACCATAGCCCCTCCGATGAAGTGTGAGTAGTTTACCTCAGACCTACGGGTCCATAGTTATTAGCTAGATGGCTTCTTCTCTCTTTTTGGATCTCAATACAATGTTCTCCCCCTCTCTTGTGGAGAACTATTCATTGTAATCTTATTTTTGCAGTGTGTTTGTTGAGATCGATGAATTGTGGGTTGATGATCAAGTCTATCTATGAACAATATTTGAATCTTCTCTGGATTCTTTTATGTATGATTGGTTATCTTTGCAAGTCTCTTCGAACTATCAATTTGGTTTGGCCTACTAGATTGATCTTTCTTACAATGGGAGAAGTGCTTAGCTTTGGGTTCAATCTTGCGGTGTCCTTTCCCAGTGACAGTAGGGGCAGCAAGGCACGTATTGTATTGTTGCCGTCGAGGATAACAAGATGGGGTTTTCATCATATTCCATGAGTTTATCCCTCTACATCATGTCATCTTGCTTAAGGCGTTACTCTGTTTTTAACTTAATACTCTAGATGCATGCTGGATAGAGGTCGATGAGTGGAGTAATAGTAGTAGATGCAGGCAGGAGTCGGTCTACTTGTCTCGGACGTGATGCCTATATACATGATCATGCCTAGATATTCTCATAACTATGCTCAATTCTGTCAATTGCTCAACAGTAATTTGTTCACCCACCGTAGAATACTTATGCTCTCGAGAGAAGCCACTAGTGAAACCTATGGTCCCCGGGTCTATCTTTATGATATTAATCTCCTACTACATAGTTATTTCCTTTGCTTTTTTACTTCGCCTTTATTTTACTTTGCATCTTTATCACAAAAATACCAAAAATATTATCTTATCATATCTATCATATCTCTCTCTCGTAAGTGGCCGTGTAGGGATTGACAACCCCTATTCGCGTTGGTTGTGAGGATTTATTTGTTTTGTGCAGGTACGAGGGACTCGCGCGTAGCCTCCTACTGGATTGATACCTTGGTTCTCAAAATTGAGGGATATACTTACGCTACTTTGCTGCATCATCCCTTCCTCTTCGGGGAAAACCAATGCAGTACTCAAGAGGTAGCAAGAAGGATTTCTGGCGCCGTTGCCGGGGAGGTCTACGCAAAAGTCAACATACCGAGTACCCATCACATACCCTTATCTCCCACATTACATTATTTTCCATTTGCCTCTCGTTTTCCTCTCCCCCACGTCACCCTTGCCGTTTTAGTCGCCCTCTCTCTCTCTCTCTCCTCCATCTCTTTCTCTATTTGCCTCTTTTTGCCCGCTTGTTTTTTTTTTGCTTGTGTGTTAGTTTGCTTGCTTGCCTCAATGGCTCTACCTAAATTTGGTGATCTCCATCTTAAAAGTTTAGAAGAGATCGAAAGCAATGTCAGGAGTTTTATGGTTTTGCAATTTGAACATAATAGTTTCTTGAGAAACAAGCTTAAGGAATAGAAAAGTTTTATGAGTTTTATGAGTAAAGAGCTTGATGATATGTCTAAAGAATTCGATGGTTTAAGATCCCAGATTGCTCGTCTTGAGAAATTGACTGCTGAAATTTCGGATAAGCAGGCCACCTTAGTTAATAGGATGGCCGCTAAACCGGATTGCTATGAAAATAATGATGAAGATCTAAAAGTTATTGATGTGTCCCCTATTAAATCTTTGTTTTGCAATATGAATCTTGATAATGATGGGACTGAATATGATCCACCTTTACCTAGAAGGCGTTCCAAGAATTCAGAATTTTTTGATCTTGATGATAAAATTGATAAAAGTGGGATTGGAGAAATTAAAACCCTAGACGTTGCTATACCCACTATTATGGATTTCAAGGAATTTAACTATGAAAATTGCTCTTTGGTTGATTGTATTTCCTTGTTACAATCCGTGCTAAATTCTCCGCATGCTTATAGTCAAAATAAAGCGTTTACTAAACACATCGTTGATGCCTTGATGCAATCTTATGAAGAAAAACTTGAATTGGAAGTTTCTATCCCTAGAAAGCTTTATGATGAGTGGGAACCAACTATTAAAATTAAAATTAAATATCATGAATGCTATGCTTTATGTGATTTGGGTGCTAGTGTTTCCACGATTCCAAACACTTTGTGTGATTTGTTAGGTTTCCGTGATTTTGACGATTGCTCCTTAAACTTGCACCTTGCGGATTCCACTACTAAGAAACCTATGGAAGAATTAATGATGTTCTTATTGTTGCAAATAGGAATTATGTGCCCGTAGATTTTATTGTTCTTGACATATATTGCAATCCTTCATGTCCTATTATTCTTGGTAGACCTTTCCTTAGAACGATTGGTGCAATTATTGATATGAAGGAAGGAAATATTAGATTCCAATTTCCATTAAGGAAAGGCATCGAACACTTTCCTAGAAATAAAATTAAATTACCTTATGAATCTATTATGAGAGCCACTTATGGATTTCCTACCAAAGATGGCAATACCTAGATCTATCCTTGCTTGTTATGCCTAGCTAGGGGCGTTAAACGATAGCGCTTGTTGGGAGGCAACCCAATTTTATTTTTATTCCTTGCTTTTTGCTCCTGTTTAGTAATAAATAAATAATTTATCTAGCCACTGTTTTCGTTGTGTTTTTTGTGTTTAATTAGTGTTTGTGCCAAGTAGAACCGTTGGGAATACTTGGGGAAAGTCTTGTTACACTTGCTGTAAAAAAACAGAAACTTTAGCGCTCACGATAAATACTGCCATTTTTATTTGGAAAGCGATATTTAGTTAATTCCTGTTGCAGAAGATTAATATATAAATTCCTCACGTCCAGCAATTTATTTTAGAATTTTTGGGGTTCCAGATCTTGCTCTAGCTACAGATTACTACAGACTATTCTGTTTTTGGCAGATTCTGTTTTTCGTGTGTTGTTTGCTTATTTTGATGAATCTATGGCTAGTAAAATAGTTTATAAACCATAGAGAAGTTGGAATACAGTAGGTATAACACCAATATAAATAAATAATGAGTTCATTACAGTACCTTGAAGTGGTATTTTGTTTTCTTTCGCTAATGGAGCTCACGAGATTTTCTACTTTAAGTTTTGTGTTGTGAAGTTTTCAAGTTTTGGGTAAAGATTTGATGGATTACGGAACAAGGAGTGGCAAGAGCCTAAGCTTGGGGATGCCCATGGCACCCCCAAGATAATCTAAGGACACCTAAAAGCCAAATCTTGGGGATGCCCCGGAAGGCATCCCCTTGTTTCGTCTACTTCTATCGGTAACTTTACTTGGAGCTATATTTTTATTCGCCACATGATATGTGTTTTGCTTGGAGCGTCTTGTATGATTTGAATCTTTACTTTTTAGTTTACCACAATCATCCTTGCTTTACACACCTTTTGAGAGAGCCATACATGATTTGTAATTTGTTAGAATACTCTATGTGCTTCGCTTATATCTTTTCAGTTATGTAGTTTTGCTCTAGTACTTCACTTATATCTTTTAGAGCACGGTGGTGGATTTGTTTTATAGAAACTATTGATCGCTCATGCTTCACTTAGATTATTTTGAGAGTCTTAAATAGCATGGTAATTTGCTTTAAATCCTAATATGCTTGGTATATAAGATTAATAATAAAACTTTCGTATGAGTGTGTTGAATACTATGAGAAGTTTGATGCTTGATAATTGTTTTGAGATATGAAGATGGTGATATTAAAGTTGTGCTAGTTGAGTAGATGTGAATTTGAAGAATACTTGTGTTAAAGTTTGTGATTCCCGTAGCATGCACGTATGGTGAACCGTTATGTGATGAAGTCGGAGCATGATTTATTTTTTGATTGTCTTCCTTATGAGTGGCAGTCGAGGATGAGCGATAGTCTTTTCCTACCAATCTATCCCCCTAGGAGCATGCGCGTAATACTTTGCTTTGATAACTTGTAGATTTTTGCAATAAGTATATGAGTTCTTTATGACTAATGTTGAGTCCATGGATTATACGCACTTTTCTCACTCTTCCACCTTTGCTAGCCTCTCTAATACCGCACACCTTTTTTTTGAAACTATACCGCGCACCTTTCGCGGTATCATACGCCCACCATATACCTTCCTCAAAACAGCCACCATACCTACCTATTAAGGCACTTCCGTAGCCATTCCGAGATATATTGCCATGCAACATTCCACCGTTCTGTTTATTATGACACACTCCATCATTGTCATATTGCTTAGCATGATCATGTAGTCGACATCATATTTGTGGCAAAGCCACCGTTCATAATTCTTTCATACATGTCACTCATGAGTCATTGCATATCCTGGTACACCGCCAGAGGCATTCATATAGAGTCATATTTTGTTCTAAGTATCGAGTTGTAATTGTTGAGTTGTAAGAAAATAAAAGTGTGATGATCATCATTATTAGAGCATTATCCCAGTGAGAAAAGGATGATGGAGATTATGATTCCCCCACAAGTCGGGATGAGACTCCGGACGAAAGAAAAAGAGAAAAGAGGCCATAAAAAAGAGAAGGCCCAAATAAAAAATAATAAAAAATGAGAGAAAAGGAGAGAAGGGACAATGTTACTATCCTTTTACCACAATTGTGCTTCAAAGTAGCACCATGATATTCATATTAGAGAGTCTCTCATTTCGTCACTTTCATATACTAGTGGAAATTTTTCATTATAGAACTTGGCTTGTATATTCCAATGAAGGGCTTCCTCAAAATGCCCTAGGTCTTCATGAGCAAGCAAGTTGGATGCACACCCACTTAGTTTCTTTTGTTGAGCTTTCATATACTTATAGCTCTAGTGCATCTGTTGCATGGCAATCCCTACTCACTCACATTGATATCTATTGACGGGCATCTCCATAGCCCGTTGATACGCCTAGTTGATGTGAGAATATCTTCTCCTTTTTTGTCTTCTCCATAACCACCATTCTATTCCACCTATAATTGATATGTCCATGGCTCACTCTCATGTATTGCGTGAAGATTGAAAAAGTTAGAGAACACCAAAAGTATGAAACAATTGCTTGGCTTGTCATCAGGGTTGTGCATGATTTAAATATTTTGTGTGGTGAAGATGGAGCATAGCCAGACTATATGATTTTGTAGGGATAACTTTCTTTGGCCATGTTATTTTGAGAAGACATAATTGCTTTGTTAGTATGCTTGAAGTATTATTATTTTTATGTCAATATTAAACTTTTGTCTTGAATCTTTCGGATCTAAATATTCATACCACAATTAAGAAGAATTACATTAAAATTATGCCAAGTAGCAGTCCACATCAAAAATTCTGTTTTTATCATTTACCTACTCAAGGACGAGCAGGAATTAAGCTTGGGGATGCTTGATATGTCTCCAACGTATCTATAATTTTTGATTGCTCCATGCTATATTATCTACTATTTTGCACATTATTGGGATTTATTATCCAATTTTATATTCTTTTTGGGACTAACCTATTAACCGGAGGCCCAGCCCATAATTGCTATTTTTTGCCTGTTTTAGGGTTTTGAAGAAAAGGAATATCAAATGGAGTCCAAACGGAATGAAACCTTCGGGAATGTGATTTTCTCAACGAACAAGACCCAGGAGACTTGGACCCTACATCAAGACACAAAAGAGGAGGCCACAAGGTAGGAGGACGCGCCTACCCCCCCCCCCCAGGCGCGCCCTCCACCCTCATGGGCCCCCTGTTGCTCCACCGACGTACTCCTTCCTCCTATATATACCTATGTACCCCCAAACGATCAGATACAGAGCCAAAAAGCTAATTCCACCACCGCAACTTTCTGTATCCACGAGATCCCATCTTGGGGCCTGTTCCGGAGCTCCGCCGAAGGGGGCATCGATCACGGAGGGCTTCTACATCAACACCATAGCCCCTCCGATGAAGTGTGAGTAGTTTACCTCAGACCTATGGGTCCATAGTTATTAGCTACATGGCTTCTTCTCTCTTTTTGGATCTCAATACAATGTTCTCCCTCTCTCTTGTGGAGAACTATTCGATGTAATCTTCTTTTTGCAGTGTGTTTGTTGAGATCGATGAATTGTGGGTTTATGATCAAGTCTATCTATGAACAATATTTGAATCTTCTCTGAATTCTTTTATGTATGATTGGTTATCTTTGCAAGTCTCTTCGAATTATTAGTTTGGTTTGGCCTACTAGATTGATCTTTCTTGCAATGGGAGAAGTGCTTAGCTTTGGGTTCAATCTTGCGGTGTCCTTTCCCAGTGACAGTAGGGGCAGCAAGGCACGTATTGTATTGTTGCCATCGAGGATAACAAGATGGGGTTTTCATCATATTGCATGAGTTTATCCCTCTACATCATGTTATCTTGCTTAAGGTGTTACTCTGTTTTTAACTTAATACTCTAGATGCATGCTGGATAGGAGTCGATGAGTGGAGTAATAGTAGTAGATGCAGGCTGGAGTCGGTATACTTGTCTCGGACATGATGCCTATATACATGATCATGCCTAGATATTCTCATAACTATGCTCAATTCTGTCAATTGCTCAACAGTAATTTGTTCACCCACCGTACAATACTTATGCTCTCGAGAGAAGCCACTAGTGAAACCTATGGCCCCGGGGTCTATCTTTATGATATTAATCTCCTACTAGTTAGTTAATTCCTTTAATTTTTTTACTTCGCCTTCATTTTACTTTGCATCTTTATCACAAAAATACCAAAAATATTATCTTATCATATCTATCAGATCTCACTCTCATAAGTGGCCGTGTAGGGATTGACAACCCCTATTCGCGTTGGTTGCGAGAATTTATTTGTTTTGTGCAGGTACGAGGGACTTGTCGTGGTTCTAGGACTGATAGTAGAATAGGGGGTAGGAATGTAGAGGCAAGATCCTAGCTATGGAGGAGTTGTACACGCGAGTTTTACGAGTTCATGCCCTTCTCGGAGGAAGTAACAACCCTACGTCTCGGAGCCCGGAGGCGGTCGACTGGATATATGCGTGTGAATTACAAAAGGTGCGAACCCTTGTCCTGGAGGAGGGGGTGGCATATATAGAGTGCGCGAGGACCCCAGCTCCCCTCTGTTACACAGGGTTCAATGTTCATAAAGGAGGAGCGTTACTGGTAACGTCCGAAGTAAAGTGCTATAAATGTCCATAAAGCTATGACTTAAACCCCAACCATTGCGGAGTGAAGGGCTTCACATCTTCTGGTGGTCGAGTGGTTGTTAGCATGGTCGAGTGTCTTCAAGGTGGTCGGGTGAACACATCTTCACGGTCGAGTGGATGATGGTTTCTCTTCGACTACTTCTGGTTCCTTGTAGAGATGTCCTTGGGGAGGGTATGTTGGATAGATCCATGACCCTACCCTAGGTACATAGCTTCATCATTAGCCCCCGAATGGATCAGGGTTTGAGTGAGGAAGGAGTTGGGAACACTTCCGACTCATTCTTTGTGCTATGAGTATACCTTGTTCTGGAACAATGAACTGAGGAGACGACGTCAACTCCTTTTCCAGTCGCCTTGGTCCATTTTTGTTTTTTTTTGTCGAGTGAATTTTCACGGTAGAATTCCAAATGATAATGTAGAGGGCGTTTTCTGTCTGACAAGTTGCTCTGCTCTCCGTGGATTTCGCGGGATTTGAATTTCGGGAAGCGCGCCAGACGGGCGAGACCGTGGTAATCGGGACGGATTAGGCAAGTCTCCTCGATCTCTGCGCCACCTTTTTCGCCACGTACTGCACGCGCGACTGTTGCGGGATTTTTTAGATTGTCCGGGTCCACCAGTCAGTCACTCGGGGAACGACCTTATAAAAGGCACCAGACTAGGCCTCTGCCCTGTGCGCTCCCATTCTCTTTTCTTCTTCCTTTGACCTCCCCGCCACGCTCGCTCCTTCCCTCGTCGGTGAACACTCGCTCGAACTCGACCTACCGCCATAGGAAAGGAGAAGATGGTGGCGCTGGAGCGCACGAAGAAGGCAACCGCGATGGCGAAGGGCAAGCGGACCAGCCGGGGCGGATCCTTGTCGAGATCCGGCCTGCCGTCGGGCTGGATCCAGGGCGACTGGATCCGCTCGACGATCAGCCAAGATGACCTCGACAACCTGGTGGAGGGGGGACTGATCCCCCACAAGTCGGCGCGGCTCCCGGGGAACGAGACCGAGCCACAGCCAAGGGAGGGTGAGTGCGTTCTCCTCGCCACCCACGTAGATCACGGATTCTCATTGCCTCCCCATCCTTTCTTCTGGGGCTTTTTGAACTTCTTTGGGGCTCAGCTCCACCATTTCACTCCAAACACCATAGTCTATCTGGCTGCTTTTGTGTCAATGTGTGAAAATTTCTTGGGCTGTCGACCGCACTAGGGTCTTTTCAAACACATCTTCACCTGCCGCTCCCAGTCGGTCAAAAAGGCCAATCAGAATGATGAGAGGACGCACGTGATCTAGATGTGCGGGGGCCTGGGGATCCAGATGAGGAACAAGAGCACCTTCCTAGCAATGATCCTTCCCGACTCGGTCCGGGGTTGGCAGTCGACTTGGTTTTACTGTAAGGACTAGCCGACCCCGGGTCATTCGACTGGACTTCCTCCCTTTTCTTTGGCTCGAGTGGAGAAGCCCTCCTCCCTGAAGGTGGTCCCAGAAGAGAAGGCGCAGGTCGAGCGGGTCGTCCAACTCGTTCGCGACGGGGTGACTGGGATGGACCTGCTGGAGGTCTTTCTCGGTCGACGCATCCAACTACTTCAGGCACGTGGTCATCTGATGTGGATGTACTCTGGGCTCGAGGACTCCACTCGGATCCACCCGGAGGACGTCAGCAAGGACATCTTGGAGAAGTGGCTGATGGGAATCACCAGCAACAAAGACAACCCTCAGGGGTCTAGGAGGGTGATTCCATTTGACCACTCACGTCAGCCGGAGCAGGTATGAGACTGTTTTATCAAGTATCTTTCCGATTCACTGTGTGACGTCTTGTTGATGGTCGACTGAATTTCTTTTGATTGTTGTCTTTTCAGGCCCTCATCGACATGTACTCAATGCCCAACGAAGTGCAGGAGCAAGACGTCGAGGAAGGAGCAAGCGGGGGCGAGAGTGGCGAAGGGCACTCGAATGCCGAGGAGGACGAGGAGAGCGACGAATCGACTGCTGATGAAGAGGTCGACTCGCCTCCTCGCAGGGAGAGGAGATCCAAACACGCTCACGACCCGGCGAGCGCTCCGTGCCTGGTGGCCATGCTGATTGGGCAGTCTTCGAAGCGCCCCAGGACGTCTTCCCCAACACCGATTGAGAAGGCTCCGAAGCAGCCCAAAGTTGTGCTGCCTCCAGCGCCAAAAGCACCGAAAGCCACCTCCTCCAAATTGCCAAAGGCTTTGCCCGGGATCAAAGTGACCGTCCCTACCATCTCCAGGTAATCATCTGACTTGTTCTTTTCTTCGACTCGAGTAACAGAACATAACCGACTGGATGCGGGTCTTTGCAGCGCTGCTACGTCGGGAACCTCTTCTCTCCAGTACCGAGACGAGGAGATGGAAGACGCGGTCACCTCCAACCCAGGTAAAAACTCTTATGATCTTGCTCTTGATTACTCGGTCGATTGAATTCTAGCGGTTTACTTTAGAGCCGACTGATCTTCTCCGCAGCTCCGCCCAACATTATCGATCTCCCAGATGACGATGAAGATGTGGCTCCTAATCCCAGGAAGAATAAAAAGGCGACGTCTGGTAAGGCGTCTCAGCAGGGACCGATGACAACACCAACCGTCTATCAATCTGAAGGCGCGGGCGGGGCCTGTGTAACCTTCGTTGTACCGTTGTCGAGTGAGCGCCCCACACCGTCGACTGTACCGGTGATTCCTTCAGTCATCCCATCTCATGCCTCAGAGGTCCAAGCTGCTGCATCTGGGTCGTCTGCCCTCTTCTTCACCAGCTACCCCGTCCCGGACAACCAATCGAAAGCGGCTGCGGAAGCCATTCGACAGGCTGACGTGATGATGGAGCGGATGAAGACGGTGCATGAGAAGAGCCAGGCTGCCTACAACGCCAGCGCTGCTCTCTGGGCCAATATCTAGGTAAGTAGACTTTTCGACTGCTCTTTTTCTATCAGGATATGATACCCGAAAATTTTTCTTCTACACAATCTCCTGTTGTTTGCGTCGGATCAGAGCACCCACTGGGTGTTTTGTTGTCTTTGGTAGTTGCGTTCTTCCACTCGGTCTGGGCGAGTAGGATCTGAACCAGTGGGGGCATGCTAAGTGCACCCACTGGGTGTAATCCCCGAGACCGCAGTCGACTGCTGGCAGTCGACTGGGGTCTGAACAGCTTTTTTTTTACTTGATCAGGGCGGACCGGTCGAGTTGGGTTTTAATCAGCGGGGGCACGCCAAGTGCACTCGCTGGGTGTAGTCCCCGAGACTACAGTCGACTGTGTGCAGTCGGCTGGGGTCTCAAGTGACTTCTTTAGGTTTTATCCACTCGGAAGTAAACAACCTTTGATCTTGTCGACTGACCCGTCTTTTGCCTTCTGCAGAAGTCTTGTACTCTTATTTCCAAGTTTGCTGAACTTGAGGAGAAGTAGAGACAACTCAACCTCGACTTGGAATTAGCCTAGCAGAATCTGAAGAAAGCTCAAGACGAAGCTGCTGGTATGGAAGGTAACTGCCTGTCGACTGTCTTTCAATATATTTCTTCGATCTCTTGTTTGATTCGATTGCTTATTTTGCAGAGAAAATGAAGTTGGCTCTGGAGAAGAAGGACTAGGACCTCGCCGCTGCGCAAAAAGCAGCCCAAGATAAAACTGCTCTCGCAGACCAGAAGTTGGCTTCAGTCGGAGCGCTGGAAGGGGAGGTGAACAGGCTGAAATCTTGCATCAATGAATCTAACCGTGAAGTGACTAGTCTGAAGAAGGACAAGGTTGCCCTGAATGAAAAGCTGGAGTCTGCAATCCGCAAGAGGAATGACACGGAAGCTTATCTGAGGACTCTTGCCAAGAAGCTCTATCTCACACTGGAAGGTATTTCTTTTAAACCGACTGTGTTGATGCTTGCGAACGGATCTTGCTCGGTCGACTCACTAATTTTTGGCTGCAGAATTCTGCCAAGACTTTGACGAGGAAACTGGAAAGGTCGAGATGGGTCTGGACCCTATCGCTTCTCCAGTTTGCAATGAAACTGCAATGAACGTGCTCCGACTAGAGTCTCGCATCGCCAGCACCACAAGCTACCTCGTGCGCCTAAAGGAGGTAGTCTCCCGAATCGACTCATCACTTTGGCCAAGGGCAACGCTTCAAAATGACCTGGAATCCTTGATGGCTCGAATGAACGAGATCCCTGACCGAGTGCAAGAATGGAAGAAGTCCTCCGCCCGGTGTGGTGCGGACGTGGCGCTGTCCTTGGTGCGAGTCCACTGCAAGGAGGCTCATGAAGACAAGATGGCTGCGATCAAGGTCGCTAACACAAAAAAGCATGAATTCCAGTCCTTCATGGAAACTTTCATCGCTGCTGCTACTCGGATCGCGGATGGGATCGACCTGGACGAATTCATCGAGACTGCCAGCCCTCCTCCTATCGAGTGAACAAACTTATGAGACTTGAATCTGCCTTAAATTTGCCTCGGAATGCCGAGTGGTTGCTGTAACCGTTAAACTCCTTCGGGCTTGATGCTCGAATACTTTTGGTTTGCTGCTTGGAACTTTAGGATTTATCCGAATTTGGTTTATCTCCGAATACGCTTGCGTTTTGCCTTCAAATGCACATTGTTCACTGCTCAGAATAGTCTTTGCGCTGGAGGTGCAGCTCTGAAGTGGTGGCTCCAGTCGGCCTGCGCTTCGTCGTCCTTGCAGATAGGGATGGAACGCACATTGTACTTGTGGCGTAGCTCCGAAGGAGAAGGTTGCAGTCGACCTGCACCTCGTCGTCCTTGCGGATAGGGATGGAGCACACGTTGTATTTGTGCCGTAGCTCCGAAGGAGAAGGTTGCAGTCGACCTGCACCTCGTCGTCCTTGCGGATAGGGATGGAGCGCACATTGTACTTGTGCTGTAGCTTCGAGGGAGAAGGTTGCAGTTGACCTGCACCTCGTCGTCCTTGCAGATAGGGATGGAGCGCATGTTGTACTTGTGCCATAGCTCCGAGGGAGAAGGTTGTAGTCGACCTGCATCTCGTCGTCCTTGCGGATAGGGATGGAGCGCATGTTGTACTTGTGTCATAGCTCCGAAGGATAAGGTTGCAGTCGACCTGCACCTCGTCGTCCTTGCGGATAGGGATGGAGCGCGTGTTGTACTCGTGTCGTAGCTCTGAAGGAGAAGGTTGTAGTCGACCTGCACCTCGTCGTCCTTGCAAATAGGGATATGTTTCGAACTTAGGCGAGTACTAGACTGCAGCTAAGCCCCCGAGTGAGGGGATTGCTCTCCACTCAGTAGGATTTTTCAAATTTAGGCCGGACTGCAGCTAAGTCTCCGAGTGAGAGAACTTAGGTGAGTATTGGACTGCAGCTAAGCCCCCGAGTGGGAGGATTGCTCTCCACTCGGTAGGATTTTTCAAACTTAGGCGAGTACCGGGCTGCAGCTAAGTCTCCGAGTTAGAGAACTTAGGCGAGTATTGGGTTGTAGCTAAGCCCCCGAGTGGGAGGATTGCTCTCCACTCGGTAAGATTTTTCAAACTTAGGTGAGTACCGGACTGCAGCTAAGTCTCCGAGTGAGAGAACTTAGGTGAGTATTGGACTGCAGCTAAGCCCCCGAGTGGGAGGATTGCTCTCCACTCGGTAGGATTTTTCAAACTTAGGCGAGTACCAGACTGCAGCTAAGTCTCCGAGTGAGAGAACTTAGGCGAGTATTGGACTGCAGCTAAGCCCCCGAGTGGGAGGATTGCTCTCCACTCGGTAGGATTTTTAAAACTTAGGCGAGTACCGGACTGCGGCTAAGTCTCCGAGTGAGAGAACTTAGGCGAGTACTGGACTGCAGCTAAGCCCCCGAGTGGGAGGATTGCTCTCCACTTGGTAGGATTTTTCAAACTTAGGCGAGTACCGAACTGCAGCTAAGTCTCCGAGTGGGAGAACTTAGGCGAGTACTGGACTGCAGCTAAGCCCCCGAGTGGGAGGATTGCTCTCCACTCGGTAGGATTTTTCAAACTTAGGCGAGTACTGGACTGCGGCTAAGTTCCGAGTGAGAGAACTTAGGCGAGTATTGGACTGCAGCTAAGCCTCCGAGTGGGAGGATTGCTCTCGACTTGGTAGGATTTTTCAAACTTAGCCTAGTACCGGACCACAGCTAAGTCTCCGAGTGAGAGAACTTAGGCGAGTACTGGACTGCAGCTAAGCCCCCGAGTGGGAGGATTGCTCTCCACTCGCTAGGATTTTTCAAACTTAGGCGAGTACCGGACTGCGGCTAAGTCTCTGAGTGAGAGAACTTAGGCGACTATTGGACTGCAGCTAAGCCCCTGAGTGGGAGGATTGCTGTCCACTCGGTAGGATTTTTCAAACTTAGGCGAGTACCGGACTGCAGCTAAGTCTCCGAGTGACAAAACTTAGGCGAGTACTGGACTGCAGCTAAGTCCCCGAGTGGGAGGATTGCTCTCCACTCGGTTGGGTTTTTCAAACTTAGGCGAGTACCGGACTACGGCTAAGTTTCCGAGTGAGAGAACTTAGGCGAGTATTGGACTGCAGCTAAGCCTCCGAGTAGGAGGATTGCTCTCCACTCGGTAGGATTTTTCAAACTTAGGCGAGTACCGGACTGCAGCTAAGTTCCGAGTGAGAGAACTTAGGCGAGTACTGGACTGCAGCTAAGCCCCCGAGTGGGAGGATTGCTCTCCACTCGGTAGGATTTTTCAAACTTAGGCGAGTACCGGACTGCGGTAAGTCTCCGAGTGAGAGAACTTAGGCGAGTACTGGACTGCAGCTAAGCCCCCGAGTGGGAGGATTGCTCTCCACTCGGTAGGATTTTTCAAACTTAGGCGAGTACCGGACTGCAACTAAGTTTCCGAGTGAGATATCTTAGGCAAGTACTGGACAACAGCTAAGCCCCCGAGTGGGAGGATTGCTCTCCACTCGGTAGGATTTTTCAACTTAGGCGAGTACCGGACTGCGGCTAAGTCTCCGAGTGAGAGAACTTAGGCGAGTATTGCACTGCAGCTAAGCCTCCGAGTGGGAGGATTGCTCTCCACTCGGTAGGATATTTCAAACTTAGCCGAGTACCGAACTGCAGCTAAGTCTCCAAGTGAGAGAACTTAGGTGAGTACTGGACTGCAGCTAAGCCCCTGAGTGGGAGGATTGCTCTCCACTCGGTAGGATTTTTCAAACTTAGGCAAGTACCAGACTGTGGCTAAGTCTCCGAGTGAGAGAACTTAGGCGAGTACTGGACTGCAGCTAAGCCCCTGAGTGGGAGGATTGCTCTCCACTCGGTAGGGTTTTTTTTCGAACTTAGGCGAAACGGATTCGCGACTAAGCCCACACACTGGGAGATTTCAGAGGTAAATAAGAACAACAACAATCATACGAGAGGACCGTAACGCTCTTGTCTTTGATAAACAAATTACAAAGATGTTTCTTATTACATTTTATTCGAACGAGTGCTTAAGTATAAAAGGGGTGGAGCAGCTCCGCATTCCAAGCCCGTGGCTCGTCTTTCTGATGCTCAACACTGTAAAGATGGTATGCTCCGTTGTGTAGAACTTTGGTGATGATGAAGGGGCCTTCCCAAGCCGGGGCGAGCTTGTGTGGTTTCTGTTGATCCACTCGAAGAACCAGGTCTCCCTCTTGAAAGGTTCGGCTCCTCACGTTCTTGGCGTGGAATCGACGCAAGTCTTGCTGATAAATGGTCGACCGGATAAAGGCCATCTCTCTTTCCTCCTCTAAGAGATCGACTGAATCTTACCGGGCCTGCTCTGCTTCTTCTTCGGAAAAGAGCTCGACTCGGGGCGCATTGTGGAGCAGGTCACTCGGCATAACAGCTTCGGCTCCATAGACCAAGAAGAAAGGAGTTCGTCCAGTCGACAGATTGGGAGTTGTCCTCAAACCCCACAAAACTGACGGAAGCTCATCGACCCAAGTGCCTGCTGCGAGTTTGAGGTCACGCATCAGTCGGGGTTTCAATCCTTTGAGAATCAGGCCATTAGCTCTTTCTGCTTGTCCGTTCGACTGCAGGTGAGCGACGGAAGCGTAGTCGACTCGCGTGCCTTGAGAAGCGTAGAATGCTCTAAACTCATCAGAATCAAAGTTCGACCCGTTATCCGTAATGATGTTGTGTGGAACTCCATATTTGAATGTCAATTCTCTGATAAAATTAACAACAGTGCTGGCCTCGAGACTCTTGACAGGTTTAGCTTTGATCCATTTGGTAAACTTGTCGACTGCCACGAGCACATGAGTGAAGCCACTCTTACCAATTCTTAGTGGTCCAACCATATCCAAACCCCAAATAGCAAAGGGCCAGACGAGAGGAATGGTCTTCAGGGCTGACGCTGGCTTGTGAGACATGTCCGAGTAAAACTGGCGGCCTTCACATCTGTCGACTATATCTTTCGCCATTTCATTTGCTCGCGGCCAATAGAACCCGGCTCGGTATGCTTTAGCCACGATGGCCCGAGAGGACGCATGGTGGCCACAGGTCCCCGAGTGGATGTCATTGAGGATCATTCGACCTTCTTCTGGCGTTATGCATCTCTGACCGACTCCAGTCACGCTTTCCCTGAACAATTGTCCTCTTATCACAATAAAGTCCTTGGATCGACGGACGATCTGCTGAGCCACTTCTTCGTCTTCTGGGAGTTCTTTTCTGAGGATGTACGCAATGCATGGCACTGTCCAGTTGGGTGTGATGACCAGAATCTCCATGATTAGGTCGACCACTGTTGGGACCTCAACTTCAGTCAGATCTGTGACACTCTTAGGCCATGGGGGCTCTTTAGTAAAAGGATCTTCCTGAACTATCGGCATGTGAATATGTTCCAAACACACATTGCTGGGAATGGCTTCTCTCTTGGATCCTATCTTTGCCAAGTCATCGACTGCTTGATTTTTCTGCCGGGGGATGTGGTGAAGCTCTAATCCTTCAAACTTCTTTTCCAACTTCCTCACCGTGTTGCAGTAGCCGGTCATGGCTGGGCTACTGACGTCCCACTCCTTCATCACTTGATTGACCACCAAATCTGACTCGCCATAGACCATGAGGCGACGAACGCCGAGTGAGATGGCCATGCACAACCCATACAGGAGTGCTTCATATTCTGCTTCATTGTTTGATGAATCAAAGTGAATCTGGAGGACATATCTGAGCTTGTCTCCTCGGGGGGATACCAGTGCTGCCCCAGCACCAGAACCATTCAGCATTTTGGATCCGTCAAAGAACATGGTCCATTGCTCCGAGTGAACTTGATTCAGCAGTTCCTGTTCGATCCACTCGGTGAGGAAATATGCTATTGCTTGGGACTTGATAGCTTTCTTTGCCTCAAACTTGATATCTAAGGGAAGGAGTTCAATCGCCCATTTTTCCACTCGACTAGTTGCATCTCTATTGTGTAGAATCTCTGACAATGGAGCGTCGCTGACGACTGTAACAGAGTTATCAGAGAAATAGTGTGCAACCTTCTTCGTGGTCATGTAAATCCCATAGACGAGCTTCTGGTAGTGCGGATATCTCTGCTTTGATGGAGTCAGGACTTCAGAAATATAATAAACTGGGTGCTGAACTTTATAAGCTTTTGCTTCTTCTTCCCGCTCGACCGTAAGTACTGTACTGACGAATTGTCCAGTGGCTGCTATATAAAGCAGTAAAGGCTCTTTGCTGATTGGAGCAGCAAGCACCGGCTGGGTGGAAAGCAGGGCCTTTAGCTCTGCAAATGTTGCATCAGCTTCTGGGGTCCACTCAAACTTATCTGATTTCTTCATCAGTCGGTAAAGAGGCAGCGCCTTTTCACCGAGGCGAGAAATGAATCGACTTAGGGCGGCCAAGCAACCAGTAAGCTTCTGGACATCATGCACACGCACATGGCGTTTCATTCGGAGTATAGCACCCACTTTATCTGGGTTAGCATCGATCCCTCGTTCGGAAACTAGGAAACCGAGTAATTTTCCGCCCGGAACTCCAAACATGCACTTTGATGGATTGAGCTTGATATCATACCTTCTGAGGCGGGCAAAGGTTTCAGCAAGGTCAGTCAGTAGGTCAGAACCTTTACGTGACTTGACCACAATGTGATCCATGTATGCTTCCACATTCCGACTGATCTGAGTGAGCAGGCACTTCTGAATCATCCGCATGAATATGGCTCTAGCGTTCTTCAAACTGAATGGCATTGTGACATAACAAAAGCACCCAAACGGGGTGATGAAGGTTGTCTTTATCTCGTCGGGTCCATACAGACGGATCTGGTGGTACTCGGAGTAGGCGTCCAAAAAGGACAAACGCTCGCACCCCGTAGTCGAGTCGACTATCTGGTCGGTGCGAGGGAGAGGAAAGTGATCTTTCGGGCAGGCCCGATTGATATGCTTGAAGTCAATGCACATGCGAAGTGAGTCGTCCTTCTTTGGGACCATGACAACATTGTCTAACCACTCGGAGTGGTAAATCTCTCGGATAAACTCAGCTGCCAAAAGCCGAGCCACCTCTTCACCGATTGCCTTTCTCTTCTGTACGGTGGACCGTCGAAGATGTTCTTTGACTGGTTTCACTTTTGGGTCGACTCATAAATGATGCTCAGCCAGTCCCCTGGGAACACCCGGCATGTCAGAAGGCTTCCATGTAAAGATGTCCCAGTTCTCACGGAGGAACTGGATGAGCGCTTCTTCCTATTTGGAGTCGAGTGTGGTTGAAATGTGAGTCAGAGTGAATGTGAATCGACTTCGTTTCACCAGACGACTGGAATGCTGAATCTGTGGCTGGCTTCTTGGCTCGCAACAAATCACTCGGATCTGCATTTTTATGGTATTCTTGCAATTCTACCACGGACATCTGAGCATTGACGATCTTTGAACCCTTCAGGAAGCACTCTTCTGCCTTCTTCCGATTACCAGAGATAGTGATCACCCCTTTTGGACCAGACATCTTCAATTTGAGGTACACGTAACATGGTCGAGCCATAAAATGTGCATAAGCTGGCCTGCCCAGAATGGCATGTTAGGCACTCTGGAAATCCACAACTTCAAATGTCAACTTTTCTTTGCGGTAATTCTTGGAATCACTGAAAACTACGTCGAGAGCAATCTGACCGAGGGATGTAGCCTTCTTGCCTAGAATGACCCCATGGAAACTCATATTGCTTTCACATAGTCTGGACATCGGAATGCCCATTCCCTTCAACGTCTCTGTATACAGTATGTTCAGGCCACTGCCACCGTCCATCAGGACCTTTGTCAGTCGAGTGCCTTCGACCACCAGGTCGACCACTAGTTCTTGCCTCCCAGGGGTGGCTACGTGCGCTGGATGATCAGACTGGTCGAATGTAATGGCAGTTTGTGACCACTTCAAATAACTGGGTGTCCCCGGAGCGACCATGTTCACTTCTTTGTTGATGAATTTCAATCTACTTTTGCTATCAACGTCAGCAAAAATCATCAGAGTGGAATTCACATGGGGATAACCATCATCATCCCCTTCCTCATCCTCAGCCTTGTTTGCTTCCTTCCCCTTTTCCTTGGGCTATTTCCCTCGGAATTGTTGGATTAGGAGCCAACACTACAGAGTGGTGTGCTTCAGGTAAATGAAATTACCCTCTTCATCTTTTTTGGTGTGGATGTGGCACGTCAGATCCAACACGTCATTTCCTTCTTGATCTTTTACTTTCTTGGGGTTCCACGGCCCTTTGAGATGCCCCTTGAACTTTCCTTGAACCACAGCTAAGGCTTCACCAGAAGCAGCTGGCTCGGCCTTGCACTTCTGTTTCCGACCGGAGTTTCCTCCTCCGGCTTCGTGGGCGACTGTTTTGTGCTTGCCACTCCGGAGTCGTTCTTCTTCTTCACCATTGGCATACTTGGTGGCAATCTCCATCATCCGAGTCAGAGTCATATTTCCTGTCTGGCCAAATTTTAGATTCAACTCCCGATGCCTAACACCTTCCTTAAAGGCACAAATTGCCTGATGATCAGACACATCCTCCACCGTGTGGTGTAGGGTGATCCATCTTTGGATATAATCCCTCAAAGTTTCATTCGGTTTCTGAACACAACACTGTAATTCCGTCAAACCTGCCGGCCGTTTGCAAGTGCCCTCGAATGTTCTGACAAACACTCGGGCGAGATCTTCCCAAGTATAAATACTGCCAGGTGCCAACTTATTCAGTCATGCTCTAGCCGAGCCCTCCAACATCAGAGGAAGGTGTTTCATGGCCACTTCATCATTGCCGCCACCAATCTGGACAGCCACTCGGTAGTCTTCAAGCCAAGTGTCAGGCTTGGACTCACCACTGAACTTACTGACTCCAGTCGCCAACCTGAAGTTGGGGGGAATCACTGCAGCTCTGCTAGCTCTGCTGAAGCACTCTGGACCTAAGACATGCACCCTGTTGCTGGTTTGCCGATCCCTGTCATGGCCCTCTCGGTGAGCTCTATTTCTGTCGACCAAGCCTTGAACGAGAATAGATCTCGCATCAAAGCTTGGCTCCCTGGGGTTGACTGGAATACCTCGCCCAACACTGTGAGGGCGTTTGTCTTCATGTTGCCGAGGCACGTACGACCCACTCCTTGGGGGAGGCGTGGGCACTCGACGACGATCATCGCGATCGACTTGGTGATCATACTGCTCACGATTTCTGTACTGATCTCATCGATCCCCACGTCCCTCACGTCTCGGGGGTGATCTTGGGCTATGGGCCGACTGGACTGTGTCTGCAACCATGGATCTGCTATGGATCCTATTTCGTGACTGAGATACGACCGTATTCTGTTCTCCCGCCGCCCGGAGTAAGGCTCGGATCTGCACCAGACCTCGGCCAGCTTCTGACTGGGAAGGTTGGATCGACTCTGCTATCTGGGTAGCATCTGCTAGATTCTGGATCGGGGTTCGGTATACCTGAGTTGGAGGTGGAAAAGTTGGCGTCGACTGGATTCGGGAGCACGCTGCCGAGCGCGATCGTCGAGTGCGCGCTGGAGGTTCTCCAGTCGAGTGCGCTCAGCCAAGTTGGCCAAGCGCACCTACTCCAAGGCCTGGGCCTCAGGGGTTTCTCCAACTATAGGAGTATGCAGTGCATCCATGTTCCGGCGGCGAAGTTCCTCCCTCTGCTACGAAGAGAGGGGTTCGGGGCGGTACTCTTCATGAACACACGACGGATCATCATTCCCATTGCCTCTGTCTTCACGGGTGAAGCCAGGAGGGCTGCGTGTTCCATTGACCATCAAAACTTCAGCCGCTGGGTCGCTGCTGTCGCACTCGGATGCGGTCTCTACGGAGCCAGTCGACGGATCGAACAGGCCGTTGAGAGTTTCGTCGGGCTCGATCGCCACGACTTGAGGGGTGGCCGACTGGCGGGCCACCGCATGCTTCACCCACCGCTGAAGCCTCGACCGACCGGAATGTTTGCTCCGGCGGGCCACAGGGAGGGGGAAAGCTGCTGGAGCCGACCGATACTGGGTTGACGGCTGCCGCAGGAGGACGCCGCGGACGCACGCGCGAAAGTGCGTTGCCCCACGGGCGGGGAGTGCATCGACGTCGAGTGGAGCCTCCTAAAGCCAAGCAGAGTCGTCAGCGACAAACATGAGCGTGCCCAGATTGATATCGCGGACCTCAGCCAAACCTCCGCCTGGAACCATGATGAAGGGGATCGGAAAAATATAAACTTCTCCAACAAGTCACTAAGACACCTGCCCCACGGTGGGCGCCAACTGTCGTGGTTCTAGGAATGACAGTAGAATAGGGGGTAGGAATGTAGAGGCAAGATCCTAGCTATGGAGGAGTTGTACGCGCGAGTTTTACGAGTTCAGGCCCTTCTCGGAGGAAGTAACAGCCCTACGTCTCGGAGCCCGGAGGCGGTCGACTGGATATATGCGTGTGAATTACAGAAGGTGCGAACCCTTGTCCTAGAGGAGGGGTGGCTTATATAGAGTGCGCCAGGACCCCAGCTCCCCTCCGTTACACATGGTTCAATGTTCATAAAGGAGGAGCATTACTGGTAACGTCCAAAGTAAAGTGCTATAAATGTCCATAAAGCTATGACTTAAACCCCGGCCGTTGTAGAGTGAAGGGCTTCACATCTTCCGGTGGTCGAGTGGTTGTTAGCATGGTCGAGTGTCTTCAAGGTGGTCGGGTGAACACATCTTCATGGTTGAGTGGATGATGGTTTCTCTTCGACTGCTTCTGGTTCTTTGTAGAGATTTCCTTGGGGAGGGTATGTTGGACAGATCCGTGACCCTACCCTAGGTACATAGCTTCATCAGGACTCGCTCGTAGCCTCCTACTGGATTGATACCTTGGTTCTCAAAAATTGAGGGAAATACTTACGCTACTTTGCTGCATCATCCCTTCCTCTTCAGGGAAAACCAATGTAGTGCTCAAGAGGTAGCATTGCGCTGTGCACGTTGCCACACGATGCAGTTATGTGCGGCACAACGGAGTTACGCGCTGCAAATTAGAACTGCCATCAGGGTCTGCTGATATTCCTGGCTGTCTGGCTTCCCCTTTAATTCCCGCGGCCATTATAACCTTAGTCTCTTCAACCTTTCAATCATGCCCCACAACACAACAAGCACACCCACGATGACACATAGAGAGAGGATGTCTAGCGGCACTCCAATGGAGTTTAGTGAGCATAGATTGGAGAACCACGCGAGGGAGACGGATCTCTCGGTGGTGTACACCATCGACCCGGCCGTGGTGGACGACTGCATCAACAGCGTTGAGTAGTTGCTTGCTCGAGACAAGTACAAGGTGGTCGGCATCGACCTCCAGTACATCGCCGGTCGTCCCAGCATAGATCAGAAGGTTGCCGTCACCCAGTTGTGTGTGCGCCATCATGTCCTCATGTACCACTACTACATGGCAACAGAGCCTTGCGACCGTTTCAACAGGTTTGTCAATAGCACCGACTACAAGTTCGCCATGGTGGAAACCAAAGATGATGTAAAAGCACTCAGTGTTACGGGCTTGGCCTGCAAGAACCTTGTCGAAATCCATGACCACTACAGGGTCTGGGGCAGCACAAAGCAGGACTCCCTGGTCGAACTCGCCTCGGCCATCATCGACCCCTACTACGAAAAGATGAAGCGGGATGCCCAAAGAACAAGTCCCGTATCCTGGCACAAGGCCTGGATCCGGCAACTGGATGAACCACACCTCAGGTTCGCGGCCAAGAGCATGTACACATGCTACGAGATGCACATGCGGATCATTGACATGAGGAAGTGCCTCGTTACCCAAATCGACGAGCCCGGATCGAGCCACAAGCAGAGCAAGCGTCACAAGAAGTAATGATCAGATGATTGTTTATGCTAGTTAATCATGCATGTAATATATAGTTTACTTTATTGGTGTGTGGAAATGTCATGTGTGTAGTAGCCACCTATGTAATTATGCATGTAATAGTTTACTTTGGTGTGTGCAAATGTCGTGGTTGTAGTAGCCATCTATGTAAGTGGATGTTTAATTTGGTTATACAACCATGTCCTTATAAGTGTGTATATAATGTTGTTGTTCTGTATGCAATCCCATCGCACAACACACACGTCTTATTAGCAGCAACCGTCTGTCTTATTATTGGTCTTCGCACACATTTCTGATTACAGACCTATTTGCCGTGTATCACACACATCTTGTTATATTGACCCATTTATGTTCTCTTGTCTCAACACAAACCATTCATTAGTGTGAACCACATGCCGTATATCACACACACCTTAAATCTGGCTGCCCGTTTCTTTTGTTATGCCTAATCACAAATAGTTCATCCGAGTGAATCGTATGATGTATATCACACACACCTTCATCTAGCTGCCCGTTTCTTTTGTTCCTCCTCATCGCAAACAGTTAAGTGGACTGAACTGTATGCCCTGCATCGCACATGCAACTTAAATCTGAACCGTGTTTGATGCATCCTCCATCGCAAATGTTTTGCACCTTTTTTGATGGTTTTTTACACCACCGTTTGCGATTATGGCATCGCACACAGTTTCATTGAAGGGTCTCTGATCGTAGTGTGGCGTTAGCAGCATCTTGCAGTAGTGTGTATTTCAATTATGAAATTCTGCTTCCTTAATATGGAAATGAAATATATTATGTGCTGAATATGAATGTCAATTAGATTAATAAATGGATTACTAATAATAGGGCAATTAGCCTGCTAATGGCGAATTAGCCTACTAATTGGGTTTCTCTATTGCAAACGGTTGTTGAAAAAATAACATGGGCGATGACCTCAGGAAACGCACACAGTTTCTAGGAACAAACCGTGTTGGACCAATGAACAATCACACATGACTTTCTCTTGAAAAATGTTTGCGTTAGGCCACCTTGCACAAACGTTTACCACATAAAAACTGGGTGTGATGGACAGCCTTTGACACACAGTTTCTTCAACGGACCGTGTGTGATACATTCAATAACGCAAACAATTTAACGGGGAAAATTGTGTGTCATCTACATGTCAACGGAAACATTTTCCTTGGAGCGACTATGTGGGATGTACATACGAATGGAAACATTTAGCTGGGACTCACTGTGTGGGATGTACTTGCGACCGGAAACAATTCCGTCGTATAATTGTATTTTTTAGCTCTACTGTACGTATTTCCATATTTGAGTGCTCGCAAATCGCACACGACCTCATTTTGTCGAGCGTGTGTGTCAGGAGGGCATATCCCTGATGGTTTTTGGGTCGTGTGGGAAGGACTCCCCTATCGTACACACTCACTTGGCGATGGTTCCAAATGCCATCGCGGAAAGGGGTTAAAAACCATTTTTTATGACCGACCTGTACGAGTGAGAGCATGTTCCGCACCAGAGTGGTATAGTAATCCTACTCTAGAAGTCATGTTACTAGACCATGACGAACCTACGAACTATGATGAAGTGATGATGATCCCAAATTCCGATAAATGGCTTGAGGCCATGAAATCTGAGATAGGATCCATGTATGAGAACAAAGTGTGGACTTTGGTTGACTTGCCCGATGATCGGCAAGCCATAGAGAATAAATGGATCTTCAAGAAGAAGACTGACGCTGATAGTATTGTTACTGTCTACAAAGCTCAACTTGTCGCAAAAGGTTTTCGACAAGTTCAAGGTGTTGACTACGATGAGATTTTCTCACTCGTAGCGATGCTTAAGTCTGTCCGAATCATGTTAGCAATTGCCGCATTTTATGAAATCTGGCAAATAGATGTCAAAACTGCATTCCTTAATGGATTTCTTAAAGAATAGTTGTATATGATGCAACCAGAAGGTTTGTCAAACCTAAAGGTGCTAACAAAGTGTGCAAGCTCCAGCGATCCATTTATGGACTGGTGCAAGCATCTCGGAGTTGGAATATATGCTTTCATGAGGTGATCAAGGCATATGATTTTATACAAACTCTTAGAGAAGCCTGTATTTACAAGTAAGTGAGTGGGAGCTCTGTAGCATTTCTAGTATTATATGTGGATGACATATTGTTGATTGGAAATGATATAGAATTTCTGGGTAGCATAAAAGGATACTTGAATAAGAGTTTTTCAATGAAAGACCTCAGTGAAGATGCTTATATATTGGGCATCAAGATCTATAGAGATAGATCAAGATGCTTAATTGGACTTTCACAAAACATATACCTTGGTAAAGTTTGTAAGAAGTTCAAAATGGATCAGTCAAAGAAATAGTTCTTGCATGTGTTGCAAGGTGTGAAGTTGAGTAAGACTCAAAGCCCGACCACGATAGAAGATAGAGAGAGAATGAAAGTCATTCCCTTTGCCTCAGCCATAGGTTCTATAAAGTATGACATGTTGTGTACCACACATATTATGTACATTGGCATGCGTTTGGCAAGGGGTACAATAGTGATCCAGAAGGTGATCACTGGACATTGGTCAAAATTATCCGTGGTTACCTAAGAGGACTAAGGAAATATTTCTTGGTTATGGAGGTGATAAAGAGTTCGCCGTAAAGAGTTACGTCGATGCAAGCTTTTACACTAATCTAGATGACTCTAAGTCTCAATCTGGATACGTATTGAAAGTGGGATCAATTAGCAAGAGTAGCTGTATGCAGAGCATTGTAGACATAGAAATTTGCAAAATACATACGGATCTAAATGTGGCAGACCTGTTGACTAAACTTATCTCACAAGCAAAACATGATAACACCTTAGTACTCTTTGGGTGTTAATCACATAGCTATCTGAACTAAATTATTGACTCTAGTAAACCCTTTGGGTGTTGGTCACATGGCGATGTGAACTATGGGTGTTAATCACATAAAGATGTGAACTATTGGTGTTAAATCACATGGCGATGCGAACTAGATTATTGACTCTAGTGCAAGTGGGAGACTGAAGGAAATATGCCCTAGAGGCAATAATAAAGTTGTTATTTTATATTTCCTTATATCATGGTAAATGTTTATTATTCATGATAGAATTGTATTAACCGGAAACTTGATACATGTGTGGATACATAGACAAAACACTATGTCCCAAGTGAGCCTCTACTAGACTAGCTCGTTAATAAAAGATGGTTAAGTTTCCTAACCATAGACATGTGTTGTCATTTGATGAATGGTATCACATCATTATGAGAATGATGTGATGGACAAGACCCATCTGTTAGCTTAGCATATTGATCGTTCAGTTTTATTGCTATTGCTTTCTTCATGTCATATACATATTCCTTTGACTATGAGATTATGCAACTCTCGGATACCGGAGGAATACCTTGTGTGCTATCAAATGTCACAACATAACTGGGTGATTATAAATATGCTCTACAGGTATCTCCGAAGGTGTTTGTTGGGTTGGCATAGATCGAGATTAGGATTTGTCACTCCGAGTATCGGAGATGTATCTCTGGGCCCTCTCGGTAATGCACATCCTGGTAAGCCTTGCAAGCAATGTGATTAATGAGTTAGTTATGGGATGATGTATTACGGAATGAGTAAAGAGACTTGCGGGTAATGATATTGAACTAGGTATGAAGATACCAACGATCGAATCTCGGGCAAGTAACATACCGATGAAAAAGGGAATGACATATGTTGTCATTACAATTTGATCGATAAAGATCTTCATAGAATATGTAGGAACCATTATGATCATCCAAGTTCCACTATTCGTTATTGACCGGAGAGGTGTCTCGATCATGTCTACATAGTTCTCGAACCCGTAGGGTCCGCACGCTTAACGTTCAATGAGGATTTGTATTATGATTTATGTGTTTTGGTGACCGAAGATTGTTCGGAGTCCTGGATGATATCACGGACATGACGAGGAGTCTCGAAATGGTTGAGAGGTAAAGATTGATATATTGGACAATAGTATTCAGACACCGGAAGTGTTTCGAAATGTAGCGGGTACATATCGGAGTACCGAGGGGGTTACCGGAACCCCCCGGGGGAACATGTGTGCCATATGGGCCATAGGAGGGAGGCAAGCCAGCCCACAAGAGGTGGAGGCCCCCCCAAGGGAGGAGTCCGAATTTGACTAGGGGAGGGGGGGGTGCCCCCCTTTCCTTCTCCCCCTCTCTCTCCTTCCCCCTTTCCCCTTCCGGTAAAAGGAAAGGGGGAGAATTGGACTAGAGACCAAGTGGGACTCCTCCCACTTGGGGCACGCCTAGGCCAGCCTCCTCCCCTCTCCCTCCTTTATATACGAGGGCGGGGGCGCCTCTAACACACATCAATTGTTCCAAGCCGTGTGCAGCGCCCCCCCTCCGTAGTTTGCTCCTCCGGTCATGTTGTAGTAGTGCTTAGGCGCAGCCCTGCGCGGATCACTTCACCATCACCGTCACCACGCCGTCGTGCTGATGAAACTCCCCCTCGACACTTTGCTGGATCAAGAGTTTGAGGGACGTCATTGAGTTGAATGTGTGCAGAACTTGGAGGTGTAGTACATTCGGTACTTGATCGGTTGAATCAAGAAGACGTTCGACTACATCAACCACGTTAAGTAAACGCTTCCGCTTTTGGTCTATGAGGGTACGTGGACACACTCTCCCCCTCTTGTTTCTATGCATCTCCTAGATAGATCATGCGTGATCGTAGGAATTTTTTTGAAATTGCATGCTACATTCCCCAACATGAAGGTCAAAAAATAACAATACCCGTCGCATGCTTCAACACTCATCGGACCACATACATCACTATGTATTATTTCCAATAAGTCATTAGCTCTCTCCATTGTTCCGGAGAATGGAGTTTTAGTCATCTTGCCCATGAGGCATGGTTCGCAAGTATCAACTAATTCATAATGAAATGATTCCAAAAGTCCATCTGCATGGAGTTTCTTCATGCGCTTTACACCAATATGACCTAAGCGGCAGTGCCACAAGTATGTTGCACTATCATTATCAACTTTGCATATTTTGGCATCAATATTATGAATATGTGTATCACTACGATCGAGATTCAATAAACCATTTACATTGGGTGTATGACCATAGAAGGTTTTATTCATGTAAACAGAACAACAATTATTCTCTGACTTAAATGAATAACCGTATTGCAATAAACATGGTCCAATCAAATTCATGCTCAATTCAAACACCAAATAACATTTATTTAGGTTCAACACTAATCCCTAAGGTAGAGGGAGTGTGCGATGGTGATCTTATCAACCTTGGAATCACTTCCAACGCACATCGTCACCTCGCCCTTAACTAGTCTATGTTTGTTCTGCAACTCTTGTTTTGATTTATTAATCTTAGCAACTGAACTAGTATCAAATACCCAGGGGCTACTAAGAACACTAGTAAGGTACACATCAATAATATATATATATATCAAATATACCTTTGTTCACTTCCATCCTTCTCATCCACCAAATGTTTGGGGCAGTTCCACTTCTAGTGGCCATTTCCTTCGCAGTAGAAGCACTCAGTTTCAGGATTGGGACCAGCTTTGGGATTCTTCACGGGAGTGGCAACTTGCTTGCCATTCATCCTGAAGTTCCCTTTCTTTACCTTGCCCTTTTTCTTGAAACTAGTGGCCTTGTTAACCATCAACACTTGATGCTCTTTCTTGATTTCTACCTTCGCTGATTTCAGCATCGCGAAGAGCTTGGGAATCGTTTTTGTCATTCGTTGCATATTATAGTTCATCACGAACTTCTAGTAGCTTGGTGATAGTGACTAGAGAACTCTATCAATCACTATCTTATCTGGAAGATTAAATCCCACTTGATTCAAGCGATTTTAGTACCTAGACATTCTGAGTACATGCTCACTGGCTGAGCTATTCTCCTCCATCTTGTAGGCAAAGTAATTGTCAGAGGTCTCATACCTCTCGACACGGGCATGAGTCTGAAATACCAATTTCAGCTCTTAGAACATCTCATATGCTATGTGGCGTTGAAAATGTTTTTCAAGTCCCGGTTCTAAGATGTAAAGCATGGCGCACAAAACTATCAAGTAGTCAACATACCGAGCTTTTCAAACATTCATAACATCTACTTCTGCTCCTACAATAGGTCTGTCACATAGCGGTGCATCAAGGACATAATTCTTCTGTGCAGTAATGAGGATAATCCTTAGATCATGGACCCAGTCCGCATCATTGCTACTATCATCTTTCAACTTAGTTTTCTCTAGGAATATATCAAAACATAGGGGAGCTACAATGCAAGCTATTGATCTACAACATAATTTGCAAATACTATCTGGACTAAGTTCATGATAAATTAAGTTCAATTAATCATATTACTTAAGAACTCCCACTTAGATAGATATCCCTCAAGTCATCTAAATGATACATGATCCAAATAAACTAACCCATGTCCGATCATCACGTGAGATGGGGTAGTCATCAATGGTGAACATCTCTATGTTGATCATATCTACTCTATGATTCACGTTTGGCATTTCGGTCTCCAATGATCCAAGGCCATGTCTGTACATGCGAGGCTCCTCAGGTTTAACCCAAGTATTTCGCATGTGCAAAACTGTCTTGCACCCGTTGTATGTGAACGTAGAGTCTATCACACCCGATCATCATGTGGTGTCTCAACACGACGAACTATAGCCATGGTGCATACTCAGGGAGAACACTTTTATCTTGAAATTTAGTGAAGGGATCATCTTATGCAATCAAAATATGTGCCATGATATGGCCATCATCATCTTGTGCTTTTGATCTCCATCTCCAAAGCATCGTCATGATCACCATCGTCACCAGCTCGACACCTTGATCTCCATCATTGCATCGTGGTCGTCTCACCAACTATTGCTTCTACAACTATTGCTAACGCATAGTGATAAAGTAAAGAAATTACATGGCATTTGCATTTCATACAATAAAGAGACAACCATAAGGCTCCTGCCAGTTGCCAGATATCTTAAAAAACATGATCATCTCATACAATAACATTTATCACATCATGTCTTGACCATATCACATCACAACATGCCCTGCAAAAACAAGTTAGACATCCTCTACTTTGTTGTTGCAAGTTTTACGTGGCTGCTACGGGCTTCTAGCAAGAACCGTTCTTACCTACACATAAAACCACAACGGTGTTTCGTCAAGTTTGTTGTTTTAACCTTCTTCAAGGACCAGCCGCAGTTAAATTCTAGTCAACTAAAGTAGGAGAAACAGACACTCGCCAGCCACCTTTATGCAAAACTAGTTGCATGTTTGTCGGTGCAACCAGTCCCATGTGCGTGGACATGTAAGGTTGGTCCGGGCCGCTTCATCCCACAATACTGCCAAATCAAAATAAGACATTGGTGGTAACCAGTATGACTATCACCGCCCACAAATCTTTGTGTTCTACTCGTGCATATCATCTACACATAGACCTGGCTCATGATGCCACTGTTGGGAAATGTTGCATGGAAAAAATCTACACCCACGCAATGATCTATCCACGGAGATGCACAACAACGAGAGGCGGAGTGTGTGTCTACGTACCCTCGTAGACCGTAAGCAGAAGCATTTCATAACACGGTTGATGTAGTCGAACTTTCTTCACGCTCCAACCGATCTAGTACCGAACGCACGTCACCTCCGTGTTCTACACACGTTCAGCTCAGTAGCGTCCTCCGCCTTCTTGATCCAGCAAGATGGTGAGGTAGTAGATGAGGTCTGGCAGCACGACGGTGTGGTGATGGTGATGTGATCTCCGCAGGTCTTCGCCTAAGCACTACAAAAATATGACCGAGGGAGTAAACGATGGACGGGGGCGCTGCACACGGCTAAGACAATGTTGTGTCCTTGTGTGGCGCCCCTCCCCATGTATATATAGGTGGGAGGGGAGGAGGCAGCCCCTAGGGCGCCCCAAGAGACCTAGTGGCAGCCCTAGGGCTCCTGCCTTGCCCTGCGCCCCCTTCCTTATATAACTGAGGGGGAAGGAAAGAGGGGGAGAGGGAAGGAAGGGGGAGTCCTACTCCACACTTTCCTTTCCCTTCCCCTCTTTCCTTCTCCTCTTAGGCCGACCTGATATGGGGGGCGCACCAGCCCCTTGTGGCTAGTGTGTTCCCTCTCTTGGACCATAAGGCTCATATATTTTGCCAGGGGTGCCCGGAACCCCTTCAGGTGACCCGATAAGTACCCGTACCCCCAAAACACTTCCGGTGTCTGAATAATATCGTCCTATAAATCAATCTTTACCTCTTGACCATTTCGAGACTCCTCGCCATGTCCGTGATCTCATTTGGAACTCTGAACAACATTCGGTCACCGAATCACATAACTCATATAATACTATATCGTCAACGAACGTTAAGCGTGCGGATCCTACGGGTTCGAGAACTATGTAGACATGACCGAGACACCTCTCCGGTCAATAACCAATAGAGGAACCTGGATGCCCATATTGTCTCCTACATATTCTACGAAGATCTTTATCGGTCGAACCGTAATGACAACATACGCAATTCCCTTTGTCCATCGGTATGTTACTTGCCCGAGATTCGATCGTCGGTATCTTCATACCTAGTTCAATCTCGTTACCAGCAAGTCTCTTTACTCGTTCCATAATACATCACCTCGTGACTAACTTCTTGGTCATTTGCTTGAAAGCTTATGATGTGTATTACCGAGAGGGCCCAGAGATACCTCTCCGATACTCGGAGTGACAAATCCTAATCTCGATCTATGCCAAATCGACAAACACCTTCGGAGATACCTGTGGAGCATCTTTATAATCACCCAGTTATGTTGTGATGTTTGACAGCACACAAGGCATTCCTCCGGTATCCGGGAGTTGCATAATCTCATAGTTGAAGGAATATGTATTTGACATGAAGAAAGTAATAGCAATAAAATTGAACGGTCATTATGCTAAGCTAACGGGTGGGTCTTGTCAATCACATCATTCTCCTAATGATGTGATCCCGTTATCAAATGAAAACACATGTCTATGGTTAGGAAACCTTAACCATCTTTGATCAACGAGCTAGTCTACTAGAGGCTTACTGGGGACACGATATTTGTTTATGTATTCACACATGTAGTTAGGTTTTCGATCAATACAATTATAGCATGAATAATAAACCTTTATCATGAATAAGGAAATTTAAAATAAAAACTTTATTATGGCCTCTAGGGCATATTTCCTTCAACTTCAACATCTCTAACAATCCCAATTGGTGAGCTAGTATCTCTATTGGCAAGCTTAATAGTAATATCAATATCTTCTATCTCAGTAGGTGCAATATCATTCATAATCTCTTGATATAAAGTAAAAGGAATTGCACTCACACTAGCACCTAGATCACATAAGCCATGATAGCAATGATCTCCTATCTTAACAGAAACAATAGGCATGCCAACAATAGGTCTATGTTTGTCTTTATTATCGGGTCTAGCAATTCTAGCAGCTTCATCACAGAAATAAATAACATGCCCATCAATATTATTGACCAAGAGATCTTTAACCAAAGCAATACTAGGTTCAACTTTAATTTGTTCAGGAGTGTAGGTGTTCTAGTATAACTCTTACAAACCACAAATGAAGCTTTGGGATGATCTTTTATCCTATTAGGGAAAGGTGGTTTCTCAATATAAGTAGTAGGAATAACAGGATCAACATTATAAGTAATAGTTTCGTCTTCGTCTTTAATAGGTTCTACTAATTTCACTTCAATGGATGATGTTAGTTAAACCACTTCTCCTTGGGGAGGTCAACATGAGTAGCAAATGATTCACAAAAAGAAGCTACTATCTCAGAGTCAAGTCCATATTTAGTGCTAAATTCACGAAAATCATCGGTATCCATGAAAGATTTAAGACAATCAAACTTAAGCTTTATACCTGACTCCTTACCTTCACTGGTACCGTATCATGCTATACAAATGGTTTTTAACCCCTTTCCGCGATGACATTTGGAACCGTCGCCAAGTGAGTGTGGGCGATAGGGGGGTCCTTCCCACACGACACAGAAACCGTCGGGGATGGGCGAGCGGCTACTGACGATCGCCATAGAATAAACGTATGAGAAGCCGCCCCAGTCCCACACGTTACATCTTGACGTTACATTTCTGACCAGAGAGACATCCCAAATGATTTCGCCGCTATAGTCATGCAAAAAAGGTGGACATCAACATTTAATCTACCGATATGTTTGTGATAGGTACGTTATCGCCCATGGTTCAAGCATGTAAAACGTGTGCAGTGCCTCTACTAATGCCAACGTGTCCATTTTCATAACTGTGTGCGATTGGTATTCTTGTCACACACGCAGACTGGTTTGAAACCGTGTGTGCGTCCGTTGGGCATCACAAACGTTTCACGTCAAAGAACCGTCTGTTCTTTATTTTTTATCGCACACGTTGTTTTCTTTCTAACCGTGTGCACATTATTTTATTCGCTCCTATATATTTTTATTTTCCCCTGTAATTTATTATTCGAATTGGAAATTTTGAAATATGAAACATGCAATTCAAATTCTCAGCAGAATGGTTCAACAACGAATCCATAAATAAAATTGTTAGTACAATATGTTCAGTAATTACAGGATTAGACAGCAATTAACTATGATGAACCACAATATTTAGAGGCGGTAAAGGTGAAGAGACAAGTGTAAATCATTTTGACTGCTGATGATGTTGAGGAAGCAGAATGCCCATAATATGCCTTCCTGCATGCCATAGGAACGAACAACTTTTGTCCAACCCCTTATGACGATCGCCCACCCATCCTTCACCGCCTTCAGGAAGACTTCTAGAGCATTATCATGCTAGCATGAATAATATATTTTAACCTTAGTTTCCTCCGCTCCGGTCATGTAGTTTGCAAGGTAATCATCCGTAAATAGCTTCGGAAACCACTGAAAAGAGAAAAATATCAGATACTGAGGTATAATAGAGTAACTTGTTGTAGGCAGGGGAAAAGGCAACACATTACTTACCATCCTAAAGTTCACTGTTTTCTTGGACAAAGTGTAAATAAAGAGCTTAATTCCCATCACCCGTTTCTTTCGCCTAACAATCTTTCTTAGTTTCCTCACTTGACGCTTGTTCATGAATATCATATTGCCCCATACGCAAAAGGGATCAAAGCATGGATCAGTACCGCTCATATATGTACCTACAAGCAACCAGTAAATGTTAGAAGCTAAACTAAGATTGCACAAATGATGTAAAATACAACTGCCTACATTCCTAAGTACACGTATTTTTAGAGATTTCAATATGATCTACATACAAATGTATATAGAATTACAGATATAGTTTAGATTAGAATCTAGATTCACTCATTTTGCTCCTTATGTAGTCTATATTGGAATCTCTAAAAATACTTATATTTATGAACAAATAGTGTATAAGACATGGGATGCATCTAACCTCGACGGCAAACAATGACATCACCCATTGTAGCCCTGTGTAAGTACATGGAAAGCCAATGTGAACTATAACAGGGTTAACATCCACCAAAAATAGCAAATGGTAATAAAATGGCAGCATCTGTAGTGATATCTTCATTGGGAAAGAGTAGCACGGTAGCAATGGGATGAATTAAAAAATGGATACAACTTTTAATTGCAACAGGCTTAACAGCATCCTAAGTCATATTTTGTAAGTTTGTAGCCATTGAAATACAACTGTTTAAAAATGGATACAATTGTTAATTACAACAGGCTTAATGGCCATTGAAACCAGTACTAATAAAAATGCAATTGGTAGAGTCAAACATCACAAGGCAGGTGTTGCCAGAGCAAAGAATGGACCAGTTGTCTATAAAAAGGTAAGGAAAATAGCTAAAATGTGTTAGGCATGTTTACTACAACATGCTTAATACATCGATCGTACAAAACATATCCATTAATTACAACTGGTATTGGTAAGATTGAACTGGTGAGTTCATACTTGGAAAGTCCCGAGAGGTAGTTCCTGGGCTAGATCCCGCCCAAAGTCAGCGGCGGCAGAGGTACTTCATCTTGACTAGATCCCGCCCAAAGTCAGCGGCGGCAGAGGCAAGCTCTTCCTCCGGGCCGAAGCGTGGATCCGTGTCACCGACATGTGTACCTACAAGAAGCAAGTAAATGTCAGAAGCCAAACTGCAATTACACAAATGATGTAAAATACTGTAAGACATGGGATGCAGCTAACCTCGACGGCAAACAATAGCATCGCCTGTTATGGCCCTGCAAAGTACATGGAAAGGCATGTTAAGTAAAAAATGGTTAGCATCCACCAAAAATAGTAAATGGGCAGCATCGCTAGTATATCTTCATTGCGGATAGGAGCATGGTAGCAAAGGGACAGATTAAAAATGGATACAAATGTTAATTGCAACAGGCTTAACAGCATCCTGAGTCATGTTTTGTAAGTTTGTAGCCATTGAAATACAACTGTTTAAAAATTGATTCAACTATTTATTGCAATAGGCTTAATAGCCATTGAAACCGGTACTGATAAAAATACAATTGGCAGAGTTACACATCACATGGAAGGTGTTGCCAGAGCAGAGAATGGCCCAATTGTCTATAAAAAAGTAGGGAAAGTAGCTAAAACGTGTTAGGCATGTTTACTACAACATGCTTAATACATCAACCATACAAAACATAGCCATTAATTGCAACTGGTATTGGTAAGATCAAACTGGTGAGTACATACTTGGTAAGTACTGAGAGATAGTTGTTGGGGCACTTCATGTTGGCCAGAGCCTGCCCAAAGTTAGCGGCGGTGGAGGCGAGTTGTTCCTCCGGGTCCAAGCAACGGATCAGTGCCATTGACATGTGTACCTACAGGCAACCAGTAAATGGTAGAAGTTAAACTGCAATTGCACAAATGATGTGAAATATTGTAAGACATGGGATGCAACTAACCTCGACGGCAAACAACAGCATCGGATGTTATGACCCTGCGCAAGTACATGGACAGGCATGTTAAGTACAACAGGGTTAGCATCCACCAAAAATAGCAAATGGACAGCATCTCTAGTGATATCCTGAGTCATGTATTGTAAGTTTGTTGCTGGTATTGGTGAAATTGAGTTGGACAGTCAATACTTGAACATCACATAGTGTGTAGTACTAGAATAAACAAGGCACGAACATACTTAATACATCAACCATACAAAACATAGCCATTGCAAGTGGTATTGGTAAGATTTAGTTGGTTAAATCATACCTGTTAAGTCCTGGGGGTAGTCGCTGGGGCACTTCATCTGGGCCAAATCCTGCACCATGTCGGCGGCGCGGAGGCGAGGTGTTCCTCTGGGTCAACACGCACAACGGCCATCGCGCCATGGACCGCCATCGGCTCCTTGACCTCCATGTGATATGTGGTTGGGCTTGCGTGGTGATGCTCTAGAAGTAGGGGCGGTGGGCATTTGGAGGCATGAGCATGTTTTGCAGGAGCCATTTAAGCAATCAGGCCGGGGCTGTGATAGAGATTAGTGCATTACCTGATTGGATCCGAGCAGAACATAGATGTGGTTGAAGTTGTGGTTGCAGCGGTGGTAGTTGGAGCTGCCGGTAGGGGCGGGGGGGAGGGGGAGATACTGAGGAAATTTGATGGGTGGGGATGTGGTTGGAGGAATAAATTTTGAAATCGCGCGCCTAATGAAAATTTCGCTGCGAAACTTGAAAATTGGGCGAGGGAAACACACAACACAGACGAAGCGCGTAAAATACTCGTGTGCGAGAAAAGAGAAAATTGGCGGATCCCGTCTCCAAAAAAAATGTACATGTGTAGTTGATTTTTTCGGTCAATGGTACGCCTGGTTTATTAGGAAACATCACACGGGTAACTGACTTATGGATCATTAACGCAAAAAAGCACACGGGTATGCCATATAAACCGTGTGTTTTGTGATCTTCTAATGATTCTTACATCTATCAGCATCTCCGGCGGTGTACCGGGATATGCAATGAACCAAGAGTGACATGTATGAAAGAATTATGAATGGTGGCTTTGCCACAAATACTATGTCAACTACATGATCATGCTAAGCAATATGACAATGATGAATGTGTCATGATGAACGGAATGGTGGAAAGTTGCATGGCAATATATCTCGGAATGGTTATGGAAATTCCATAATAGGTAGGTGTGGTGGCTGTTTTGAGGAAGATATAAGGAGGTTTATGTGTGAAAGAGCGTATCATATCACGGGGTTTGGATGCACCAACGAAGTTTGCACCAACTCTCAATGTGAGAAAGGGCAATGCACGGTAATGAAGAGGCTAGCAATGATGGAAGGGTGAGAGTGCATATAATCCATGGACTCAACATTAGTCATAAAGAACTCACCTACTTATTGCAAAAATCTACAAGTCATCAAAAACCAAAGCACTACACGCATGCTCCTAGGGGGATAGATTGGTAGGAAAAGACCATCGCTCGTCCCCGACCGCCACTCATAAGGAAGACAATCAAATAACACCTCATGTTTCAAATTTGTTACACAACGTTTACCATACGTGCATGCTACGGGACTTGCAAACTTCAACACAAGCATTTCTCAAATTCACAACTACTCAACTATCACGACTTTGATATTATTACCTCCATATCTCAAAACAATCATCAAGCATCAAACTTCTCTTAGTATTCAAAACACTCATAAGAAAAATTTATTCATCTTGAACACCTAACATATTAGGATTATTTAAGAAAATTACCATGCTACTTAAGACTCTCAAAATAATCTAAGTGAAGCATGAGATATCAATAGTTTCTATAAAAACAAATCCACCACCGTGCTCTAAAAGATATAAGTGAAGTACTAGAGCAAAACTATATAACTCAAATGGTATAAGTGAAGCACATAGAGTATTCTAACAAATTCCAAATCATGTATGTCTCTCTCAAAAGGTGTGTACAGCAAGGATGATTGTGGTAAACTAACAAAGAAAGACTCAAATAATACAAGACGCTCCAAGCAAAACACATATCATGTGGTGAATAAAAATATAGCTCCAAGTAAAGTTACCGATAGAAGTAGACGAAAAGAGGGGATGCCTTCCGGGGCATTCCCAAGCTTTGGCTTTTAGGTGTCCTTAGATTATCTTGGGGGTGCCATGGGAATCCCCAAGCTTAGGCTCTTGCCACTCCTTGTTCCATAATCCATCAAATCTTTACCCAAAACTTGAAAACTTCACAACACAAAACTTAAAGTAGAAAATCTCGTGAGCTCCGTTAGTGAAAGAAAACAAAAGACCACTTCAAGGTACTGTAATGAACTCATTATTTTTTTATATTGGTGTTAAACCTACTGTATTACAACTTCTATATGGTTTATAAACTATTTTACTAGCCATAGATTCATCAAAATAAGCAAAGAACACACGAAAAACAGAATCTGTCAAAAACAGAATAGTCTGTACTAATCTGTAGCTAGCGCAAGATCTGGAACCCCAAAAATTCTAAAATAAATTGCTGGACGTGAGGAATTTATCTATTAATCGTATGAAAAAATAACTAACTAAATAGCACTTTCCAATAAAAATGGCAGCAGTTCTCGTGAGCGCTAAAGTTTCTGTTTTTTACAACAAGTGTAACAAGACTTTCCCCAAGTCTTCCCAACGGTTCTACTTGGCACAAACACTAATTAAACACAAAAAACACAACCTAAACAGAGGCTAGATAAATTATTTATTACTAAACAAGAGCAAAAATCAAGGAATAAAAATAAAATTTGGTTGCCTCCCAACAAGCGCTATCGTTTAACGCCCCTAGCTAGGCACAAAAAGCAAGGATAGATCTAGGTATTGCCATCTTTGGTTTTCAACTTTTTAGCGGAATCAAGCTCGAATCCCGGAGGTTCTTTACGTTTCCCTACATATTCTGAAATTTTTAGATCTAACGAATCAACCGCTTATTGCAAAGGGTAATCAACATATTCATGCGGTGGAGATTCCCGCTAACGCTTTTAAGAGGTTCAAGAGACTTTTGTAAAATCTTGGTTACTTCGCAAATTTTCTCAAAAACTTGTGTTTCCTCTTGGGTCTGATGAGGCCCCTTTGGTTGAGGTAGAGTTCCTACTATACCTTCTATAATTTCATGCGCAATACTAGGATCAAGTTCAATAAAATTGCCTTTGGCAACGCAATCCAAAAGTTGTCTATGAGACATATTTAATCCAACATAGAAGTTGTGAAGCAAAATTCTAAAATTCACCTCTAGGGTACAATTACAATAAGATTCCATCATTCTAAACCAAGCATCTTTTAGATTTTCTCCCTCCCTTTGCTTAAAATTTAGAATTTCATTCTCGGGAGACAACCGAGAAGATAAGGGGCTAGCCATAACGACAAGCAAACGGAAAAGAGGCGAACAGAAAAAGAGAGGTAGGATAGAGAGAGAGAGAGGGTGAATAAAACGGCAAGGGTGAAGTGGGGGAGAGGAAAACGAGAAGCAAATGGCAAATAATGTAATGCGGGAGATAGGGATTGTGATGGGTACTTGGTATATTGACTTTTGCGTACACTCCCCGGCAACGGCGCCAGAAATGGCTCGTTGTCGGGAGTCAGATCTTGACTTGTGCGAACCTTGCCGGCAACGGTGCTAGATATCCTTCTTGCTACCTCTTGAGCACTGCGTTGGTTTTTCCCCAAAGAGGAAGGGATGATGCAGCAGAGTAGCGTAAGTATTTCCCTCAGTTTTTGAGAATCAAGGTATCAATCCAGTAGGAGGCTACGCGCGAGTCCCTCGTACATGCACACAACAAATAAATCCTTGCAACCAACGCGATAAGGGGTTGTCAATCCCTACACGGCCACTTACGAGAGTGAGATCTGATAGATATGATAAGATAATATTTTTGGTATTTTTATGATAAAGATGCAAAGTAGAATAAAAGCAAAGTTAATAACTAAGTATTGGAAGATTAATATGATGAATATAGACCCGGGGGCCATAGGTTTCACTAGTGGCTTCTCTCAGGAGCATAAGTATTCTACGGTGGGTGAACAAATTATTGTTGAGCAATTGACAGAATTGAGCATAGTTATGAGAATATCTAGGCATGATCATGTATATAGGCATCACGTCCGAGACAAGTAGACCGACTCATGCCTGCATCTACTACTATTACTCCACTCATCGACCGCTATCCAGCATGCATCTAGAGTATTAAGTTAATGAAAACAGAGTAACGCCTTAAGCAAGATGACATGATGTAGAGGGATAAACTCATGCAATATGATGAAAACCCCATCTTGTTATCCTCGATGGCAACAATACAATACGTGCCTTGTTGCCCCTACTGTCACTTGGAAAGGACACCGCAACATTGAACCCAAAGCTAAGCACTTCTCCCATTGCAAGAAAGATCAATCTAGTAGGCCAAACCAAACTGATAATTTGAAGAGACTTGCAAAGATAACCAATCATACATAAAAGAATTCAGAGAAGATTCAAATATTGTTCATAGATAGACTTGATCATAAACCCACAATTCATCAGTCTCAACAAACACACCGCAAAAAGAAGATTACATTGAATAGATCTCCACAAGAGAGGGGGAGAACATTGTATTGAGATCCAAAAAGAGAGAAGAAGCCATCTAGCTAATAACTATGGACCCGTAGGTCTGAGGTGAACTACTCACACTTCATCGGAGGGGCTATGGTGATGATGTAGAAGCCCTCCATGATGGATAACCCCTCCAGCGGAGCTCCGGAACAGGCCCCAAGATGGGATCTCGTGGATACAAAATGTTTTGGCGGTGGAATTAGGGTTTTGGCTCCGTATCTGATCATTTGGGGGTACCTAGGTATATATAGGAGGAAGGAGTACGTCGGTGGAGCAATAGGGGCCCCACGAGGGTGGAGGGCGTGCCTGGGGGGGTAGGCGCGCCCCCCTACCTCGTGGCCTCCTCTTTTGTGTCTTGACGTAGGGTCCAAATCTCCTGGATCATGTTCGGTGAGAAAATCACGTTCCCGAAGGATTTATTCCGTTTGGACTCCGTTTGATATTCCTTTTCTTCGAAACCCTGAAATAGGCAAAAAACAGCAATTCTGGGCTGGGCCTCCGGTTAATAGGTTAGTCCCAAAAATAATATAAAAGTGGATAATAAAGCCCAATAATGTCCAAAACAGTAGATAATATAGCATGGAGCAATCAAAAATTATAGATACGTTGGAGACGTATCAGGACACGACCACTAAGATAAGCCATAGGTCACTCTTCTCTACTCATTTCTGACTCTTCTCCACTTTCCACTCTATAGATGGCGGACCCAAGGAACAAGCTTTCTCAACCGGATGAAGACACTCCATTTGGACGACACTTGAAGGAGGCCACTAGATACCTGAACATCGGAATACCAAGCTTCACCCGGACCTACACCGCCACTCTACCTAAAGAAGAGCGCTGGACCATTCGAGTACATGTTCTAGGAAGAATATTCATACCAGTGACTGAGCCCATAGAGTTTTCCTTTGATGCACCAACCTAGAGTCTAGGAAAGAGCATGGCATCTCACATCACCATGGGACCGGCGAAGTTTACCGCAGGGATCTTAAGGACAACATCTACCAGATATGTGGGCGCCGAGATGAGCATGGGAGATGACCAACACCAGGAGGGACAAGTCCATTGCGGCCTACATCCAGGAGTTAAACCAGCACATTCATCCTCAGGAGAACCAGATGTGCGCCAGCATGATAGACCGGAAGAAGGTGATGACCAAGAACATGGAGCTAGAAGAGGAACTCAAGTCTACACGCGATGGATATGAGGAGGAAAACACAGTGCTACTGGAGAAGAATGAAGATCTGAAGAAGAAGCTAGGAGTATTCATGGGAGACCCCACGCCAGGAGGAAATGACGACCATCCCTAGGACTATATCATCATTGACGACACTGATTTCGACTCTGATAATGATGATGACTATGAAGACGAAGCTGGAGCGGATATCATGGAATCTTCTTCCGATCAAAATTCCTAGATAACCACCATATTATCAGTAGTATTCCCCCATGTATATAGTAGTAGTTCGAGCACTTTGTAACGGTAGTTAGATCGTTGTATGCCCTTGTTTGAATTGAGTGGTGTGATATGTTTGTGTTTGTCTCATGTGCATATGGGTAGTGCTTTCTCTCTAGACCTCACTCTATTCTAATATCTCCCCTCTAAACCCATCAGATGCCTCCGAGACGTGACCCCGGATTTGTCTTCCCACCGGAGCTCACTCAGCTGATCCAACAGCAGAATGCCTTGATGCAGCTACTAGTCCAGAATCAAGGCAGCAACAACAACAACAACAACAACAACAACAACAACAACAACAACAACAACAACAACAACAACAATAACAACAACAACCCACCGCCACCACCAGTTAACAACTTATCCCATTTCTTGAGGTTGAATCCACCGGTGTTTTTCTGTAGCACCGAGCCGATTGTTGCTGATGACTGGCTCCGCGGGATTGGAAGGGAGTTGACCACCACAGGTTGCACAGATGCTGAGAAGGTGCGCTTTGCCGCACATCAGTTGGATGGACCAGCAGCCTCATGGTGGGAAAATTACACACCCACTTTTCCCATAACCAATGTCATTTGGGATCAGTTCCAACAAGCTTTTCATACCGCACATGTCTCAACTGGAGCTATGAGCATGAAGAAGCGTGAGTTTCACAACTTACGCCAGGGAAATCGTACTGTGGGGCAGTACCTGGATGAGTTTAGTAGGTTAGCCTGCTATGCCCCAGATGATGTGGCCACAGATGCCGCGAAGCAGGAGAAGTTTATGGAATGGTTGAATGATGAGATGAGTATGTAGTTTATGGTGGCAACATTCAATAACTACCAGGATTTGGTGAAGGAAATATGCCCTAGAGGCAATAATAAAGTTATTATATATTTCCTTATATCATGATAAATGTTTATTATTCATGCTAGAATTGTATTAACCGGAAACATAATACATGTGTGAATACATAGACAAACATAGTGTCACTAGTATGCCTCTACTTGACTAGCTCATTGATTAAAGATGGTTATGTTTCCTAACCATAGACATGAGTTGTCATTTGATTAACGGGATCACATCATTAGGAGAATGATGTGATTAACTTGACCCATTCCGTTAGCATAGCACTTGATCGTTTAATTTGTTGCTATTGCTTTCTTCATGACTTGTACATGTTCCTATGACTATGAGATTATGCAACTCCCATTTACTAGAGGAACACTTTGTGTGCCACCAAACGTCACAACGTAACTGGGTAATTATAAAGGTGCTCTACAGGTGTCTCCGAAGGTACTTGTTGGGTTGGCGTATTTCGAGATTAGGATTTGTCACTCCGATTGTCGGAGAGGTATCTCTGGGCCCTCTCGGTAATGCACATCACCTAAAGCCTTGCAAGCATTGCAACTAATGAGTTAGTTACGAGATGATGTATTACGGAATGAGTAAAGAGACTTGCCGGTAATGAGATTGAACTAGGAATTGAGATACCGACGATCGAATCTCGGGGAAGTAACATACCGATGACAAAGGGAACAACGTATGTTGTTATGCGGTCTGACCGATAAAGATCTTCGTAGAATATGTGGGAGCCAATATGAGCATCCAAGTTCCACTATTGGTTATTGACCGGAGACGTGTCTCGGTCATGTCTACATTGTTCTCGAACCCGTAGGGTCCGCACGCTTAAGGTTTCGATGACAGTTATATTATGAGTTTATGAGTTTTGATGTACCGAAGAAGTTCGGAGTCCCGGATGAGATCGGGGACATGACGAGGAGTCTCGAAATGGTCGAGATGTAAAGATCGATATATTGGACGACTATATTCGGACATCGGAAAGGTTCTGAATGATTCGGGTATTTTTTAGAGTACTGAAGAGTTACGGGAATACGTATTGGGCCTTATTGGGCCATACGGGAAAGAAGGAAAAGGGCCTCAAGGGTGGCCGCACCCCTCCCCTTGGTCTGGTCCGAATTGGACTAGGGAAGGGGGGCGCCCCCTTCCTTCCTTCTCCTTTTCCCTTCCCTTTCCTTCCCTTCTACTCCTACTACTTGGAAGGGCTCCTAGTTCTACTAGGAAAAGGGGAATCCTACTCCCGGTGGGAGTAGGACTCCCCTAGGGCGCGCCATAGAGAGGGCCGGCCCCTCCCCTCCTCCACTCCTTTATATACGTGGCCAGGGGGCACCCCATAGACACACAAGTTGATCTTCGTGATCGTTCTCTTAGCCGTGTGCGGTGCCCCCCTCCACCATAACCCTCGATAATATTGTAGCGGTGCTTAGGCGAAGCCCTGCGACGGTAGAACATCAAGATCGTCACCACGCCATCGTGCTGACGGAACTCTTCCCCGACACTTTGCTGGATCGGAGTCCGGGGATCGTCATCGAGCTGAACGTGTGCTAGAACTCGGAGGTGCCGTAGTTTCAGTGCTTGATCGGTCGGGCCGTGAAGACGTACGACTACATCAACCACGTTGTGCTAACGCTTCCGCTTCTGGTCTACGAGGGTACGTAGACAACACTCTCCCCTCTTGTTGATATTCATCACCATGATCTTGCGTGTGCGTAGGAATTTTTTTGAAATTACTACGTTCCCCAACATTTGGTAGATAGGTCTCTCACTAAATTATCAAAGTATAAGTGTTCTCCCTGAGTATGCACCATTGCGAAAGTTCTTCGTGCTGAGATACCATGTGATGATCGGGTGTGATAGGCTCTACGTTCAAATACAACGGGTGCAAAATAGTTGCACACGCGGAATACTCAGGTTTAACTTGACGAGCCTAGCATATAACAGATATGGCCTCGGAACACGGAGACCGAAAGGTCGAGCGTGAATCATATAGTAGATATGATCAACATATTGATGTTCACCATTGATACTACTCCATCTCACGTGATGATCGAACATGGTTTAGTTGATTTGGATCACGTGATCACTTTGATGATTAGAGGGATGTTTATCTAAGTGGGAGTTCTTAAGTAATATGATTAATTGAACTTTAATTTATCATGAACTTAGTCCTGGTAGTATTAGCATATCTATGTTGTAGATCAATAGCTCGCGTTTAGCTCCCCTGTTTTATTTTTGATATGTTCCTAGAGAAAACTAAGTTGAAAGATGTTAGTAGCAATGATGCGGATTGGATCCATGATCTGAGGTTTATCCTCATTGCTGCACAGAAGAATTATGTCTTTGATGCACCGCTAGGTGACAAACCTATTGCAGGAGTAGATGCAGATGTTATGAACATTTGGCTAGCTCAATATGATGACTACTTGATAGTTTAGTGCATCATGCTTAAACGGCTTAGAATCGGGACTTCAAAGACGTTTTGAATGTCATGGACCATATGAGATGTTCCAGGAGTTGAAGTTAATATTTCAAGCAAATACCCGAGTTGAGAGATATGAAGTCTCCAACAAGTTCTATAGCTAAAAGATGGAGGAGAATAGCTCAAGCAGTGAGCATGTGCTCAGATTGTCTGGGTACTACAATCGCTTGAATCAAGTGGGAGTTAATCTTCCAAATAAAATAGTGATTGACAGAATTCTCTAGTCACCATCACCAAGTTAGTAGAACTTCGTGATGAACTATAATATGCAAGGGATAACGGAAACGATTCCAAGCTCTTCATGATGCTGAAATCAACGAAGGTAGAAATCAAGAAAAGCATCAAGTGTTGATGGTAAACAAAACCACTAGTTTCAAGTAAAGGGACAAAGGGAAGAAAGGGGAACTTCAAGAAGAACGGCAAGCAAGTTGCTACTCAAGTGAAAACCCCAAGTCTGGACCTAAGCCTGAAACTGAGTGCTTCTACTGCAAAGGGACTGGTCACTAGAAGCGGAACTACCCCAAGTATTTGGCGGATAAGAAGGATGGCAAAGTGAACAAAGGTATATGTGATATACATGTTATTGATGCATACCTTACTAATGCTCGCAGTAGTACCTGGGTATTTGATACTGGTTCTGTTGCTAACATTTGCAACTCGAAACAGGGGCTACGGATCATGCGAAGATTGGCTAAGGATGAGGTGACGATGCATGTGGGAAATGGTTCCAAAGTCGACGTGATCGCGGTCGGCACGCTACCTCTACATCTACCTTCGGTATTAGTATTAGACCTAAATAATTGTTATTTGGTGCCAGCGTTGAGCATGAACATTATATCTGGATCTTGTTTGATGCGAGACGATTATTCATTTAAATCAGAGAATAATGGTTGTTCTATTTATATGAGTAATATCTTTTATGGGCATGCACCCTTGAAGAGTGGTCTATTTTTGATGAATCTCGATAGTAGTGATACACATATTCATAATGTTGAAGCCAAAAGATGCAGAGTTGATAATGATAGTGCAACTTATTTGTGGCACTGCCGTTTAGGTCATATCGGTATAAAGCGCATGAAGAAACTCCATACTAATGGGCTTTTAGAACCACTTGATTATGAATCACTTGGTACTTGCGAACCGTGCCTCATGGGTAAGATGACTAAAACGCCGTTCTCTGATACTATGGAGAGAGCAACGGATTTGTTGGAAATCATACATACAGATGTATGTGGTCCAATGAATGTTGAGGCTCGTGGCGGATATCATTATTTTCTCACCTTCACAGATGATTTAAGCAGATATGGGTATATCTACTTAATGAAACATAAGTCTGAAACATTTGAAAAGTTTAAAGAATTTCAGAGTGAAGTTGAAAATCATCGTAACAAGAAAATAAAGTTTCTACGATCTGATCGTGGAGGAGAATATTTGAGTTATGAGTTTGGTCTACATTTGAAACAATGCGGAATAGTTTCGCAACTCACGCCACCCGGAACACCACAGCATAATGGTGTGTCCGTACGTCGTAATCATACTTTATTATATATGGTGATATCTATGATGTCTCTTACTAATTTACCGTTATCATTTTGGGGTTATGCATTAGAGACAGCTGCATTCACGTTAAATAGGGCACCATCTAAATCTGTTGAGACGACACCGTATTAACTATGGTTTGGTAAGAAACCTGAGCTGTCGTTCCATAAAGTTTGAGGTTGCAATGCTTATGTGAAAAAGTTTCAACCTGATAAGCTCTAACCCAAATCGGAGAAGTGCGTCTTCATAGGATACCCAAAAGAAAATGTTGGGTACACCTTCTATCACAGATCCGAAGACAATATATTCGTTGCTTTGAATTGATCCTTTCTAGAAAAGGAGTTTCTCTCGAAAGAAGTGAGTGGGAGGAAAGTAGAACTTGATGAGGTAACTGTACCTGCTCCCTTATTGGAAAGTAGTTCATCACAGAAATCTATTCCTGTGACTACTACACCGATTAGTGAGGAAGCTAATGATGATGATCATGTAACTTCAGATCAAGTTACTACCGAACCTCGTAGGTAAACCAGAGTGAGATCCGCACCAGAGTGGTAAAGTAATCTTGTTCTGGAGGTCATGTTACTTGACCATGATGAGCCTACGAACTATGAGGAAGCGATGATGAGCCCAGATTCCGCGAAATGTCTTGAGGCCATGAAATGTGAGATGAGATCCATGTATGAGAACAAAGTATGGACTTTGATTGACTTGCCCAATGATTGGTGAGCGATTGATATTAAATGGATCTTCAAGAGGAAGACGGATGCTGATAGTAGTGTTACTATCTACAAAGCTAGAATTGTCGCAAAAAGGTTTTTGACAAGTTCAAGGTATTGACTATGATGAGAGTTTCTCACTCATATCTATGCTTAAGTCTGTCCGAATCATGTTAGCAAATGCCGCATTTTATGAAATCTAGCAAATGAATAAACAAAACTGCATTCCTTAATGGATTTATTAAAAAAGAGTTGTATATGATGCAACCAGAAGGTTTTGTCAATCCTAAAGGTACTAACAAAATATGCAAGCTCCAGTGATCCATCTATGGACTGGTGCAAGCATCTCAGAGTTGGAATATACGCTTTGATAAGTTGATCAAGCATATAGTTTTATACAGACTTGCGGTGAAGCCTGTATTTACAAGAAAGTGAGTGGGAGCACTACATCATTTCTGGTAAGTATATGTGAAAGACACATTGTTGATCGGAGATAATGTAGAATTATTCTGCAAAGCATAAAGGAATATTTGAAAGGAGTTTTTCAAAGAAAGACCTCGGTGAAGCTGCTTACGTATTGAGCATCAAGATCTATAGAGATAGATCAAGATGCTTGATAAGTTTTTTCAATGAGTACATACCTTGACAAGATTTTGAAGTAGTTCAAAATAGAACAGTCAAAGAAGAAGTTCTTGCCTGTGTTACAAGGTGTAAAGTTGAGTAAGACTCAAAACCCGACCACGGCAGAAGATAGAGAGAGAGTGAAAGTCATTCCCTATGCCTCAGCCATAGGTTCTATAAAGTATGCCATGCTGTGTACCAGACTTATTGTATACCCTGTCCTGAGTTTGGCAAAGGAGTACAATAGTGATCTAGGAGTAGATCACTGGACATTGGTCAAAATTATCCTTAGTGGAATAAGGATATGTTTCTCGATTATGGAAGTGACAAAAGGTTCGTCGTAAAGGGTTACGTCGATGCAAATTTTGACACTGATCCAGATCACTCTAAATCTCGATCTGGATACATATTGAAAGTGGGAGCAATTAGCTAGAGTAGCTTTGTGCAAAGCATTGTTGACATAGAAATTTGCAAAATACTTACGGATCTGAATGTGGCAGACCCGTTGACTAAAATTCTCTCACAAGCAAAACATGATCACACCTCAGTACTCTTTGGGTGTTAATCATATAGCGATGTGAACTAGATTATTGACTCTAGTAAACCCTTTGGGTTTTTGTAAGTGCATCTAGTGCCATCCCTAGTTGGTTTTGGAGTATTGACGACAAACCTAGTTGAGGGACTAATGTGTTTGTGAGAATTGCAGGATAACACAGGTAGAAGTCCCTCATTGATTCGGTTTTCCTACCAGAGATGACCCCTAAAAATGTATGAAGACATTGAAGTCAAAGGTGGTATATGAAGATATTCACATTGAAGACTATGACCAGAGAAGACACCACATGAAGCCTATGGAGCTCGAAGACTTAGATCTTTCGTAGTTCTTTTTCTTTTGTGTTGAGTCATAGGAACCACCGTACTGTTAAGTGGGGTCCAAGAGAACCAGTCAGAATGACTGAAGTGATGCCTAACCAAAACCTATGTCTTCGAGTGAAGACTATGAGAGTGAATCTTGTCCAGAGTCGGACAAGTCAGCTTTGCTTGTAGCCCAATTAAAGTTGCTATGTGAGTTTGAAATCTGACCGTTGGAACACGTGTCAGTTCCTTAGTGACCCAGGGTCATTTCGGACAAATCAGGTCGGGTTTCCAAGTGGCTATAAATAGCCCACCCCCTACAACCATAAACGGTTGGCTGCTCAGATTGAGAGTACGGCTTTTGTCGTTTGAGAGCAACCCACCTCGAAGCCTTTGAGAGAGAATTCCTTGCGAGGATAAAGCCCTAACCACCCAGAGCCAAAGAGAATTAGGCATCACTTAAGTCTTCTTGTCTGTGTGATCTGAAGACTTATTACACTTGAGGACTGTGCATCCTCTAGCCGGTTAGGCATCGCGTTCTGAGCATCCAAGAGACATTGTGGATTGCCGGTGAACGAAGTCTGTGAAGGTTTGGGAGTCTACCTTGAAGACTTACCAGAGTGATTGGGCGAGGTCTGTGTGACCTTAGATCAAGGGGAATACGGTGAGGACTGGGTGTCCTGAGCTGCGTGTTCAGGACTGGGTGTCCGGGACTGTGTGTCCTAAGGTTTAAATACCTAGCCGCTCTAACCAGACGTACAGTTGTCACAGCAACTAGAACTGGTCCAACAAATCATTGTCTTCAACGAGTCACTGGTTTCATCTTCCCTTCCCTTTACTTACTGTTACTCCTTGCGAAGTCATTGTATGTTTGCACTATCTTTTGTCTTCACTGAGTGACTGCGTGTTCTGTCTGGCTTCACAATATCTTCCTACCTGATCCTTTCTACATTGCTGCTATTAGTCATTGTGCTTTCACTCTATTGAATACTTGACTATGGCCTGCCTAGTGTAGTCTACCTTCCGCTGCAGGGTATTAGGTTTATTTCTATCGTTTGTCTTCATAACTCCCACGTTTTGAAGACTTTCATAAAAATCGCCTATTCACCCCCTCCTTTAGTCGATATAACGCACTTTCAATTGGTATCAGAGCTAGGTGCTCCCTTGTTCTGTGTGATTCGGTTTAACCACCTGGAGTTTTAGCTATGTCGACTGCAGGGATAATTAAAGTCTCCGCTGTGTGCCCCATCTTCGATGGAACTGAATATCCCTACTGGAAGAATAAGATGCGCATGCATCTTGAAGCCATTGACATCGACCTATGGTATGTCATCGAGAATGGCGTTCCCAAGGCTGGAGAAGGTGTCACTGCTTCTGATGTCAAGAAATTCGTTCAACTGGACTCTACTGCCAAGAATATCATATGTGGTCATCTGACCAAAGGACAGTATGGCCATGTGAGTGCTTTGAAGACATCTAAGCTGGTCTAGGACTGGCTCTCCAAGGTCAATGAAGGCATCTCAACCCAGAGAGATCAGAGAATCAGTGTCCTTCGCAACCTCTTCAACCGCTTCAAGCGAAATGACAATGAGAATGTCCAGCACACATTTGACCGACTCACTGACATCACAAATGAGCTTAGGGCCCTCGGCGCTACTGAGATCACCAAACATGAAGTCGTCAAGACACTACTGAGATCACTTGATAGTTCATTCGACATCCTAGCCCTGATGATTCAAGAACGTCCTGATTTCAAGACACTCGATCCGTCTGACATACTTGAGAGGCTCAACACACATGAGTTTCAGCTTTCTGAGAAAAGAGATATCTACGGTCCAAACTATGGGCGAACTCGTGCCTTGAAGGCAAAAGCTGTCTCCTCATATGAAGAAGAATCTGATAGCAGTTCTGATGATCCTGAAGACATTGGAAGGGAACTTGCTATGCTTGTCAAGAAGTTCCAAAAATTCACCAAGAAGAAAGGCTTCAAAAAGTCTTCCCGATCAAGCTCAAGGAATGATGAAGCTTCTGCTCATGACTACAAGAAGAAAACATGTCACAAGTGCAAGAAACTTGGCCACTTCATCTCTGAGTGTCCACAGTGGGACCATGAGAACAAGAAGAAGAAGAAGAGCAAGGAATATGACTCTGACGACAAGAAGAAGAAGAAATACTCAAAGTCTTCTTCCAAGTCTTCCTCAAAGTCTTCATCACACAAGAAGAGCTCATCTGGCAAGGCAAGTGCATTTGTTGGCAAGGAAATGGATTCAGAGGAGGAGTCTGCTTCTGAGGAGGCGGAGGTGGAGTCTGAGGAGGAGTCCAATTCAGGCGTCGCAAGTCTGGCTACAGCATACGTTGCGAAGTCCATCTTCAACACTGAAGACAATGACTTCATCACCGACACCGATGCAAATGATAAGGACTACTCCGCTTCTACCTACTGCTTCATGGCACGCGGTGCCAAGGTAAACACACGCACTACTTACTATCAAACATCTAGTGACGATGACTCTGATTGTGGTTCAAAACCCAGCTACAAAACACTTGCTAAAATTGCAACTGAACAACAGAAAGCTATGGAACATATTCAAAAACTGTTAGACAGAAGCGATGATCTGTTAGGTGCTGAAATGACTCGATCTGAATCCTTAATTGAAGACATAAAAAATCTTCACGTTAAGTATCAGGAACTTGAAAGTCGTCATGAAACTCTCTCAACAACTCATGAAAAGCTTTCCTATGATTATCTTCAAAGGAAGCAATATCTTGAGAAATTGAGAGTAGCTCATGAAGATCTTCAAAAGGAAAACGAGTCACTTCGCGCCAAACATATCAGTTCCGCTCAGGAAGGATTTGAACCACCATGTCTTAAATGCATTGAGCGTGATAATGCTACTTCTGTTGCTGAATGTTCTACTACTACTACTATTGCAATATCTTCAACTGTTGATGTGGTAACTAACCCCTCTGATGAGGATACCACTGCTATTGCTGATGAGAATGCTAGGTTGAAGACATTGCTTGAAACAGGGATGTACAAAAGTCTTAAAGGGCATCAGACACTATGTGATGTCCTCAAAAAGCAGATTCTGAACCGAAACCCGAGGAAAGAGGGTGTTGGGTTCGTAAGGATGAATGCTGATGGCTCGTACTGGAAACCTGAGCAGTACCCCAAAACCATGTGGGTTGCTGCAAAGGAACCTTCAGCAGATCCATCCAATCTATCTGGCTTCACTTGTGCTAACCCCATTATCATTGATGAATCCTTTGATGCAAACTATATACTGTTTAAGAATCAGAATGGTGAAGTGTTTGCCAGGTACATTGGTACTAACTGCAGGAATGGACCGCCTATGAAGAAGATCTGGGTTCCGAAAAGGTGTCTGGAGAATCTTCCTGTGAATGTCATCATGACACCTCACGTGAAGAAGACAAACCTCAGACCAAAGGCTTCATACGGTCCAAAGGCTTCATACAGACAGAGGACTCACCTGAGTCGCACTAACGCAAATGTTTTGGAGGGAAACCATACTCAGGCATATGAATATGAGAGCGGTTCATCTAACCGCCATGTTCATAAGACCAAGAACTATTCTGCTTATTCTTATGAGTACTATTGTCCGCCTGCAAGACTATTTGCTAGGGCTTCAAAGCCAAAATTCTCAGATGCTGCACTTAGACTTATTGCTTCTAAGCCACCCTTGAAGATGTAGGTGGCTAAGAAAGCTTAACTCTCTTTTGCAGGGAAAGGTCTCCAGCAGAAAACCAAAATCGTCTGACGCTATTGCTGGAGACCTTAAACATCTTGTAGGGCGCAAGATCAAATGCCCGAATGGTTTTATTATGTACTTCGTTCCTGAATCGCTTGCTACTCTCCCTATTAGTCCTAATCTGGATCTAAGCTTTCATAACCCATTGGTTCGTCAAATGTTTTTGCTTCACAATGCTCTTGGTGAAGCCCATCCCCCTAACTGCACTGTAGGGTACGACACCAGTGTCTTCAGAATGGATTATTGATACTGGGTGTACAAATCACATGACTGGCAAAAGAAGCCTTCTTATGGACTCAACCTTACGTCCATCCGACAAGAGCCACATCACATTTGCTGACACTGGTAAAAGTAAGGTATTGGGTCTAGGTAGAGTTCCAATCTCAAGGGATCAACACATGGATAAAGTCATGCTTGTTGAATCCCTTGGCTTCAACTTAATGTATGTCTCAATGCTTTGCGATGTGAACATGATCGTAATATTTGGAAAATATCGTTGCCTTGTACTAATGGAATCTGACAAGTCTCTAGTATTTGAAGGGTATCGAAAAGATGACTTGTACGTGGTAGATTTCTCAGCGGACCACAACTTGCCGTATGTCTTCTAGCAAAAGCTTCAGAATGCTGGCTCTGGCATCGGAGGCTTGGGCATGCTGGCATGAGGAACCTCCACACCCTGGCAAAGAAGAAGCATGTCATAGGCATCGAGGGTGTCAAGTTCAAGAAAGATCACTTATGCGGTGCCTGTGAAGCAGGGAAGATGACGAGGGCCAAACATCCCTCGAAGACAATCATGACCACTACTCGACCCTTCGAACTGCTTCACATGGATCTTTTCGGTCCCACTCATTACTCAACTCTTACTACTACTGCTTGTCTCTATGGCTTTATCATTGTTGATGATTATTCTAGATATACTTGGGTGCACATAATCCTCTACAAGACTGAAGTGCAGGATGTCTTCAGACGCTTCGCCAATCGAGCTATGAACAATTATGGCACCAAGATAAAGCACATCAGAAGTGACAATGGCACTGAATTCAAGAACACTGGCCTTGACACATATCTTGATACCTTGGGCATCACACATGAATTCTCAGCCCGTACACGCCACAGCAGAATGGTGTCGTCGAACGCAAGAACAGAACACTCATTGAGATGGCCAGAACGATGCTAGATGAATACAAGACCCCAAGAAAATTCTGGCCTGAAGCCATTGACACTGCATGCCATACAATCAATCGTGTTTATCTGCACAAGCTTCTGAACAAAACATCTTATGAGCTCCTTACTGGCAAGAAGCCAAATGTCAGTTACTTCAGAGTATTTGGCGCAAGGTGCTGGATCAAGGACCCACATCACACCTCAAAGTTTGCACCAAAAGCACATGAGGGTTTTTATGCTTGGATATGGAAAGGATTCGCACTCCTACAGATTCTTCAATCTCTTTCATTACAAAGTGGTTGAAACAGTGGATGTGTGGTTCGATGAAACCAACGGTTCACAAAGAGAGCAACTGCCAAATGTGCTAGATGAAGTTCCATCCAGTGAATCAATCAAGCTAATGGGAACTGGAGAAATTATACCTTATGAAGCTCATCCTGAAGAAGAACTTATCATCTCAGCACCTGATCAACATGAAGACAATGCTCAGTCTGAAGACATTCCTTCTAACAACGACACTGATCAGCAAGAGCAAAGTCTTAGCCCTGTACATCCTCGCGTTGCCAATGAAGTGCAGATTGAAAGAATAATTGATAGCATCAATGCACCCGGTCCACTCACTTGTTCAAGGGCAACTCAGCTAGCAAATTTCTGTGGGCACTTCGCATTCATCTCAATAACAGAACCCAAGAAAGTTGAAGAAGCCTTCATGGAACCTGAATGGATTCAAACCATGCAAGAAGAGCTTCAACAGTTTGAGATGAATAATGTATGGGAACTGGTTAAGTGTCCTGATCCACGGAAGCACAATATAATAGGCACCAAATGGATATATCGCAACAAGCAAGATCAGCATGGTCAAGTTGTCAGAAACAAAGCTCGTCTCGTTGCTCAAGGATATACTCAAGTGGAAGGCGTTGACTTCGATGAAACATTTGCTCCTGTGGCTAGACTTGAAGCCATACGCATACTGCTGGCCTATGCAAATCATCATAACATACTTCTATATCAAATGGATGTGAATAGTGCTTTTCTCAATGGCAAGATTGAAGAAGAAGTGGATATTGCACAACCACCTGGCTTTGAAGATCCAAAACATCCTAAGATGGTATACAAGCTCAACAAGGCACTGTATGGCCTCAAACAAGCCCCTCGGGCCTGGTATGACACACTCAAATACTTCCTGAAGAGCAAAGGCTTCATACCTGGTTCCCTAGACCCCACTCTCTTCACAAAGACATATGATGGTGAACTGTTTGTGTGCCAAATATATGTGGATGACATTATCTTCGGCTGCACCGATCAGAAATACAGTGAAGAGTTTGGATATATGATGCAAGAGCAATATCAGATGTCCATGATGGGGGAGCTGAAGTTCTTCCTTAGTCCTCAAATACGACAACAACGCAACGGCATCTTCATATCTCAAGAGAAGTATCTCAAAGATTGCCTGAAGAGATTTGGTATGCAAGACTGCAAAGGCTTCACAACACCGATGCCAGCAAAACATCATCTGGGTCCCGACGACAATGGTAAAGAGTTCGATCAAAAGGTATACCGCTCCATGATTGGTTCTTTACTTTATCTATGTGCATCTAGGCCAGATATTATGCTTAGTGTTTGCATGTGCGCTCGATTTCAAGCGGCACCAAAGGAGTCGCATCACTTAGCTGTGAAGCGAATTCTTCGATATTTGGCTCACACCCCAACACTAGGATTATGGTATCCAAAGGGCTCAGAGTTTGATCTGGTTGGATTCTCGGATGCTGATTATGCTGGTGACAAAGTTGATCGCAAGTCTACATCAGGCACATGTCACTTTCTGGGACGATCACTTGTATGTTGGTCTTCAAAGAAGCAGAAATGTGTATCTCTCTCCACTGCTGAATCTGAATACATTGCTGCTGGATCTTGCTGCGCTCAGCTTCTGTGGATGAAGCAAACACTCAAGGACTATGGCATTCAACTGAAGCAAGTGCCACTTTACTGCGACAACGAAAGCCCTATCAAGATTGCCAACAATCCAATTCAGCACTCGAAGACAAAGCACATTGAAATTTGTCATCACTTTCTCAGAGATCATGTTGTGAAGGAAGACATTGATATCATACACGTCAACACTGAAGAGCAATTGGCTGATATCTTCACCAAGCCCTTGGATGAGAAGAGATTTTGCAAGTTACGGTGTGAGCTAAATATCCTGGAATCCTCAAATGTCCTGTGATCAGGCACACATCCTAACCCTTATGCATATTGATGACTTAGATGTGCAACACATGAAGTAAAGTATATCTTCAATCAATGAAGACATACATTCTAAGTGTGAATACATTAATGTGGAATTTGACTTCGGAGCGCCACGATAATTGTGCGCCGTGTCTGGGTCTAATACTTCCTATACGGTGGGTAACGCCACCACCAAACGTTATATTTTGAAGTGTTTCACTCATGGCGTTACCTTGCAATGTCTTCACATTTGGTCTGGCTTCGATCTCAACATATCTTCATGATTATCTTCACTATGTTGACATATATATAAATACTAGTGTTCTGTCCTCTACAGCATTCACTTATAGCTATGTCTTCTTGTTGAATCTTTTGAACTAAGTGAATGTGATCGGACCCTGACCTCTCTATGCTTTCTATCTCAAATTCTATCTCTCCAAATCATATGCATTCTATTGAAACTGTCGAATGTCTTCTCTGCGTCCTTGTTAGCAGAAGATACAGAGACAACCATTAAGTCCGTTTTCAATGCTCATTCCTCCACATGAAACCCGGAGAAGTAGGAACGACCACCCGACAATCAAGGCGTGTGTGGGACGTGGAACAAACCCAAAATTCCGCATAATGGCCACGTGTTTCTCAGATGCGAATTGCCAGGGGCACCTATGTAATAGCGCAGTGACGCCCATGTACCTATAAATACACACTTCACAGCGGTCATTATCTCTTCTTCCACTCTCGCACGAACCCTAGCGCCACCGCTAGCCCTCGACGATGCCGGCGACGAAGCGCTTCGCTGCCGCAACCTCTCCGACGCTGTCTTCACGCCGACCGCGGACATCGTCCTCTCCGCCGTCTCCGTAGGTGTCCTCCGTCGCCAAGTTAGGGCACAGAAGATCGAACTGCTCGGCCTCATCTTCCACTTCGTCTAGCAGTTCTTAGTGTGGTAAATAAAACTTCCTTTTACAACACCGTTGATCCTATGGATTTGTCACTTTCTACCAAAAGTAGTTTCTATTCACACAAGTTAGATCTCTCTCATACTGCATCTCATAACATGCCTAGTATATTCACTTGTGCTTCACAAAGTAGTTAGATTCCTCACTTGTACTGATCTGTGGATTCGTACAAATCTAGAACCAACTCCTTATCTATGAGTGAATGTCTTCACACGATGAGGTCAATGTCTTCTAAACTGATTTATCTTCAAAATCTTCTGAGAATGCATATGACCTCTTCCCCTTCCCTCGCACCTTAATGCTGTCACAGGTACATGTCCTTGGGAGAATCCTTTGGTTCTCATAGTCTGCATTCATTTGCAGAATTCTTATAGCATCACATAAATTCTCCCGAAGCCAATTCATGTTGGTCCAGCAAGCGAAAACCTTTGAAGCCTTTGAGCGTGTTGAAGCCTTTCAAGTTAAAGTTTATGGCTTCAGAGAAATCAGCAAGGAAGGGTGGCAGAAAGCGTCATGGAGAAACATCCAGAGATCTGCCAGATGACCTCTTAGAACTATACAAGACAGATCCTGAAGAGGATTACAATCAGCGCAAGACCCGAATCCAATGGATTCGAAGATATTGGGCAGAACAATGGTTCAAATACCGATTTGTAACCCAGGAATATGCTGAGAAAAACGCCATCAAGAGACCGTGGGGAGACATCCTATACAAGAATCTTCTACCCAGGTCCAGAGATGAAGCCATTGAACAAGGCTTCTATCCATGCATGGTCCGTGGGCCACAGCCTGCTGATGCACACCCATCGTCACTACTATGGTGTCGTGACGACAATCTGTTCAAGCGCAATTTCCAATTTGCCCAGAACTCAGCGAAGCAGAACAAGAAGACTTTGGGGTTGGACTTCAACCCTGGTCCCTCAGCACCAAGGGCAGATGGCACACGAGATGCAGAACCAAATGTTATCGGCCCTTTTTACAACCTCGAAGGCCTCATCACCCGTATCTTAGTTCAAGGGACTGCAGTGAATGAGCCTGCAGCTGACGCTGAATCAGAAGAAGCGCCTGCAGTGCCGAAGCCAAAGCAGTTGAAGAAGCCTAAAGCTTCAAAGCCTGCCCCTTCACCAAAAATAGCACAAGCGAAGCCACTGGCAACTGCACTCCTGAAGACAGTGTGCAGTCCGAAGATTTATCTCGCATCTCCAAGCCCCAGAAGGTCAAGATGCCTCTGCCACACACAGGCCAAGAGCTAACAGCTGCTACCATTTTGCGCAATGATGACATTGATCTGTCAAGTGATGAAGATCTTGCAGATGACGCTCTTGAGCAACTCATCAAGAGCAAAGAAGAAGGAGAAATCTTCAATGATCTGCCTCTCTTTGATGTGACAATCATCCACAACTTCATTGATGAGTGGTTTGACACGCCAAACATCAGCTTTGAAGATCTATAGCTACCCATTGGCCTCAGTGTCGCCTTCCAAGGCGCCATTGCTTCAGAGCTAGCTATCGCCCAGCGCATTGTTGAACTGAAGCAAAAGATTGACTATGAAAAGGCTCAGTTCAAGAAGCATATGGCCAAGCTCAGCATGCAAGAAGTGAAGAACTTCAAGAGTATGATGCACGAGCTCAAGGAAGCCATTGTGAAGAAACGTGCAGAAGCTCAGGGTTCGCGTGAGCGCATGAAGACTCTGGATGATAGATGTGTGCAAGCCTATAATGAGGCTGAGAAGCGCAAGGCCCTTGGGCGTCCTGGCATCGACCCCAGGATGGCCGCAAAGAAGAAGAAGAAGCCTGCTACGGCTGACCCCGACGCACCTAGGCAGGAACCAGTTCCGATTGTCTTCCCAACTAGACTGACTGGCTCGAAGCCAAAAAGCCGGTCAACCGCTTGAGAGCACAAGAAGACAAGGACTACTGAGGCTGAAGCCAAGAAAAGGAAACTTCCTGAAGCCTCTCCTACTGCCCCCTCCAAGAAGAAGAGGAAGACCAAGAAAGATCAGGCTGCTCCCACAGAGCCTTTGATAGTTGAACCTATTTCTATGGTCTATCCTGAAGCTGAACGCCAACTGACAATCCATCAGCCTGCTTCCACAGAGGCTCATGAAGCTGAAGACTTTCCAGCAGCTGACCCCATCGCTGCTGAAGACATTGGTTACCATGGCCATGTAGAAGATGGTGCAGTCCTTCCTCAGAACAATGAACTCATCAGCATTGGTCATCCACTGACGCCAATTGCACAGGATGCTTCATGGGCGGATCGCCCACAAGAGGAAGAAGACTATGAGGCCCAGCCCACTCCAACTCCACAGGCGTCGCCCGCGTTGCGCAGGCTTCGCAAAGGTCCAAGGCCTCAAGTCTCTACTGAAGACAATCTGGCTGCATCAGCCGCGGAAGAAGAAGTCCCACAAGTTGCCACTCCCCTGTCCCACCAAGAAGCAGTTCTCAAGGAGAACGTGCTTGTGACCGACCCTCCAGCTCGTCAAGTGGAGGATGAAAATCTTGAGGCTGCCACAACCACCAATGAAGCTAATGTGGAGCCCTCCCCAACAAAAGCATCAGAAGACAGCAAAAAGCCACTGATCCCACCACTTCTGTTCCTGAGTCTGCTGCCGGTCCCCAGTTCGACTATCATGTTGAGCACAGGCCTCAGGTACAGAAGCCAATCCCAAGATTGCCAAGGTTCCCAGGTCCTACATCAACACCTGGCTCCTTCAATATCAATGGCTTCAGGGCAGACAACACATTCTTCGATAGCTCCAGGAACCCCTACTCAAGGGAAAGGATATCATCTGATCGGTTCTAGAGCTATCCTCAGCGAAGCTATTACTCATGCATTCTTTACAACCAAGGTCACATCTTCCCACACAAGCACCTTGACATTGAAGCTATATCTGGTCTGCCCTGTCGGGAAGAAGCTTTGGATTGCTTCAATGAAGTTGGACTGCTGCCATTCGTTACTAACCAAGAGCATTGGAATGAAGAGCTACTGCTCCAATTCCATGCCACACTTCACATCAGAGGGTACAGCAGAGATCCGAAGACTTGGGTCCTGGAGTGGATGACCAGAAACGTTCATCACGAAGCCAATGCATTTGACATCGTTGAGCTCACTGGTTTGCCCACTCCGGGCGATCTCTACGAGCATGGCTGTCAGCTGCATAGTGAAGCTATTGAGAGCATCTTTAAGAGGCTGGAACTTGATATGAGTCAGATGCTCAGCATGATGAAGCCATTGCCCCAAGATGCTGCTTATCCCACGGAGTTCTTCGTTGAAGACCTTGAGTATCTGCCAAGAACCATCTATCACATCATCAGGCAAACTCTTTGGCCCATCAAAGGGTACTCTCCAAATGCCAAGCTTGAGGGTGCAATGAAGACTTTAGTCTTCTATATTCTTCATGGAAAATGCTTCAATGCACAGGACTTATTCATCCGCCAACTTGCTGCATCAGGCTCTGATCTGTTTGGCTTGAAGTTCTACGCCCCATGGGTAATGCGGCTAATTAAACTTCACTCCAATATCTCATATCAGCCATCTGCTCGCAATCATAGGATTTTTCTTCCTGATGTGGATATCTCTACTGAAGCCATCTATCCTGAGCCTGCAAAGGAACCTCTAAGTCTTCAGAATGCAGAGCATCAGAGTTTCTCACAGAACATTGAAGGAGTTGAAGCAGTCACTCGGGTGTATCCTTTGGCTGGCACTACACGTGCACCACACCATGCTTCCACTGAAGCCACTGATAGTACAACTGCTCCAAGACCCAAGAAGCGCACTCGTGTTCTCAATGACCGAGAGCTTCTTGTGGCTCTCCATCAGAAATAGAATAGGCATCATGACTGGCTGAAGCGTCAGATGAAAAGCCTCTTGGTGGATGTTAATCGCATTCGCAATCTTGCCACCAAGAATGCTTTCGTTGCCCATGAAACATGTCGCCGCACCTGGAAAGGGCTAACTATGATGTGTTCTGAAGATGATCTTCAAGCGGATGGCTTCACTGAGCGATTCAAGTTTGACTCCACACCTCCTCGAAGAGTTGTGCTGCTAGGAACTCCATCCCTTGAAGACTCTGAGTTCTCTTCATCTGCTGCAACAGTGACTGCCAGAGTTATCGAAGATGAAGACAATGCTACTTCACCGCCACCTCCTTCAGCACACTTCAACTCTGCACCAAGCTCTTCAGCACCGCCAAACACCACCAACGACCCTGCTACTTCACCTACTCCTCATGGGAACGAGTAGATGCTCTATGTCTTCAAACCTTTTTGGTCCTCACTGACAAAAGGGGGAGAAGCATATGAGGTTGATAGTCTTCAAGCGGGTTCATATGGGCGGGTGCTTTATATTTTGCTTCGTGCTTACAACTCTCGTTTTGCTGCATTTGGTTCTTTGAGTTGTAACACTTAAACTCGATGGTTGTCTGCTACTTATCTGCCACCTTGTTTTGCGATGATAAATTCCGCATGTGCGACAATAAATTCCGCACTTAGATCATTCTACAGACGCCCATTTTCCATTATGCATGTCATTATCTTCATATACTTTCACATGCATAGTCGATTGTCGTCATAAGTTGAAGTGGATCTCCACAAGTACAACCTGCCATGTGCATTTGCATTCCAAAAGAAAACTACTTGTATGCACATCTTCAGGGGAAGCCCGTGCAACTTATGAAGACAATTCCTTATCCTTTACAATTTCACAAATTATATTCCCCGTTGAAAACTTCAACTAGTTTGTCATCAATCACCAAAAAGGGAGAGATTGTAAGTGCATCTAGTGCCACCCCTAGTTGGTTTTGGAGTATTGACGACAAACCTAGTTGAGGGGCTAATGTGTTTGTAAGAATTGCAGGATAACACAGGTAGAAGTCCCTCATTGATTCGGTTTTCCTACCAGAGATGACCCCTAAAAATGTATGAAGACATTGAAGTCAAAGGTGGAATATGAAGATATTCACATTGAAGACTATGACAAGAGAAGACACCACATGAAGCCTATGGAGCTCGAAGACTTAGATCTTTCGTAGTTCTTTTTCTTTTGTGTTGAGTCATAGGATCCACCGTACTGTTAAGTGGGGTCCAAGAGAACCAGTCAGAATGACTGAAGTGATGCCTAACCAAAACCTATGTCTTCGAGTGAAGACTATGAGAGCGAATCTTGTCCAGAGTCGGACAAGTCAGCTTTGCTTGTAGCCCAAGTAAAGTTGCCGTGTGAGTTTGAAATCTGACCGTTGGAACACGTGTCAGTTCCTCAGTGACCCAGGGTCATTTCGGACAAATCAGGTCGGGTTGCCAAGTGGCTATAAATAGCCCACCCCCTACAACCATAAACGGTTGGCTGCTCAGATTGAGAGTACGGCTTTTGTCATTTGAGAGCAACCCACCTCAAAGCCTTTGAGAGAGAATTCCTTGCGAGGATAAAGCCCTAACCACCGAGAGCCAAAGAGAATTAGGCATCACTTAAGTCTTCTTGTCTGTGTGATCTGAAGACTTATTACACTTGAGGACTGTGCATCCTCCAGCCGGTTAGGCGTCGCGTTCTGAGCATCCAAGAGACATTGTGGATTGCCGGTGAACAAAGTCTATGAAGGTTTGGGAGTCTACCTTGAAGACTTACCAGAGTGATTGGGCGAGGTCTGTGTGACCTTAGCTCAAGGGGAATACGGTGAGGACTGGGTGTCCTGAGCTGCGTGTTCAGGACTGGGTGTCCGGGACTGTGTGTCCTAAGGTTTAAATACCTAGCCGCCCTAACGAGACGTACAGTTGTCACAGCAACTGGAACTGGTCCAACAAATCATTGTCTTCAACGAGTCACTGGTTTCATCTTCCCTTCCCTTTACTTATTGTTACTCCTTGTGAAGTCATTGTATGTTTGCACTATCTTTTGTCTTCACTGAGTGACTGCGTGTTCTGTCTGGCTTCACAATATCTTCCTACCTGATCCTTACTACATTGCTGCTATTAGTCATTGTGCTTTCACTCTATTGAATACTTGACTATGGCCTGCCTAGTGTAGTCTACCTTCCGCTGCAGGGTATTAGGTTTATTTCTATCGTTTGTCTTCATAACTCCCACGTTTTAAAGACTTTCATAAAAATCGCCTATTCACCCCCCCACTAGTCGATATAACGCACTTTCAGTGTTGGTCACATGTCGATGTGAACTATGGGTGTTAATCACATGGTGATGTAAACTATTGATGTTAAATCACATGGCGATGTGAACTAGATTATTGACTCTAGTGCAAGTGGGAGACTGAAGGAAATATGCCCTAGAGGCAATAATAAAGTTATTATATATTTCCTTATATCATGATAAATGTTTATTATTCATGCTAGAATTGTATTAACCGGAAACATAATACATGTGTGAATACATAGACAAAAAGAGTGTCACTAGTATGCCTCTACTTGACTAGCTCATTGATTAAAGATGGTTATGTTTCTTGACCATAGACATGAGTTGTCATTTGATTAACGGGATCACATCATTAGGAGAATGATGTGATTTACTTGACCCATTCCATTAGCATAGCACTTGATCGTTTAATTTGTTGCTATTGCTTTCTTCATGACTTATACATGTTCCTATGACTATGAGATTATGCAACTCCCGTTTACCAGAGGAACACTTTGTGTGCCACCAAACGTCACAACGTAACTCGGTGATTATAAAGGTGCTCTATAGGTGTCTCCGTAGGTACATGTTGGGTTGGCGTATTTCGAGATTAGGATTGGTCACTCCGATTGTCGGAGAGGTATCTCTGGGCCCTCTCGGTAATGCACATCACCTAAAGCCTTGCAAGCATTGCAACTAATGAGTTAGTTGCGAGATGATGTATTACGGAACGAGTAAAGAGACTTGCCAATAACGAGATTGAACTAGGTATTGAGATACCTACGATCGAATCTCGAGCAAGTAACATACCATGACAAAGGGAACAACATATGTTGTTATGCGGTCTGACCGATAAAGATCTTTGTAGAATATGTGGGAGCCAATATGAGCATCTAGGTTACGCTATTGGTTATTGACCGGAGACGTGTCTCGGTCATGTCTACATTGTTCTCGAACCCGTAGGGTCCGCACGCTTAAGGTTTTGATGACAGTTATATTATGAGTTTATGAGTTTTGACGTACCGAAGGAGTTCGGAGTCCCGGATGAGATCGGGGACATGACGAGGAGTCTCGAAATGGTCAAGATGTAAAGATCGATATATTGGATGACTATATTCGGACATCGAAAAGGTTCTGAGTGATTCGGGTATTTTTCGGAGTACCGGAGAGTTACGGGAATACGTATTGGGCCTTATTGGGCCATACGGGAAAGAAGGAAAAGGGCCTCAAGGGTGGCCGCACCCCTCCCCTTGGTCTGGTCCGAATTGGACTAGGGAAGGGGGGCACCCCCTTCCTTCCTTCTCCTTTTCCCTTCCCTTTCCTTCCCTCCTAGTCCTACTACTTGGAAGGGCTCCTAGTTCTACTAGGAAAAGGGAAATCCTACTCCCGGTGGGAGTAGGACTCCCCTAGGGCGCGCCATAGAGAGGGCCGGCCCCTCCCCTCCTCCACTCCTTTATATACGTGGCCAGGGGGCACCCCATAGACACACAAGTTGATCTTCATGATCGTTCTCTTAGCCGTTTGTGGTGCCCCCCTCCACCATAACCCTCGATAATATTGTAGCGGTGCTTAGGCGAAGCCCTGCGACGGTAGAACATCAAGATCGTCACCACGCCGTCGTGCTGACGGAACTCTTCCCCGACACTTTGCTGGATCGGAGTCCGGGGATCGTCATCGAGCTGAACGTGTGCTAGAACTCGGAGGTGCCGTAGTTTTGGTGCTTGATCCGTCGGGCCCTGAAGACGTACGACTACATCAACCGCGTTGTGCTAACGCTTCCGCTTCCGGTCTATGAGGGTACTTAGACAACACTCTCCCCTCTCGTTGCTATGCATCACCATGATCTTGCGTGTGCGTAGGAATTTTTTTTGAAATTACTACGTTCCCCAACATTTGGTAGATAGGTCTCTTATGATTGAAGGGAAGCAACAGTAGATAGAGGGCCGCAAAAGGAAATATGGACAAGGGAAGTATAATTCTGGAGCAACAGAAGCCTCGTTTTACCCCAAACTCGGGAGGAAACACTCATAATCATGGAGGCCATACCCACAATGGAGGGAGTTCGCATAACCACAGTGGCCCCAACAATGGGAATGGGAATGGAGGAAGCAACAAACAGAACCGTGCAAACCCAGCAATGCCTGCGCGAAATGATTTAAGTCACATTACTTATTTCAAGTGTGGGAAGACTGGACACTACGCCACTGAATGCCCCAAAGCAAAGAATGGAAACGGCAATGGAAGCTCTGGGAAGAAGCCCAATGCTACCTCTTGAGCACTGTGTTCGTTTTCCCCGAAGAGGAAGGGATGATGCAGCAAAGTAGCGTAAGTATTTCCCTCAGTTTTTGAGAACCAAGGTATCAATCCAGTAGGAGGCTACGCACGAGTCCCTTGTACCTGCACAAAACAAATAAATCCTCGCAACCAACGCGAATAGGGGTTGTCAATCCCTACACGGCCACTTACGAGAGTGAGATCTGATAGATATGATAAGATAATATTTTTGGTATTTTTGTGATAAAGATGCAAAGTAAAATAAAGGCAAAGTAAAAAAGCAAAGGAAATAACTAAGTAGTAGGAGATTAATATGATAAAGATAGACCCGGGGGCCATAGGTTTCACTAGTGGCTTCTCTCGAGAGCATAAGTATTCTACGGTGGGTGAACAAATTATTGTTGAGCAATTGACAGAATTGAGCATAGTTATGAGAATATCTAGGTATGATCATGTATATAGGCATCACGTCCGAGACAAGTAGACCGACTCCTGCCTGCATCTACTACTATTACTCCACTCATCGACCGCTATCCAACATGCATCTAGAGTATTAAGTTAAAAACAGAGTAACTCCTTAAGCAAGATGACATGATGTAGAGGGATAAACTTATGCAATATGATGAAAACCCCATCTTGTTATCCTCGATGGCAACTGCCGGTGTCAAAACTGACGGATCTCGGGTAGGGGGTCCCGAACTGTGCGTCTAGGATCGATGGTAACAGGAGGCAGGGGACACAACGTTTTACCCAGGTTTGGGCCCTCTTGATGGAGGTAAAAACCTACGTCCTGCTTGATTAATATTGATGATATGGGTAGTACAAGAGTAGATCTACCACGAGATCAGAGAGGCTAAACCCTAGAAGCTAGCCTATGGTATGATTGTCTGTATATATATCTATCGACTAGCCTGGCCCTGGTTTATATAATGCACCAGAGGCCTAGGATAACAAGAGTCCTAGCCGAATACGCCGGTGGGGGAGTAGTCCTTGTCTTGATCACCAAGTCTTGTGGAATCTTCCTTGTACGCGGCAGCTGTCTGGATTGGCCGATGAGTATACAACCATGGGGGTCCTTGGCCCAATCCAACTGATCAGGAGACGACATGATGAGTACCCCCTAATCCAGGACACCGTCAGTAGCCCCCTAAACCGGTCTTCAAGTTAGGGACGCTCCTCGATTCTTCCGAACTGCTCTTCATCTTCGGTCGTCGGTCTTGAAAACGGGTTCAACAAATCTTCTCATCTTCGATCTTGAGGATTGCCTAAATGCAGTCGACGAGTTTACGCGTCGAGTATCCGAGGAGCCCCTTTAAGTTTCCGGCCTTTATCAATGCCCTGTTATTTTTATGCCACACCTCGGGTTTGAAGTTGTTCCCGGGAGGCAGTGTCCTCTTGCGTCCGAGCTCTAACGCTGGACTGCATTCGAGGTATCTTTTGCAGCCGAGCACAAATGTCGGACTGCTTCTGAGCTCCAACGCCGAAATGTATCTGAGCTCCAACGCCGGACTATGTCCAAGCTCCAACGCCGGACTATATCCAAGAAGTCATAGATCATCTTGGTCCAAAAAAGTTGAAGGATTTTAGCCGAGCTTAATGCCAGAAATGCCCTCTATGGAGCTAGCCGCTAGCGCCCGAGCTTTATGCCGGACTGCTTCCAAGGTGGTGCACCACCCCGACCGCGGGCTGATTTATTGTGAATTTTTTTAACTGGTGCAGTTTATTCTCTGCCGATGTATATCCAGTAGCCCTCAAGGTGTGTATCAGTCTAAAACCTGAGATGCACCTGAAGGCAAACATAAAACCGATGTTCCTAGTAGCCCCTGAGACTCAGGTCGATGCGCGAAATCGGCCTGAGGATCAACTCCTAGCTCGGCAGCATACATAGGAATAAAAACGCCGTGTAATATATTAGAGATAATAGTGATCGGCGAACGGGCCCCAAAGAGAGGGTCGTGAGAAGTCGTCGTGATATATAGCTTGATGCCAGATAGGTCCAGATGGTACTTATTGCTGTCCGAAGATGCACTCCCGTAGTTCGATCAAGCCGAACACTGAGCCCTTTGAATTTTCTGCGTTGAATATGCAATGCAGTAGCCCCTGAGACACTGGTCGGGTGGCAACACTAGATCAGGGGATCGATGTGCCCCTTTAATATTTGTAAATAATGAGCGCAAAGCCCAGTAGCCCCCGAGCGTTAATGTGGGCACAGGTGGCCGAATTAAGGATCAATATCCAGAGTAAAATCACAGATTATGTGTAATGATTCTATGTATCCAAGTACTTTACATCATTATTTTGACTCCATTGTGACCGTTTATCAGTTGAAAGTGGCCCATCATCGGCTTCTACCCCTTGGTAGATACTACGTAGGGTGTTTCCTCAATAACAAAGAAACCCTTAGCCGACGTCTCGGTGCCCGAAGGCAGTTGTGTTAGCGGAAACGAGGCAAACAGATATGCGGGCTTTAAAACTTTCGCTTAGTCATAGGAGCTTTAAATTGGGGATGCTAGCTATGAGCCCCCGGTTACTATTCGGCGACATCCGAGGTCAAGCCGTAAACACTTCGGCCAATGTTATGAACGGCCCGTCATTTAACATAGTCATCGGATCGCTGACCAGTTTACGCCTATTGTGACAGTAAGTTTTCAGCTTTCCCCACTGACGTGCTTGACCATGCGAGCTGGAAGCACAATCGCAGTGGTTCTCCCTTTGCACACCTAGCCAAACAAAGCGGAACGTAGGAGGCAAGCACAGGAGTTGGGCAACCCAACTATTGACCGAAGACACAATTCAAAACCGATGCATATATAGAAATATCCGAGAATGTTTTTGCCGAATCCCTAAAGGTGTCCGGCGTTGCACTGCGAGACTAATGCTGGAGACGCACAAATAGTTTAAAAGTGCCATAGGCTCGAAAAGCCAAAAAACTTATTCAAAAGTTTAATGTCCGAACTAGATCAAGTGTTCGGTGCCAATCCAAAAATTGGACTTGAAAAAAAAATTGCTTCTGCCGTGCCTTGACATGACACATCCTATCTCAAGACTTCAAGCGGGTCAGCCTACGGCTTCAACCTCCTATCCCAAAGGCGGGGTACTTCTCATTAGGCCAGTTTAGCAAACTAAACTCTAGCGGTTTCGAGAGAGAAATTAGGCTCCTCAGCTAGTGACCACATACTTGTGTCGAAAAAAGGAATGATGAATAATAGTAGTAATAAAAATTTTGCAACAACTAAGAAGAAGAACACTTATTATAAAATGGCTCATATAAATTTAAGAGCCCCCAAGTGACTTGGGTAAAATAATTTTATGTATAATTATTGTATGTACCGAAGTACTAATATCATATCTTTGTCCGCCCGAACTTTAAACGCGTCTTAACCGACCGTCGGCTTCTCCCTCTTCGGTCAAGGACCGAAAAGTGTTATGTACTCCACCTGTCGAGAATATCGATAGTGTTTCCGATAACCAGGCAACCGGGCCATAAGGCTGTAACAGACAAAGCGCGCTCAGGGAACTTATGCTATATTACAGACGAAGTGTAAGAAGCATCTTCAAAGAAAATAGTACCCCCACTGATACCTTTCTTCGGTGCTCATTATTACTATGAGACTTGTGCCATAGATTTTTTGTACTCATGAGTTCCGTTGTGTGCCGACCATGATTGAAAACAATAAGAGCGCTAGCTTTTGGCTTCACCCAGTCTGAGGTCAAAGCTCGGAGGACCCGGTCATGACAATCGCAGAGGTGCTCCCTTTACTCCCTAGCCGAACAATCGGGAACGAAGGGGTAAGCACGGGAGCCAGGCAACCCAGCTTGCAAATCGCTTAAGTCAATATGGTGCATATTGTAGCGTAATACATGAACAAGGAACAAAGTCGTACAAGTATAATCATATGCAAGAGGAAAGGCTTCATGAAGGAAGCCCCCAAGTGAACTGGGTATTTGAATTTGTGCGTCACAAACAAAGTTTGGACAAGGAAATTTTTTACAAGCAACTTTTTTTTCAAAAAGGTATAATGCTTGGTCGAACCGAACACAAGTTAAAAATTTAAAACTTGGAACATGAAGGCGACTTAGCTGGTTAATGTGTTCGGTATTGACGACGCGGTCCGACCTTGATGCGGGACAAGGTTCCATCCCCCAAGCCGGTCCCGAGGTGGCGGAGCAAAGAGCTCGGCACTCCGAAGTTGTGACATAGCACGGTCAATGCAGGCCGGTAGAGTGATGCCGAAGTCCCCGGCATGGGGTAATGAAGTGTTGACGAAGCCCCCCGTCCAGCCGAGGTGACGCCAAAGGATATAGTCCAGCTGGATCATTTTCCTATGCACAAAAAACACTGCAAACCGGAGATAACAGTAATAATAAAAAAATCGTTGCATAATAAATAATTTATGCAAAGTGAGTAATAAAAAAATATGGCCTGGCGCCGAAGTCAATGTCAATGAGGGCGTCGGCGTGATGCGGTAAAGGAGTGGCAACGCCTGAATTCACAGGTCGGTCCGAGTTCCGGATGCGGCGTTCGCCGAACTATGTACGGAAACTGACCGAACCACCATGCGACTGTCGTTAATGCGGCCACCATTTGGTAGACCTGTGTACATATGATGAACAAACCAGAGTAATAATTCCGTGGGAAAAATAAACCCAAACAAGCAAAAAATACTAGGATTAATAGCACCTGGTTTATTTGTTGAAGCAATCCGAAGAAAGGTGACTCCTAAAATTAGGACTCGATCCGCACACCCATTGCCTGATGGGCGATAAAGCGACGGCATGATGATGCTGGCAAAGGTTGGCTCCCCGAGGCAAAGCCCTCGGTCCAGCTAACGTGACGGAGCTGGTCGGCTAGTGATGCCGAAGTCTCCGGAGTAGGTTGATGAAGAGATGGCGAGGCCCCTGGTCTAGCCGAGATGTCGAAGCCTCAATGTCCGCCAATGAATCGAAGTAGGTCGGCATGATGGACACCGGCTTGAAGAAGCAACAGTGTGCCCCTGCCGATGCAGGTCATGACGTGGTCAATGCCGGCTTCATGAAGTGACCGTGCGGCGATGCCGGTGTGATCGCTCCGTGTAGTCCGTGGGGCGGTGATGTTGGTGATGATTTATCCTTCGTGATGCCAAACTCTTGTTCAGCTTGCCGAGATGATGATCCGAAGAAGTTGAGCTCGGCTCAACAAAGTGACGACGTGTCTAGCGCAGGTCGGCAGCCTTGGAGCAATATTGCCGGACTGGTTTGACACTAGCATAATGATGAAGATGACCTCAGGGGAGGCTTAAAAATTTATGGGCACATGTTTAAAAATATCGCACAATACCCTAGAAGAGAATTCCTCTAAAAAGGTTGTCCAATATCATGTTCATAAAGAAACATGAATTCGGGTTGGATCCGTATTCGCGCAGAAAACAGATCCGAAAATTGGTCCACTCATCGGAAAGTTCCCGGAGTTTGAACCGTCAGATCGAGCTGAAATTTGGAGGGGTGGTAGATATGGGAATTCCGCAGTAGATGAACAATTGGATCTTCCAAAGGACCTCCGAGCTGAGCTCTGGAGACCACACCCTAAACTCATCCAGATTCCCGTCCAGATTTGACAGAACTCCGGTATATCATAGATTGCCAGGGATTCCTCCATCGGAACTCGACGAAATTTTGCATGGATGTTGTAGAAGTAATTCCACACTATTCCACTAAAGCAATCGTCAAACCGATGCTCGAGGAGGTGGTGGTGGCGGATACGAGTTTGCTCTCTAGAAAAACATCACGGTCGCCCGAGGGCAATGCTGACGTTGAGCCCCTGGGCTCCCTGGATGGTTCCTCCATGATCTTGATAGAGATCAGAGTTGATGTTGATGAAGTCCCTCATCCGAACATGACGGTCGGAGGTAGGGCACAGTCCTCGGTCCAGCCAAGGTGACCAGCCGAGCCGGTGATGAAGAAGCCGGCGTCGCAGTTGACCTGCGGGCGAGCCATTGATCCTTTTGCCGATCACACAGCGGAACTCTCAATGAAAGCACCAATGTCAGTGTCAAAACTGGCGGATCTCGGGTAGGGGGTCCTGAACTGTGCGTCTAGGATTGATGGTAATAGGAGGCAGGGGACACAATGTTTTACCCAGGTTCAGGCCCTCTTGATGGAGATAAAACTCTACGTCCTGCTTGATTAATATTGATGATATGGGTAGTACAAGACTAGATCTACCACGAGATCACAGAGGCTAAACCCTAGAAGCTAGCCTATGGTATGATTGTCGGTATATATATCTATCAACTAGCCTGGCCCTAGTTTATATAATGCACCAGAGGCCTAGGATAACAAGAGTCCTAGCCGAATACGCCGGTGGGGGAGGAGTCCTTGTCTTGATCACCAAGTCTTGTGGAATCTTCCTTGTACGTGGCAGCTGTTCGGACTGGCCCATGAGTATACGGCCATGGGGGTCCTCGGCCTAATCCAACTGATCAGGAGACGACATGATGAGTACCCCCTAATACAGGACACCGTCAGCAACAATACAATACGTGCCTTGCTGCCCCTACTGTCACTGGGAAAGGACACCACAAGATTGAACCCAAAGCTAAGCACTTCTCCCTTTGCAAGAAAGATCAATCTCATAGGCCAAACCAAACTGATAATTCAAAGAGACTTGCAAAGATAACCAATCATACATAAAAGAATTCAGAGAAGATTCAAATATTGTTCATAGATAGACTTGGTCATAAACCCACAATTCATCGTTCTCAACAAACACACCGCAAAAAGAAGATTACATCGAATAGTTCTCCACAAGAGAGGGGGAGAACATTGTATTGAGATCCAAAAAGAGAGAAGAAGCCATCTAGCTAATAACTATGGACCCGTAGGTCCGAGGTAAACTACTCACACTTCATCGGAGGGGCTATGGTGTTTATGTAGAATCCCTCCGTGATCGATGCCCCCTCTGGCGGAGCTTCGGAACAGGCCCCAAGATGGGATCTCGTGGATACAGAAAGTTGCGGTGGCGGAATTAGGTTTTTGGCTCCGTTTCTGATTGTTTGGGGGTACGTAGGTATCTATAGGAGGAAGGAGTATGTCGGTGGAGCAACAGGGGGCCCACGAGGGTGGAGGGCGCGCACGGGGGGTAGGCGCGCCCCCCTACCTCGTGGCCTCCTCTTTTGTGTCTTCACGTAGGGTCCAAGTCTCATGGGTCTTGTTCGTTGAGAAAATCACGTTCCCGAAGGTTTCATTCCGTTCGGACTCCGTTTGATATTCCTTTTCTTCGAAACCCTAAAACAGGAAAAAAAAACAACAATTCTAGGCTGGGCCTCCGGTTAATAGGTTAGTCCCAAAAATAATATAAAAGTGGAAAATAAATCCCAATAATGTCCAACACATAGCATAGAGCAATCAATAATTATAGATACGTTGGAGATGTATCACCCAACCCTTTCAACAGGGGACAGTTGAACCACGTTAACGTGGAGGAGGTTGAAGAGTAGCCAGATGCAGTTTTAGGTAAGTTTTTGATTGAGTCATTTACTGCAATCATTCTTTTTGATACTGGTGCATCACATTCATACATTTTGAGGGGGTTTGTGGATACTGCCCAATAATGTCCAAAACGGTAGATAATATAGCATGGAGCAATCAAAAATTATAGATATGTTGGAGACGTATCAAGCATCCCCAAGCTTAATTCCTGGTCGTCCTCGAGTAGGTAAATGATAAAAACAGAATTTTTGATACGGAGTGCTACTTGGCATAATTTTAATGTAATTCTTCTTAATTGTGGTATGAATATTCAGATCCGAAAGATTCAAGACAAAAGTTAATATTGACATAAAAATAATAATACTTCAAGCATACTAACAAAGCAATTATGTCTTCTCAAAATAACATGGCCAAAGAAAGTTATCCCTACAAAATCATATAGTCTGGCTATGCTCCATCTTCACCACACAAAATATTTAAATCATGCGCAACCCCGATGACAAGCCAAGCAATTGTTTCATACTTTTGGTTATCTCTAACTTTTTCAATCTTCACGCAATACATGAGAGTGAGCCATGGACATAGCACTTATAGGTGGAATAGAATGGTGGTTATGGAGAAGACAAAAAAGGAGAAGATAGTCTCACATCAACTAGGCGTATCAACGGGCTATGGAGATTCCCATCAATAGATATCAATGTGAGTGAGTAGGGCTTGCCATGCAACGGATGCACTAGAGCTATAAGTATATGAAAGCTCAACAAAAGAAACTAAGTGGGTGTGCATCCAACTTGCTTGCTCATGAAGACCTAGGGCATTTTGAGGAAGCCCATCATTGGAATATACAAGCCAAGTTCTATAATGAAAAATTCCCACTAGTATATGAAAGTGACACATAGGAGACTCTCTATCATGAAGATCATGGTGCTACTTTGAAGCACAAGTGTGGTAAAAGGATAGTAGCATTGCCCCTTCTCTCTTTTTCTCTCATTTTTTTATATTTTTTGGGCCTTCTCTTTTTTATGGCCTCTTTTATCTTTTTTTATTTGGGCTTATTTGGCCTCTTTTATTTATTTATTTTCGTCCGGAGTCTCATCCCGACTTGTGGGGGAATCATAGTCTCCATCATCCTTTCCTTACTGGGACAATTATCTAATAATGATGATCATCACACTTTTATTTTTCTTACATCTCAACAATTACAACTCGATACTTAGAACAAAATATGACTCTATATGAATGCCTCCGGTGGTGTACCGGGATATGCAATGACTCATGAGTGACATGTATGAAAGAATTATGAACTGTGGCTTTGCCACAAATACGATGTCGACTACATGATCATGCTAAGCAATATGACAATGATGGAGTGTGTCATAATAAATGGAACGGTGGAAAGTTGCATGGCAATATATCTCGGAATGACTATGGAAATGCCATAATAGGTAGGTATGGTGGCTGTTTTGAGGAAGGTATATGGTGGGTGTATGATACCGGCGAAAGGTGCGCGGTATTAGAGAGGCTAGCAATGATGGAAGGGTGAGAGTGCGTATAATCCATGGACTCAACATTAGTCATAAAGAACTCATATACTTATTGCAAAAATATACAAGTTATCAAAGCAAAGTATTATGCGCAGGCTCCTAGGAGGGTAGATTGGTAGGAAAAGACCATCGCTCGTCCCCGACCGCCACTCATAAGGAAGACAATCAAAAAAAAATCATGCTCTGACTTCATCAATAACGGTTCACCATACGTGCATGCTACGGGAATGACAAACTTTAACACAAGTATTCTTAAAATTCACAACTACTCAACTAGCACAACTTTAATATCACCATCTTCATATCTCAAAACAATTATCAAGCATCAAACTTCTCATAGTATTCAACACACTCATACGAAAGTTTTATTATTAATCTTGTATACAAAGCATATTAGGATTTTAAGCAAATTACCATGCTATTTAAGACTCTCAAAATAATCTAAGTGAAGCATGAGAGACCAATAGTTTGTATAAAACAAATCCACCATCATGCTCTAAAAGATATAAGTGAAGTACTAGAGCAAAACTACATAACTCAAAAGATATAAGCGAGGCACATAGAGTATTCTAACAAATTACAAATCATGTATGGCTCTCTCAAAAGGTGTGTACAGCAAGGATGATTGTGGTAAACTAAAAAGGAAAGACTCAAATCATACAAGACGCTCCAAGCAAAACACATATCATGTGGCGAATAAAAATATAGCTCCAAGTAAAGTTACCGATAGAAGTAGACGAAAGAGGGGATGCCTTCCGGGGCATCCCCAAGATTTGGCTTTTAGGTGTCCTTAGATTATCTTGGGGGTGCCATGGGCATCCCCAATCTTAGACTCTTGCCACTCCTTGTTCCATAATCCATCAAATCTTTACCCAAAACTTGAAAACTTCATAACACAAAACTTAAAGTAGAAAATCTCATGAGCTCCGTTAGCGAAAGAAAACAAAAGACCACTTCAAGGTACTGTAATGAACTCATTCTTTATTTATATTGGTGTTATACCTACTTCATTCCAACTTATCTATATTTTATAAACTATTTTACTAGCCATAGATTCATCAAAATAAGCAAACAACACATGAAAAACAGAACAGTCTGTAGTAATCTGTAGCTAGCGCAAGATCTGGAACGCCCAAAATTCTAAAATAAATTGCTGGGCGTGAGGAATTTATCTATTAATCATCTTCAAAAAGAATTAACTAAATATCACTTTCCAAATAAAAATGGCAGTAGTTCTCGTGAGCGCTAAAGTTTCTGTTTTTTACAGCAAGTGTAACAAGACTTTCCCCAAGTCTTCCCAACGGTTCTACTTGGTAAAAACACTAATTAAACACAAAAAACACATCCAAAACAGAGGCTAAATAAATTATTTATTACTAAACAGGAGCAAAAAGCAAGGAATAAAAATAAAATTGGGTTGCCTCCCAACAAGCGCTATCGTTTAACGCCCCTAGCTAGGCATAACAAGCAAGGATAGATCTAGGTATTGCCATCTTTGGTAGGCAATCCATAAGTGGCTCTCATAATAGATTCATAAGGTAATTTAATTTTATTTCTAGGAAAGTGTTCCGTGCCTTTCCTTAGTGGAAATTGGAATCTAATATTTCCTTCCTTCATATCAATAATTGCACCAATCGTTCTAAGGAAAGGTCTACCAAGAATAATAGGACATGAAGGATTGCAATCTATGTCAAGAACAATAAAATCTACGAGCACATAATTCCTATTTGCAACAATAAGAACATCATTAATTCTTCCCACAGGTTTCTTAATAGTGGAATCTGCAAGGTGCAAGTTTAAATAGCAATAATCAAAATCACGGAAACCTAACAAATCACACAAAGTCTTTGGAATCGTGGAAACACTAGCACCCAAATCACATAAAGCATAGCATTCATGATCTTTAATTTTAATTTTAATAGTTTGTTCCCACTCATCATAAAGCTTTCTAGGGATAGAAACTTCCAATTCAAGTTTTTCTTCATAAGATTGCATCAAGGCATCAACGATATGTTCAGTAAATGCTTTATTTTGACTATAAGCATGAGGAGAATTTAGCACGAATTGCAACAAGGAAATACAATCAATCAAAGAACAAATTTCATAGTTAAATTTCTTGAAATCCATAATAGTGGGTTTATCAACATCTAGGGTTTTAATTTCTTCAATCCCACTTTTATCAATTTTAGCGTCAAGATCAAAAAATTCCGAATTCTTGGAACGCCTTCTAGGTAAAGGTGGATCATATTCAGTCCCATCATTATCAAGATTCATATTGCAAAACAAATATTTAATAGGGGACACATCAATAACTTTTAGATCTTCATCATTATTTTCATAGCAACTAGGAGAACACGCTCTTACAAAGGCATCTTTCTTAGCACGCATCCTAGCGGTTCTTTCTTTGCACTCATCAATGGAAATTCTCATGGCTTTGAGAGACTCATTGATATCATGCTTGGGTGGAATAGATCTAAGTTTCAAAGAATCTACATCAAGAGAAATTCTATCAACGTTCCTAGCCAACTCATCAATCTTAAGCAATTTTTCTTCAATCAAAGCATTAAAATTCTTTTGCAAAGTAATAAATTCTTTAATATTATATTAAAAATCAGAGGGCATCTTATTATAATTTCCATAAGAATTGTTGTAGGAATTACCATAATTATTAGAGGGATTACTAGGATAAGGCCTAGGATTAAAATTTCCTCTATACGCGTTGTTACCAAAATTGTTCCTACCAACAAAATTCACATCCATAGATTCATTATTATTCTCAATCAAAGTAGACAAGGGCATATCATTAGGATCAGAAGAAACACTCTTATTAGCAAATAATTTCATAAGTTCATCCATCTTTCCACTCAAAACATTAATTTCTACTATCGCATGCACCTTTTTATTAGTAGATCTTTCAGTATGCCATTGAGAATAATTAACCATAATATTATCTAGGAGTTTAGTAGCTTCTCCTAAAGTGATTTCCATAAAAGTGCCTCCCGCGGCTGAATCTAAAAGATTTCTATAAGTAAAATTCAATCCGGCATAAATTTTTTGTATAATCATCCACAAATTTAAACCATGAGTAGGGCAATTACGCATCATTAGTTTCATTCTCTCCCAAGCTTGTGCAACATGTTCATGATCAAGTTGCTTAAAATTCATAATATCGTTTCTAAGAGATATGATCTTAGCAGGAGGAAAATACTTAGAGATAAAAGCATCTTAGCACTTATTCCATGAATCAATACTATTTTTAGGTAAAGACAAAAACCAAGCTTTAGCATGATCTCTAAGTGAAAAAGGAAATAGCTTCAATTTAACAATATCATTATCCACATCTTTCTACTTTTGCATATCACACAAATTAACGAAGCTATTCAGATGGGTAGCGGCATCTTCACTAGGAAGGCCGGAAAACGGATCTTTCATGACAAGATTCAGCAAAGCAGTATTAATTTCACAAGATTCAGCATCAGTAAGAGGAGCAATTGGAGTGCTAATAAAATCATTGTTGTTGGTATTGGTGAAGTCACATAATTTAGTATTATCTTGAGCCATTGTGACAAGCAAGCAAACTAACACACAAGCAAACAAAAAACAAGCGGGCAAAGAGAGGCAAATAGAGAAAGAGATGGAGGATAGAGAGAGAGAGGGCGAATAAAACGGCAAGGGTGAAGTGGGGGAGAGGAAAACGAGAGGCAAATGGCAAATAATGTAATGCGGGAGATAAGGGTATGTGATGGGTACTTGGTATGTTGACTTTTGCGTAGACCTCCCCTGCAACGGTGCCAGAAACCCTTCTTGCTACCTCTTGAGCACTGCGTTGGTTTTCCCCGAAGAGGAAGGGATGATGCAGCAATGTAGCGTAAGTATTTCCCTCAGTTTTTGAGAACCAAGGTATCAATCCAGTAGGAGGCTACGCGCGAGTCCCTCGTACCTGCACAAAAAAAATAAGTCCTCGCAACCAACGTGAATAGGGGTTGTCAATCCCTACACGGCCACTTACGAGAGTGAGATATGATAGATATGATAAGATAATATTTTTGGTATTTTTGTGATAAAGATGCAAAGTAAAAAAATTAAAGGAAATAACTTAGTAGTAGGAGATTAATATGATAAAGATAGACCCAGGGGCCATAGGTTTCACTAGTGGCTTCTCTCGAGAGCATAAGTATTCTACGGTGGGTGAACAAATTACTATTGAGCAATTGACAGAATTGAGCATAGTTATGAGAATATCTAGGTATGATCATGTATATAGGCATCACGTCCAAGACAAGTAGACCGACTCCTACCTGCATCTACTACTATTACTCCACTCATCGACCGCTATCCAGCATGCATCTAGAGTATTAAAGTTAAAAACAGAGTAATGCCTTAAGCAAGATGACATGATGTAGAGGGATAAACTCATGCAATATGATGAAAACTCCATCTTGTTATCCTCGATGGCAACAATACAATACGTGCCTTGCTGCCCCTACTGTCACTCGGAAAGGACACCGCAAGATTGAATCCAAAGCTAAGCACTTCTCCCATTGCAAGAAAGATCAATCTAGTAGGCCAAACCAAACTGATAATTCGAAGAGACTTGCAAAGATAACCAATCATACATAAAAGAATTCAGAGAAGATTCAAATATTGTTCATAGATAGACTTAATCATAAACCCACAATTCATTGGTCTCAACAAACACACCGCAAAAAGAAGATTACATTGAATAGTTCTCCACAAGAGAGGGGGAGAACATTGTATTGAGATCCAAATAGAGAGAACAAGCCATCTAGCTAATAACTATGGACCTGTAGGTCTGAGGTAAACTACTCACACTTCATCGGAGGGACTATGGTGTTGATGTAGAAGCCCTCCATGATCGATGCCCCCTCTGGCGGAGCTCCGGAACAGGCCCCAAGATGGGATCTCATGGATACATAAAGTTGCAGCGATGGAATTAGGTTTTTGGCTCTGTTTCTGATCGTTTGGGGGTACGTATGTATATATAGGAGGAAGGAGTACGTCGGTGGAGCAACAGGGGCCCCACGAGGGTGGAGGGCGCGCGGGGGGTAGGCACGCCGCCCTACCATGTGGCCTCCGCTTTTGTGTCTTGACGTAGGGTCCAAGTCTCATGGGTCTTGTTCGTTGAGAAAATCACATTCCCGAAGGTTTCATTCTGTTTGGACTCCGTTTGATATTCCTTTTCTTCGAAACCCTAAAACAGGCAAAAAAACAACAATTCTGGGTTGGGCCTTCGGTTAATAGGTTAGTCCCAAAAATAATATAAAAGTGGAAAATGAATCCCAATAATGTCCAACACATAGCATGGAGCAATCAAAAATTATAGATACGTTGGAGATGTATCACCCAACCCTTTCAACAGGGGACAGTTGAACCACGTTAACGTGGAGGAGGTTGAAGAGTAGCCAGATGCAGTTTTAGGTAAGTTTTTGATTGAGTCATTTACTGCAATCATTCTTTTTGATACTGGTGCATCACATTCATACATTTTGAGGGGGTTTATGGATATGTATAAGCTGCCCGCCAAAGTTCTTAAGACACCTATGTTAGTAAGCTCTCCAGGAGCTGAGTATAAGGCAAGCAGAGGATGTTTTCAGATGTCATTGACCATAGGTAGACATGTTTTCCCCTCAGACCTAATAATTTCGGAGTCCCAAGGGTTGGATATAATATTAGGTATGGATTGGTTATCAAAGTATGGAGGAAACATCGATTGTGCTAGTAAGTCAATCTTACTCACCACCCCGGAGGAAAAAAGGATCAAGTATGTGTCTAGGCATGCGCCAAGGAGGACCCAAGTAAATTCTCTTTCTGGAGTTGTTCAGGAAGAAGTGCCTGTCATGAAGGATTACCCAGATGTATTTCCAGAGGAACTACCAGGCATGCCACCAGATCGATACATAGAATTTTTGATAGAGCTCTTACCAGGCACCGGACCAATATCGAAGAGACCGTATCGGATGCCCGCAAATGATGTGGAGGAAATTAAGAAGCAGATTAAGGAGCTACTGGAGAAAGGTTACATTCGACGAAGTTCATCGCCATGGGGAGCCCCAGTGCTTTTGGTTGAGAAGAAAGATGGATCTTTGAGAATGGTTGTTGATTATCGCGCATTGAATGATGTGACGATCAAGAATAAGTACCCACTACCAATGATGAACGATTTGTTTGACCATCTACAGGGAGCAAAAGTATTCTGCAAGATCGATCTGCGATCAGGATACCACCAGCTGAAGATCCAAGAACATGATATACCTAAGACAGCTTTCACCACAAGGTACGGGCTATATGAGTACACGATTATGTCATTTGGATTAACAAATGCCCCTGCCTATTTCATGAGCATGATGAACAAGGTGTTTATGGACTTCTTGGATAAGTTTGTTGTGGTCTTCATTGATGATATTTTGGTATACTCGAAGAATGAAGAGGAACACAAGGAACACTTGCGCTTAGTTCTCGAGAAGCTCAGGGAACATCAGTTGTATGCCAAATTTAGCAAGTGTGAGTTTTGGTTGAAGGAAGTTGGATTTCTTGGACATGTTATATCAGGAGAAGGGATAGCAGTAGACCCCACCAAAGTCCAGTCTGTCACTGAGTGGTTGGCACCCACCTCAGTAGGAGAGATCCGCAGTTTTCTAGGACTCGCAGGATATTACGGGAGGTTCATTGAGAATTTTTCCAAAATTGCGAAACCCATGACAGATTTGTTGAAGAAGGAAACCAAGTTCAAATGGACCAAGGAATATGAAGCCAGTTCTCAGGAGTTGAAGAAACGTTTGGTTACAGCCCCAGTACTGATTCCTCCGGATATATGCAAGGATTCCTAGTGTATTGCGATGCTTCTCTCTTAGGACTTGGAGGAGTACTTATGCAGGATGGAAGAGTTGCTTCATATGCCTCACGATAAATTCGACCGCATGAGTTGAATTATGCCACGCATGATTTGGAGTTGGCAGACGTAGTGCATGTGCTCAAGACTTGGAGACATTTTCTGATTGGAAACAGATGTGATGTTGTTGGGGAACGCAGTAATTTCAAACAAAATCCTACGCACATGCAAGATCATGGTGATGCATAGCAACGAGAGGGGAGAGTATCGTCTATGTACCCTCATAGACTGTAAGCAAAAGTGTTATGACAACGCGGTTGATGTAGTCGTACGTCTTCACGATCGACCGATCTAGCACCGAAGGTACGGCACCTCCGTGATCTGCACACGTTCAGCTCGGTGACGTCCCGCGAACTCATGATTCTTGGAATGGGTCAAGTCAATCACATCATTCTCTAATGATGTGATCCCGTTAATCAAATGACAACTCATGTCTATGGCTAGGAAACTTAACCATCTTTGATTCAACGAGCTAGTCAGGTAGAGGCATACTAGTGATACTTTGTTTGTCTATGTATTTACACATGTACTAAGTTTCTGGTTAATACAATTCTAGCATGAATAATAAACATTTATCATGATGTAAGGAAATATAAATAACAACTTTATTATTGCCTCTAGGGCATATTTCCTTCAGTCTCCCACTTGCACTAGAGTCAATAATCTAGATTATACAGTAATGATTCTAACACCCATGGAGTATTGGTGTTGATCATGTTTTGCTCGTGAGAGAGGCTTAGTCAACAGGTCTACAACATTCAGATCTGTATGTATCTTGCAAATCTCTATGTCTCCCTCCTTGACTTGATCATGGATGGAATTGAAGCGTCTATTGATGTGCTTGGTTCTTTTGTGAAATCTGGATTCCTTTGCCAAGGCAATTGCACCAGTATTGTCACAAAAGATTTTCATTAGACCCGATGCACTAGGTATGACACCTAGATCGGATATGAACTCCTTCATCCAGACTCCTCCATTTGCTGCTTCCGAAGCAGCTATGTACTCCGCTTCACACGTAGATCCCGCCACGACGCTTTGCTTAGAACTGTACCAACTGACGGCTCCACCGTTCAATAAAAACATGTATCCGGTTTGTGACTTAGAGTCATCTGTATCAGTGTCAAAGCTTGCATCGACGTAACCATTTACAACGAGCTCTTTGTCACCTCCATAAACGAGAAACATATCCTTAGTCCTTTTCAGGTATTTCAGGATGTTCTTGACCGCTGTCCTGTGATCCACTCCTGGATTACTTTGGTACCTCCCTGCTAAACTAATAGCAAGGCACACATCAGGTCTGGTACACAGCATTGCATACATGATAGAGCCTATGGCTGAAGCATAGGGAACACCTTTCATTTTCTCTCTATCTTCTGTAGTGGTCAGGTATTGAGTCTGACTCAACTTCACACCTTGTAACACAGGCAAGAACCCTTTCTTTGCTAGATCCATTTTGAACTTCTTCAAAACTTTATCAAGGTATGTTCTTTGTGAAAGTCCAATTAAGCGTCTTGATCTATCTCTATAGATATTGATGCCCAATATATAAGCAGCTTCACCAAGGTCTTTCATTGAAAAACTCTTATTCAAGTATCCTTTTATGCTATCCAGAAATTCTATATCATTTCCAATCAACAATATGTCATCCACATATAATATTAGAAATGTTGCAGAGCTCACACTCACTTTCTTGTAAATACAGGCTTCTCCAAAAGTCTGTATAAAAACATATGCTTTGATCACACTATCAAAACATTTATTCCAACCCCGAGATGCTTGCACCAGTCCATACATGGATCACTGGAGCTTGCACACTTTGTTAGCACCCTTTGGATCAATAAAACCTTCAGGTTGCATCATATACAACTCTTCTTCCAGAAATCCATTCAGGAATGCACTCTTTACATCCATTCAGGTTGCATCATAAAATGTGGCAATTACTAACATGATTCGGACGGACTTAAGCATCGCTACGGGTGAGAAGGTCTCATCGTAGTCAACTCATTGAACTTGTCGAAAACCTTTCACAACAAGTCGAGCTTTGTAGACAGTAACATTACCGTCAGCGTCAGTCTTCTTCTTGAAGATCCATTTATTCTCCATGGCTTGCCGATCATCGGGAAAGTCAATCAAAGTCCATACTTTGTTCTCATACATGGATCCCATCTCATGGCCTCAAGCCATTTTGCGGAATCTGGGCTCATCATCGCTTCCTTATAGTTCGTAGGTTCGTCATGGTCAAGTAATAGGACCTCTAGAACAGGATTACCGTACCACTCTGGTGCGGATCTTACTCTAGTTGACCTAAGAGGTTCGGTAGTAACTTGATCTGAAGTTATATGATTGTCATCATTAGCTTGCTCACTAATTGGTGTAGGAGTCATAGGAATAGATTTCTGTGACGAACTACTTTCCAATAAGGGAGCAGGTATAGTTACCTCATCAAGTTCTACTTTCCTCTCACTCACTTCTTTTGAGAGAAACTCCTTCTCTAGAAAGGATGCATTCTTAGCAACAAAAATCTTGCCTTCGAATCTGTGATAGAAGGTGTACCCAACAGTCTCCTTTGGGTATCCTATGAAGACACATTTCTTCGATTTGGGTTCGAGCTTATCAGGTTGAAGTTTTTTCGCATAAGTATCGTAGCCCCAAACTTTAAGAAACGATAACTTTGGTTTCTTGCCAAACCACAGTTCATAAGGCGTCGTCTCAGCGGATTTAGATGGTGCCCTATTTAATGTGAATGCAGCCATCTCTAAAGCATATCCCCAAAATGATAGCGGTAAATCAGTAAGAGACATCATAGATCGCACCATATCTAGTAAAGTACGATTACGACGTTCAGACACACCATTACGCTGTGGTGTTCCGGGTGGCGTGAGTTGCGAAACTATTCTGCATTGTCTCAAATGAAGACCAAACTCATAACTCAAATATTCTCATCCACGATCAGATCGTAGAAACTTTATGTTCTTATTATGATGATTTTCTAGTTCACTCTGAAACTCTTTGAACTTCTCAAATGTTTTAGACTTATGTTTCATCAAGTAGATATACCCATATCTGCTTAAATCATCTATGAAGGTGAGAAAATAACGATACCCGCCGCGAGTCTCTATATCCATCGGACCACATACATCAGTATGTATGATTTCCAACAAATTTGTTGCTCGCTCCATTGTTCCGAAGAATGGCATTTTAGTCGTCTTGCCCATGAGGCATGGTTCGCAAGTACCAAGTGATTCATAATCAAGTGATTCCAAAAGCCCATCAGAATGGAGTTTCTTCATGCGCTTTACACCAATATGACCTAAACGGCAGTGCCACAAATAAGTTGCACTATCATTATCGACTCTGCATCTTTTGGCTTCAATATTATGAATATGTGTATCACTAATATCGAGATTCATCAAGAATAGACCACTCTTCAAGAGTGCATGACCATAAAAGATATTACTCATATAAATAGAACAACCATTATTCTCAGATTTAAATGAATAACCGTCTCGCATCAAACAAGATCCAGATATAATGCTCATGCTCAACGCTGGCACCAAATAACAATTATTTAGGTCTAAAACTAATCCCGAAGGTAGATGTAGAGGTAGCGCGCCAACCGTGATCACATCGACTTTGGAACCATTTCCCACGTGCATCGTCACCTCGTCCTTAGCCAATCTTTGCTTAATCCATAGTCCATGTTTCGAGTTGCAAATATTAGCAACAGAACCAGTATCAAATACCCAGGTACTACTGCAAGCATTAGTAACATACACATCAATAACATGTATATCACATATACCTTTGTTCACCTTGCCATCCTTCTTATCTACCAAATACTTGGGGCAGTTCCACTTCCAGTGACCAGTCCGTTTGCAGTAGAAGCACTCAGTCTCAGGCTTAGGTCCAGACTTGGGCTTCCTCACTTGAGCATCAACTTGCTTGTTGTTCTTCTTGAAGTTCCCCTTCTTCCCTTTGCCCTTTTTCTTGAAACTGGTGGTCTTGTTAACCATCAACACTTGATGCTCCTTTTTGATTTCTACCTCCGCAGCCTTTAGCATCACGAAGAGCTCAGGAATAGTCTTATTCATCCCTTAAATATTATAGTTCATCACAAAGCTCTTGTAGCTTGGTGGCAGTGATTGAAGAATTCTGTCAATGACACTATCATCAGAAGATTAACTCCCAGTTGAATCAAGTGATTATTATACCCAGACATTTTGAGTATACTTCACTGATAGAACTCTTCTCTTCCATCTTGCAGCTGTAGAACTTATTGGAGACTTCATATCTCTCAATCCAGGCATTTGCTTGAAATATCAACTTCAACTCCTAGAACATCTCATATGCTCCATGACGTTCAAAACGTCGTTGAAGTCCCGGTTCTAAGTCGCAAAGCATGGCACACTGAACTATCGAGTAGTCATCCGCTTTGCTCTGCCAGATGTTCATAACATCTAGTGTTGCTCCTGCAGCGGGTTTGGCACCTAGCGGTGCTTCCAGGACGTAATTCTTCTATGCAGCAATGAGGATAATCGTCAATTTACGGACCCAGTCTGTGTAATTTCTACCATCATCTTTCAACTTTGCTTTCTCAAGGAACGCGTTAAAATTCAATGGAAAAACAGCACGGGCCATCTATCTACAACAACATAGACATGCAAAAAATACTATCAGGTACTAAGTTCATGATAAATTAAAGTTCAATTAATCAAATTACTTAAGAACTCCCACTTAGATAGACATCCCTCTAATCATCTAAGTGATCACGTCATCCATACACTACAAAAAAAGACACATCCTTGACATTTTGGGCCGAACGAAAAAAAATTATGTCATACATATGACACTTCTATGACGATAATTGTGACAAAACCCGGTATCATCATAGATGTGGTGGGCTCCTACTTCTATGACAAAAAATCATGACAGAAAATGGGCTTTTCGTCCTGGGCGGGCCGGAGACGCAGCTGCATGACATTCTTTGGGTCGTCCATGACGATAAAAACCATGGTAGAAGCGAGGGCGAGGAAAAATTCGGGGAGTTCCCGGTTATGGTGGGAGGTCGGGGGCCGAGCGATGCGGGTTCCTCTCGTACACGTATGCGCGTGTGTGCGAGGCATTGGCTCTAACTGAACTCGAGCGAGGCATTGGGCTCTAACTGAACCCGAGCGATTGCACTGCATGCTACGCGTTACTGAACCCGAGCGATCGATCGATGGCTGTTAACTGAACCCGATCGAGTGATTCCTTCGCTACTGCTGCTAACTGAAGCCGATCGATGCTGCCTCTGGGATGAACAATGAGCGTTGCGGGGGGGGGGCGGTCGGATGAACAGTGAGCGATGGCGTTGCCTCTGGATGAACATGACCCCGTGGTGTGGTGGAGGGCTGGATGAACAGTAGACGATGGAGGGGTGCCCATGTAGGGGTGGTTGAATAGGACCCCGTGGTGTGGAGGGCTGGATGAACAGTAGACGGTGGAGGGGTGCCCGTGGAGGGGTGGTTGAACAGGACCCTGTGGTGTGGATGGCTGGATGAACAGTAGACGGTGGAGGGGTGGTTGAACAGTAGCCGGTGGAGTAGCGCACGATGGAGGCTGGATTAACAGGAGCCCGTGGAGGCTGGAGGAGGACGACGGTAGCCCGTGGAGGCTAGAGGAGGTCGACGGTGGAGATGAACAGTATCCCGTGGAGTCCCGTTTTGCGGTACGTCACACCCCTCCCGATGAACAGGACCCTCGTTTCGACCATAGCGCTCCAACACAAGTCCGTTTCGTCCGTTTTCGATATGCCACACCCTCCCGATCAACAGGACCCCCGTTTCCTCCGTTTTGCGGTACGCCAGACCCCTCCCGATGAACAGGATCCCGTCTCGAACATGGCCGGTCGAACACAAGGCAGTTTCCTCCGTTTTGCGGTACGCCAGGCCTCGTTTCCATCGCCTGTTCCGTCCAAGCCCTCCCAATGAACACGACCACGCATTCCGTTCCGACCCAGCTGGTTGGCTCCCACGCGTTTCGTTGCCTCCCGATGAACACGACGCATCTCGTTGCCTCCCCATGAACACGACGCATTCCGTTGCCTCCCCATGAACACGACGACGACGTTGTTTCTCCGTTCCGACCCAGCCATGTACACGAGCCCTGGCCATACGTATGCGCGAGTAGGCGTTCAAGACCCCGCTCATATGTACACATACGTGGCCGTATTTTCTTTCTTGCACCCTGGTCGCTGTACGTACGTGTACATGCTACGTGTGCGCCTCTACTACGACACGTGCGCGCCTCTACATCCACCAGTATATATGTACGTACACGTTTGCGACCAGAATGACAACGCTATGTATGCTTTGACAAGGTGGGTTCCGACTGTCAGGCACTTCCTTGCATGCGAAGATGTAGCTGGTGGGTCCCAGCAGTCAGGGGGGGTGAATCGTTTTGTTTTTTTTTTGCTCGGACGCACTTCCTTGCGTGCGAAGGTGTAGCTGGTGGGTCCCAGCAGTCAGGGGGAAATGTTTTTTCATGAAATACGATGGCCCGTCCAGTGGGTCCCCGCTGTTAGGTGGAGGAATAATTATTTTGCACATAATAAGGAGGCACTTCCTTGCTGCGGCTATGGACCCAGCTGTCAGCGTCTCCATGCACAGTACTCTTCCGATGGAAGTCGATCGTTGACCACATTGACCATGCCGCACCGGGAGCACCATGACGGTGGACGATGGCGAGGCCTAGGAAGGCGACGACACGGAGGCAGGGAAGACTCGGCAGTTGTTTCCCACGCGGAGGGGAGTACGATTGTACGAGGGTTTGCTGGTTCGTCTGTCGTCGCCGGAGAATAACAGCAGGTGTGGGTGAGTAGAGGGATGGCTAGGTCAGCGATGGGAGTATGGTGGGGCGCTGAGGCCTGCGCGGTAGCACAGCCGGCCGTGGGGAGGAGGGAGCAGGCAGTCCCGCCGGCGCTTGTTTGAGCGACTGGAGCAGGAAGAGCGGAGATTGAAGAAGCACGACGGCCGTTGGATGGACATCCAACAGTCAGTGCTTGTGCGTCAACCTATTTTTTTAGGAAAGCCTCAAATCTGTGGAAAACAACATACAGCCCATCTGCCATTATTTCTAATAATTTACAGCCCATTTGCTAATTCTTAAGGTTTTTTTGGAGCCCATATTCTTTTTGTTAGCATTACAGCCCATATTGTGGCCACGGTTAAAAAATTATACAAAATTTTGCATATTTCGGTGCGGTCCAAACTGTTTTTAATACCGAAATTTCGACTCACATTCAAACTGATTTTAAAAATAAATGTATATCAATATAAAATCCAATAAATTCTGTATGCATAAAAATTAATGTAATTTAAAATCTTGAAATGAAAAAAAGATATTTGAAACTAATTTCCGGTTTGATGTGTTTTAAAAATGTACAACCCATTTCTCATTACTAATGGGCCATTTTCTCAGCCAGCCGAATGAAAGCTCTCCTCGTCTTGAAAGATTTGTAGCCCAACAGGCCCGACAAAGCGACTTACTTGGCAAATCACAAAAAACTGGGCTGTGGCCGTGGACCCAGCTATCAGCCTCTCCACGTACAGTACTCTTCCGATGGAAGTCGTTGGACCACGCCGCGCGGAGAGCACCACGGCAGTGGATGACGGTGAGGCCTAGGAAGGGGACGACACGGAGCCGGGGAAGACGCGGCAGTGGAAGCCCGCGCAGAGAGGAGTATGAGGGTTCCCTGGTTTGGCTGCAGTGTGAGGCTGCCGTCGCCGCAGGGCCTGGCCAGCGGTGGGAATAGTAGGGGGCAGCGAGGCCTCTTCGGCAGCACAGCCGGCCACGGGAGGCAGGAGCATGCGGCACGACCGGCGCTGCTTTTGGCGGCTGGAGCAAGAAGACCAGAGGTTGAAGAAGCACTACGGGCGTTGGATGGACATCGTACGGTCACTGGAGCTAGAATCGTTCATATTGATTAAGTTGACAAAGCCCTTCGTCCCCGTCAACTTAGTAGGCCCACAAGTCAGCCTCCCACCAAGGTGGGTCCCAGCTAGCCAGGGGAGTATTCATTTTTTTGTGCGTAATAAGGAGGCACTTCCGGTGGGTCCGAGCTGACAGCGGGGGGAACATTTTTTTCGCGAAATACGGTGGCCCGTCCGGTGGGTCCCAGCAGTCAGGGGGAAACGATTTTTTCGCAAAATACTGGTGGCCCGTCCGGTGGGTCCCCGCTGTCAGGTGGAGGAATAATTATTTTCCGCGTAATAAGGAGGCACTTCCTTGCGGCTGCCGTGGACCCAGCTGTCAGCCTCTCCACGTACAGTACTCTTCCGATGGAAGTCGGTCGTTGACCACATTGACCACGCCGCGCCGAGAGCACCACGGCGGTGGACGACGGCGAGGCCTAGGAAGGGGACGACACGGAGCCGGGCAAGACGCGGCAGTGGATGCCCACGCGGAGAGGAGTACGAGCGTTCATTGGTTCGGCTGCGGTGTGAGGCTGCCGTTGCCGCAGAATAACAGGGGGTGTGGGTGAGTGGAGGGATGGCCTGGCCAGTGGTGGGAGTAGTATGGGGGCGGTGAGGCCTCCGTGGTAGCACAGCCGGCCACGGGAGGCAGGAGCAGGCGGCACGACCGGCGCTGCTTTGGGCGGCTGGAGCAAGAAGACCAGAGGTTGAAGAAGCACTATGGCCGTTGGATGGACATCATACGGTCACTGGAGTATTGACTAAGTTGACAAAGCCCTCCGTCCCCATCAACTTAGTAGGCCCACAACTCAGCCCAACAATATGGTGGGTCCCAGCTAGCAGGGGGTATTCATTTTTTGGGCGTAATAAGGAGGCACTTCCTTGCGTGCGAAGATATAGCTGGTGGGTCCGACCTCTCAGAGGGGGGAACGTTTGTTTCGCAAAATACAGAGGCCCTTCCTGTGGGTCGTAGCTGTCAGGTGGAGGAATCATTATTTTGCGCGTAATAAGGAGGCATTTCCTTGCGTGCGGCCGTGGACCCAGCTTTCAGCCTGTCCACGTACTGTCCACTTCCGATGGATGTCGTTCATTGACCACGTTGACCAGGCCGCGCCGAGAGCACCAGGGCGGTGGACGACAGCGAGGCGTAGGAAGGGAACGACACGGAGCCAGGGAATACTCGGCAGGTGTTTCCCACGCGGAGGAGTACGAGGGTTTACTGGTTCGTCTACTGTCGCTGGAGAATAACAGCATGTGTGGGTGAGTAGAGGGATGGCTAGGCCAGCGATGGGAGTACGATGGGGCCGTGAGGCCTGCGCAACAGCATAGCCGTCCGTGGGAGGAGGGAGCAGGCAGTCCCGCCGGTGCTTGGTTGAGCAGCTAGAGCGAAGAGCAGAGATTGAAGAAGCACGGCGGCCGTTGGATGGACATCCAACAGTCACTGCTCTCGTGTGTTGACTAAGTTGACAGGGCGTTGCGTGTGCGTCAACCTTTTTTTATGAAAGCATACGCGTCAACCTGTAGTAGGCGCACAAGTCAGCCTCAAATCTGTGGAAAACAGCATACAACCCATCTGCCATTATTTCTAATAATGTACAGCCCATTTGCTAATTCTTAAGAATTTTTTTGGAGCCCATCTTCTTTTTGTTAGCATTACACCCCATATTGTGGCCACGGTTAAAAAGTATACGAAATTTTGCATATTTTGGTGCAGTCAACTGTTTTTCATCCAGAAATATCGATTCACATTCAAACTATTTTGAAAAATAATTTATATAAATATAAAATCCAAATAATTGTCCACGCATAAAAATCAATGGAATTTAAGATCTTGTAATGAAAAAAATTGAAACTAATTCCCGGTTTGATGTGTTTTAAAAATGTGCAGCCCATTTCTGGGCAAACTGAATGAAACTCTCCTCGTCTTGAAAGATTTGCAGCCTAGCAGGGCTGATAAAGCAAGTAGGCCTTGTTTGGGTATTTCTTTAAAAAAATAGAACTAGGCTAGCCATTTTCAGCAAGAAAAAAACACAACTGGGCTCATGATGTGGTAAACATAAATAAAACCCTGGCTAGACGGGCCACAGCCCCCGCACAGCCCCGTTGTTACCCTGATCCGTCGCTAAAACTAGTATAAATAACAATTGTTTGTTCCTCAAAAAAACTGCGTGACTTGCTGGGTCCCTGGTGTCGGTCGCTCTTAGTGTAATTCTCTCATTTATTGACTACGTTGACAATGGCGTGAGCCCCGGATGTCCAACCATTAGGAGGAACCATATTTTTGGACTTGTACTATAGAGGCACTTTCTTGCGTACTGCCATGATGCTGGTGGGTCCCTACTGTCATCCTCTCCACGTATAGTCATCTCCTTGTTCCTCTCGGTTGTTGACGACGTTGACAATGCAAGAGGGCAGCGCACCGCGCACGGCGAGCGAACCAAGGCCCCAAGGAGGAGGACGACGGCGAGGCCTCGCACTGAACGAATAGGAGCCGTTGAAGATGCACCGGTCCAGTCACAGGCGGAGGGGAGTACGAGGGATGACTGGTTCGGGTGCGGGTGCGTGTTGGGGCTGACGTCGCCAGAGAATAATAGGACTTGTGGGGGAATAGAGGGAGGGACTGGCCAACGTTGGAGGGTACGTACGGTAGGGCGGCGGAGGCGCAGCCAGCCATGGGAGGCGGGAGCAGGCGGAGCCGACGGGGTGGTTTGGTTTGGGCGGCTGGAGGAAGAAGAAGACAAGAGATAGAAGATACATGACAGATGTTGGATGTCAATCCAACGGCTGGTAGGCAGAATCGTTTGTTGACTGGCTAGTAAGTCGACACCACCTTGGATAGGCTATTTCCTCGCGGGTCCCAAATGTCAGAATCCAAATCTGTCACGGTCATGCAGCCTTTCCTATGAAAATTTACAGCCCATTTGATGTGCTAGTTCGAAATAAGTTTGTGGGTGCTGGTGGGGGCTAATCACTTGGCTTCTGTAATGCACAGTGAGCTCAAGCAACCAGCGAGAGTGATGTTATTTCCCTTGGTTGGGATTTGTTACAATATTTCACTCTAAATTAAACGAATGGCAAGCCATTTGCCTTGTTTCAAATAAAATATGACAGTCACAGTCGAGTTGAAAAGGGCAGGAACATCTAACTCCAGCTTACAACTGTACAAAGCACGAGGGTTAATTGTTCATCAGGTTTACAAAAAAATAGATTGAAAAGGGCAACAACATCTAACTCCAGCACTGTTTTCGGCAGTCACAGTCAAATGGATCGGTCAGGTCCATAGAATGAACATCCTAGGTCATAAAATTTACTGGGTTATGACCACAATATGTTGTAAATAGAAGCCTGGCACGTTCGGAAGCTCTTTTTCCCACCTGAAACTCCTTTTTTTGCTCTTCGACATACCCATCCGTCAATTCAGTAAATATATGGGCTTTTGAATTGATTCTACTATTTACTAGTGTGGATGGGCTGTTTTGTCTTGGGCCCAGAGAAACAATTACTACTAGTACAGTGGAGACACTCTACAGCTACCCAGAAAAACAATTACTACTAGTACAGTGGAGACACTCTACCGCTTCTGGCTCCTCCTAGGTCATTGAAACGTCTCCCTTTACTGAATGACGTTATACTTTTGTTCGCCGACATGCGGGCCATGCAGCGCGCGGGCCCAAATGCCATCCACCAAATTAGAAGGCAGTATGCAGGCGGAGAGTCACCCCGGTCGTAGCGCGGCAGTAACGAGCCGTCGTATCACAAAACCCCACCTCCCCGCAGTCTAAGTTTGACGGACGAAGCAACCATCATTTCACTCTTCGCTGAATCCCCTTCTCCCTCACCGTCTTCAAGAAAGGCAACACTCGCATCTGCCACTGTTCTTCTCTCCGAACGAAGGGAAGGTAAGCGGATCCGTGATGTTGGTATATTTTCGTTCAGAGAAAAAAAGAACTTTTGCAAAGCAGTAACCGATCCTCACTCTCTTTTTTGTTTCATTGTCATTGCGATTGTGTTTTCCTTTCAGTGGTCTCCTAGTATTCGTCAGTTTCATGATGGACCAAGGAGAACCAGGCAAAGATCTGCCGATATTGGAGCAGACGCGGGAGGCTGATCCCCACGAGACAGAGAGCTCCAAGAAGATGGAGGCAACCACCGAGCCGACCCCAGATACGCTCACGGCCACTACTGAGATGGTCAACGCCCCGTTTGAGGTTACAGCCCCGTGGCACTGCAGGAGCAGTTTTCCCCCTTCGAGGATGTGTCCCCCCCCCCGCTGAGCTGCCCAAGGTGATTTCCTTCTTTGCCGATCTCGATTGTGGTTTTTCATCTAAGTATGTGGTGATTTTTTTAGAAAAGGAAGTATGTGGTGATTAATAATGCAAAATTTTATTAGCTTCGATGCCATGCTATACATAGTGGTTTAAATAACTTGTGTTTCTTATACTGAAAAGTAATTCAGAATTTGTTTCTGTTTCAATTAGAGCCATGATGCAGACAAGGATTGTGTGGTTGTACATGTCACTCGCTATGAGGTGGACGACCTGAATATACGCACTGAGAAAACAGAGTTCTTAGGCTGTTGGATCTTGGAAGAGTTGTATTCCAGCCTCACTGTTGTCAGGCGTGTTGTCCAGGGTGTACTGAAGCACAAGAAGTTCAAAGCTACTCCTTCGTTTGTGAGGCATACTGTTCTTGTCAAGCTTATGCAGGAAGATGACGTGGCATGCCTCCACAAACAAGTTTATCAGTGGCAAGGCCACAAGGTTATCTTCATGAAGGTTCATAGGATTGAGCTGTTGTGGGATGTCCTCGATGATGTTCATGGCAAGGTTCGTCTTGTGTCCAGCCCAAATTAGATCGAGGCATGAAATAGTTGCCCCAGCTAGTGTTTAATAGTAGTTTGGATTGTGTCTAATTATCCGAACCTTGCCTGTTATCGACCCCTCTGGGGCTAGTACTCTGTTTGAATCCGTCTATGGGAACTGCTGCTACTTTTGTGTGCCCGTCAATCATTTGAGAACCATCGTAATTGTTGCCGAAACAGATGCGTCCTCACTAGTTTTTTCATGAATATGGCATGGTAAGACATAAGTTGTCACGGTTTATCATACGAGCAGTGTGTGTTTTGATGAAATAGAGCACTCGTTCGAGAACCGTGCGCCGACGTATACATAAGTACTTGTAAACACTGTTGGTGCTACCCCACTTGTAAGCAGTTGTGCAAAACACGGCACATTGGCTCAGCTCGCTTCAACACTAGGCTATCGACCAGCTAACAATCAACAATCTGTCGTCTGACATATAAGCAACTATGTATCTTGTTACAGTGGTTCATGCAGTTAATTGAGGCCACAATGTAATAAATTCCAAACGTTCACACGCTAGTCCAGCGCTCATGTGGAACACTCACATTAAACTCGTCTTCATAAAAAACTTGAAAAGCATAAGTTAAGCAATTTTATACATCTCAATGATTCATAGAACATAACAAACATATACTAGTTCACAGCAAAAGACAAAGTTGTGAGAAGGTTTACAAATCAGGAAAAAACAAGCAAGGCTTCTCTGAGCAAAGGGCCTCCCGGCAGGCTTAAATTTCCTGGAGTTCACTCTGGTTTTTTCTTGTTGCCACCATTCAGGGTTAGGTTCTCTCATTCCAGAATAACCAATTATAATTGTGGTCTCAGCTGGAATGCTGAACTGAACCATGCAGTGTACTGACCAGCTGAAATGCTTGTGCATTCCACTAAATTTAAGCACCGCTATTTGCAGAAATAAGCAGACCACAATGCCTCTTGTCCGCGCACCTGTCCAAAAAACCGCCGTGCAGCCGTGCCAGCTAGTCCTCGGTCCATGGATGAACTGGTAGAAAGTGCATTCCGGACTAGGATGTAGTTGTTTTCGCTCATCCCTGCACTACAATCAGGAAGTAAAACGTACGAATCAGCTTTTTTTAGATTGCGTTGGTCATTCTACCTTAGTTACTATCAATGTAGGGATACCTTGAGGACGGGAGGTTAGACGACGACAACGAGGGATAGCCATCTCATTTTGTGCAGTTGTACTAAAACCGAGGTGTGTGCTTTTGATTGCACGGATAGAAACGATACGGAGACAGACATCCTGAAATGATATGGAGACAGACATCCCTGTTTGCACAAATACGAAATACGGTTATTTAAACAGTGACAGATATTACTACTTTCCCCCGTTTCCTCTTAGAACCAAGTCCTAGATTCATGCTACAGCTTTCCCACTTTCTTCCCTGTCTGAACCAACGCTTTAAGTCGACTGTATGAACTAGCTTTACTTCTAATAATAGTAGAAGTCTAGGTGGCTTTGGAACAGCGGACAGAAGTAGAAAAGGATCCACACGAAGGGAGCTGGGGCAGTAGATCAAGGCAGGTTTCGAAGGAATATATACCTGAGGGTCGTTGGCATGTGGCAAAGACGGCGTCGGAGGCCCTCTCGAGCCGGCGCTCTCTCGGAGAGAACGGCACGGCCGCCGATTGGGACGCGCGGGCAGCCGTTGGTCTCCTCCCTCGCCGCCGATGATAGCGTGAACGATGCACCTACACCCCTCCCCCGGTCGAGGTTGTCCGGTCGGATTTGTGACCAGCCGTGAGCTGAGAGAGAGTGTGGCCACCTATGTGTTGCTTAGATCTGGAGAGCATGACAGAGTGAATGAGAGGAACCCTAGTAAAGCAAGCGCTAAGGCTCCTGCTTTTATATATAGTGGAGTGATTTTGTTGTACCAGCTTCAAAAATATGCGCTCCTACGTGTACCCGCGAGTGGGTGTGAGAGAGTGTGTGCGTGCACCGCTTCTCTTCGTGAGAGTACAATATACTATGCCCAAAGAACGTTTGCCGCAAGAGTAATAGTATAAGTGTGTGACGTGTGTGCTAAGATAAAATGTGTGTGCCGTCTTTTGTTTTTTAGAAGTTCTGAGGGTAGGGTGTGAAGAGCACATATGTGCGTGACGTCTACCTGCAGATAGATGGTGGGTGCGACGTGCGAGTCTGTGAGAGGACTCGGGAGAGTCGTGACTCGTGAGGGTGCATGTGCGTGAGAGAGAGGGGGCACGTATCAATGCAATGCATGTGTCCGTAAATCATTATCTGACAAACGTTCGCCACAAGCCTTTTCCTGACGAACGCCGTAAGAACCATTAGATCGGCATCCGACAGTGTCAGTTTTGCCATGTCATTTAACAGAACAGCCACTCCTCCTACACACAAATCTTCCACGTGAGTGTTAGCAACTGCCGTATGCTCCCTCCGTTCCGAAATGCAGTGCATATAGCTTTATTGAAAATTCGAACCTCGCAAACTTTTACCGAGTTTTCGTGTACCAAATTGCACATGTAGAATACCATGTACTATATATCATTTCATTCATCTTCGAGAGGTAACTATAAAGATGGGTGAGGAGTCTACAAAGAAAGACCATCGTATCACCCGCAGCAATTTCAAGCATCCTTTAGTGTCGAGGAATATCATAGGAACTCTATATGATATGATTTTTATAGGATTTTTTCCTTTAGAGCCAATTGGTTCATAGGAATAGATTCATATACTCCACATTTCAAAGGAAATAAACATGATATCATTTCTATAGCTTTAGAGCCACTTGGTTCATATGAATGGATTCCTATACTCCCTTAATTTCAAAGGAAAATAAACATTAGCGTATATTCAATAGAAAAGTTCCTATGATATGAACCAAATTACATCTCTTTTCTAATCCCTCCTCATAGGAATTGAGATACATGTCATCTCTAGATTCAATAGAAAAGTTCCTATGATGTGAACCAAATGACATCTCTTTTCCAATCCCTACTCATAGGAATTGAGATGCTCCATGTCATCTCTTTCCCTACAACTTCCATGTATACATCTTCTATTCCTAAATAGATAGTACAACCCACTAGTAGCTTTTTTCCAAAACATGCAACTATGGCACAAGAACTATATAGTGTGCCAATAACTTTGAAAGATGGTCGCTGGATGAAGCTAACCCGACAGTGCAGAGATAGGCAAATCCGAGCACTACTGGCCGTTGGATATCATCAACATTCCACCAGATCTGCCACATGTACAATTTAGAAGACTCCATGGTTGAACTTAAGCATAATGCACAAACCTCAAAACACAAGCACTTCTCCTTTGTTCTAGAATCTTCTGTATCATAATTGATTATTTTTTCTAAATGAATTGCCATTATTTGTTTTTTACTTTATGATTTACAATGCACAACCCCATGAATCTTAACATTTTTATAAAACTAATTGATTTTGAATGAGATGAACTATAAGAACTAAACGAACATCTACATCATGCATATATGACTCAAAGCTTTACATGCTATAGTGTGTATTTATTCATAATTTGGTTTCGAAATCTCATGCGTTCAATACATGTGTACCTTACTAGTTTTGAGTAGAGTAGCAAATTTCACGCGGCCCCGGGTATATCAAAATGCAGGGCCCATGCATCATTGCCTTTCGGTCGAACCTACGTCCACAATTTTTTGTACGTACTATATCTCCACTGGTCCCCGAACCCAAAATGCTGCCTCGTTCCCGTAAAACCAAGCGGCCCACACATATTTAAGGCGTCGACTCGAACCCGTTTACTACGACGTGGCCCCGCACGCCGTAGTACTCCTACAAACCCTACCGCCGCACTCATCATCGGTTTTCTTCAAGAGGACGAGGGAGAAGCCGATTTGTAGTGGAGGCGCTTTCAAAAAAAGGATCTGTAGTGGAGACCCCTACCCTAGGGTGCCCTAGGTAGCTGCCGCACGCATCATTGTTTTCTCTTTTCTTTATGCTCTTGCGCCCTAGAGTGAAATGATGGTTGCTTCGTCCGTCCAGCTTAATGCGGGAAAGGTGGGGCTTTGTGATTTGACCCCTCATCGCTCATTTTCTACTACTGCGGCGCTACGACCGGGGTGCCTCCAATTCCAACCGCTGCTCCGAACTGTAATTTGGTGCATCGCACGTGGAACAAGACGGTGGATGAGCCACATGTCGGCCAAAGGGGTCCTGTTAAGTGTGTCGCCATTTCGTGTGCGGACTGACCCTGCTTGAGTTGCTACGCCAACACGACAGGAGCAGCCTACCACTTGGTTTTGCTCCTTGGTGAATCCTGACTATATTGATCTAAAAAGATACGTGCTGAACTACCCTCTCCCTCTCGGTTTTTTTATTTTTAGGCGTCTCGGTTTATAGGGCCTGCACGTAGTTCTAGGTCATCCATTTGACTAACTAAATATGAGTTACTATATCACAAAAAGTATATCATTGGATTCTTAAGCGGATGTAGTTGTATTTAAAAGTCGAGGGCGGGCCTTTCCCTACGCGGTAGGCGGGGCAGTTCCGCCTAGTTGGTTCGATAGAGACGCGAGAAGACAAGGGAGTAGGCTGCTGCAAACGTAGGGCTGTGTGATTTGACAGCGAGTTACTGCTGGGCAGGTGGGGCCCCGTGATTTGACTTGCCATTATCATTTTAACTGCGGCGCTATGACTGGCGTGAGTCTCCCGATTCCTGACCACCTCCATTACGAAGAAAGAGATAGAGAGGAGTAAAAAAATACACTTATAGCCAACCTTGTTGTAGTATGAGTGACTAGGTGATGACTATGTATGACATGCCAACATCAGATAGCCTAACGCACCGTGTTAAATCTCCAAGGGGCACGACCGTGCGAGCGACGCGACGGTCGTGGTAGGCGCGACCATGATATGGGCTGCTAGCAGCCCTTGGATCTGAGATCAAACGGTCGCATGCTAAGTTGCTGAAAATTTGCAAAATAACCCTCTAGGATAGGATATTCACCCATAGGTCTAGAATCACGCCATGCAACCATTCGATCTCAGATCCAAGGGCTCTCGGAAGCCCGTATCATGGGAGAATGGAAAGCCACTACCCTGCCATTCGCACGCTGGCAGTTCGCTCCTACTCGTCCCCGCACGTCCTTCAATACTATGGCGGTTCGCTCCTAGTCGTCCCGTCCATTCACATTACGGCAGTTCCACTAATCCTAACCCTCCTCCCAAATCCATGGCGTCCCAAATCTCCACGATCGGCGGTGAGTACAAGGTTAGAACCATCACCGGCGATGAGTTCGACGTCATCTACACCCGTTCTTCCGCGACGGTGAAAGGATGCCTTTCTCGCTTCAGACGCATGTTCGAAAACTCAGATGATGAGTGGGTCGCTGGGCTAGATGTTGAGTACACCACAGTCCTGGGACGAGAGAAGGATCTAAAGGACGAAGAGAGGAAGAAGCCCGCCGTGATCCAGGTTTGCGTACATAACGTTTGCTTGGTCTACCACATATGCCATGCCGACGTTGAGTGCCAGGATTTTAAGAACTTCCTCAAGGACAAAACAGTGAAATTCGTTACTGTAGACTTTAAGAACGACAAAGAAGTCCTGGGTCGGATAGGCCTCGTTGTAGGCAACCCCTTCGACCTCCAGAAGAATCGGCTGGTGCCCTCTCGTCAGCCTTCAATGCTGACCCTGGCAGGAGCCATGGTTCATCCTTCGTACCGTAAACTGGAGAAACCTCATACACGTTTCATCGTCATGCATGGCAGCGGAATGTACTAGATATAGACCACATCCACTACGCTGCAATGGATGGCTACCTTTGTTTCAATATCTACAAGGGTTGGATGAAGAGCAACAGCCAAGTGTGCGGTTCAAGCAAAGAAGTATCGGCCAAGAGGGAGAGGGACAAGGACGAAGTCGAGGACGTGGACGAGGACTCCGAGTAAGGTGGCAGTGTCGTTGCTCATGGTGGTTCTAAACTTCTAATGCAGTGTCTACCGGATTAGTTGCATAGTTTAATTTCAGGTGTGCTTAGTTTAATTTGAGGGGTGTGTTGTGCTGAGCCCCCAGCAGAACTATGTTATGTTTCTTCTCGTTACTTTAACTCTTCAGTATGTACATACTACTAGTATTTCTTTAATAGAATTTAGCACCCCAATTAAGCACGTACTAGCTTTTTTAATAGTACTATATGCATAATTTGGCGACGAGCGCTCTCTATATGTACCACCTTTTTTTAATTTCAATTTTTGCTCCATGGCGCAATCCATCGATAGTACTACTGTACAAAAGTATACATTTTTTAAAAGGCTAGAGTACTGTTCATCACATATATAGCCAGTTAAATTCTCAACCTAGAACGACGTGCATGCCATGTAGTAAACCGATACGGAGGAAGTATAGTAAAAATGAGGTGATTTTACCGAGCGATCGGCGGGGGAGCATGGCCTGTCATGCGGTCCCACGTGTCATGATGTACCAAGGCGATGCGCGTGTCCCTCTTGAGGCAGAAGCAATACTACGTGGTTTGAGATGATGGCGAACCGAAGTGTGAAATAATGGTTGCTTCGTCCGTCTGGGAAGGTGCGGCATTGTGATTTGACGTCTCATTGCTCATTACTACTACTGGGCCGGTACGAGTGGGGTGCGTCCCCCTGCTGTTCTGCACTGTTATTTGGTGCTTGACACGTCGACCCGGTTGCTATATGTCCCACATGTCGGCGACAGGAAGTACAGAATTCATGAAAGGGAGCGTCGACGGAGGAGTATACTACAGAATTCATGAAAGGGAGCGACTTAGTTTTGGAAAAATCTGTTTTTACGGAGTACGTACCCACTAGGGTTTATAGGGCTCATCTAAAAAACATTCGTTTTTCCGTTTGATAAGTCTCAATTCTACTATACTAGTAGTAGTACCATTACATGTTGGATTTCGAGGTGCGTTAGATCACCCGACGCAAGCAGTGTCAAGAGGAAACTAACCAATGCATGTACAAGTTCATGGAAATTTAGTGGTCATTCATGCATTCGTTCTAATTAATGCCTCGGTAAACATAACTTCTTGAGAAAAACGAGCGTACTAATTACTTGTGCAAACTACGAAATTAATTCGACCACTCACCGTCTACCTTGGTTGGAGAGATTTTGAAATTGAGCCATAAACTGGAAAGGAGGGAGTAGTAACTCTTGTCTCGATTACTATTTGTGGCCTTGTATAGATGCAAAATGTATTTTTTATAGTGGCCTTGTATAAGTAAATGGAGGGAGTACTAACCAAAGTACGTAGTAGGGACGAGGAGTAAACGGAGGGAGTAGTAAAATTTTCTCCTCGTGCTGCGAGCCACCGCGTGCGTGGGCAAGGGAGCGGCCGTAAAGGCGTACAGTAGTAGTACTACTACTACTACTACTACTCGTAAGCAAGCTTCACCTCATCCTGCGAGCCACCACGCCCGTGGGCGGGGGAGACGGCATACTAAGCAAGCTTCTCCTCGTTCTGCGAGTTGACGGGACACATCAAAAGTACTCCAGTGTATAGAGCCTTGCCTCTAAGGTAGGCCCTACATGGTTTGCCTCTTCTTCTAATTTAACATAACGCGTCAAGTCGCAATTTGTTTGTTCACCCGTGGTAGACGATCCTCCCTCCACCAAGTGGACAACCAGTACACGTGCCAAATTACCACGTGGGCTGCCTTTTTCGTACAGAAATGAGCTCCACCGTGTACCCGCGCGGGTGTGGTTGGGAAAGAGACGGGAGTACGTGCGCCGTGCGTGCACCTCTTCTCTTCGTGCACGTCCCCCACCTACGTGGGTGTGTGTGAGAGAGATACAAACCTAGACATAATGCGCCGTCCATCCCCATGCCTCCGCCCAGTCCGACCACCAGTCACCACCACGCCCCACTCCTCCTCACCTTATCTCTCATCTTTCTCCCTCCATTTTTATATACAAGGGGCCACTATCAAAATTACAATTTGCAGATATACAAGGCCACTAACACTAATCGATGCAATATTAATGGTGTTTGCCTCGTGGTACTAGCAAAGGAGGACATTAATTATCCCTTGCATGCATGCGGGAGTTTGTAAAAAATGCATCTTGATGTTCCGTGCAATGCACGGGCATCTTGCTAGTCCATGAAAACAACACATGGCAAAATTCCACGGCGAACGAGGGATTTGAATCTGTTGGGAGGGGCTGTTTGGATCTTGCCCGGGGTAGCCAAAATATTGGCGACCCTTTTGTCCACCGGTGCCTTTGCCACCGATGAACGAGGAATGGCTCGGGTGCTCATGCTGTCATGCATCCTCCAGCGCGCACGTTGGAGACGAGCTCGCACGAGCTGTGTTTTTTTGTCCCACAACGCCGCCCGAGCCGCCCGCAGACCGACCGGCGACCCGCAAATTACGCCATCCAACCGTAGCCGCACACATTATGACAGCAACTCAACCAACCGGACGAAATTCACGCAAACACGTAGACAAACTGATATTTCATATAAACAACGACGGAAATCATATAAAATACCGGATTTTCATACAAACATGACGGATTTCATTACATTCAAATGAACTACGCGGTGCTAGTTCTGGACAGCACAGGTATATAATACCTGGCCTAAATGGTCGCCCGCCGATCGATTTGTGTTCCTCATGTCCGGCAGCACGATCACCGGACTGCCGGGAGCCCCGGAGGTATATGCTTCAGCGCAAAGGACGGCTCGCTTCCCCACTGCCCAACTGATATCATTGGCTGGTGCCGAAGATGATGGTGGCCGGCACCGGTTCGAGTTCATCACCGGCCACTACTTCGCCATGGCCGGCACCGGCTCGAGTTCATCCTAACATTCCCCTCTTCCGTGGAGCCCATGCGGGGTCGACGAAGGTCCTCGCAACAAAAGGATCCGGCAAGACACCTGCTGTGTACGCCGGCGTCGCCTCCGCGGTGGCCTTCATGGGACCCAAGCGGCGGCGGCCTCCCGTGTTCTACTTCTCCTCGATGATGGCGGCGGACGCGGAGGCGCTGGCCACCGACTCGTCGCTCTCCGCGCACCCGGCTTCTGTCGCTGCTTGCATGGCGCGGCCGCCGGCATGGGAGTCTCGGCCACAGAAACGGGAGACGCGGTACGAGGCGGCGGCGTGGACGGCAGCAACGACGCCCGTGCGCCGCTCCTCGTCGAGCTGGCCTGGAGCGGCGAGTTGCTGAACCGCGCGCCGGCTTGGGGCGGCAACTGGCTCCGTCGGGCGAGGGGAGGGAGGTGGATCAGCGAGCTGCATAGCTCGTATCCGGCGGGCTACCCAGCCGGCTTGGATGCGGAATAACTACTCTTCGTAAGCCATTGTAAGAGTGGACAAAATGGTGGAGGAGATAGGGGAGCGGCGGAGGTGTGCGATTCTTGGCCGGCGTTTGGCCTCGTTTAAATAGGAGATTAAATAGACGGCGGACGGGAGGAGCTCGGCCGGCGTTGCGTTTAACGCCGGCCCGGTCATGAACGGACGTGTGTCCAGAGTGGGTTTCTCGGCTTCCACACGGGCGGGTTTCATGGAGGCGTTTGAATGCGGCACGGAGGCGTGTTCAGCCGGGCGTGCCGCGAGTGGCGCCCTCGACTCTGACCTAGGACACCGCGCCGTTCTTCCACTGACGTGTGGGCTCTTTGGGTGCATGGCCTGCATGTCAGTGACCCAACGCAGGCAGCGCACAGCAGAGGAACCTTTGGTGGGCCAGGGCGGTCAGAAGCGGGCATTTCATAAACCGATGATTGTTCATTGAGTGTGACGTCATCTTTTTCATGTAGATAAGCCTACTATGTTGATAGCCCGTTCGATACGTTGTGATTCATAAAGACCGCTGCAAACATCAATGTTCTGCTTATCACAGATAAGATTGATTAATACCCGTAACAATCCATGTCCTTAACAAAGGGTGCATGCACGTATAGGTTGAGCGTGTGTCTTGCGTCGTGTGCTGTGTGCATGCAGGCGTGCGAGTGTTGCGTGCGTGCAAGGGTACGTTTCAGTGTTGCATGCATGGGTGCGTACGTGCGTGTGTTCGTGAGTGCATGTGTACGTGTCAGTGTTGCACGCCAGCATGCGTGCGTGTGTACGTGTCAGTGTTGCACGCCTACATGCGTGCGTGTCTTGCGTGCGTGCATGTGTACGTGCGGGGTGAGGCTACACGTCAGTCGACTGACTTTTTCATCTCTGGTCATTAGATTTTCCAGCCGTTGGATACGAAATCAAGGGCCTCCAGTTTATCATCAAACTCCACCCCCCTGAGCCGCCAGCCACCACCGGCCGAACCGCCAGCCCCCGCCGCCCGCGGCCGGCCCGCCCTCCCCGAAACCACTCCCCACCGCCGGTCCGCCGCCGCACCGGCCATCCCTCTAGCCCCCCCCCCCCGCCGAGCTTTTTCTCCGGGGATCCCCACCCCACCGCCCAATGAACGCCCCCCAACCGCCGGTGACTGCCAACCAGAGGTCTCACGACTTCGAATACCCACCGACCACTAATTTATTACCATTTCTGTCCTTCATATACGCGCTGACGGGTGGGCCCTATGGTAATGTGCGCTGCTGAATGTGGACCGTTTGACTGGTCAATTGATCGTGTTATCAACAAATTACGGAGCTGTATGGTGAGCCAGTGACCGTATGATCACCCTAAAATGTACTCCTATTTTATTAACACAGTACAGACTCAAACTACCATTTCTTTCTTTCATATACGGGCTGACAGGTGGGCCCCACGGTTACGCGCCCCGATGGTGCAACACTAGTTGCGCCGCGTGGAACGTTTGACTGGTCAATTGATTGTGTCATCAACAAAATACGGAGTTGTACGGGTGAGCCAGTGACCGTATAATCATGATATGTATTTGTTTAACACGGTACAGACGCAAGGGCTCATATATACGCGCAAGCACTCACCGCTATAAGCGCACACACGCGAACCCTACCCCTATGAGCACCTTCGAGAGAGTGGGCCAGCATATATGATCTTGAGATTTTACGAAGTCACCATAGGTGCCTCGTAGTCGAGTGGAACGTCTCCTCCCACTGAACGTACATCGCCGGAAAATACTGAAATTAACACAAGATAAATGCGAGCACCGGGACTTTAACCTTGGTGGGCTCGAGAAACCACTGTCCTCTAACCATCCAACCACATGTTGGTTAGCACGACAAAATGTATGTGGTGACCGTGATGAGCTTATTCTGAAGTCCAGTGACCATATCGTGCTTTCGCTTCAAATACAATGACCGTAAGTGTCGTCAACAAAATACGGAGCACGCATCAAATGCAAAGTCCGTCAGTGTCATCAACAAAATATGGAGACGTATCGTGAGCTAGATACCGTTGTACTATTGTATATGCTTATTTTCTTAGTGGCCGATTGCGTGTGTGGTGTGGTGGGCACATCATTTCTAGTTGTGGTGGGTCAACATGAAGACTCATGGGTCGGTTCCATCCTGCGCCACATATAGGTTGGACCGAGACGTGTTATACGAAGACCCATGTGGAGGACTCGGCGTACAACACGAAGCTACCAGAGTCGCGGAGGACTCTATCCCCACTGGTGATAAGCCGACTATATATGATTTGTAACCCTAGGCCCTTAGTATGTTATACAAGCTTGGGGGCTAGTTCGTCGATAGTATACACACACGCACAATGCCTGGTATTCACGTGTACTTTGTACACACCCCTATCACTAATATACAGTACCAGGAGTAGGCTCTTTCTTCAACTGCAAGGGTCCGATCCGAACTAGGGTAAAACTTTGCCTCGTATTACCATCCAGCCTAACAGCCAGGGATATCCTACCGAATGATATGATGAAATCATATCTGCCAACTACTAAGAGAGAGGTGTGTCGGGGGGGCAATGTGTGCGAGAGAGGCCTAAAGATAATGTGCGTGCGGGAGACACGTAGGCACATATATGTGCGTATAGAGGGCTAGTAGAGACCGTGCATGTGTATATATGCATGTGAGAGAAATAGTGTTTTCCAACTGAGATTAGTGAAAAGAGTGGTACATAGTAGTCAGAAAGAGAGAGAGAGAGAAACAGAGAGAGCATGTGCGTGAGACACCCCGACACCCTGAGAGAGATTGTGAGCATGTGTGAAAGAGAAATGCCGATGCATATAAAGTGTGTGCACTTATGCGTTAGATAGAGAGATATATAACGCGTTTGTGAGAACGGGGCGAGGCATAGTGCATCTACGTGTAAAAGGCGGTTCTACGCATTAAATTAAAATATAAATGGCATTATTATTTTTGGATGAGATCATGAATTTTGCAAATTGCGTATGGACGAAAATCGGTCTATCAGACACCCATACTCTATTGAATTCTAGCATGTGCATGTGTTTATTTCATATTATCGATCCATAGAGTGAGAGCGGTTTGAAATACAGGCAATGGATGCTTTTGCAATTCATATATAAACATTAATTAGTGCACTCCATGTTGTTAGTGTGAAGCACTTTATACATTTGTCACTTGCATGGATACATTCCAAATTGCTAGCTACGAAATAGAATACATGTCGAATTCAACATAAAGGGGGTTTCGAAGATTCGAATTCATAGGAAGTGCATTCATCTATTTGAACCCGAGATAATGGCATTTGTAAATCAGATGTAAAAGGGGGCATCAATCTTTGTTGTGAGTTTGAACATGCTATATATATTCATACGCATATCTAACTTTTTTTTGCAACCAAGGAGATTATATCTGGAACCATGCATGAACTGAGGTAAGTTGCATATTTTTTAATATATACTCGTGTACAATGTATATTCAAATGTACCCCCTCCATTCCAAAATAATCGTAGCTTTAGGATTTTCAAGAGTAAAGATTTGTGAAGTTTGACAAATCCTGAAAGTTCAATTCAAGAGAACCGAAAACGTTAATGCTTCTGCTCCCAAATATTGAACGAAGCGCCAAATAGGCCTCTGGTCACCCGAAACCGCGCGAGACTAATGTTTTGGTGGTAGGAAATTACTGTCCTGACTCTGGCCCGTGTAGCCTATCGGCCCGATGTCCAAAGGTCTAAACCGGGGTAGGTTTGTAACTTCACCAAGACGCCAGTCTCAACCGCCTCCGAGAAGCATTCATACGCCGTGGGCGCCTACCCATGCGCTCGGCCGAAATCTATCCCGCCCACATTTGGGACACCTGACATGACTGTCCTACCCCCAACCCGCAATATGTCCGAAATTTTAGATGGGGGCAAAGTTTGTAACTTTCCCCAAATTTCAAACAAGCGCGTCTCAAACCGAAACATTGTTCCCCCTTAGTTCCCCGCCTCCCTCCGTTTCCCCATTCATACTCCGTGGGCGCGAAAACGCCCTCTCCACCAGCCGCGAAACCCCAGCCTCCTCCGTCCTCCACCCCATAGCGGCCAATCCACCGCCGCCCTCCTCCATCACGCCGGAGCCGGTACCCCGACGTCGTCGTCCAACGCAACCGCAACCGCAACGCCCTCAAGGACTTAGCAGCTGAAGCCGAGGCAGAGCTGCCTCCACGACGCCGACGCCGACGTGCGCCGTACCAGAACCACTCCGACCACGCCGTCCTGCGCCTCACTGCTGCGGCTCCACTGTCGCAACCGTCCACCGCACCGGAGCTGTTCCCGCTACGCCGTCGTTCGCCGCCTCGGATCTGCTTCCCCGCCGCCGACAGACGGCCACCGCACCACACTCAACAACTTGGCCATGGGTTCGTCCAAGGCTGCACCGTCCTCCACAACTTCTGGTTTCCGGCGAACAACAAGAAGATCGTCGGAAAAACAGAAGGAGGACACAGCACTGCCAGCAGAAAGAGGTACTCCTCTTCCCTTATTCGTGCAAATCTTACGTCTCCGCTCACACCGTATTCATCCCACGAAAGAAACTAGTTGAGCGCTTCTTACTGCATCTTCTTCGTGATACTAAATGCACAAGGTTTCCTCCCTTTTACTATTTCACCTTTGCTAGAGGTCAGTAGCCCGCCTGGATTTCAATTCAGGGTCAGTCGAACCGCAATTAAAAGAAGCAGCACCCGCTTAGGCGCGCGGAGCACCTAGTCCGCCTGTTCCCCGGGGAAGCGGCGCATCGGTGTCTATCATAGGGGTGTGGGGCGCAGGAGCTGCTTGCGCCCGATCTGGAGGTCGGCGGGGCTTGAATGGATGGCCGGGGGCGGTGCCAAGCACGGCGGTGCGGTGAGGTCGAGGGGAGGGCGCAGGCAGGGGAGGAATACTGGGCCGGTGGTCGCTGGCGTTTCGAGGAAGATCGTCAACACTGACTGGCTGGAGGTAGATGAAGGCGATCTGCCCGTTCTTTGTACATCGGACGGTGCAGAAAAAATGGACTGACCTATTTGCTTTCAGTCGACTGTTATTTTCATAGAATCCTGTAGTAATTTAGTGTGCCATGCATGTTGTAGAGCTATCATATGTCTCCCGTCATTTATTTCTCACCGACCTGCTATCTGCTACCTTTACACTGTACTAATTGTGCACACACTTCACCCATACTCACACTATTGTTTTTTTATGCATGGGTATTTCAGACTCTGACGCAGTGTTGATGAATGCAGAAAAGAAAAGACAGAAGTCGCTCCAGTGTAATTCGAAGATAAGCACTAAGCGTTTCAGCGCTCTAATGGGTGCAGTGTCAGCAGTTGGAGACAGTAAACGTAGCTCTGCAGTTGATGATCTCAATTGCCACACACAACCATCCCAGGTGCTTGCTTTAACTTCGCGCTGTCAAATGTGGTTGCATGTTGCATATGGTGTCTAGCTTGTATTGCTTCCAATTTGGTTAAATTGCATCTGCTTACTTTACACATTATACCTTTGATAATGACATGCCTTCCTGTTTTTGATACATACTACATATGTCTATTAACCATGTTCGTACATCAAACTAATGCTCTTTTGTATCCCTCGTCAATCACTTATGATGAGACAGTCACCCGAGTGGGTTACTGTGAGACGCCCTACTCGTTTAAAGAGTGCAGTGTCATCCTCCCCACATGATTCTCAAGAAACAGCAAGGCTAAATGAAGATAGTCAACGTAGCTCTCTAGTTGATCACCGCAATTCCCCCACACCACCATCGCAGGTGCTTGCTCTTACTTGGCAGTGTGATATGTGGTTGCATGTTGCATATGGTGTCTACCTTGTAATGCTTCTAATTAGGGTAAATTGCATCTGCTTAGTTAACACATTATACCTGTGAATATGACATGCCTTCCTGTTTTTGGTACATACTACGTCTTTCTATTAACCATGTTCTTACATCAAACTACTTTTCTTGTGTATCCCTCATCAATGCTCCTAATTTGTTAAATTGCATCTCCTTAGCTTACACATTATACATGTGAATATGACACGCCTTCCTGTTTTTGGTACATACTACATCTGCCTATCACACCATGTTCTTACATCAAACTACTGTTCTTGTGTATCCTGCGTCTATCGCTTATGATGAGACAGTCACGCGCGTGGGTTAATATGAGACGCAATACTCTTATAAAGAATGCAATTTCATCCTCTCCACATGATTCTCAAGAAACAGCAAGCCTAAATGAAGATATTGAACGTAGCTCTGTACCTGAAGACCGCACTTCCCCTACACCACCATCACAGGTGCTTGCTCTAACTTCGCAGTGTGATATGTGGTTGCATGTTGCATACGGTGTCTAGCTTGTAATGCTTCTAATTAGGGTAAATTGCATCTGCTTAGTTTACACACTATACCTGTGAATATGACATGCCTTCCTATTTTTGGTACACACTACATCTATGTGTTAACCTTGTTCTTACATGAAACTACCTCTCTTCTGTATCCTGCATCAATCACTTACGATGAGTCACCTTTATTCGTTGCATATTGCATATTATTTCTAGCCTGTTGCCATGTATTGCTTCTAATTTGGTCAAATACATTTGTTAGGGCACCCTTTTAATTTGGCAGAGTGATATTGGTTTCATCTTTCATATGGTTTCTAGCTTGCATCGATTCTAACAAGTTCAAGCACCTTGTGCTTAGTTTACACTTTATACATCATACATGTCAATATGTCACGCCGTCCTGTTTTTCATACATATTCCATCCTCCTATCATGCGGCTGCCTTACATGAAAGTAGTGTTCGTCAGTATCATGCATCAATGAGTTCTGAAGAGCAAATTTTATTCCTTTTTCTTGTGGGTTTGACTTGACAAGGCAAAATCAAGAAAGAGGAAGGAAAAGAGTAAGGAAGGCGATGATGGTGGTCCTCTGCAGCAACGTAAACGGAGCATCTGTACCGATTCTCCTTGTACTGATAGTGCATTACAAGGTCCAAGTCTCCGCTCCCCTACTCCACCATCCAAGGTGCTTGCTCTAACTTGGCAGTGTGATATCTGGTTGCATGTTGCATATGGTGTCTAGCTCGTATTGCTCCTAATTAGTGTAAACTGCATCTGCTTAGCTTACACATGATACATGTGAATATGACACGCTTTCCTGTTTTTGGTACATACTATATCTGTCTATCACACCATGTTCTTACATGAAACTACTCTTCTTGTGTATCCTGCATCAGTCACTTATGATGGGACACCTTTAAGTTGGCAGTGTGATATTGGTTTGCGTCTTGAATATGATTTCTAGCATGTATTGCTTCTAGTTTGATGAACGCCACCTATGACGAGACAGTTTTAACTTGGCAGAGTGATATTGATTGCACCTTCCATATGGTGTCTTGCAGTGTTTCTAATTTGTTGAAGTGCCTTCTGCTTAGTTACCACATCATAGGTGTGAATATGTCAAGCCGTCCATTTTTTCGTACATATTCCATCCTCGTATCATGACTTTGCCTTTCATCAGAGTAGTGTTCGTCAGTATCATGCATGAATGAGTTCTGAAGAGCGAATGATATTCCTTTTTCTTGTCGGTATGACCTCACAATGCAAAATCAATAAAGCTGAAGGAAATTGGCAAGGCATTGGATGATGGTGGTCCTTCCGAGCAACTGAAACGGAGGTTCTCTACAGATTCTACTCCGCCATCCTCCCAACAAGATTCGCAAGACAACGCAAGGCTAGACAGTCAACGTAGCTGTGTAGATGATGAGCACATCTCCCCTACTCCACCATCACAGGTGCTTGCTCTAACTTGGCACTATTATATGTGGTTGCATGTTGCGTATGATGTCTAGCTTGTATTGCTTCTAACTTTGTTGAATTGCATCTGCTTACTTTACACATAATGCCTGTGAATATGACATGTGTTCCTGTTTCTACATCAGACTACTATTCTTGCATATCCCGCATCAGTCACTTATGATAAGGCACCTTTAAGTCGCCACTGTGATATTGGTTGTGTCTTGCATATGATTTCTAGCATGTACTGCTTCTAATTTGTTGAAACGCCATACAGTTTGAACTTGGCAGAGTGATATTGGTTGCATCTTTCATATGGTGTCTAGCTTGCAGTGCTTCTAATTTGTTGAAATGCCTTCTGCTTAGTTACCACATCATAGGTGTGAATATGTCACACCATCCTGTTTTTCATACATATTCCATCCTCGCATCATGTGTTTGCCTTTCATCCGAGTAGTGTTCGTCAGTATCATGCATGAATGAGTTCTGAAGAGCGAATTTTATTCCTTTTTCTTATCGGTTTGACTTCACAATGCAAAATCATTACAGCTGAAGGAAATTGGCAGGCAGTGGATGATGGTGGTCCTTCGGAGCAACTCAAACGGGGGTCTCTACAGATTCTACTCCGCCATCCTCCCAACAAGATTCGCAAGACAACGCAAGGCTAGACAATCAACGTAGATGTGTAGATGATGAGCACATCTCCCCTACTCCACCATCACAGGTGCTTGCTCTAACTTGGCACTATTATATGTGGTTTCATGTTGCGTATGATGTCTAGCTTGTATTGCTTCTAACTTTGTTGAATTGCATCTGCTTACTTTACACATAATGCCTGTGAATATGACATGTGTTCCTGTTTCTACATCAGACTACTATTCTTGCATATCCCGCATCAGTCACTTATGATAAGGCACCTTTAAGTCGCCACTGTGGTATTGGTTGTGTCTTGCATATGATTTCTAGCATGTACTGCTTCTAATTTGTTGAAACGCCATACAGTTTGAACTTGGCAGAGTGATGTTGGTTGCATCTTTCATATGGTGTCTAGCTTCCAGTGCTTCTAATTTGTTGAAGTGCCTTCTGCTTAGTTACCACATCATAGGTGTGAATATGTCAAGCCGTCTAGTTTTTCATACATATTCCATCCTCGTATCATGACTTTGCCTTTCATCAGAGTATTGTTCGTCAGTATCATGCATGAATGAGTTCTGAAGAGCGAATGATATTCCTTTTTCTTGTCGGTATGACCTCACAATGCAAAATCAATAAAGCTGAAGGAAATTGGCAAGGCATTGGATGATGGTGGTCCTTCCGAGCAACTGAAATGGAGGTTCTCTACAGATTCTACTCTGCCATCCTCCCAACAAGATTCGCAAGACAACGCAAGGCTAGACAATCAAGGTAGATGTGTAGATGATGAGCACATCTCCCCTACTCCACCATCATAGGTGCTTGCTCTAACTTGGCACTATTATATGTGGTTGCATGTTGCGTATGATGTCTAGCTTGTATTGCTTCTAACTTGAATTGCATCTGCTTACTTTACACATAATGCCTGTGAATATGACACATGTTCCTGTTTCTAGAACATACATGTACATGATGAGCACATCTCCCCTACTCCACCATCACAGGTGCTTGCTTACTTGGAACTGTTATACGTGGTTGCGTTTTCCGTATGATGTCTAGTTTGTATTGCTTCTGATTATGTTGAATTGCATCTGCGTAGCTTACAACTTATACCTGCAATGATCACTTACCCATAAGACACATTTAACTTGGGACTGTGATGTAGGTTGCATCTTGCATTGTCTTCTAGCTTGTACTGCTTCTAATTTCTTGAAATGGCACTTACGACGAGACACTTTTTACCTAATAGAGTGATATTGGTTGCATGTTCATATGGTGCCTAGCTTTCATTTCTTCTAATTTTGTTGAAATGCCTTCCGCTTACTGTTTTTTCATACATATTCCACCCTCCTATCGTACGTGTGAATATGAAACGCTGTCTTTTTTTGTATATATTCCATCCTCCTATCCTGCACTTGCCTTACATCAAAGTAGTGTTCGTCTGTATCATGTATCAACCAGTTATGCAGAGCTAATTTTATTCATCTTCTTGTGGTTTTGACTTCATAAGGCAATATCAGAAAATAGGAAGGAAATGAGTAAGTTAGGGGATGTTGGTGGTCCTCCGCACCGACGCAAATAGAGACTCTCTAGATTTGCCACTGCTACAGCTAATGAAGTTGAAGTCCCAAGTCTACATGATGAGTTCATCTCCCGTACTCCACTATCGCAGCTGCTTGCTCTAAGTTGACAGTGTGATAATTTGTTCCATGTTGCATATGTTGTCTAGCCTGTGTTTCTTCTATTTTGATTAAATTGCACCTGCTGATTTTATACGTTATACATGTGCATATGACATGGCTTTTTGTGTCTAGAATACACTGCATCTATCTATCATACCATGTTCTTACATCAAAGTACTGCTGTTGTGTATCCCGCATCAGTCACTCATGATTGGACGCTTTTAACATGGCAGTTTGATAGTGGTTGCATCTTGCATTGATTTCTATGTTGTACTGCTTCTAATTTTTCGAATTTCCACTTATGACAAGACACTTTTAACTTGGCAGAGTAATATTGGTTGCATCTTTCATATGGTGTCTAGCTTGCATTTCTTCTATTTTCTTGAAAATCCTTCTGCTTAGTTTGCACATCGTAGCTGTGAATATGTCATGCCGTCCTGTTTTTCTTACATATTCCATCCTCATACGTTTGTCTTACATCAAAGTATTGCTTGTCTGTATCATGCATCAATGAGTTCTGAAGAGTGATTTTATACTTTTGTGTTGTGGGTGTAGCTTGACATGGCAAAGTCAAAAAGAGCAAGGAAAATAATATAGTAGGGAGTGTTGTTACTCGTCGGATGAAACGGAAAAGGTTCTACCGTCGAGATTCTGCTGGTACTTATAGTGCAGTAGAAGGTCCAAGTCCACCGGCTAAATCTACAAACACGGTATCACCTGCTCCACCAGCTGCAACATCCGCTTCAACTGTACTAGCATCTCAACCAGTTACTCGTTCGTTTGCTCCGGAACTGGCCAGTTCCCAAGCTGCCTTCACACCTAACACTACTACCGAAGCACTGCTGACACAACAGGAGTTGGCAAGATCAGATGAACCTCATGAGCACCAACACCAAGACAGTACCTGACCGAGTCAAGTTGCAGTTGCATGGTCCTTTATATGTACTCTCACAGTTTGATGTACACTAACACTTTCCATATTCATTGTTGAACTAGCACCACGGCGCAAGGGGAAACAGACATCAGGGATAATGCTTGACAGATTAACAAAATCTAAAGGAGAAAGAATGGAGATCTATTTTGAGGCAGGTTTAAAAAGGCCACGTGATGCTACAGAGTCAGCCAAGTTAGTATCAGAGGCAGCGGTTGCCGTTAGGTGTGATGCACGTATCCTCCCAACGTGGATCCAGTACAGGAATGAGAAAGACAATACCTAGTTTAACACCTTCCTTGACCATTTATCCGTAAGTAATGTTATTCATCGCAATTACTAATATTGTCTTGCTCTGTCCCATACTTTCTAGCTTCCTCCTAATAAGACTCACATTCTTTTTTCAACAGATGAGGTTCAAGTTGGATCCGAAATATGATGCAACTAAACAAGCATGCACTCATGTTTTTCAGTCTGCTCTGCGACAGTATCGGTACCACCTTAGAAAATCTCACTTTGAAGGCAAGGCTAACAATGAAATCACCCAAACATCTCCAGTGGAATATATTACAGATGAAGACCGGACAGCCCTCGTTAAACACTAGTCTGATCCAAAGTATCAGGTAGGCTATATGTATTTGATCAGACCACATATTGAACTTGTATTTATGTATGTGCCTTACAAGTGTATCTTCTTCTAGGCTAACTGTTTGAAGAACAAAACCAACTGTTCTAAAGTGAAATTCCAAGAGACAACAGGATCTCGTAGCTATATTGCACACTGTGAGGCTCTTGTAAATAGCTGCTACTTCTTTCTTTTTTTGTGCCATATTATCGTATCTATATTGACTTGTTCCAAATACAGAGGAAAGCCCGTGCGGACCAAAAAGAACCTGAATCGAATGCAGTGCAAATCTTCAAGGATTGCCACACCAGCAAGATGAAGGGCATGAGCACACCAGTTCAAGCCGCTGTTGTAAGTCCTTACTCCTCCTGCCTTGAATTGATTGGTATTGTGATGTGTTCATTTAAATACTTGGTTTGCAGCGAATGTATGTTCACTTTTATTCACAGTTGTCTTAACGTATCATTTCACCTTACATGGTTTAAAAGAGATGAAGGATATTCTTTCGGTCTTGATCTGTAATCTAGTTGTTATGTTCACGTGCGCACACAATGATAAAATAGCCTGTTTGTTTTATATCTGTTTGCCCATGATATGAATGATGTCATACTATGTTCATCCTACTTTAAACCATGTCTCTTTATCCTAAGATGTCAACAAATGTGAGGAAATAGACAATACAGTAGGCATGCTACATGGACATATGTTCCGAAAGTGATTTTATTATGTAGTTGGCACTACAATACATGCTAATGTATTACAGTAGTTCACCAAAATAAGTTATGTATAAACGTTTAACCTACTTTGTTTGTGTAACATCCCAAATTTTCAATTTGGAATGTTATACATAAGATCATCATGCATGTCATATTTTCTTGCATTTTGTTGATCCTAGAAATTTCACGCAACTCAAGGACCCTCGGAGAGAGTTGGAGATTTCGAAATTTTCGTATTTGAGTTCTCTCAAAATTATGAAAAGAGGATCATTGGATTTATTTATTTTATCTTCAAATATTTTTCCAATATAAAAAAATAAGAGAGGGAATAATATGACTTTCCCAAAATTTAGGAAAAATGAAGATTTAATAAATAAATCAAATTTTGGATTTTTCTCGGAGTTTATTTTCCTTAGGGAAAAATGCGTGTTTTCAAAAAATTGCATTTTAGGCCCCGAGTAAAGTTCATTTTGTTCGACTCATTTTTAGGAGTCGGGGAAAGTTTACTTTATTAATTTTGGAGTTCGTATAGATTTTTTTTTCTGCGCGCGAAACCGTTTAAAAAACTGCAGCGCCTTTGGGCCAAAGGCCCAAGCCACTAGCCGCCGGCCGGCCAAGGCCACGAGGCCAAGGCTAGCGCGCGCGCCAAGCCAGGGAGCCGCCGCCGCTTCTTTTGCCTAGTCCTAGTAGGACTCTTTTTTTCCTACTTCGTTTATTCCGTATCTATTCCTAGATCTATTCCTCTTGTTTCCTAATCCTAATCTAATTCCTTGCCCCCTCATCCAAGCAAAACCCCCCCTCCCCAATATAAATACCCAAGCACCCCCCCCCCTCTAAACCATCAAACCAAACCCCTCCTCTCCTCTCCTCACCACCACCTACGCCGCCGCCCCACCAAGCGCCGTCGCCCTACGCCGCCGCCGCCCCTCACCGCCGCCGCCACCCAACGCCGCCGCCGCCGGAGCCCCTCATTCTTCGAGGTACTAGCCGCGCCACGTCACCTTTTCTTTTCCTCGGTTCGGTTTTTCGTAATCGTTCCGGTTTTCCATTCCGGTTTTCTAGATCGGTTTTTCGTTTCGGTTTTCTTTCCGAAACCCTAGATCGGTTTTTCTCGCCGGTTTTTCTTTCCGGTTTTGTTTAGCGAGCATTCGCCGGACCGTTCATCTTAACGAATGTGATCACCGGATCGCCTCGGTTAATGAACGTCTGTTCATTTAACCGTTCGTCGTTCTCTTTTCTCGTCGGATTTATTCCGCGATTCTTCCGATCGTGATTTCAGATCCGATCTTCTTTCTAGTCTATCTTTCCACTGGTTTATCGGAATCAGGCGATTCAAGCGCCTGGAGTTTCGTTTCGAAACCGTCGTTCCGACTAATCAACTTAAACAAAGTTTTGCTACTGTAAAATTTGACTTAGTTTCAACTTGCTAGAACCGAGTTGTTATCTTTCGTCGTTTGACTTTTGTTGCTATTTTTGATTCGATTCTTTTGCAACCAGGGTTCTTAAGTTGAACTTTCTGGTTAGATCTTCTATTCGAGATTTACCTCTGCATTAGATGAGTACTTATTGTATGCTTGTTGTTTGTCTGCGATAGATCACCCGGAGTGCGCCGCTTGTTACTTCGAGTCTCTAGGTTTCGCGGATCGTCAGCAAGGCAAGTAACATTTGATCATATCCCTTATTACCCACTTTTTATGCATTAGATCAATCCTCTACCACTTGCATGATTAGGATCTAAAATAAATTGTGGGATGGGAAGTAGATTGAGGTAGTACCTATTACCTGTTTTATTATCAAACCCTTGGGAGTTACTTCTACGTTGCTTATTATGCCATGCTATGCTAGTAGACGTGGATTGGGTGAGTGAACATCCATGACTGATGTGAGTGTTGTTAATTAATGGTTTATCTAAGGTGGCAACTTAAATACACATCTGGGTGGATTGAGGCACCTGATGTCTATCAGGACTTGCCTGTTTTGTTCTGGACCGCCACCCAGGCTCAAAGGGATCATAAGATAATTCATACTAGTAACTTACGTGTGCAGCCACAAGCCATTATGGGCTCTGGCATAGTGGAGTAAGTTGTGCGAACTCTTACGGGTAGGCTAGCAGATGTAGGGGATGTAGGTGTACAGGTCTACCCACATGTAAGGTGCTAGCGCTTCTGAAAGACTGTGTCTCGGTCATCCCTTTCTCAAACACCATGTAGTGCGAGAAACCAAACGGAGGCGATCGAGTCTTGTGGGGAAAAGTGCGCAAACCTCTGCAGAGTGTACAAACTAATCATGATTAGCCGTGTCCCCAGTTATGGACATCTTGAGTATCTAGTACTTGAATATCATGTGAATCTCAACATGTTACTCTAATTAATATTGTTGGGTTTTTAATGAGTACTTTTAATTGGGATTGAGGATGCTGTCAACCATTCTCAATGTTTAACAACCACCATGATAGTTAAACAAATTTATTCCTTTGCAGTAGGGAAAAACTGGCTTTATGCAAAATTGTAACCATAGAGCTTTTTCCACCAGCCAAATATGCATGTAGTATAGTCAATACTCATTACCTCTCTCTATGTGTTACATTGCCAGCATATTCCATGTGCTGACCCGTTTCCGGGCTGCAACTTTTCATGTTGCAGACTTTTCAGACGACGATTAAGGTGCCGTTTTAGGTCGTGGTTCTATAATCAGTGATGCCGTTGGAGTTGATGGACTCACTTATCTTCCAAGTCTTCCGCTGTTATTGTTATTAGATGGCCTTAAGCCATGATTATTGTAATAAGTTCTTTTTGAGCCATCGATGTAATAAGAGTGTGATTGCAACTCTGCTATAAATCCTCGATGTACTGTGTGGTGTCAGCATTACTGATCCAGGGATGACATCGTAGCACGGTAGACGTGATCCATTCGGGTCAGGTCGCTACAGTTTGTTTTTGTCTCATTAGTAACTTATCTGGTACACTAATCTACAAGTTCAAACTTTCAGGAAGCTATGGAACAAATGATTGAACAGCCACAACCACCTGAAGGTGACAAGGCTACTATAGGCACAATGTCACCTCTTGCTGCAGTGTGTCAGTATCTCTCCACTAACAGTGCAAAAAGCACCTTCCTGCGTAATTCTAGGTTGGTTGTCAAGGTAACCTCGTCCAAATCGCCTACTGAACAAAATCTTCCTGCTAGACAGAGTGATATATCTGTGCTCCAGACACAAGTCCAATCCCTAATGGACGTTGTTTCGGAAACAAGAATAGTGGTTGAGAAATGTCGTCAAGATATGAATGGTTTTGAAACCAGACTATCAGACATTCGCTTTGTTGTTCAAGAGCAATGGCGAAAAAAAGGTGGAGATCGTGCTGCTCCATCAGATTCTACAGCCTGAAACATTAGCACTCAGGTCAAATGATCTGTGCTTCTATACATCTGATGGTGCTTTTATCTGGAAGGACTGTAAACTCTATGCCAACAGGCCTTTTGTTGTATGGTTGGAATTTATTTTGTTGTGATAAAACATTTATGATGCTACCTTAGGCTGCAGTAATTACGACGCTATTTTTGTATAGTGTAAGTTTATCTTAGTAATGTATTCGGCCGAAAGCTTCATAGTAGCCCAGCATGCCAACATTCGTCGGGCCCATTCCAATTGGGCTAAAAACGATTACGGGCCGAAATTGGCATGTAGCCCACTAAAAATATCTAAGCCTAAATCAGCATAAGCTTTCATATTTTTCTGGTAGGCATGTGCCCATAGTGGGCCTTTAACAGGCCTAAACATAATTTGGGCCCTCAGTAAAAATAGGCCGTTTACAGGTGTAAATATCTCGAGCCCATAAAAAACATGGGCCTTTAATAGACCGAAAGTGAGATTGGGCCCTGATTGTGCCAAATAACCCACTGGACTTAGCAGGCCGAAATGGTGGCCCATTTACGATACGGATCTTTGACAGGCCGAAATTCGGACGGGCCGTAAATGCGCCGACCTAATACACGGGCCTTTAACAGGCCGGAACTTCGGTCGGGCTAGATTATCATCATTTTTATATGGGTCGTTAATGGGCCTGATATGACATTGGGCCACATATGGCCCATGGTTTACGTCCGGCGTTAACAGGCCGAAAATGACAACAGGCCGAAAGTGGCCCAAAGCTATAGTGGGCCTCTAACAGGCCGAATGTCAGACATGGCCGAATATGACCCAAATCCTTCACGGTCATTTATGGGCCAAAAGTTTTGATGGCCTGTAAATGGGCCCAAATGAAACCGGACCTTTAACAGGTCGGAAATACACCGGGCCGTAATTCGGCCCAATTACTTAGCGGACTGTTAACGGGCCAGAAGTGACCATGGGCCGCGTTGATGACAAGTTTAGGACAGGCCGTTGACGGGCCGATTTAACAGAGAATGTTGGGCCTTTAGTTGGGCCATCCCATTATGGTCTTCAGAATCTTGTGGGCCTTTAGCTGGGCCGGCCCATTGTGGTACGCAAAATCTTGTGGGCCTTTAATTGGGCCGGCCCATTATGGTCTGCAAAATCGTGTGGGCCTTTAGTTGGGTTGGCCCATTATGGTCCGCTAAATTTTGTGGGCCTTTAGCTGGGCTGGCCCATTATGGTCCGCTAAATCTTATGGGCCTTCGGTTGGGCCGGCCCATTTAAACTTTGTGGGCCACTTTTGGGCCGGTCCACGTGTCAACATATCATAGGCCCATCTCGACCGTTGGATGAGTGACACCTGTTCCAACGCAGAGCTGACGCGTGGATCAGTCAGCCAATGAGAATTTTACACGTGGAAAATCGGCATTGGTCGTGGCTGTTAACGGGTTATCGGATCCAAAATCTGACCAGATAGCTTAACGGCGTTCCGTTACGGTGGATGCCACATGTCGGTCACCCTTGATGAAAGCACTTCTGTGATGCGTGATTTATCGTCATGGAAAGAAACTTCCGTGATGATAATTTTGGCAATATCATGGAACACTTCTACGACAGCACAGGTATGACTATCTTGATTCTGTCATAAATTTGTCATGGATGTACATGCATGACAGAAAACGCGACCTACTGTGACAAACACGTATCATCACGGAATTGTATTTTTTGTAGTGATATCAACTAAACCATGTCCGATCATCACGTGAGATGGAGTAGTTTTCAATGGTGAACATCACTATGTTGATCATATCTACTATATGATTCACGCTCGACCTTTCGATCTCTGTGTTCCGAGGCTATATCTGCATATGCTAGGCTCGTCAAGTTTAACCCGAGTATTCTGCTTGTGCAATACTGGCTTGCACCCGTTGTATGTGAACGTAGAACTTATCACACCCGATCATCACGTGGTGTCTCGGCACGACGAACTGTAGCAACGGTGCATACTCAGGGAGAACACTTATACCTTGAAATTTAGTGGGAGATCATCTTATAATGCTACCGTCGAACTAAGCAAAATAAGATGCATAAAGGATAAACATCACATGCAACCAATATAAGTGATATGATATGGCCATCATCATCTTGTGCCTGTGATCTCCATCTCCAAAGCACCATCATGATCACCATCATCACCGGCTTGACACCTTGATCTCTATCGAAGCATCATTGTCGTCTCGCCAACTATTGCCTTCACGACTATCGCTACCGCTTATTGATAAAGTAAAGCAATTACATGGCGATTGCATTTCATACAATAAAGCAACAACCATATGGCTCCTGCTAGTTGCTGATAACTATGTTACAAAACATGATCATCTCATACAATAAAATTTAGCATCATGTCTTGACTATATCACATCACAACATGCCCTGCAAAAACAAGTTATACGTCCTCTACTTTGTTGTTGCAAGTTTTACGTGGCTGCTACGGGCTAAGCAAGAACCGTTCTTACCTACGCATCAAAAAACCACAACCCGGTATAGTGATTGCTTTTTAGGCCAGTTCTTTTGGGCGGCTTAAAAAATAAGCTGCCTCTTCCCAGCTTAAAAAATAAGCCGCTTCCATAATTTGTTGAGGCTTCTATATTAGTTGTCCCATAACTAGTCCAGAAGCCCCGATGAATGAGGAAGGTGGCTTATGGAAAAAGCTGGGAAGGAGGCAACTAATTTTTTAAGCCACCAAAAGAACTGGCCCTTTGATCTTCACAAAGAACCCTTTTCATTGAATCTGATTCAACTAAAGTTGGAGAAACTGACACCCACCAGGCACATGTGTGCGAAGCACGTCGGTAGAACCAGTCTCATGTAAGCGTACACGTAATGTCGGTCTAGGCCGCTTCATCCAACAATACCGCCATATCAAGAATCAACTAGTGACGGCAAGCAATATGTATATACCCATGCCCACAACTCCTTTGTGTTCTACTCGTGCATATAACATCTACACATAAACCTGGCTCGATGCCACTGTTGGGGAACGCAGTAATTTCAAAAAATATCCTACACACACGCAAGATCATGATGATGCATAGCAACGAGAGGGGAGAGTATCATCTACGTACCCTCGTAGAGCGTAAGCGGAAGCGTTATGACAACATGGTTGATGTAGTCGTACGTCTTCATGATCGACCGATCTAGCACCAAAGGTACGACACCTCCGTGATCTGCACACGTTCAGCTCGGTGACATCCCGCGAACTCATGATCCAGTAGAGCTTCAAGGGAGAGTTCCGTCAGCACAATGGTGTGATGACAGTCATGATGATGCTACCGGAATAGGGCTTCGCCTAAGCACCGCTACGATATAACCAAGGTGGATTATGGTGGAGAGGGCACCACACACGGCTAAACGATCAATGATCAACTTGTGTCTTTGGGGTGCCTCCCTCCCCTGTATATAAAGGAGTGGAGGAGGGGGAGGGGCCGGCCCTCCTAGGCGCGCCCCAAGGGGAGTCCTACTCCCACCGGGAGTAGGACTTCTACCCTTCCAAGAGTAGGAGTGGGAGAGAGGGAAGGAGGAGAGAGGGGGAAGGAAAGGGGGGCGCCGCCACCCTCCTTGTCCAATTCAGACTAGAGGGGAGGGGGCGCGCAGCCTGCCCTGGCTGCCCCTCCTCTTCTCCACTAAGGCCCAATAGGCCCATTACACTCCCCAGGGGGTTTCGGTAACCCCCCGGTACTCCGGTATTTGTCCGAACTTGCCCGGAACCCTTCCGAAGTTCAAACATAGTCATCCAATATATCAATCTTTATGTCTCAACCATTTCGAATCTCCTTGACATGTCTGTGATCATATCCGGGACTCCGAACTACCTTCGGTACATCAAAACACATAAACTCATATTACCGTTCATCACTGAATGTTAAGAGTGTGGACCCTACGGGTTCGAGAACTATGTAGACATGACCGAGACTCGTCTCCGGTCAATAACCAATAGCGGAACCTGGATGCTCATATTGGCTCCTACATATTCTACGAAGATCTTTATCGGTCAAACCGCATAACAACATACATTGTTCCTTTTGTCATCGGTATATTACTTGCCCGAGATTCGATCGTCGGTATCTCAATACCTAGTTCAATCTCGTTACCGGCAAGTCTCTTTACTCATTCCATAATGCATCATCCCGCAACTAACTCATTAGTTACATTGCTTGCAAGGCTTATAGTGATGTGCATTACTGAGAGGGCCCAAAGATACCTCTCCGATAATCGGAGTGACAAATCCAAATCTCGATCTATGCCAACTCAACAAGTACCATCAGAGCCACCTGTAGAGCACCTTTATAATCACCCAGTTACGCTGTGACGTTTGGTAGCACACAAAGTGTTCCTCCGGTACTCGGGAGTTGCATAATCTCATAGTCATAGGAACATGTATAAGTCATGAAGAAAGCAATAGCAATATACTAAATGATCAAATGCTAAGCTAACGGAATGGGTCAAGTCAATCACATCATTATCTAATGATGTGATCCCGTTAATCAAATGACAACTCGTGTCTATGGCTAGGAAACTTAACCATCTTTGATTCAACGAGCTAGGCAGGTAGAGGCATACTAGTGACACTTTGTTTGTCTATGTATTCACACATTTACTAAGTTTCCGGTTAATACAATTCTAGCATGAATACTAAACATTTATCATGATGTAAGGAAATATAAATAACAACTTTGTTATTGCCTCTAGGGAATATTCCCTTCAGATGTGTACACGGATCACAAGAGTTTGAAATATATTTTCACGCAGAAGGAGCTAAATCTCAGGCAAAGGAGATGGTTGGAGCTTATAAAGAATTATGATATGAAGTTGCACTATCACCCAGGAAAGGCCAATATCGTAGCAGACGCTTTGAGCCGAAAGAGTTATGCCAATACCCTCGTAAGCGGAGGATTACCGCAGGAGTAAGTTGACGATCTCAAGGAACTTCGTTTGGAGATAGTTCCAAGAGGTTTTGTGGCAACAATGGAAGTTCAGTCTACATTATTGGGAAAGATTCGAGAAACTCAAAAGGATGACAAGGAAATCGTTGTGATAAAGGAGAAGATGAGCAAGGGAAAGCCAAGGGTTTTCTTGAGGATGAGCACGAGACCTTATGGTTTGAGGATCGTATATATGTGCCCAATAATGCTGAGGTCAGGAAGTTAATACTTCAGGAAGCTCATGACTCACCATACTCGATACATCCCGGAAACACCAAGATGTATTTGGATTTGAAGGAGCATTTCTGGTGGACGGGTATGAAGAAGTACATTGCCAAGTATGTAGCAGTATGTGATGTATGTCAGAGAGTGAAGGCAGAACATCAGAAACCAGCAGGATTGCTACACCCTATGCCGATACCTGAATGGAAGTGGGACAAACTTGGCATGGATTTCATCACCGGATTACCCACGACCCGATCGGGATATGATTCAATCTAGGTAGTAGTTGATTGTTTGACAAAGGTAGCTCACTTTATCCCAGTGAAGACCACCCACACCTATTTTCTAGACAACCCGAATCTCAAGGGCGAGATTCATCTTAAGGGGGGTAGGTTTGTAACATCCGAATTTTCAATTTGGATGTTATACATAGGTCATCATGCATATCATGTTTTATTCGCATTTTCATTCTGATCCTAGAAATCTTAAGCAACTCAAGGACCAAGGAGAGAGTTGGAGATTTCATTTATTTTCATATTTGAATTTTCACATATTTGAAAAGAGGATCCATTTGATTTTAATAATTTTTCTCTCCGAAATATTTCCAATATTAAAATAAATGAGAGGAGATAAAATGACTTCTCCAAAAATCAGAGGGGAATATTGAAGGAAAAATATTAAAATTAAATAAACATTTGGTTTGGAATTTTGTTGCTATTTTATTTGAATTAGAAAAATATGCATTTTTCAAAACTGCATTATTTAGGCCAGAAAAATGTTCACTTTGTTCAAAATATTTTATTTAGATGGTGAAAATTGTTTTTGGAATTTTAGAATTTTTTTATTTTATTAGGATTTTTGATTTTGGCGGAATTTATTTTAAAAAAAGTTCCCGCCCGACTAGGCCGAAGGCCCAACCGAGCAGGCCGGCCCGCTCACGCCAACTGCCTCCGCGCCGCCGTGCCGCCGCCGGACTCCGCTGCCGTCGCCCCTTCCGCAAGCCCCCCCCCCCTCCGAGGCTTTATAAGCCGCCCCCCGGCCCCTCTCACCACCACCGCCGCCGCCCGCCGCAGCAGCCGCCGTCGCTGCTTGTCGTCGTTGCCTCCCCGCCGACCCCACCGCCGTAGCCCCGCCGGAGCCTCGCCGCCGGATCCCGTCGCCCGCCGCCGTTCTTTCCCGAGGAACCGGTAAAAAAACCGCCGCCGCCTGGTTTTCTTTTTGGTTTTTCGTTCGGAACGGTTAGATCAGATTTTTCTTCGGTTTCGCTAATTAGCGAACGTTCATCCGAACGCCTCTATTCATGAACGCGTTCATTCATTCGTCCCTGCTAGCGAACGTTCGTTTGTTAGTCTTTTCTTTTTATTTTATTTTCGGCTAGGGATCTATCCGCAATTATTTTTATCACATATTAGCCCCTAATCTTCGAACGTCCGCAACTTTTTAACCGTTCGTCCAAATCCAGTGAAACCAATGCCAGAATCTTCGTATCAAAACCCTCTTTCCAGTTAACCAACTTGAACATGATTTTGACAATTTAAAATTTGGTTTCAAGCAGATTTGATTTCGAACTTCTTTTGATCATAGTTTGAGTTTCGTAGCTCCGATTTGATTGATTCTTCTTGCAAATCGAAGCTCTTCAGTTGAACTTTCAGCTTGGACTTTCTCATCTGAGTTTTACCCTTGCACCTATTATTTAGTGCTTATGTATGCTATTGTTTGTTTGCGATAGAGTTTCCGGAGTGCGAAGCGTGCTACTACGAGTCTCTAGGGTTTCCAGATCGCAGCAAGGCAAGTAACACTTTGATCATACCCTTTATTACCCAGTTTTCTACATTAGTTCCAATGCTCAAACATTGCATGAGTAGGATCTGCTTAACATGTGGGTTTTGGTAAGTAGATGATGAGGTAGAACCTATTGCCCTTTTTTATATCAAACCCTGGGAGTTACTTCTACGTTATGCTTATTGCTATGCTATGCTCGTAGATGTGGTTTGGTTGAGTGTATCCATGACAGATGTGAGAGTTGATAAATAATGGTTAACTTAAGGTGGCTACTTTAATACACATCTGGGTGGATTGGTTGAGGCACCCTGGAGCACCCAGTGGTTGTCTAGGCACCTGGAGCAATCCAGAGCTGTCTTGGGATATCCCGGAGTACCCATGTGATCATCCTACGGTTTGCCACTCAGGCTCAAAGGGATCATAAGATTATTCATGCTGGAAACTTCCGTGTGCAGCCACAAGCCATTATGGGCTCTGGCATAGTTGAGTAAGTTGTGGGAAACCTTTCCATGATGGTCTAGTAGATGTAGGGGATTGTAGGTGTACCGGCCTATCTATCGGTTAAGGGGACCTCTTCGGAAAGACTGTGTCTCAGTCATCCGTTTCTCAAACACCATGTAGTGCGAGAAATCAACGGAGGAGACCGAGTATTATGGGGAAAAGTGCACAAACCTCTGCAGAGTGTATAAACTAATCATGGTTAGCCGTGTCCCCGGTTATGGACATCTTGAGTATCTGGTTCTTGAACTATTGATTTGATCTCATCACTCTTAATTAATATTTTGGGTTGATGATTATTAATTTGGGATTGGGTTGGAGGAACCTTCTCAACGTTTTCAACAAACTTTGTAGTTAAATAAAACTTATTCCTTTGCAGTAGGGAAAAATGACTTTTCGCAAAAACATGATAACCATGGAGCCTCCACCAGCCATATATGCATGTAGTGATAGCAGTTATTCTTGTTCATTGCTCTACAGTGTTATTTTGCCAGCATATTCCATGTGCTGGCCCGTTTCAGGCTGCAACGTATTATGTTGCAGACTTTTCAGACGAAGAGTAAGGTGTGCTAGGTCGTTGTCGTGCACTTAGCTCTTCCGTTCGAGTTGATGGACTCACTTATCTTCGAAGCCTTCTGCTGTTATCTTAATTAGATGGCCTTAAGCCATATTATTGTAATAAGTTCTCTTTTGAGACTATTGATGTAATCAGTGTGTGATTGAAACTCTGTTATAAATCCTTCAAGTACTGTGTGTGTCAGCATTACCGATCCAGGGATGACACTTATGCACAGAGATTTGACCGTTTGAGGTCGGATTGCTACATACATTTGGATAAAAGGTACGGTGCCACGTGTAGCCTAGATGTCGAAGCCGATTCCCCCCTATATTAGGCAAATATATGATGTATTGTTCATTCAGTTACTCTCATATTTGCATCAAATATTTGTTACATTATCTATTTTTAATTATCTATTTTTGTACTTTGCTTTCATCTATATATTGACATGTTCTATCAGTTGCTCCCATATTTGCATCTTGCTCTGTTGTTTCAGTATATCTAATTTACGATCTTAATTTTCATTTCAAGTAGTACATCCCTTGCTTTGCAAGAACAGGAGTAGAAGGAAATCTTGGACATTACTTTGTTGATGATTCCATGGATGTCATATTGACAACGCAACATGGATTTACAATGACAGTTAGCGTAAAACTTGATAAATATGGTCACTCCTATTTTGATGCGGACCATTGGAGAAAAATGTCTAAGTGTTATGAACTAAAAGCTGGCAATAAAATTCTAGTGCGTGCACCACAACCTAGTCTAATTAACATGGATGTTTACTTCCCCAACGTCATCAGCCGATTAAAGTCTGATCGAGGTTAGTGTCCTTTCAACTTTCTCCATGCTGGCATATTACTTAGCAAAATTTGGGTATTTGTTCTACCTAATTGATCACTATTTAAGCAACTAATTGTGATTTCATTTTCTGACTCTGTTCCTAGACAGTAACAAATTCTATTTACCAATTTATGGGCACTATATATTCATCTGCCATGTTCTGAATAAATAATACCTTTCCACCTTTTAAGCAGGATATGTTGGATGCATAGTGAATGATCTGTATGTTACTAAGCGTACCAAATTTCACTGGAAGGACTTCAAGCATGTCATAAAATTTGTTGATAATCTGATAGAGATAGCACATCATATGAACGCTGGATTTTGGATGGGATTAATTATACATATGGTGCACACATTGAACAAGACCAATTGTGTGCACAAAATGCTAGTAAAAAGTCTTATTTTAATGTTGATGCTCATAAACTATATATATACCTTCAACGATATGTTACAATTGGTTTTTATACTACATTTCAACAGAAATTGCCCCTGTAGCAGTTCCTAGATCGATTTCCCGACGTAGTCGAATCACACTTGTGCCTGCTAATAACACCAAAGTGATTGCAAGGCACTGCATTTCCCGCAGAAATGGAACCATTCAAATTAACAAGTTCTCGCTTGTCGTGGCAATGCATCTGCTACCTCTTGAGCACTGTGTTGGTTTTTCCCTGAAGAGGAAGGGATGATGAAGTAGAGTAGCGTAAGTATTTCCCTTAGTTTTTGAGAACCAAGGTATCAATCCAGTAGGAGGCTACGCGCGAGTCCCTCGTACCTGCACAAAACAAATAAATCCTCGCAACCAACGCGATAAGAGGCTGTCAATCCCTACACGGCCACTTACACGAGTGAGATCTGGTAGATATGATAAGATAATATTTTGTCATTTTTATGATCAAGATGCAAAGTAAAATAAAAGCAAAGTAAATAACTAAGTATTGGAAGATTAATATGATGAAGATAGACCCGGGGGCCATAGGTTTCACTAGTGGCTTCTCTTAGGAGCATAAGTATTCTATGATGGGTGAACAAATTACTGTTGAGCAATTGACAGAATTGAGCATAGTTATGAGAATATCTAGGCATGATCATGTATATAGGCATCACGTCCGAGACAAGTAGACCGACTCCTGCCTGCATCTACTACTATTACTCCACTCATCGACCGCTATCTAGCATGCATCTAGAGTATTAAGTTAATGAAAACAGAGTAACGCCTTAAGCAAGATGACATGATGTAGAGGGATAAACTCATGCAATATGATGAAAACCCCATCTTGTTATCCTCGATGGCAACAATACAATATGTGCCTTGCTGCCCCTACTGTCACTAGGAAAGGACACCGCAAGATTGAACCCAAAGCTAAGCACTTCTCCCATTGCAAGAAAGATCAATCTAGTAGGCCAAACCAAACTGATAATTCGAAGAGACTTGCAAAGATAACCAATCATACATAAAAGAATTCAGAGAAGATTCAAATATTGTTCATAGATAGACTTGATCATAAACCCACAATTCATCAGTCTCAACAAACACACCGCAAAAATAAGATTACATCGAATAGATCTCCACAAGAGAGGGGAGAACATTGTATTGAGATCCAAAAAGAGAGAAGAATCCATCTAGCTAATAACTATGGACCCATAGGTCTGAGGTGAACTACTCACACTTCATCGGAGGGGCTATGGTGATGATGTAGAAGCCCTCCGTGATGGATACCCCCTGCGGCGGAGCTCCGGAACAGGCCCCAAGATGGGATCTCATGGATACAGAAAGTTTCTGCGGTGGAATTAGGGTTTTGGCTCCGTATCTGATCGTTTGGGGGTACGTAGGTATATATAGGAGGAAGGAGTGCGTCGGTGGAGCAACAGGGGGCCCAAAAGGGTGGAGGGCGCGCCTGGGGGGGTAGGCGCGCCCCCTACCTCGTGGCCTCCTCTTTTGTGTCTTGACGTAAGGTCCAAATCTCCTGGATCATGTTTGGTGAGAAAATCACGTTCCCGAAGGTTTTATTCCGTTTGGACTCCGTTTGATATTCCTTTTCTTCGAAACCCTGAAATAGGCAAAAAACAGCAATTCTGGGTTGGGCCTCCGGTTAATAGGTTAGTTCCAAAAATAATATAAAAGTGGATAATAAAGCCCAACAATGTCCAAAACAGTAGATAATATAGCATGGAGCAATCAAAAATTATATATACGTTGGAGATGTATCAAGCATCCCCAAGCTTAATTCCTGCTTGTCCTCGAGTAGGTAAATGATAAAAACAGAATTTTTGATGTGGAGTGCTACTTGGCATAATTTTAATGTAATTCTTCTTAATTGTGGTATGAATATTCAGATTCGGAAGATTCAAGATAAAGGTTCATATTGACATAAAAATAATAATACTTCAAGCATACTAACTAAGCAATTATGTCCTCTCAAAATAACATGGCCAAAGAAAGTTCATCCCTACAAAATCATATAGTTTAGTCATGCTCCATTTTCGTCACACAAGAATGCTCTCATCATGCAAAACCCCGATGACAAGCCAAGCAATTGTTTCATACTTTTAGTAATATGAAACCTATAAACTTCACGCAATACATGAGCGCAAGTCATGGATATAGCACTATGGGTGGAATGGAATATGATGATGGGGGTTATGTGGAGAAGACAAAAAGGAGAAAGTCTCGCATCAATGAGGCTAATCAATGGGCTATGGAGATGCTCATCGGTTGATGTTAATGCAAGGAGTAGGGATTGCCATGCAACGGATGCACTAGAGCTATAAATGTATGAAAGCTCAACAAAAGAAACTAAGTGGGTGTGCATCCAACTAGCTTGCTCACGAAGACCTAGGGCACTTGAGGAGGCCCATTGTTGGAATATACAAGCCAAGTTCTATAATGAAAAATTCCCACTAGTATATGAAAGTGACAAAACAAAGACTCTCTATCATGAAGATTATGGTGCTACTTTTGAAGCACAAGTGTGGAAAAAGGATAGTAGCATTGTCCCTTCTTTATATATATATATATATATATATATATATATTATTTTTTTATTTGGGACAATGCTTTATGAATGATGATCATCACACTTCTATTTATTTACAACTCAATGATTACAAATCGATACTTAGAACAAGATATGACTCTATGTGAATGCCTCCGGCGGTGTACCGGGATATGCAATGAACCAAGAGTGACATGTATGAAAGAATTATGAATGGTGGCTTTGCCACAAATACTATGTCAACTACATGATCATGCTAAGCAATATGACAATGATGAATGTGTCATGACGAACGGAATGGTGGAAAGTTGCATGGCAATATATCTCGGAATGGCTATGGAAATGCCATAATAAGTAAGTATGGTGGCTGTTTTGAGGAAGATATAAGGAGGTTTATGTGTGAAAGAGTGTATCATATCATGGGGTTTGGAAGCACCGGCGAAGTTTGCACCAACTCTCAATGTGAGAAAAGGCAATGCACGGTACCGAAGAGGCTAGCAATGATGGAAGTGTGAAAGTGTGTATAATCCATGGACTCAACATTAGTCATAAAGAACTCACATACTTATTGCAAAAATCTACAAGTCATCAAAAACCAAAGCACTACGCACATTCTCCTAGGGGCATAGATTGGTAGGAAAAGACCATCGCTCGTCCCTGACGGCCACTCATAAGGAAGACAATCAAATAACACCTCATGTTTCAAATTTGTTACACAACGTTTACCATACATGCATGCTACAGGACTTGCAAACTTCAACACAAGCATTTCTGAAATTCACAACTACTCAACTAGCACGACTTTGATATTATTACCTCCATATCTCAAAACAATCATCAAGCATCAAACTTCTCTTAGTATTCAAAACACTCATAAGAAAAATTTATTCATCTTGAACACCTAGCATATTAGGACTATTTAAGCAAATTACCATGGTATTTAAGACTCTCAAAATAATCTAAGTGAAGCATGAGAGATCAATAGTTTCTATAAAACAAATCCACCACCGTTCTCTAAAAGATATAAGTGAAGTACTAGAGCAAAACTATATAACTCAAATGGTATAAGTGAAGCACATAGAGTATTCTAACAAATTCCAAATCTTGTATGGCTCTCTCAAAAGGTGTGTACAGAAAGGATGATTGTGGTAAACTAACAATAAAGACTCAAATAATAGAATACGCTCCAAGCAAAACACATATCATGTGGTGAATAAAAATATAGCTCCAAGTAAATTTACCGATAGAAGTAGACAAAAGGAGGGATGCCTTCCAGGGCATCCCCAAGCTTTGGCTTTTAGGTGTCCTTATATTATCTTGTGGGTGCCTTGGGCATCCCCAAGCTTAGGCTCTTGCCACTCCTTGTTCCATAATCCATCAAATCTTTACCCAAAACTTGAAAACTTCACAACACAAAACTTAAAGTAGAAAATCTCATGAGCTCTGTTAGCGAAGGAAAACAAAATACCACTTCAAGGTAATGTAATGAACTCATTATTTATTTATATTGGTGTTAAACATACTGTATTCCAACTTCTATATGGTTTATAAACTATTTTACTAGCCATAGATTCATCAAAATAAGCAAACAACACATGAAAAACAGAATATGTCAAAAACAGAACAGTCTGTAGTAATGTGTAGCTAGCCCAAGATCTGGAACACCAAAAATTCTAAAATAAATTGATGGACGTGAGGAATTTATCTATTAATAATCTGAAAAAATAATTAACTAAATATAACTTTGCAAATAAAAATGGCAGCAGTTCTCGTGAGTGCTAAAGTTTCTGTTTTTACAGCAAGATATCAAGACTTTCCCCAAGTCTTCCCAACGGATCTACTTGGCACAAATACTAATTAAACACAAAAAACACAACCTAAACATAGGCTAGATAAATTATTTATTAATAAACAGGAGCAAAAAGCAAGGAATAAAAATAAAATTGGGTTGCCTCCCAACAAGCGCTATCGTTTAACGCCCTAGCTAGGCATAAAAAGCAAGGATAGATCTAGGTATTGCCATCTTTGGTAGGCAATCCATAAGTGGCTCTCATAATAGATTCATAAGGTAATTTCATTTTCTTTCTAGCAAAGTGTTCCATGCCTTTCCTTAACGGAAGTTGGAATCTAATATTTCCTTCCTTCATATCAATAATTGCACCAATCGTTCTAAGGAAAGGTCTACCAAGAATAATAGGACATGAAGGATTGCAATCTATGTCAAGAACAATAAAATCTATGGGCACATAATTCCTATTTGAAACAATAAGAACATCATTAATTCTTCCCATAGGTTTCTAAATAGTGGAGTCCGCAAGGTGCAAGTTTAGAGAGCAATCATCAAAATCACGAAAACCTAACAAATCACACAAAGTCTTTGGAATCGTGGAAACACTAGCACCCAAATCACATAAAGCATAGAACTCATGATCTTTAATTTTAATTTTAATAGTTGGTCCCCACTCATCATAAAGTTTTCTAGGGATAGAAACTTCCAATTCAAGTTTTTCTTCATAAGATTGCATCAAGGCATCAACGATATGTTTAGTGAACGCTTTATTTTGACTATAAGCGTGAGGAGAATTTAGCACAGATTGCAACAAGGAAATACAATCAATCAAAGAGAAATTTTCATAATTAAATTCCTTGAAATCCAAAATAGTGGGTTTAGCAACATCTAGGGTTTTAATTTCTTCGATCCCACTTTCATCAATTTTAGCATCAAGATCTAAAGTCTCCAAATTCTTGGAACGCCTTCTAGGTAAAGGTGGATCATATTAAGTCCCATAATTATTAAGATTCATACTGCAAAACAAAGATTTAATAGGGGACACATCAATAACTTTTAGATCTTCATCTTTATTTTCATAGGAACTAGCAGAACACGCTCTTATAAAGGCATCTTTCTTAGCACGCATTCTAGCGGTTCTTTCTTTGCACTCATCAATGGAAATTCTCATGGCTTTGAGAGACTCATTGATATCCTGCTTACGTGGAATAGATCTAAGTTTCAAAGAATCAACATCAAGAGAAATTCTATCAACGTTCCTAGCCAACTCATCAATCTTAAGCATTTTTTCTTCAATCAAAGCATTGAAATTCTTTTGCGAAGTAATAAATTATTTAATATTAGATTCAAAATCAGAGGGCATCTTATTATAATTTCCATAAGAATTGTTGTAGGAATTACCATAATTATTAGAGGGATTACTAGGATAAGGCCTAGGATTAAAATTTCCTCTATACGCGTTGTTACCAAAATTGTTCCTACCAACAAAATTCACATCCATAGATTCATTATTATTCTCAATCAAAGTATACAAGGGCATATCATTAGGATCAGAAGAAACACTTTTACTAGCAAATAATTTCATAAGTTCATCCATCTTTCCACTCAAAACATTAATTTCTTCTATCGCATGCACCTTTTTATTAGTAGATCTTTCAGTATGCCATTGAGAATAATTAACCATAATATTATCTAGGAGTTTAGTAGCTTCTCCTAAAGTGATTTCCATAAAAGTGCCTCCCGCGGCCGAATCTAAAAGATTTCTAGAAGCAAAATTCAATCCGGCATAAAAATTTTGTATAATCATCCACAAATTCAAACCATGAGTAGGGCAATTATGTATCATTAATTTCATCCTCTCCCAAGCTTGTGCAACATGTTCATGATCAAGTTGCTTAAAATTCATAATATCGTTTCTAAGGGAGATGATCTTAGTGGGAGGAAAATACTTAGAGATAAAAGCATCTTTGCACTTATTCCATGAATCAATACTATTTTTAGGCAAAGACGAGAACCAAGCTTTAGCACGGTCTCTAAGCCAAAAAGGAAATAGCTTCAATTTAACAATATCATTATCCACATATTTCTTCTTTTGCATATCACACAAATCAACGAATCTATTTAGATGGGTAGCGGCATCTTCACTAGGAAGGCCGGAAAATGGATCTTCCATGGCAAGATTCAGCAAAGCAGTATTAATTTCACAAGATTCAGCATCCGTAAGAGGAGCAATCGGAGTGCTAATAAAATCATTGTTGTTGGTATTGGTAAAGTCACACAATTTAGTGTTATCTTGAGCCATCGCGATAAGCAAGCAATCCAACACACAAGCAAACGAAAAGCAAGCGGGCAAGAAGAGGCAAACGGAAAGAGAGGGAGGATAGAGAGAGAGGGCAAATAAAACGGCAAGGGTGAAGTGGGGGAGACGAAAACGAGAGGCAAATGGCAAATAATGTAATGCGGGAGATAGGGATTGTGATGGGTACTTGGTATATTGACTTTTGCATAGACTCCCCGGCAACAGCGCCAGAAATGGCTCGTTGTCGGGAGTCAGATCTTGACTTGCGCGAACCTCCCCGACAACGGTGCCAGAAATCCTTCTTGCTACCTCTTGAGCACTGCGTTCGTTTTTCCCCGAAGAGGAAGGGATGGTGCAGTAGAGTAGCGTAAGTATTTCCCTCAGTTTTCGAGAACCAAGGTACCAATCCAGTAGGAGGCTACACGCGAGTCCCTCGTACTTGCACAAAACAAATAAATCCTCGCAACCAACGTGATAAGGGGTTGTCAATCCCTACATGGCCACTTACGAGAGTGAGATTTGATAGATATGATAAGATAATATTTCGGTATTTTTATGATCAAGATGCAAAGTAAAATAAAAGCAAAGTAAAAAATCAAAGTAAATAACTAAGTATTGGAAGATTAATATGATGAAGATTGACCCGGGGGCCATAGTTTTCACTAGTGGCTTCTCTCAGGAGCATAAGTATTCTACAGTGGGTGAACAAATTACTGTTGAGCAATTGACCGAATTGAGCATAGTTATGAGAATATCTAGGCATGATCATGTATATGGGCATCACGTCCGAGACAAGTAGACAGACTCCTGCCTGCATCTACTTCTATTACTCCACTCATCGACTGCTATCCAGCATGCATCTAGAGTATTAAGTTAATGAAAATAGAGTAACGCCTTAAGCAAGATGACATGATGTAGAGGGATAAACTCATGCAATATGATGAAAACCCCATCTTGTTATCCTCGATGGCAACAATACAATACGTGCCTTGCTGCCCCTACTGTCACTAGGAAAGGACACCGCAAGATTGAACCCAAAGCTAAGCACTTCTCCCATTGCAAGAAAGATCAATCTAGTAGGCCAAACCAAACTGATAATTCGAAGAGACTTGCAAAGATAACCAATCATACATAAAGGAATTCAGAGAAGATTCAAATATTGTTCATAGATAGACTTGATCATAAACCCACAATTCATCGGTCTCAACAAACGCAGCGTAAAAAGAAGATTACATCGAATAGATCTCCACAAGAGATGGGGAGAACATTGTATTGAGATCCAAAAAGAGAGAAGAAGCCATCTAGCTAATAACTATGGACCCGTAGGTCTGAGGTGAACTACTCACACTTCATCGGAGGGGCTATGGTGATGATGTAGAAGCCCTCCGTGATGGATACCCCCTCCAGCGGAGCTCCAGAACAGGCCCCAAGATGGGATCTCGTGGATACAGAAAGTTTTGGCGGTGGAATTAGGGTTTTGGCTCAGTATCTGATCGTTTGGGGGTACATAGGTATATATAGGAGGAAGGAGTACGTCGGTGGAGCAACAGGGGGCCCACAAGGGTGGAGGGCGCGCCTGGGGGGGTAGGCGCGCCCCCTACCTCGTGGCCTCCCTGTTGGTTGCTTGACATAGGGTCTAAGTCTCCTGGATCAAGTTCAGTGAGAAAATCACGTTCCCGAGGTTTCATTCCGTTTGGACTCCGTTTGATATTCCTTTTCTTCGAAACCCTAAAATAGGCAAAAAAACAGCAATTCTGGGCTGGGCCTCCGGTTAATAGGTTAGTCCCAAAAATAATATAAAAGTGTATAACAAAGCCCAATAATGTCCAAAATAGTAGATAATATAGCATGGAGCAATCAAAAATTATAGATACGTTGGAGATGTATCAGCATCCATATTGGAAAATTGGAGACACCGTTCTACTCATGCTCTACCAAGGCACATGAGGGCTCTTCCTTTTCATTGACGAGATGTCAAGTCGCCGTGATGAAGCTGCTTCCAGCGGATAGTTGTGTTGTTGGCCCTCAGCCTCTTAAAATGAGCTAGTTGTTACTGTGTTAAGTGATACGTCTCCAACGTATCTATAATTTTTGATTGTTCCATGCTATTATATTATCTGTTTTGGATGTTAATGGGCTTTATTTTACACTTTTATATTATTTTTGGGAGTAACTATTAACCGGAGGCCCAGCCCAAATTGCTGTTTTTTTTGCCTATTTCAGTGTTTCATAGAAAAGGAATATCAAACGGAGTCCAAACGAAATGAAACCTTCGGGAAAATGATTTTTGGAACAAACGTGATCCAGAGGACTTGGAGTGGACGTCAAGAAATCAACGAGGTGGCCACGAGGCAGGGGGCACGCCTACCCCCCTAGGCGTGCCCTCCCCCCTCGTGGGCCCCTCGTAGCTCCATCGACCTACTTCTTCCTCCTATATATGTTCACATACCCCGCAAACATCCAGGAGCACCATGAAACCCTATTTCCACCGCCGCAACCTTCTGTACCCAAGAGAGATCCCATCTTGGGGCCTTTTCCGGAGCTACGCCGGAGGGGGCATTGATCATGGAGGGCCTCTACATCAACTCCATGGCCCCTCCGATATGTGTGAGTAGTTTACTTCAGACCTTCGGGTCCATAGCTAGTAGCTAGATGGCTTCTTCTTTCTCTTTGGATGTCAATACAAAGTTCTCCTCGATTCTCTTGGAGATCTATTCGATGTAATTTTCTTTTGTGGTGTGTTTGTCGAGATCCGATGAATTGTGGGTTTATGGTCAAGTTTATCTATGAGCAATATTTGAATCTTCTCTGAATTCTTTTATGTATGATTGGTTTATCTTTGCAAGTCTCTTTGAATTATAAGTTTGGTTTGGCCTACTAGATTGATCTTTCTTTCAATGGGAGAAGTGCTTAGCTTTGGGTTCAATCTTGCGGTGCTCGATCCCAGTGACAGAAAGGGAAAGGACACGTATTGTATTGTTGCCATCGAGGATAAAAAGATGGGGTTTACATCATATTGCATGAGTTTATCCCTCTATATCATGTCATCTTGCTTAAGGCGTTACTCTGTTCTTATGAACTTAATACTCTAGATGCATGCTGGATAGCGGTCGATGTGTGGAGTAATAGTAGTAGATGCAGGCAGGAGTCGGTCTACTTGTCACGGACGTGATGCCTATATACATGATCATGCCTAGATATTCTCATAATTATTCGCTTTTCTATCAATTGCTCGACAGTAATTTGTTCAGCCACCGTAATACTTATGCTATCTTGAGAGAAGCCACTAGTGAAAACTATGGGCCCCGGGTCTATTTTCCATCACACAAGTTTCCAATCTATTTTATTTTGCAATCTTTACTTTCAATCTATAAAAGTACCAAAAATACTTATCTTATTATTATCATCTCTATCAGATCTCACTCTTGCAAGTGGTCGTGAAGGGATTGACAATCACTTTATCGCGTTGGTTGCGAGGTTCTTATTTGTTTGTGTAGGTACGAGGTGACTCGCGCGTGGTCTCCTATTGGATTGATACCTTGGTTCTCAAAAACTGAGGGAAATACTTATGCTGCTTTACTGCACCACCCTTTCCTCTTCAAGGGAAAACCAACGCAGTGCTCAAGAGGTAGCATTAAGTATGTAGATATGGACCATATGGTTGTTGGCCCTCAGCCTCTTAAAATGTGATAGTTGTTACTATGTTAGGTATGTAGATATGGACCATATGATTGTCAAAACCGTGTTACGAAGACCCTCCTTTTGTCGAATAGTGTAACCACTATATATATGTGATGTCGTTTGAAGCTACGTCGGTATTTCCCCAAAGAGGAAGGGATGATGCAGCACAGCGACGGTAGGTATTTCCCTCGGATATGAAACCAAGGTTATCGAACTAGTAGCAGAACCAAGCAACACAACATAAACAGCCCCTGCACACAGATAACAAATCCTCGCAACCCGACGTGTTAAAGGGGTTGTCAATCCCTTCCGGGTAACGGTGCCAGAAATTGGCAAACGGACGTGAGAGAGTTGTAAATATTGATAGATCAAACGCCAAATAAAATAAATTTCAGCAAGGTATTTTTGGATTTTTGGTTTAATAGATACGAAAATAAAAGGCAAATAAAATAGGTCATGAAGGCAAATAATATGAGAAAGAGACCCGGGGGCCGTAGGTTTCACTAGTGGCTTTTCTCGAGAAAAATAGCAAAGCGGTGGGTGAACAAATTACTATTGGAAAATTGATAGAACTTCAAATAATTATGACAATATCCAGGAAATGATCATTATATAGGAATCACATCCAAGATTAGTAGACCGACTCCTACCTGCATCTACTACTATTACTCCACACATCGACCGCTATCCAGCATGCATCTAGTGTATTAAGTTCATGGAGAAACTGAGTAATGCAATAAGAACGAGGACATGATGTAGACAAGATCTATCTATGTAGAGATAGACCCCACCATTTTATCCTTAGTAGCAACGATACATACGTGTCGGTTCCCCTTCTGTCACCGGGATCAAGCACCGTAAGATCGAACCCACTACAAAGAACCTCTTCCCATTGCAAGATAAATAGATCAAGTTGGCCAAACAAAACCCAAATATCAGAGAAGAAATACGAGGCTATAAGCAATCATGCATAAAAGAGATCAAATAAACTCAAATACTTTCATGGATATAAACAGATAGATCTGATCATAAACTCGAAGTTCATCAGATCCCAACAAACACACCGCAAAAGAGTTACATCATATGGATCTCCAAGAGACCATTGTATTGAGAATCAAGAGAGAGAGAGAGAGAGAGAGAGAGATGAAGCCATCTAGCTACTAAATATGTACCCGAAGGTCTACAAAGAACTACTCACGCATCATTGGAGAGGCACCAATGGAGGTGGTGAACCCCATCTAAGATGGTGTCTAGATTGGATCTGGTGGTCCTGGACTCTGCGGCGGCTGGATGAATATTTCGTCGACTCCCCTAGGGTTCTGGAAATATTGGGGTATTTATAGAGCAAAGAGGCGGTCTGGGGGGCACCCGAGGTGGGCACAACCCACCAGGGCGCGCCCTGGTGGGTTGTCCCCTCCTCAGGACTCCCCCCAGGTGCAACCAGGGCCCAACATGTTCCTTCTGGTCCATAAAAATCTCGGTAAAGTTTCATGGCATTTGGACTTCGTCTGATATTGATTTTCTGCGATGTAAAAAAGGGAAAAAACAGGAACTCGCACTTGGCACTATGTCAATAGGTCAGTACCAAAAAAGATATAAAATGACTATAAAATGATTATAAAACATTTAAGATTGATAATATAACAGCATGGAACAATCAAAAATTATAGATACGGTGGAGACGTATCAATATGTTACTCAAATGTTGTTAGCCAAGTTCTTAAATTTTCATGGAAAGTATTAGTATCGTACACAGTTCATTGAGTTTAAGCGTGTGCCCGATGTCCAGAAGACATTTGCATATTAACTGTCCATATTTCAAATCCACACACGTGTTAACATAAGGAAACATATGTGTAGCTTATTAATCATCGCACATGAGTACTCGCAGACGCATCGTGTGCGATACTCCTAGCCATCCCAAGCGACTAGTTTGCATTTTTCAAAGTTTTTTGTACGAACAGAATCACACACGAACTAACTGTATTAACCATGTGTGTTGTAATTTCTCATCGCAAACAATTCATCCGAGTCGGCTGTTTGCCGCGTATCACACACATCTTGTTTACACGAGTCATTTGTGTTCTTTTGGCTCATCGCAAACAGTTGCATAAGGATTAGCTAGCAGTTTCTCTATCATACCCGAAGGAATTTCATGATAAATATTTTCAGTAGGTTCAGTAGCAACTTATTGCTCTACTGGTCGAGGTGAAGACACCCCGAACAAGCCCCTCAAAGGATTATTTTTCATAGTGACAAGTGACAGTAAATTTCAGCACGTAATATTAATGTTTCCTTACCAAATTCCACTTAACAAAGGCGCTTCACTCCCCGACAACAGCGTCAGAAGAAAGTCTTGATGACCCACAAGTATAGGGGATCTATCGTAGTCCTTTCGATAAGTAAGAGTGTTGAACCCAACAAGGAGCAGAAGGAAATGACAAGTTGTTTTCAGTAAGGTATTCTCTGCAAGCACTAAAATTATCGGTAGCAGATAGTTTGATGATAAGATAATTTGTAATGGGTAACAAGTAACAAGTGTAACTAAGTTGCAGCAAGGTGGACGAATCCTTTTTGTAGCAAAGAACAAGCCTGGACAAACTCTTATATAAAGTAAAGCACTCCCGAGGACACATGGGAATTACTGTCAAGCTAGTTTTCATCATGCTCATATGATTCTCGTTCATTACTTTGATAATTTGATATGTGGGTGAACCGGTGCTTGGGTGCTATCCTTACTTGGACAAGCCTCCCACTTATGATTAACCATTCACGCAAGCATCCGCAACTACGAAAGAAGAATTAAGATAAATCAAACCATAGCATGAATCTACTACTATTACTCCACACATCGACTGTTGTCCAGCATGCATCTAGTGTATTAAGTTCATGGAGAAACGGAGTAATGGAATAAGAACGATGACATGATGTAGACAAGATCTATCTATGTAGAGATAGACCCCACTGTTTTATCCTTAGTAGCAACAATACATACGTGTCGGTTCCCCTTCTGTCACCGGGATCAAGCACCGTAAGATCGAACCCACTACAAAGCACCTCTTCCCATTGCAAGATAAATAGATCAAGTTGGCCAAACAAAACACAAATATCGGAGAAGAAATATGAGGCTATAAGCAATCATGCATAAAAGAGATCAAAGAAACTCAAATACTTTCATGGATATAAAAAGATAGATCTGATCATACACTCGAAGTTCACCGGATCCCAACAAACACGCCGCAAAAGAGTTACGTCATATGGATCTCCAAGAGACAATTGTATTGAGAATCAAGAGAGAGAGAGACATGAAGCCATCTAGCTACTAACTACGGACCCAAAGGTCTACAAAGAACTACGCACGCATCATCGGAGAGTCATCAATGGAGGTGGTGAACCCCATCCGAGATGGTGTCTAGATTGAATCTAGTGGTTCTGGACTCTGCGGCGGCTGGATGAATATTTCGTCGACTCCCCTAGGGTTCTGGAAATATTGGGGTATTTATAGAGCAAAGAAGCGGCCCGGGGGGCACCCGAGGTGGGCACAACCCACCAGGGCGCGCCTGGGCCTCCTGGCGTGCCCTGGTGGGTTGTCACCTCCTCGGGACTTCCCCCAGGTGCAACCAGGGTCCAACATGTTCCTTCTGGTCCATAAAAAATCTCCGTAAAGTTTCGTGGCATTTGGACTCCGTCTGATGTTGATTTTCTGTGATGTAAAAAACACGGAAAAAACAGGAACTGGCACTTAGCACTATGTCAATAGGTTAGTACCAGAAAAATGATATAAAATGATTATAAAACATCCAAGATTGATAATATAACAGCATGGAACAATAAAAAATTATAGATACGTTGGAGACGTATCAGCATCCCCAAGCTTAACTCCTACTCTTCCTCGAGTAGGTAAGTGATAAAAACAGAATTTTTGATGTGGAATGGTGCCTATCATGTCATATCATATTTCTTTCTTTATAGCATGGACATTTAGACTTTTATATTGTTCAAAGCAATAGTCTAGTTTTGACATGATAATTTAGATACTCAAGCATATCAACAAGCAACCATGTCTTTAAAAATATCAACGCTAAAATAAGTTATCCCTAGCCCATCGTGCTCAAACATTGATCCATTCATGAAACACACTCAAATATTAGCTACACCCAATACTTAAGTACGATCATATTGCCTCCTAGTTGGTGCTTTTATAAGAGAAGGTGGAGACTCAAAATAAAAATTGCATAAAGTAAAAGACAGGCCCTTCGCAGAGGGAAGTAGGGATGTGTAGAGGTGCCAGAGCTCAAAGCGAAAAACTTAGAGATAAAAACATTTTGAGAGGTGTATCCATCCCACCAACTACAATGACTTAGAGTTCCCAATACTTTCCATGCATAGATATATCATAGGCGGTTCCCAAATAGAAAATAAAGGTTATTCCTTTCTCCACCATAACTTTCACTTTCCATGGCTAGCCGTATCCACGGTTGCCCTCCATACCAACACTTTCCAAGGAATTTATTATTTGACAACATAAAGTAAATTCAATATTTTGCATTTAGGGACTGGGCATCCCTAATACCTTTGCCTTACTCTCGTGCAATGACAAGTGGATAAACACTCATCTTGAGAATAACACATCTAGCATGGAAAATATTAGCCACCCCTCACCGCTCCGCAAGCGAAACAAACACACAAAGGAGAAGTTTACTTTGAAAATTAGAGATGGCACATGCAAATTTGCTTAGAACGGCAAAAGAATACCGCATATAGGTAGTTATAGTGGACTCATGTGGCAAAACTGGGTTAAAGGTTTTTGGATGCACAAGTAGTGATCATACTTAGGGCAAAATGAAGGCTAGCAAAAGATTGGGAAGCGACCAACTAAGAAATGAATAATCTCACAAGCAAGCATTAAACATAAATAACACCGAATAATGCACCACAAGTAGGATATAATTTCATTGCATGACTATTGACTTCCGTACTTGCATAGGGAATCACAAACCTTAACACCAATATTCTTACTAAAGCATAATTACTCATCAACATAACTCACATATCACATCATCATATATCAAAACTATTACTAAGAATCAAGTTTACTTTGTCCAATGATCTTCATGGAAGTTTTAGTATATCCTTCTTGGATATCTATCACTTTGGGACTAATTTTCATGTATTGCTTTTGACAAGCTCCAACAAATATAAGTGAAGATCATGAGCATACTATATTTTTCTTTCTCTAAAATTAATTTAAGTGAAGCAAGAGAGAATTTATTGAAAATTTTACTAACTCTCAAATAAATCTAAGTGAAGCAATAGAGCATTTATTAAAAAATACTAAAGCACACCGTGCTCAAAAAATACATAAGTGAAGCACTAGAGCAAGTCCATTGCTCATAAAAATTTAAGTGAAGCATAGAGAGCAATTTTAACAAGTCATGACATAATTTTGGCTCTCTCAAATAGGTGTGTCCAGCAAGGATTGATGACTTAAAACACAAAGCAAAACAAGCAAAGACTCATATACAACAAGACGCTCCAAGAAAAACACATATCATGTGACGAATAAAAATATAGTTTTAAGTAAAATACCGATAATCGTTGGAAGAAAGCGGGGATGCGACTCAGGGGCATCCCCAAGCTTAGTTGGTTGCTCATTTTTGGATAATAGCTTGGCATGCCGGGGCATCCCCAAGCTTAGGCTCTTCCATCCTTCCTTCATCCATGGTAAGATAACCCAAAACTTGAAAACTTCAATCACGCAAAACTCAACCAAACCTTCGTGAGATCCGTTAGTATAAGAATAATAAACCACTACTATAAGTGCTGTATCAAACCAATTAATATTTTGTTCTTGTACTATATCTACTGTATTACAACTTTTCTATGACAAAAACTCATCAAAGAAAACCATAGAGCCATCAAAATAAGCACAAAACACAAAGAAAACAGAATCTGTCAAAACAGAACAGTCTGTAGCAATCTAACTATTTTGAATACTTCTGTAACTCCAAAAATTCTAAAAAATTAGGAAGACCTGAAAAATTTGTATATTGATATACTGCAAGTGGAATGGATATTTTATCGCTCTCTAGTAAAAAATGAAAATTAATTTTGTGAGCGTATAAGTTTCTATTTTTTCAGCAAGATCAAAAAACTATCACCCAAGAAGATCCTAAAGGCTTTACTTGGCACAAACACTAATTAAAACAAAAAAACACAATCATAACAGTAGCATAATTATGTTAACACACAAAAACAGGAAGCAAAAAACAAAAATAAAATTTATTCATTGGGTTGCCTCCCAACAAGCGCTATAGTTTATTGCCCTTAGCTAGGCATAAGGCAAGGATCTATGTTTTGTCATCCTTGTCCAACTCTTCAATCAAACACTTAGGATCCTTCAGAGATTTAGCATAAATATTTTTAATAACAATACTTCTAGGAATAAATTCAAAGATTTCATTCTTGCAAGAAGGATCTCTTATCACTTCAACAAAATCCGGGTGAACACTAATCATCTTAAGATCTCCATTATTACTATTACTAGAAGTTGCACCCTTGTTCTTGGATCTACCCCTCCTTACGGGAGTTTTCTCGATAGGGTTAACGGAAGAAAAAGTCGTGCTTAGATTACTAAAGATTTCTTCTAATTTATCAATCCGAGACGGACTTTCTTCTATTCTTTCATGGATTAAGGTACCCTTATCTTTTAACAACTTAAGAATATCTCCCACTTTTGACCCAATATTGGTAGAAAAATTATGAATCTTTTTATCTATAATTTCCATATGATCTTCGGTGAGCATTTTCTTTTCAATAGCATCTAATCTTTCCATAACATGCTCAAGAGTCAAAGTTTTTTCATTAATCATGAGAGGTGGTGATCCCACTAAATTTCCCATAGAATTAAAGGCATCAAGAGAAGGACACATCAAGAAATTTGCATTTTCAAAGTTTTTTGTACACACAGAATCGCACACGAACTAACTGTATTAATCGTTTGTGTTGTAATTTCTCATCGCAAACAGTTCATCCGAGTCGGCTATTTGCCGCGTATCACACACATCTTGTTTACACGAGTCATTTGTGTTCTTTTGGCTCATCGCAAACAGTTCATCCATGTGAACTGTATGCCGCATATCACACACATGTTGTTAAGTTGAACCGTTTTTGTTGTGTTCCCTAATCGAAAACAGTTCGTTCGAGTGAACCATATGTCGTATATCACACACAGCTTGATCTGGCTAACCATTTCTATTGCACTCCCTAATAGCAAGTAGTTTATCAGAGCAAACTGTATGCCGTATATCGCACACACATTGATATGGCTGCCTGTTTCTGTTGTTCTGCCTCATCGCAAACAGTTCGGATGGATCAACCATGTGCCCAGCACACTACAAAAAAAGACACATCCGTGACATTTTGGGCCGAACGAAAAAAATTCTGTGATACATATGACACTTCTATGACGATAATTATGACAAAACCCGGTAACATCATAGATGTGGTGGGCTCCTACTTCTATGACAAAAAATCATGACAGAAAATGGGCTTTTCGTCCTGGGCAGGCCGGAGACGCAGCTGCATGACATTCTTCGGGCCATCCATGACGGAAAAAAACCATGGTAGAAGCGAGGGCGAGGAAAATTTCAGGGAGTTCCCGGTTACGGTGGGAGGTCGGGGGCCGAGCGATGCGCGTTTCTCTCATACACGTACGCGTGTGTGTGCGAGGCATTGGCTCTAACTGAACCCGAGCGATTGCACTACAGGCTACGCATTACTGAACCCGAGCGATCGATCGATGGCTGTTAACTGAACCCGATCCAGCGATTCCTTTGCTACTGCTGCTAACTGAAGCCGATCGATTAGATGAATAGTGAGCATTGCGGGGGGTGGATGAATAGTGAGCGGTGGCATTGCCTCTGGATGAACAGGACCCCGTGGTGTGGTGGAGGGCTGGATGAACAGTAGACGGTGGAGGGGTGCCCGTGGAGGGGTGGTTGAACAGGACCACATGGTGTGGAGGGCTAGATGAACAGTAGACGGTGGAGGGGTGCCCGTGGAGGGGTGGTTGAACAGTAGCCGGTGGAGTAGCGCGCGGTGGAGGTTGGATGAACAGGAGCCCGTGGAGGCTGGAGGAGGTCGACGGTAGCCCGTGGAGGCTGGAGGAGGTCGATCGTGGAGATGAACAGTATCCCGTGGAGTCCCGTTTTGCGGTATGCCACACCCCTCCCAATGAACAGGACACCCATTTCGACCGTAGCGCTCCAACACAAGTCCGTTTCGTCCGTTTTGCGGTACGCCACACCCCTCCCGATCAACAGGACCCCCGTTTCGACCATAGGAGGTCCGTTTCCTCCGTTTTGCGGTACGCCACACCACTCCCAATCAACAGGACCCCCGTTTCGACCGTGAGAGGTCTGTTTCCTCCGTTTTGCGGTACGCCAGACCCCTCCTAATGAATAGGATCCCATTTCGAACATGGCCAGTCGAACACAAGGATGTTTCCTCCATTTTGCGGTACGCCAGGCATCGTTTCCATCGCATGTTCCGTCCAAGCCCTCCCGATGAACACGACCACGCATTCCGTTCCGACCCAGCCGGTTGGCTCCCACGCGTTCTGTTGCCTCCCGATGAACACGATGCACTCCGTTGCCTCCCCATGAACACGACGCATTCCGTTTCCTCCCCATGAACACGACAACGATGCTGTTTCTCTGTTCCGACCCAGCCATGTACACGAGCCCTGGCCGTACGTATGCGTGAGTAGGCGTTCAAGACCCCGCCCATATGTACACATACGTGGCCGTATTTTCTTTCTTGCACCCTGGCCGTTGTACGTACGTGTACATGCTACGTGCGCGCCTCTACTACGACACATACGCGCCTCTACTACGACACGTGCGCGCCTCTACATCCACCAGTATATATGTGCGTACACGTTCGCGGCCAGAATGACAACGCTACGTACGCTTCGACCAGGTGGGTCCCGACTGTCAGGCACTTCCTTGCCTGCGAAGATGTAGCTGGTGGGTCCCAGCAGTCAGGAGGGCGAATCTTTTTTTTGCTCGGACGCACTTCCTTGCGTGCGAACATCTAGCTGGTGGGTCCCAGCAGTCAGGGGCAAATGTTTTTTCACGAAATACAATGGCCCATCCAGTGGGTCCCTGCTGTCAGGTGGAGGAATAATTATTTTGCACGTAATAAGGAGGCACTTCCTTGCTGCGGCCGTGGACCCAGCTGTCAGCCTCTCCACATACAGTCCACGTCCGATGGAAGTCGTTCCTTGACCATGTTGACCACACCGCGCCAAGAGCACCAGGGCGGTGGACGACGACGAGGCCTAGGAAGGGGACGACACGGAGCCGGGGAAGACGCGGCAGTGGATGCCCATGCGTAGAGGAGTACGAGGGTTCACTGGTTCTCTGCAGTGTGAGGCTGCCGTCGCCGCAAAATAACAGGGGGTGTGGGTGAGTAGAGGGATGGCCTGGCCAGCGGTGGGAGTAGTAGGGGGCGGTGAGGCCTCCACCGCATCGCAGCCGGCTATGGGAGGCAGGAGCACGAGGCACGACCGGCGCTGGTTTGGGCGGCTGGAGCAAGAAGACCAGAGGTTGAAGAAGCACTACGGCCGTTGGATGGACATCGTACGGTCACTGGAGATAGAATCGTGCATATTGACTAAGTTGATAGAGCCCTCCATCCCCGTCAACTTAGTAGGCCCACAAGTCAGCCTGCCACTATACTGGGTCCCAACTAATAGGGGGAGTATTCATTTTTTTTTGCGTAATAAGGAAGCACTTCCTTGCCTGCGAAGATATAGCTGGTGGGTCCGAGCTGTCAGCGGCGGTAACGTTTTTTTCGTGAAATACAGAGGCCCTTTTCGGTGGGTCCCTGATGTCAGGTGGAGGAATCATTATTTTGCGCATAATAAGGAGGCATTTCCTTGCGTGCGGCTGTGGACCCAGCTGTCGGCCTCTCCACGTACAGTCCACTTCAGATGCATGTCGGTCGTTCACCATGTTGACCAGGCCGCGCCGAGAGCACCAGGGCAGTGGACGACAGCGAGGCCTAGGAAGGGAACGACACAGAGGCAGGGAAGAGTTGGCAGTTGTTTCCCACACAGAGGGGAGTACGACTGTACGAGGGTTTACTGGTTCGTCTATCATCGCCGGAGAATAACAATAGGTGTGGGTGAGTAGAGGGATGGCTAGGACAGCGATGGGAGTACGGTGGGGCGGTGAGGCCTGCGCGGCAGCACAGCCGGCCGCAGGGAGGAGGGAGCAGGCAGTCCTCCCGTCGGCGCTTGTTTGAGCGGCTGGAGCAGGAAGAGTAGAGATTGAAGAAGCACGACGGCCGTTCGATGGACATCCAACAGTCACTGCTTGTGCGTCAACCTTTTTTTAGGAAAGCCTCAAATCTATGGAAAACAGCATACAACCCATTTGCTAATTCTTAATGTTTTTTTGGAGCCTATATTCTTTTTGTTAGCATTACAGCCCATATTGTGGCCACGGTTAAAAAAATATACAAAATTTTGCATATTTCGGTGCGGTCCGAACTATTTTTAATCCCGAAATTTCGACTCACATTCAAACTGATTTTAAAAATAAATGTATATCAATATAAAATCCAACAAATTCTCCACGCATAAAAATTAATGTAATTTAAAATCTCGAAATGAAAAAAAAAAGATATTTAAAACTAATTGCCGGTTTGATGTGTTTTAAAAATGTACAGCCCATTTCTCATTACTGATGGGCCATTTTCTCGGCCAGCCGAATGAAAGCTCTCCTCGTCTTGAAAGATTTGCAGCCCAACAGGCCTGACAAAGCAACTTACTTGGCAAATCACAAAAAAACTGGGTTGTGGCCGTGGACCCAGCTGTCAGTCCATTTGTTTTTTAGTCCATTTGGTGGGCTGGGTGAAACAATGATGTAGCATCTATGCAGCCCGTTTAAATCCCATTTGCATTTTTCTCGAAATCCGCGGACTTGCTGGGCTGGGTGAAAATATCATGTTGGGCTAGACGGAGAAATGTTATAAAAACATAAATACATGATTGCACGTCAGTAAAATCTTTGCAAGCTTATGTACGCAATCACTAGGAGTTAACTTGCCAAGTTATATATAAACACTTATTATTATTATTTTGTAAGAACTTTCCACTTACGAAATAAAATATCATTTTAATTTGATGAGTTAATAGTATGTGGGGTATTATTATTTTTAGGCTAGACGTGGGACAGTTGAGTTGGTTCTAGGGGAAAGTACTGGGAGAAAACTCAGTTTACATCGAGAAAGAAAGTGGGAGAAAATTCAGAGACCTGCTGGGTCCACCTGAGGAGGGGAATATGTTGGGGGGAAGGAGATTCAAAGCACGGCAGCCGAGTGAACTAGTTTTTTTACGGACAAGTGAACTAGTTTACATACATAAGCAAATGGCCACTAAAAAGCAATCAGGTTAATGGGTTCTTAAAAGAAATATTTCGGACAAAACAAATAATTACGACACATAGGCTAATGCATAAAACACTCAGATGATAAAGATGCTTATAAACAGATAAAGTACAACATCTAGACCTTCCTGGCACGCTTGATCATGATGCTGCGGCTATCCGTGTACTCGTCGGTTACGGGAAGCAGACACACCCTCATATCCAAGATCTGCCTATACATTTCGTAGCATGCGTATGCATCCTTGGCCGCGTAGGTTATGTAGGCTAGATTCAGAGGTACCTCCCACGTGTTCAGGTCGTCTTCTTTCATGTTGGTGTATCAAGGGTCGATGATGGTCTCTGCGAGGTCAACCACGGAGTCCTTCTCCTGCCTGTTGCTGATGATCTTGTATTGCTTCTGGATGTCGACAAGCTTGTTGCACCAGATGGCCGAATCGTCGCATTCTTCCTTCTCTCCACCGTAGCGAAGGTGCAGTCTATTGGGTTTCGTAGTAATTTCAAAAAAATTCTACGCACACGCAAGATCATGGTGATGCATAGCAACGAGAGGGGGAGAGTGTGATCTACGTACCCTTGTAGATCGATAACGGAAGCGTTAACTTGGTTCATGTAGTTGTACGTCTCCACGGCCCGACCGATCAAGTACCGAAACTACGGCACCTCCGAGTTCTAGCACACGTTCAGCTCGATGACGATTCCCGGACTCCGATCCAGCAAAGTGTCGGGGAAGAGTTCCGTCAGCACGACGGTGTGGTGACGATCTTGATGTTCTACTGAAAGTGCAACTATCCCTAGGTGATTTTGGTAATTCATAACGACATATAGCTCATTGAGCTAATACTATTCCAAGATGATTATTTCAGGAAAGCTCAATGATTGGCATGGCATGGATGTGAAAGTGGAACCCTCAAAATGCTAAGGACAAAGGATTGGCTCAAGCTCAAAAGCTCAAGACTCTTCATTTTATATTTTAGTGATCCAAGATCACATTGAGTCTTTAGGAAAAGCCAATACTATCAAGGAGGGATGAGGTGTTGCTTAATGAGCCTCTTGCTTCATGTGCTTAGTGATATGCTCCAAAACCCTCAACTACTTTCCCATATCCACATATGACCTAAACCCTAAGCCAAACTCGGTCCTACCGATTCTTCCTATCCGGCGCCACCGAGTTTCACTTGTCATTAGCCACTGCCAAACCCTAGCAATTCGGTCCTACCGATAGGGATCTCGGTCTCACCGAGATGGGGTTGCAAACTCTCTGTTTCCCTTTCGTAACTTTTTGGTCCCACCGAAAGAGCGAATCGGTCCCACCGAGATTGCAATGTAAACTCAGTGTTTCCCCTTTGTAACTTTTCGGTCTCACCGAAAGAGCAAATCGGTCCCACCGAGTTTGCCTGACCAACTCTCTGGTTAGCTAATTACCAAATTCGGTCTCACCCAGTTTGTGTAATCGGTCTCACCGAGATTACGTTATGCCCAGACCTTAACCATATCAGTCCTACCGAGTTGCATGTCAGTCCCACCGAAAATCACTAACGGTCACTAGGTTTACATTTTCGGTCTGACCGAGTTTATTGATTCGGTCCCACCGAGATTGGAAAACTATGTAACGGTTGGATTTTGTGTGGAGGCTATATATACCCCTCCACCTTCTTCTCATTAAGTGAGAGAGCCACCAGAACACACACACCATTCCAACTCATATGTTCTGAGAGAGAACCACCTACTCATGTGTTGAGATCAAGACATTCCATTCCTACCATATGAATCTTGATCTCTAGCCTTCCCAAGTTGCTTTCCACTCAAATCCTCTTTCCAACAAATCCAAATCCTATGAGAGAGAGTTGAGTGTTGGGGAGACTATCATTTGAAGCACAAGAGCAAGGAGTTCATTACCGACACACCATTTGTTACTTCTTGGAGAGTGGTGTCTCCTAGATTGGCTAGGTGTCACTTGGGAGCCTCCGACAAGATTGTGGAGTTGAACCAAGGAGTTTGTAAGGGCAAGGAGATCGCCTACTTCGTGAAGATCTACCGCTAGTGAGGCAAGTCCTGTGTGGGCGATGGCCATGGCGGGATAGACAAGGTTGCTTCTTCGTGGACCCTTTGTGGGTGGTTGCTTCTTCGTGGACCCTTCGTGGGTGGAGCCCTATGTGGACTCACGCAACCGTTGCCCTTGGGTGGAGCCCTGTGTGGACTCGCGCAACCATTACCCTTCGTGGGTTGAAGTCTCCATCAACGTGGATGTAGGATAGCACCACCTATCCGAACCACGAGAAAAACATCTATGTCTCCAATAGCGTTTGAATTCTCCAAACCCTTCCCTTTACATTCTTGCAAGTTGCATGCTTTACTTTCCGCTGCCTATATACTCTTTGCATGCTTGCTTGAATTATGTGATGATTGCTTGACTTGTCCTAAATTAGCTAAAATCTGCCAAGAACTAAAATTGGGAAAAGGTTAAGCTTTTATTTGGTCAAGTAGTCTAATCACCCCCCCTCTAGACATACTTTCGATCCTACAAGTGGTATCAGAGCTTTGGTCTCCATTTGCTTGATCTCCATAGCTTTTGGTGGTCATAGCCTTGGTTTCACAACCTAGGAGAGTATGGCGTCTAGCGAGGGAAATTATCACCGTAGAGGTCCTTACTTTGATGGTACTAATTTTGCTAGTTGGAAGCATAAAATGAAGATGCATATTCTTGGACATAACCCTGCCGTTTGGGCTATTGTGTGTGTTGGTTTGCAAGGTGACTTCTTTGATGGGAGAGAACCGAACCGTGAAGCTACCGTGGATGAGTTGAAGATGTCGCAATACAATGCTCAAGCTTGTGATATTCTCTTCAACGGATTGTGCCCCGAAGAATTCCACAAAATCAGCCGCCTTGAGAATGCAAAGGAAATTTGGGACACTTTGATTGATATGCACGAAGGTGCCGACTCTGTCAAGGAATCCAAGTTGGATGTGCTTCAAAGCCAACTTGATAAGTTCAAGATGAAGGATGGTGAAGGTGTCGCCGAAATGTACTCTAGGCTTGCTCTCATCACAAATGAGATTGCCGGCTTAGGAAGTGAAGAGATGACCAACAAATTCATCATCAAGAAGATTCTAAGAGCCTTGGATGGAAAATATGATACCGTATGCACATTGATCCAAATCATGCCCAATTACAAAGATCTCAAGCCAACGGAGGTGATTGGAAGAATTGTTGCTCATGAGATGTCACTTAAGGATAAAGAGGAACTTCACAACAAATCAAGTGGTGCCTATAAATCCTCATGTGAAGCCCCTACATCATCAAGTGAGAAACAAGACTTCAATGAAGAATTGAGCTTAATGGTGAAGAACTTCAACAAGTTCTACAAGAGTAGAAGCAAAGATAGAAGCTCCAAGTCAAGGTCCTACAATGACAAAAGATCTTCTAGTCGAGAGTGAAACTGTTACAATTGTGGAAGACCCAGACACTATTCCAATGAGTGTACGGCTCCCTACAAGAGAAGAGAAGATTCTCCAAAAAGAAGAAGCAAAGGATCACCACCAAGAGAGAGAAGGAGTAGAGATGATGGTTATGAACGAAGATACTCACGGAGAAGCAAGGATTCGGAAAGGAAGGAAAATCATCAAGGAGCTACACAAGACGAAGACATCAAGCTCATGTTGGTGAATGGGTATCCGGCTCCGACTCCAACAGCCACTCCGAGAGAAGTTATAACTCCGGCTCCGAAGATACTCAAGATGAAGGTGTTGCCGGTCTAGCACTTGTGTCAACCAACTCCTACGACATATTTGACTCACCAAATGAGGGAATTGGAAGATGCTTCATGGCCAAAGGTCCTACGGTAACACACCCCGAGTATGTTGATTTCAATAGTGATGAAGATGATTTGTTAGGTGATGATTTGCTTGTTGACAACTCTAGTGATGAATACTATGATGAAGTGTCAATTAAACATGCTAATCAAGACAAAACGAATGACAATGATAAGGATAAGATTGAGGCTCTAACTAAAGAACTAAAAACTCTTAAGTTAGCTCATGACACTATCTTCGAAGATCATCAAGAACTTTTAAGAGCTCATGAGAAATTATGCTTTGAAAAGCTCAATCTTGAGCAAGAGCATGGGTTCTTAAAAGCAATCAATGATGATCTCCGCAAGAAAAGTTCTTCTTACATTGCCAAGCGTTTACTCTTATCCACTTACATGCCTCAAGTCAAGTCTAACAAGAAAGATTCTTCCTCTAGTAGTAACAATGATCATGCTAAATCCAATATTGTTGCTTCTAGTTCTCTTGATTCCACTAATGATTCTCTTAGCCGAGTTACACTTGAGCAAGAAAATAGCTTATTGAAGGGAATTATAGAGAAAGGAGTGTACAAAAGCCTTGCCGGGAGTAAGCAATTCGAGGAAATTGTGCGCAAGCAAGGAATGCACCGGAAGAATCAAGGTGTTGGTTTTGAACGAAAGTTCAATGCCAATGGAGTTGAGTGGGAAGAAGATCAATACCCCAAGACAAAGTTTGTCCCTCAACAAGAGAAGTATGCTTCTTTCAAGGGGACACAAGCTCAAGATGATCTTCCACCACAAGACTACGAGCAAAAAGGCAAGGACAAACTTCAAGAGGAAATCGATGCATTTGAAGAAGCTCCAAAGACCTTAGTCAAGTGGATTCCCAAGACTACTTCAAGTTCCACTTCATCAAGTACGACTACAACTCCAAGGATTCCCATCAAGATGGTGTGGATCCAAAAGAAGAAGAACTAGAGAGTTCTTGAGGGTGACTCCGCCAACATACTTCACTCTTATCATTCTGGCAAGAACAAGTGCAATCAACTTCCACATCTTGCACTAGTTCAAGGAGTCACAAACCCTCTTGTTGGTAAGACAAGGGACAAGGTGACCTAAAAGTTTTCATGGACATCATCTTTTGTGTGCATCACTCTATGTCTATGGATATCCTTGCTTGTTCCTTGTGGGACTAACCCATGTAGGTATTGAAAGTGCAATTCACTCAAATGGATAGCTCCAAGAGATCTACATCAACATTGAGCATCCACATCTTCAACATCTACATGAAGTCATCATCGACAAAACCCAAGGTTAGTTCATCCCTCTTAGGAGGGATATCACATCTAGGGGGAGCTTTACTCTAAGACTTGAGCTAAAGCAACTCTAAAGATGTGAACACAACAATGCTTTATGTGAAAGTGGTAACCCCACTTGGGCTTAAACGATGAGTATGACCTATGATCAAGTGTTCTCACTTGACTCCTAAGTCAATATACTCATATATAGATGACCTAGTCATCGCAAATTGCTTGATAGATGCTAGTATTGGTTGTGCATGTCTTGTCACATATTTCATTTGCCATCTTATTGTGTGAGCATGCTGGATTGCATATTTTACTCATTCGAGGACATCCACTTGTTGTTTTGATTGTTTGGCTTTATCTTCTTTTCCCAAGTGGATGGACAAGAATGCCTAAGAACCTCCTCTAGCTATCTATGCTTTTCTCCCACCTGGACTAGATCCCGGATGGAATTGAAGCGTCTTTTGATGTGCTTGGTTCTTTTGTGAAATCTGGATTCCTTAGCCAAGGCAATTGCACCAGTATTGTCACAAAAGATTTTCATTGGACCCGATGCACTAGGTATGACACCTAGATCGGATATGAACTCCTTCATCCAGACTCCTTCGTTTGCTGCTTCCGAAGCAGCTATGTACTCCGCTTCACATGTAGATCCCGCCACGATGCTTTGTTTAGAACTGCACCAACTGACAGCTCCACCGTTTAATGTAAACACGTATCCGGTTTGCGATTTAGAATCGTCCGGATCAGTGTCAAAGCTTGCATCAACGTAACCGTTTACGATGAGCTCTTTGTCACCTCCATATATGAGAAACATATCCTTAGTCCTTTTCAGGTACTTCAGGATGTTCTTGACCGTTGTCCAGTGATCCACTCCTGGATTACTATGGTACCTCCCTGCTAGACTTATAGCAAGGCACACATCAGGTCTGGTACACAACATTGCATACCTGATAGAGCCTATGGCTGAAGCATAGGGAACATCTTTCATTTTCTCTCTATCTTCTGCAGTGGTCGGGCATTGAGTCTGACTCAACTTCACACCTTGTAACACAGGCAAGAACCCTTTCTTTGCTTGATCCATTTTGAACTTCTTCAAAACTTTGTCAAGGTATGTGCTTTGTGAAAGTCCAGTTAAGCGTCTTGATCTATCTCTATAGATCTTAATGCCTAATATGTAAGCAGCTTCACCGAGGTCTTTCATTGAAAAAACTCTTATTCAAGTATCCCTTTATGCTATCCAGAAATTCTATATCATTTTCAATCAGTAATATGTCATCCACATATAATATCAGAAATGCTACAGAGCTCCCACTCACTTTCTTGTAAATACAGGCTTCTCCGAAAGTCTGTATAAAACCAAATGCTTTGATCACACTATCAAAGCATTTATTCCAACTCCGAGAGGCTTGCACCAGTCCATAAATGGATCGCTGGAGCTTGCACACTTTGTTAGCTCCCTTTGGATCGACAAAACCCTCTGGTTGCATCATATACAACTCTTCTTCCAGAAATCCATTCAGGAATGCAGTTTTGACATCCATCTGCCAAATTTCATAATCATAAAATGCGGCAATTGCTAACATGATTCAGACAGACTTAAGCATCGCTACGGGTGAGAAGGTCTCATCGTAGTCAATCCCTTGAACTTGCCGAAACCCTTTTGCGACAAGTCGAGCTTTGTAGACAGTAATATTACCGTTGGCGTCAGTCTTCTTCTTGTAGATCAATTTATTCTCAATTGTTTGCCGATCATTGGGCAAGTCAACCAAAGTCCACACTTTGTTCTCATACATGGATCCCATCTCAGATTTCATGGCTTCAAGCCATTTTGCGGAATCTGGGTTCACCATCGCTTCTTCATAGTTCGTAGGTTCATCATGATCTAGTAGCATGACTTCCAGAACAGGATTACCGTACCACTCTGCTGCAGATCTCACTCTGGTTGATCTACGAGGTTCAGTAGTGTCTTGTTCTGAAGTCTCATGATCATTATCATTAGCTTCCTCACTAATTGGTGTAAGTGTCACAGAAACAGTTTTCTGTGATGCACTACTTTCCAATAAGGGAGCAGGTACAGTTACCTCGTCAAGTTCTACTTTCCTCCCACTCACTTATTTCGAGAGAAACTCCTTCTCCAGAAAGTTTCCGAACTTAGCAACAAAAGTCTTGCCTTCGGATCTGTGATAGAAGGTGTATCCAATAGTCTCCTTTGGATATCCTATGAAGACACATTTCTTCGATGTGGGTTCGAGCTTATCAGGTTGAAGCTTTTTCACATAAGCATCGCAGCCCCAAACTTTCAGAAACGACAACTTTGGTTTCTTGCCAAACCATAGTTCATAAGGCGTCGTCTCAACGGGTTTTGATGGTGCCCTATTTAACGTGAATGCGGCCGTCTCCAAAGCATAACCCCAAAACGATAGCGGTAAATCAGTAAGAGACATCATAGATCGCACCATATCTAGTAAAGTACGATTACGACGTTCGGACACACCATTACGCTGTGGTGTTCCGGGTGGCGTGAGTTGCGAAACTATTCCGCATTGTTTCAAATGTACACCAAAATCGTAACTCAAATATTCTCCTCCATGATCAGATCGTAGAAACTTTATTTTCTTGTTACGATGATTTTCAACTTCACTCTGAAATTCTTTGAACTTTTCAAATGTTTCAGACTTATGTTTCATTAAGTAGATATACCCATATCTGCTTAAGTCATCTGTGAAGGTGAGAAAATAACGATATCCGCCACGAGCCTCAATATTCATCGGACCACATACATCTGTATGTATGATTTCCAACAAATCTGTTGCTCTCTCCATAGTAACGGAGAACGGCGTTTTAGTCATCTTGCCCATGAGGCACGGTTCGCAAGTACCAAGTGATTCATAATCAAGTGGTTCCAAAAGTCCATCAGTATGGAGTTTCTTCATGCGCTTTAGACCGATATGACCTAAACGGCAGTGCCACAAATAAGTTGCACTATCATTATCAACTCTGCATCTTTTGGCTTCAACATTATGAATATGTGTGTCACTACTATCGAGATTCAATAAGAATAGACCATTCTTCAAGGGTGCATGACCATAAAAGATATTACTCATATAAATAGAACAACCATTATTCTCTGATTTAAATGAATAACTGTCTCGCATCAGAAAAGATCCAGATATAATGTTCATGCTTAACGCTGGCACCAAATAACAATTATTTAGGTCTAATATTAATCTCCAAGGTAGATGTAGAGGTAGCACGCCGACTGCGATCACATCGACTTTGGAACCGTTTCCCACGCGCATCATCACCTCGTCCTTAGCCAATCTTCGCTTAATCCGTAGTCCCTGTTTCGAGTTGCAAATATTAGCAACAGAACCAGTATCAAATACCCAGGTGCTACTGCGAGCATTAGTAAGGTACACATCAATAACTTGTATATCACATATACCTTTGTTCACCTTGCCATCCTTCTTATCCGCCAAATACTTGGGGCAGTTCCGCTTCCAGTGACCAGTCTACTTGCAGTAGAAGCACTCAGTTTCAGGCTTAGGTCCAGACTTAGGTTTCTTCTCTTGAGCCACAACTTGCTTGCTGTTCTTCTTGAAGTTCCCCTTCTTCTTCCCTTTGCCCTTTTTCTTGAAACTAGTGGTCTTGTTGACCATCAACACTTGATGCTCCTTGATTTCTACCTCCGCAGCTTTCAGCATTGCGAAGAGCTCGGGAATAGTCTTATTCATCCCTTGCATATTATAGTTCATCACGAAGCTCTTGTAGCTTGGTGGAAGTGATTGGAGAATTCTGTCAATGACGCTATCATCCAGAAGATTAACTCCCAGTTGAATCAAGTGATTACAATACCCAGACATCTTGAGTATATGCTCACTGACAGAACTGTTCTCCTCCATCTTGCAGCTATAGAACTTATTGGAGACTTCATATCTCTCAATCCGGGCATTTGCTTGAAATATTAACTTCAACTCCTGGAACATCTCATATGCCCCATGACGTTCAAAACATCGTTGAAGTCCCGGTTCTAAGCCATAAAGCATGGCACATTGAACTATCGAGTAGTCATCAGCTTTGCTCTGCCAGACGTTCATAACATCTGGTGTTGCTCCAGCAGCAGGCCTGGCACCCAGCGGTGCTTCCAGGATGTAATTCTTCTGTGCAGCAATGAGGATAATTCTCAAGTTACGGACCCAGTCCGTGTAATTGCTACCATCATCTTTCAACTTTGCTTTCTCAAGGAACGCATTAAAATTCAACGGAACAACAGCACGGGCCATCTATCTACAATCAAACATACATAAGCAAGATACTATCAGGTACTAAGTTCATGATAAATTTAGGTTCAATTAATCATATTACTTAAAGAACTCCCACTTAGATAGACATCCCTCTAATCCTCTAAGTGATTACGTGATCCAAATCAACTAAACCATGTCCGATCATCACGTGAGATGGAGTAGTTTCATTGGTGAAAATCACTATGTTGATCATATCTACTATATGATTCACGCTTGACCTTTCGATCTCCGTGTTCCGAGGCCATATCTATATATGCTTGGCTCGTCAAGTATAACCTGAGTATTCTGCGTGTGCAACTATTTTGCACCCGTTCTATTTGAACGTAGAGCCTATCACACCCGATCATCACGTGGTGTCTCAGCACGAAGAACTTTCGCAATGGTGCATACTCAGGGAGAACACTTCTTGATAATTAGTGAGAGATCATCTTATAATGCTACCGTCAATCAAAGCAAGATAAGATGCATAAAAGATAAACATCACATGCAATAAATATAAGTGATATGATATGGCCATCATCATCTTGTGCTTGTGATCTCCATCCTCGAAGCACCGTCGTGATCACCATCGTCACCGGCGCGACACCTTGATCTCCATCGTAGCATCATTGTCGTCTCGCCAATCTCATGCTTCCACGACTATCGCTACCGCTTAGTGATAAAGTAAAGCATTACAGCGCGATTGCATTGCATACAATAAAGCAACAACCATATGGCTCCTGCCAGTTGCCGATAACTCGGTTACAAAACATGATCATCTCATACAATAAAATTTAGCATCATGTCTTGACCATATCACATCACAACATGCCCTGCAAAAACAAGTTAGACGTCCTCTACTTTGTTGTTGCAAGTTTTGCGTGGCTGCTATGGGCTTAAGCAAGAACTAATCTTACCTACGCATCAAAACCACAACGATAGTTTGTCAAGTTGGTGTTGTTTTAACCTTCGCAAGGACCGGGCGTAGCCACACTCGGTTCAACTAAAGTTGGAGAAACTGTCATCCGCTAGCCACCTTTGTGCAAAGCACGTCGGGAGAACCGGTCTCGCGTAAGCGTACGCGTAATGTCGGTCCGGGCCGCTTCGTCCAAAAATACCGCCGAACCAAAGTATGACATGCTGGTAAGCAGTATGACTTATATCGCCCACACCTCACTTGTGTTCTACTCGTGCATATAACATCAACACATAAAACCTAGGCTCGGATGCCACTGTTGGGTTTCGTAGTAATTTCAAAAAAAATTCTACGCACACGCAAGATCATGGTGATGCATAGCAACGAGAGGGGGAGAGTGTGATCTACGTACCCTTGTAGATCGACAACGGAAGCATTAACTTGGTTGATGTAGTCGTACGTCTCCACGGCCCGACCGATCAAGTACCGAAACTACGGCACCTCCGAGTTCTAGCACACGTTCATCTCGATGACGATCCCCGGACTCCGATCCAGCAAAGTGTCGGGGAAGAGTTTCGTCAGCACGACGGCGTGGTGACGATCTTGATGTTCTACCGTCGCAGGGCTTCGCCTAAGCACCGCTACAATATTATCGAGGACTATGGTGGAAGGGGGCACCGCACACGGCTAAGAATATGATCACGTGGATCAACTTGTGTCTCTAGGGGTGCCCCTAGCCTCCGTATATAAAGGCTCAAAGGGGGGGGGGGGCGGCCGGCCAAGAGGAGGCGCGCCAGGAGGAGTCCTACTCCCTCCGGGAGTAGGACTCCCTCCCCCCTTTCCTAGTTGGAATAGGATTCGCGGAGGGGGAAAAGAGGAGAGAGAGAGGAGGAAGGGGGGCCGGCCCCCTCTCCTTGTCCTATTCGGAACAAGGGGGGGAGGGGCGCGCGGCCCATCTCTGTCCACCTCTCCTCTCTTCCACTAAGGCCCACTAAGGCCCATATACCTCCCGGGGGGTTCCGGTAACCTCCCGGTACTCCGGTAAAATCCCGATTTCACCCGGAACACTTCCGATATCCAAACATAGGCTTCCAATATATCAATCTTTATGTCTCGACCATTTCGAGACTCCTCGTCATGTCCGTGATCACATCCGGGACTCCGAACAAAATTCGGTACATCAAAATGCATAAACTCATAATATAACTGTCATCGTAACCTTAAGCGTGCGGACCCTATGGGTTCGAGAACAATGTAGACATGACCGAGACACGTCTCCGGTCAATAAGCAATAGGGGAACCTGGATGCTCATATTGGCTCCTACATATTCTACGAAGATCTTTTATCGGTCAGACCGCATAACAACATACACTGTTCCCTTTGTCATCGGTATGTTACTTGCCCGAGATTCGATCGTCGGTATCCCATACCTAGTTCAATCTCATTACCGGCAAGTCTCTTTCCTCATTCCGTAATACATCATCCCGCAACTAACTCATTAGTTGCAATGCTTGCAAGGCTTCAGTGATGTGCATTACCGAGAGGGCCCAGAGATACCTCTCCGACAATCGGAGTGACAAATCCTAATCTCGAAATACGCCAACCCAACATGTACCTTTGGAGACACCTGTAGAGCTCCTTTATAATCACCCAGTTACGATGTGACGTTTGGTAGCACACAAAGTGTTCCTCCGGCAAACGGGAGTTGAATAATCTCATAGTCATAGGAGCATGTATAAGTCATGAAGAAAGCAATAGCAACATACTAAACGATCGGGTGCTAAGCTGATGGAATGGGTCATGTCAATCAGATCATTCAACTAATGATGTGATCCCGTTAATCAAATGACAACTCTTTGTCCATGGTTAGGAAACATAACCATCTTTGATTAATGAGCTAGTCAAGTAGAGGCATACTAGTGACACTCTATTTGTCTATGTATTCACACATGTATTATGTTTCCGGTTAATACAATTCTAGCATGAATAATAAACTTTTATCATGATATAAGGAAATAAATAATAACTTTATTATTGCCTCTAGGGCATATTTCCTTCATAGTCGCGCTGCCGATGAAATGGGCGAATGCTCCAGAACCTGGTGCAGCCATAGGACTGAGGCGAGGCAGAGCTTCACCGAGTCCGTATCATTGGTGTACATCACATTCAACTTGGTGCAGCCATAGGACTGAACGGCTGCAGCAACCCGACCCGAATGGATCAAGTCTCTGTGCTTAAGTGTCATCCCTGGATCGGTATGCTGACACACACAGTACTCGAAGGATTTATAACAGAGGTAAATCACATGTATAAAGTAACGTAAATACTATTACCTCAATCCATATAGCGGAAGCAACAAGGTTGTGGGTTCCCATCAACACCAACGGCAAAGTTGAGTGTAGAAATCATAACCCTAACGTATCACTTACTCGTTGTAAGATAATCCTGCAACATGAGACGTTGCAGCCCGAAACGGGTCAGTACATTGAATGTACTGGCAAATTCACACCATAGAGAAAATGATGAACAATGGCTATCACTATATGCATATTTGGCTGGTGGAAAAGCTCTATGGTTATAAGGTTTTTGCGTAAAGCCAATTTTTCCCTACTGCAAAGGAATAAGCCAATTTTTCCCTACTGCAAATTCACACCTAGATGTGTGTTTAAGTTGCCACCTTAGATAAACCATTAATTAACAATACTCACATCTGTCATGGGTATCACTCACCCAATCCACGTCTACTAGCATAGCATGGCGTAATAAGCAAACGTAGAAGTAACTCCCAAAGGTTTCATAATAATACAGGTGATAGGTACTACCTCATCTACTTCCCATCCCACAATTTTAATTAGATCCTAATCATGCAATGTGTGAGGATTGATCTAATGCAATAAAACTGGGTTGTAGAAAAGGTATGATCAAAGTGTGAACTTGCCTGCAATGTAGATGAAGATGTTTCGCACTTAAAACTCTTGATAGATCTACTCGTCACACTCCGGTCAATCTATCATAAGAAAACAATAGTAACCACACAATAATTACTCATCTAATGCACAAGTAAAACTCGAACGGGAGAACGAACCAGAAAGTTCAACTTAAGAACTCCGGTTGCAAAGAAAGAACGAATCGAACAAACGACGGGAAAACAAACGGCGGAAGAAAACCACTCGGTTCTAGCAAGTTGAAACTAGGTCAAATTTTACCATAGCAAAAACTTGTTCAAGTTGATTAGATGGAACGGCGGTTTCGAGACGAAACTCCAGGCGCTTGAATCACCTGATTCCGATAAACGGGCGAGAAGATAAACTAGAACGAAGATCGGATCTGAGATCGCGATCGCGGAATAAATCCGACGAAAAGAAAGAGATGAACGGTTAAACGAACGGACGTTCGTTAACCTAGAAGAATCCAGTGATCACGTTCGTTAGGACGAACGGTCCGGCAAACGGTCCAAAGGCAACTAAATCGGAAAAGAAAACGAATCCGATCTAGGGTTTTGGAAGAAAACCGAAACAAAAACCGATCTAGAAAACCGGAACGGTTTAGAGAAGAACCGGAAAGAAAACGAATCGGAAGAGAAGAAAAGAATCGGAACGATTAGAAGAAAATGATCCGAGGAAAAGAGACTCGGGGCAACCTCCGGCGGCATGGCGTAGGGCGGCGGCGGCGTGGGCAAGGTGCGGCGGCGCGGGTGTGGGGTGGCGCGGCGGCGGTGTAGGGCGCGGGGTGGGGTGCGGCTTGGGGCTTGGGGCTTGGGGGCTTGGGGTTTGATTTGATGGGTTTAGGGGGGGGGTGTTTGGGTATTTATATAGGAGAGGGGAGAGATTACTTGGGGTAGGGGACAAGAAATAGATTAGGAAAAGGAAAAACGAAACAAGGAAAAGGGGCTAGCCTAGAATCCTAATAGGATTCGGCCAGGGAAGAGGCGGCGGCTGGCTTGGCGCATGGCGCCTGGCGCTGCGCGCGGCTGGGGTGGAGCGGCGGCTGGCTGGGCCTTTGGCCCGGCTGGCCTGCGGAATTTTTTTTAACTGGTTCCGCGCGCAGAAAAACAAGAAAAAGAAAAACTAAACGGGCTCCAAAAACCCTAAAGTAAATTTTCCCCGACTCCTAAAAATGAGTCGAACAAAATGAACTTTTCTACAGACCTAAAATGCAATTTTCGAAAACGCGCATTTTTCCCTATCCAAAGAAAAACAAACAAACACCGAAAAACGAAATTTGATCTATTTATTAAATCTTCATTTTTCCTATATTTTGGGAAAGTCATATTATTCCCTCTCTAATAATTTGATATCGGAAAAACAATTGAAGATGAATTAAATAAATCAAATGATCCTCTTTTCAAATTCGAGAAAACTCTCAAATATGAAAATAACGAAATCTCCAACTCTCTCCGAAGGTCCTTGAGTTGCGTGAAATTTCTAGGATCGACCAAAATGCAAGAAAATAAGGGATGCATGATGATCTAATGTATAACATTCCAAATTGAAAATTTGGGATGTTACAAACCTACCACCCTTAAAAGGAATCTCGTCCTCGAGATTCGAAGAGGCTAGCAAGAAAAGGTTAGGGTTTGGGGGTCTTCTCAAAATCCAACGATCATCACACGGTGTCTGGGGTGCTACCACCCTTAGAATCATTGTTACTGTTCCATCAAATCTCATATACTCCATCCTTATTCTTGACAGTGCCGGTTTTCTCAGATCCTCGAGAAAATTCCTTCTCTGAGCTCTTCTGGTAGTGGCATAACCTTTACCACAATTCTTCTATCCTTTCATCTTGGTAAGGTTATTCCGCAACTGGGTCTTCGTAGCTGACGGGTCTGGCGCCAAAACTAAACAACTATCGATATCTCATGGTGGTCAACAATTTATGGTTTCTCCTGCAGGAAATGGGTCTGGGTTGATCCTCACCGTATAACCTACGGTTGGCAAAAAGCTGCCGTGTACAAGGGAAAAATTCTTATACCATTCTAAGGTTTAACAAGGTTTAATATCGTCGTCTCTCTACTATAGGCAAGTCACTCAGATTTACCATCCCATATAGCAAGGCGAATAATAAGAGTAAGTCGGTATGGTGATCAATCCATCCCGCACCCAAATCATTACCTTGTATACGGTTTAGCGAATCTCGCATTCTAACACTCGGTCATCCTCTCAAGCGTTGCAGAATTTCTCTTGTCGACGAACTAAGTTCGGAATAATCCATTGATTCTGCAAGCTAGACAAACATCTATCATTCCTTCACAACTCTCAGGTTTTGCGTAACTCCTATAAGATCGTCTGTCGATAAAATCATAACTTCTTCCAGGGTTTTTCCTTCAGCAAGAATGTGCTTGCTTCTTCGCAGGTCCTGGGCCTGTGGGCTATGGCCCATCTCATCACTTGTAGTCCTTGAACTTATCATCGGGCAACTGATCATTGTTCCAACTTCCTAGTATTCTTAAATCCATCCAATTGTACTGTCTTCCTTCCTTCTATTGGCACCAAACTAGGACATGTTTACTCAGACTCATCATGGAGTTTCCATTGATCCATATTACCAACATCATACCTCCTTTATATCCAATAGTACTTCATCTCTTCATCCTCGTGGGATATCCCACATACCGGGATAAAAACTTATACTCATGAAGTCCATATTCCACTTCATGGAACATTATTATCCTTTCCAGGGTCAAGCGTCCTTACAAGGGAATATTGGCCATCTCTGCATGGCACTTCTTCAACTGGGAAACGTGAAACACATCTTGAACTCCTGACGGTCCTTCAGGTGACTCCAACTTGTTGGCCACATCTCCCATACGCTCCAAAACTTGGTATGGTCCTACAAATCTCGGGGATAATTGTCCCTTAACTCCAATTGTTTAACTCCTCGCAGAGGGGTCACACGAAGACATGCTCTGTCTCCAATTTCATAGACTACCTCCTTGCGTTTTTTTTCTGCATAACTCTTCTGCCTGGACTGAGCTACCTTCAGTCTATCTCGAATCAACTTAACATTCTCTTCTGACTCCTTGATCACATTTGGTCCAAACAACTGACGTCTCCAACTTCATCCCACACACTCTTGGGGTATCGCACATATCGAGACAAAACTCATATTCATTTTGTCCGAAATCCACTCAGTGGAGTATCCTTATCTTTTCCAAGAGTCAAGGGTTCTTTACAGGGTACTACCACCCTTAAAATGCACAAGTCTTCCATAGACCATATTTCTCTTATCCTCAAAAATGGTCAACATCCTTCTTCATAGAGTAAAAACTCATAAAATCCATATCAGTACCAACGATGCAACTTTATTCACTCTCAATTAATTACAATCTCTCGCTTTTCCATTACATGTCTCAACTCAACACCTCAAGAAAATGTTCTCACTTCTACTACTCCATTACTTTTGTTGCAAACTCAACTACCTAGCACAAGTTTCCTTCTCCTTGGGGCATTCTCTGGCAAAGTGCCCTGCTCCATTACCAGTAAAACATATTACTTCTGACAAGTATCGAGGTTTCCTTTTTGGGCAATTGTTGAGGTAGTGCCCTGACTCCTTACACCTATAACAGGTGATATGACTCAGGTCCTTCCTGGAATCCAATCGGTTTCTCTTTCTGGTCTTTTCCATTCCAATCAGAGCTTCTATTTCCTGTGGGTCATATGCTACTTCCTTCGTCGGGAATTCTACTAGATCCCCCTTTATACAATTTTGGGAGATGTGTCCTTCTTCTCCACATGAATAGCAAGATTTAGTGCAGGGTTTACTCGGGTCCTCTTTAGGTGTGTCTTCCACATCTTCCTTCATCACGGGTTCTTCTAAAATTTCCATGAGGGCTCCTTTCATTACTTCGTTCTTCTGTTGGATGGTTCGTTGTACCATGGGGTAAATGTGACACTGAGCAGGATAGTGGGTAGTCCCTTCACACAAGAAACAAGTAATCTTCCTAGTTGGGCATTCCTCAACTGGGTGACTTCCTTCACAGTTAGTGCATTCATCCTTGTCTGCTTTATGGGTGTAGCCTATTTCTCCACAAATCTTGCATGCACAAAGTTTCCTTATATCCTTTCCATAAGACTTCATCTTCTGGGACACAAGGTGATATCTTTGTAGAGTCAACTTTAATTCTCTCCAAGTGGTTACTCCTTGCCATCCATTCATGGTTTGGTATATCCTCCACCAAGTAGCAGCATCTCTTTCAAAGCATTGAAGAGCATACTGGGCCATATCCTTTCCGACTATAGGCTTGTTCTCCATATGATCCTCCATGTTCTGAATCCATCGGTCTGTCTCCAATTAACTCATCGGTCCAGAAAATACAAGCTCATCTCCATTCGTCCTCTATTGGGTCCATGGGTTTGGGGTGAGATAAGAGAGATAGAGAGGGATACACACAATACAAACAAAAGTTTTGAAAAGACAGATTTCATTTGTGGCTGTCGGGAAAAGCATCAAACAAATGACAGCTCACAATCGTCGCATCTAACGTAGGTGTATAATAGGGGTTTGGTCTTCTAAGGTCAACGTCGCCAAACTCTTCAAGTCTTGTTCATGCCTCCAATGGCTTCTTCCGATCGTGTTTGTCCTTCTCAATTTCTTCTGTCAGATCCTCTCTGTTGACAATAAGTTTCTCGTGACGTCCTTTAATATTTCTGGAGTGGCATTCCAAACTTCTGGGTTTCAACATCCTTCACATGAACCATGGTCATACTGTCGTTAAGTTCCTGACAATTCTCCGGTATCTCTAGGTTGTAGCTCCTCCAGCTTGGCTACTCTCATCTTCAGGATCCTGAGTTCCTCGTGAAATACTTCCTTGTCTAATACGACTTCCTGGAGCTCCATTTTAAACTTCTTGATGTAACACTCCAGATCCTGGTGATACACCAGCTAAGGTTAAAACTTCATCTTACTGTTAGGTGCTCCATCAACCTTCTACCATCAAATCCATTCTGATGACATGCATCCTTAACTCAGCACGGTGTCAATAGCATTAGCGGGGGATGACATCACGGATAACCGTGTTTCTGCTCTTGTCATTTCCGTGAGCTATCTCTCCATAGTTGATATCTCCTGACTTAGGGTTTCTTTGACAAATCCTTGAGTTCTTAACTCTACATGCTCCGGTCTTTCTCCAATACACCTTGATCTCGGGTATTGACAACTTCCATAGTCTGCCAAGTTCCATAAGGGTAGCCTTCCTAGGTCATACAAATCTGGGAATTCTTCAGAGCCTACAAATTCTACTTGTCTTCGGTCTTCAACCGTTGTAGTTTCCATTATTCAGATGCACGGAGAATACTCCTCATTCCACGGTGGTCTTAGTTGCCTGATATCTTGTACTTCTTGGAGTGGTCTCAGCAGTGGAATCTTCGAGTGGTTAAAAGGGGAAAGGGGTATGGTCTCACTAAAGGGAATTTTTTGAATAAACTGAGAAGAGAAGAGAGGTAAAAGATCTTTTTGAAAGGAAAAGTTGTAGAGAAAAATCTTTGCTATGGGCTTGCCAGTTTCTAGGGTCACGTTCTACAGTCAACATGTGCTCTGATACCATCTTGTAGCGACCCGACCCGAATGGATCAAGTCTCTGTGCTTAAGTGTCATCCCTGGATCGGTATGCTGACACACACAGTACTTGAAGGATTTATAACAGAGGTAAATCACATGTATAAAGTAACGTAAATACTATTACCTCAATCCATATAGCGGAAGCAGCAAGGTTGTGGGTTCCCATCAACACCAACGGCAAAGTTGAGTGTAGAAATCATAACCCTAACGTATCACTTACTCGTCATAAGATAATCCTGCAACATGAGACGTTGCATCCCAAAACGGGTCAGTACATTGAATGTACTGGCAAATTCACACCATAGAGAAAATGATGAACAATGGCTATCATTATATGCATATTTGGCTGGTGGAAAAGCTCTATGGTTATAAGGTTTTTGCGTAAAGCCAATTTTTCCCTACTGCAAAGGAATAAGATTAATTACTATCATGGTGGTTGTTGAACATTGAGAATGGTTGACAGCATTCTCAATCCCAATTAAGTGAACAATTAAAACCCAACAACATTAATTATAAGTAACATGATGAGATTCACATGATATTCAAGTACTAGATACTCAAGTTGTCCATAACCGGGGACACGGCTAATCATGATTAGTTTGTACACTCTGCAGAGGTTTGCGCACTTTTCCCCACATGACTCGATCGCCTCCGTTTGTTTTCTCGCACTACATGGTGTTTGAGAAACGGATGACCGAGACATAGTCTTTCAGAAGCGCTAGCACCTTACATGTGGGGTAGACCGTACCACCTACAACCCCTACATCTGCTAGTCCACCCCGTAAGAGTTCGCACAACTTAGTCAACTATGCCAGAGCCCATAGTAGCATGTGGCTGCACACGGAAGTTTCTAGCATGAATTATCTTATGATCCCTTTGAGCCTGGGTGGCGGTCCAAAAAAAACAGGCAAGTCCTGATAGACATCAGGTGCCTCAATCCACCCAGATGTGTGTTTAAGTTGCCACCTTAGATAAACCATTAATTAACAATACTCACATCTGTCATGGATATCACTCACCCAATCCACGTCTACTAGCATAGCCTGGCATAATAAGCAAACGTAGAAGTAACTCCCAAAGGTTTCATAATAATACAGGTGATAGGTACTACCTCATCTACTTCCCATCCCACAATTTAATTAGATCCTAATCATGCAATGTGTGAGGATTGATCTAATGCAATAAAACTGGGTTGTAGAAAAGGTATGATCAAAGTGTGAACTTGCCTGCAATGTAGATGAAGATGATTCGCACTTAAAACTCTTGATAGATCTACTCGTCACACTCCGGTCAATCTATCGTAAGCAAACAATAGTAACCACACAATAAGTACTCATCTAATGCACAAGTAAAACTCGAACGGGAGAACGAACCAGAAAGTTCAACTTAAGAACTCCGGTTGCAAAGAAAGAACGAATCGAACAAACGACGGGAAAACAAACGGCGGAAGAAAACCACTCGGTTCTAGCAAGTTGAAACTAGGTCAAATTTTACCATAGCAAAAACTTGTTCAAGTTGATTAGATGGAACGGCGGTTTCGAGACGAAACTCCAGGCGCTTGAATCACCTGATTCCGATAAACGGGCGAGAAGATAAACTAGAACGAAGATCGGATCTGAGATCGCGATCGCGGAATAAATCCGACGAAAAGAAAGAGACGAACGGTTAAACGAACGGACGTTCGTTAACCTAGAAGAATCCGGTGATCACGTTCGTTAGGACGAACGGTCCGGCAAACGGTCCAAAGGCAACTAAATCGGAAAAGAAAACGAATCCGATCTAGGGTTTCGGAAGAAAACCGAAACAAAAACCGGTCTAGAAAACCGGAACGGTTTAGAGAAGAACCGGAAAGAAAACGAATCGGAAGAGAAGAAAAGAATCGGAGCGATTAGAAGAAAATGATCCGAGGAAAAGAGACTCGGGGCAACCTCCGGCGGCGTGGCGTAGGGCGGCGGCGGCGTGGGCAAGGTGCGGCGGCGCGGGTGTGGGGTGGCGCGGCGGCGGTGTAGGGCGCGGGGTGGGGTGCGGCTTGGGGCTTGGGGCTTGGGGGCTTGGGGTTTGATTTGATGGGTTTAGGGGGGGGTGTTGGGGTATTTATATAGGAGAGGGGAGAGATTACTTGGGGTAGGGGACAAGAAATAGATTAGGAAAAGGAAAAACGAAACAAGGAAAAGGGGCTAGCCTAGAATCCTAATAGGATTCGGCCAGGGAAGAGGCGGCGGCTGGACTGGCGCCTGGCGCTGCGCGCGGCTGGGGTGGAGCGGCGGCTGGCTGGGCCTTTGGCCCGGCTGGCCCGCGGATTTTTTTTAACTGGTTCCGCGCGCAGAAAAACAAGAAAAAGAAAAACTAAACGGGCTCCAAAAACCCTAAAGTAAATTTTCCCCGACTCCTAAAAATGAGTCGAACAAAATGAACTTTTCTACGGACCTAAAATGCAATTTTCAAAAACGCGCATTTTTCCCTATCCAAAGAAAAACAAACAAACACCGAAAAACGAAATTTGATCTATTTATTAAATCTTCATTTTTCCTATATTTTGGGAAAGTCATATTATTCCCTCTCTAATAATTTGATATCGGAAAAATAATTGAAGATGAATTAAATAAATCAAATGATCCTCTTTTCAAATTCGAGAAAACTCTCAAATATGAAAATAACGAAATCTCCAACTCTCTCCGAAGGTCCTTGAGTTGCGTGAAATTTCTAGGATCGACCAAAATGCAAGAAAATAAGGGATGCATGATGATCTAATGTATAACATTCCAAATTGAAAATTTGGGATGTTACAAACCTACCACCCTTAAAAGGAATCTCGTCCTCGAGATTCGGAGAGGCTAGCAAGAAAAGGTTAGGGTTTGGGGGTCTTCTCAAAATCCATCGATCATCACACGGTGTCTGGGGTGCTACCACCCTTAGAATCATTGTTACTATTCCATCAAATCTCATATACTCCATCCTTATTCTTGACAGTGCCGGTCTTCTCAGATCCTCGAGAAAATTCCTTCTCTGAGCTCTTCTGGTAGTGGCATAACCTTTACCACAATTCTTCTATCCTTTCATCTTGGTAAGGTTATTCCGCAACTGGGTCTTCGTAGCTGACGGGTCTGGCGCCAAAACTAAACAACTATCGATATCTCATGGTGGTCAACAATTTATGATTTCTCCTGCAGGAAATGGGTCTGGGTTGATCCTCACCGTATAACCTACGGTTGGCAAAAAGCTGCCGTGTACAAGGGAAAAATTCTTATACCATTCTAAGGTTTAACAAGGTTTAATATCGTCGTCTCTCTACTATAGGCAAGTCACTCAGATTTACCATCCCATATAGCAAGGCGAATAATAAGAGTAAGTCGGTATGGTGATCAATCCATCCCGCACCCAAATCATTACCTTGTATACGGTTTAGCGAATCTCGCATTCTAACACTCGGTCATCCTCTCAAGCGTTGCAGAATTTCTCTTGTCGACGAACTAAGTTCGGAATAATCCATTGATTCTGCAAGCTAGACAAACATCTATCATTCCTTCACAACTCTCAGGTTTTGCGTAACTCCTATAAGATCGTCTGTCGATAAAATCTTAACTTCTTCCAGGGTTTTTCCTTCAGCAAGAATGTGCTTGCTTCTTCGCAGGTCCTGGGCCTATGGGCTATGGCCCATCTCATCACTTGTAGTCCTTGAACTTATCATCGGGCAACTGATCATTGTTCCAACTTCCTAGTATTCTTAAATCCATCCAATTGTACTGTCTTCCTTCCTTCTATTGGCACCAAACTAGGACATGTTTACTCAGACTCATCATGGAGTTTCCATTGATCCATATTACCAACATCATACCTCCTTTATATCCAATAGTACTTCATCTCTTCATCCTCGTGGGATATCCCACATACCGGGATAAAAACTTATACTCATGAAGTCCATATTCCACTTCATGGAACATTATTATCCTTTCCAGGGTCAAGCGTCCTTACAAGGGAATATTGGCCATCTCTGCATGGCACTTCTTCAACTGGGAAACGTGAAACACATCTTGAACTCCTGACGGTCCTTCAGGTGACTCCAACTTGTTGGCCACATCTCCCATACGCTCCAAAACTTGGTATGGTCCTACAAATCTCGGGGATAACTGTCCCTTAACTCCAATTGTTTAACTCCTCGCAGAGGGGTCACACGAAGACATGCTCTGTCTCCAATTTCATAGACTACCTCCTTCCGTTTTTTTCTGCATAACTCTTCTGCCTGGACTGAGCTACCTTCAGTCTATCTCGAATCAACTTAACATTCTCTTCTGACTCCTTGATCACATTTGGTCCAAACAACTGACGTCTCCAACTTCATCCCACACACTCTTGGGGTATCGCACATATCGAGACAAAACTCATATTCATTTTGTCCGAAATCCACTCAGTGGAGTATCCTTATCTTTTCCAAGAGTCAAGGGTTCTTTACAGGGTACTACCACCCTTAAAATGCACAAATCTTCCATAGACCATATTTCTCTTATCCTCAAAAATGGTCAACATCCTTCTTCATAGAGTAAAAACTCATAAAATCCATATCAGTACCAACGATGCAACTTTATTCACTCTCAATTAATTACAATCTCTCGCTTTTCCATTACATGTCTCAACTCAACACCTCAAGAAAATGTTCTCACTTCTACTACTCCATTACTTTTGTTGCAAACTCAACTACCTAGCACAAGTTTCCTTCTCCTTGGGGCATTCTCTGGCAAAGTGCCCTGCTCCATTACCACTAAAACATATTACTTCTGACAAGTATCGAGGTTTCCTTTTTGGGCAATTGTTGAGGTAGTGCCCTGACTCCTTACACCTGTAACAGGTGATATGACTCAGGTCCTTCCTGGAATCCAATCGGTTTCTCTTTCTGGTCTTTTCCATTCCAATCAGAGCTTCTATTTCCTGTGGGTCATATGCTACTTCCTTCGTCGGGAATTCTACTAGATCCCCCTTTATACAATTTTGGGAGATGTGTCCTTCTTCTCCACATGAATAGCAAGATTTAGTGCAGGGTTTACTCGGGTCCTCTTTAGGTGTGTCTTCCACATCTTCCTTCATCACGGGTTCTTCTAAAATTTCCATGAGGGCTCCTTTCATTACTTCGTTCTTCTGTTGGATGGTTCGTTGTACCATGGGGTAAATGTGACACTGAGCAGGATAGTGGGTAGTCCCTTCACACAAGAAACAAGTAATCTTCCTAGTTGGGCATTCTTCAACTGGGTGACTTCCTTCACAGTTAGTGCATTCATCCTTGTCTGCTTTATGGGTGTAGCCTATTTCTCCACAAATCTTGCATGCACAAAGTTTCCTTATATCCTTTCCATAAGACTTCAACTTCTGGGACACAAGGTGATATCTTTGCAGAGTCAACTTAATTCTCTCCAAGTGGTTACTCCTTGCCATCCATTCATGGTTTGGTATATCCTCCACCAAGTAGCAGCACCTCTTTCAAAGCATTGAAGAGCATACTGGGCCATATCCTTTCCGACTATAGGCTTGTTCTCCATATGATCCTCCATGTTCTGAATCCATCGGTCTGTCTCCAATTGACTCATCGGTCGAGAAAATACAAGCTCATCTCCATTCATCCTCTATTGGGTCCATGGGTTTGGGGTGAGATAAGAGAGATAGAGAGGGATACACACAATACAAACAAAAGTTTTGAAAAGACAGATTTATTTGTGGCTGTCGGGAAAAGCATCAAACAAATGACAGCTCACAATCGTCACATCTAACGTAGGTGTATAACAGGGGTTTGGTCTTCTAAGGTTAACGTCGCCAAACTCTTCAAGTCTTGTTCATGCCTCCAATGGCTTCTTCCGATCGTGTTTGTCCTTCTCAATTTCTTCTGTCAGATCCTCTCTGTTGACAATAAGTTTCTCGTGACGTCCTTTAATATTTCTGGAGTGGCATTCCAAACTTCTGGGTTTCAACATCCTTCACATGAACCATGGTCATACTGTCGTTAAGTTCCTGACAATTCTCCGGTATCTCTAGGTTGTAGCTCCTCCAGCTTGGCTACTCTCATCTTCAGGATCCTGAGTTCCTCGTGAAATACTTCCTTGTCTAATACGACTTCCTGGAGCTCCATTTTAAACTTCTTGATGTAACACTCCAGATCCTGGTGATACACCAGCTAAGGTTAAAACTTCATCTTACTGTTAGGTGCTCCATCAACCTTCTACCATCAAATCCATTCTGATGACATGCATCCTTAACTCAGCACGGTGTCAATAGCATTAGCGGGGGATGACATCACGGATAACCGTGTTTCTGCTCTTGTCATTTCCGTGAGCTATCTCTCCATAGTTGATATCTCCTGACTTAGGGTTTCTTTGACAAATCCTTGAGTTCTTAACTCTACATGCTCCGGTCTTTCTCCAATACACCTTGATCTCGGGTATTGACAACTTCCATAGTCTGCCAAGTTCCATAAGGGTAGCCTTCCTAGGTCATACAAATCTGGGAATTCTTCAGAGCCTACAAATTCTACTTGTCTTCGGTCTTCAACCGTTGTAGTTTCCATTATTCAGATGCACGGAGAATACTCCTCATTCCACGGTGGTCTTAGTTGCCTGATATCTTGTACTTCTTGGAGTGGTCTCAGCAGTGGAATCTTCGAGTGGTCAAAAGGGGAAAGGGGTATGGTCTCACTAAAGGGAATTTTTTGAATAAACTCAGAAGAGAAGAGAGGTAAAAGATCTTTTTGAAAGGAAATGTTGTAGAGAAAAATCTTTGCTATGGGCTTGCCAGTTTCTAGGGTCACGTCCTACAGTCAACATGTGCTCTGATACCATCTTGTAGCGACCCGACCCGAATGGATCAAGTCTCTGTGCTTAAGTGTCATCCCTGGATCGGTATGCTGACACACACAGTACTCGAAGGATTTATAACAGAGGTAAATCACATGTATAAAGTAACGTAAATACTATTACCTCAATCCATATAGCGGAAGCAACAAGGTTGTGGGTTCCCATCAACACCAACGGCAAAGTTGAGTGTAGAAATCGTAACCCTAACGTATCACTTACTCGTCATAAGATAATCCTGCAACATGAGACGTTGCAGCCCGAAACGGGTCAGTACATTGAATGTACTGGCAAATTCACACCATAGAGAAAATGATGAACAATGGCTATCACTATATGCATATTTGGCTGGTGGAAAAGCTCTATGGTTATAAGGTTTTTGCGTAAAGCCAATTTTTCCCTACTGCAAAGGAATAAGATTAATTACTATCATGGTGGTTGTTGAACATTGAGAATGGTTGACAGCATTCTCAATCCCAATTAAGTGAACAATTAAAACCCAACAACATTAATTATAAGTAACATGATGAGATTCACATGATATTCAAGTACTAGATACTCAAGTTGTCCATAACCGGGGACACGACTAATCATGATTAGTTTGTACACTCTGCAGAGGTTTGCGCACTTTTCCCCACATGACTCGATCGCCTCCGTTTGTTTTCTCGCACTACATGGTGTTTGAGAAATGGATGACCGAGACACAGTCTTTCAGAAGCGCTAGCACCTTACATGTGGGGTAGACCGTACCACCTACAACCCCTACATCTGCTAGTCCACCCCGTAAGAGTTCGCACAACTTAGTCAACTATGCCAGAGCCCATAGTAGCATGTGGCTGCACACGGAAGTTTCTAGCATGAATTATCTTATGATCCCTTTGAGCCTGGGTGGCGGTCCAAAAAAAACAGGCAAGTCCTGATAGACATCAGGTGCCTCAATCCACCCAGATGTGTGTTTAAGTTGCCACCTTAGATAAACCATTAAATTATCAACTCACATCTGTCATGGATATCACTCACCCAATCCACGTCTACTAGCATAGCATGGCATAATAAGCAAACGTAGAAGTAACTCCCAAAGGTTTCATAATAATACAGGTGATAGGTACTACCTCATCTACTTCCCATCCCACAATTTAATTAGATCCTAATCATGCAATGTGTGAGGATTGATCTAATGCAATAAAACTGGGTTGTAGAAAAGGTATGATCAAAGTGTGAACTTGCCTGCAATGTAGATGAAGATGATTCGCACTCAAAACTCTTGATAGATCTACTCGTCACACTCCGGTCAATCTATCGTAAGCAAACAATAGTAACCACACAATAAGTACTCATCTAATGCACAAGTAAAACTCGAACGGGAGAACGAACCAGAAAGTTCAACTTAAGAACTCCGGTTGCAAAGAAAGAACGAATCGAACAAACGACGGGAAAACAAACGGCGGAAGAAAACCACTCGGTTCTAGCAAGTTGAAACTAGGTCAAATTTTACCATAGCAAAAACTTGTTCAAGTTGATTAGATGGAACGGCGGTTTCGAGACGAAACTCCAGGCGCTTGAATCACCTGATTCCGATAAACGGGCGAGAAGATAAACTAGAACGAAGATCGGATCTGAGATCGCGATCGCGGAATAAATCCGACGAAAAGAAAGAGACGAACGGTTAAACGAACGGACGTTCGTTAACCTAGAAGAATCCAGTGATCACGTTCGTTAGGACGAACGGTCCGGCAAACGGTCCAAAGGCAACTAAATCGGAAAAGAAAACGAATCCGATCTAGGGTTTCGGAAGAAAACCGAAACAAAAACCGGTCTAGAAAACCGGAACGGTTTAGAGAAGAACCGGAAAGAAAACGAATCGGAAGAGAAGAAAAGAATCGGAGCGATTAGAAGAAAATGATCCGAGGAAAAGAGACTCGGGGCAACCTCCGGCGGCGTGGCGTAGGGCGGCGGCGGCGTGGGCAAGGTGCGGCGGCGCGAGTGTGGGGTGGCGCGGCGGCGGTGTAGGGCGCGGGGTGGGGTGCGGCTTGGGGCTTGGGGCTTGGGGGCTTGGGGTTTGATTTGATGGGTTTAGGGGGGGGGTGTTGGGGTATTTATATGGGAGAGGGGAGAGATTACTTGGGGTAGGGGACAAGAAATAGATTAGGAAAAGGAAAAACGAAACAAGGAAAAGGGGCTAGCCTAGAATCCTAATAGGATTCGGCCAGGGAAGAGGCGGCGGCTGGGGTGGAGCGGCGGCTGGCTGGGCCTTTGGCCTGGCTGGCCTGCGGAATTTTTTTTAACTGTTTCCGCGCGCAGAAAAACAAGAAAAAGAAAAACTAAACGGGCTCCAAAAACCCTAAAGTAAATTTTCCCCGACTCCTAAAAATGAGTCGAACAAAATGAACTTTTCTACGGACCTAAAATGCAATTTTCGAAAACGCGCATTTTGCCCTATCCAAAGAAAAACAAACAAACACCAAAAAACGAAATTTGATCTATTTATTAAATCTTCATTTTTCCTATATTTTGGGAAAGTCATATTATTCCCTCTCTAATAATTTGATATCGGAAAAATAATTGAAGATGAATTAAATAAATCAAATGATCCTCTTTTCAAATTCGAGAAAACTCTCAAATATGAAAATAACGAAATCTCCAACTCTCTCCGAAGGTCCTTGAGTTGCGTGAAATTTCTAGGATCGACCAAAATGCAAGAAAATAAGGGATGCATGATGATCTAATGTATAACATTCCAAATTGAAAATTTGGGATGTTACAAACCTACCACCCTTAAAAGGAATCTCGTCCTCGAGATTCGGAGAGGCTAGCAAGAAAAGGTTAGGGTTTGGGGGTCTTCTCAAAATCCATCGATCATCACACGGTGTCTGGGGTGCTACCACCCTTAGAATCATTGTTATTGTTCCATCAAATCTCATATACTCCATCCTTATTCTTGACAGTGCCGGTCTTCTCAGATCCTCGAGAAAATTCCTTCTCTGAGCTCTTCTGGTAGTGGCATAACCTTTACCACAATTCTTCTATCCTTTCATCTTGGTAAGGTTATTCCGCAACTGGGTCTTCGTAGCTGACGGGTCTGGCGCCAAAACTAAACAACTATCGATATCTCATGGTGGTCAACAATTTATGGTTTCTCCTGCAGGAAATGGGTCTGGGTTGATCCTCACCGTATAACCTACGGTTGGCAAAAAGCTGCCGTGTACAAGGGAAAAATTCTTATACCATTCTAAGGTTTAACAAGGTTTAATATCGTCGTCTCTCTACTATAGGCAAGTCACTCAGATTTACCATCCCATATAGCAAGGCGAATAATAAGAGTAAGTCGGTATGGTGATCAATCCATCCCACACCCAAATCATTACCTTGTATACGGTTTAGCGAATCTCGCATTCTAACACTCAGTCATCCTCTCAAGCGTTGCAGAATTTCTCTTGTCAACGAACTAAGTTCGGAATAATCCATTGATTCTGTAAGCTAGACAAACATCTATCATTCCTTCACAACTCTCAGGTTTTGCGTAACTCCTATAAGATCGTCTGTCGATAAAATCGTAACTTCTTCCAGGGTTTTTCCTTCAGCAAGAATGTGCTTGCTTCTTCCCAGGTCCTGGGCCTGTGGGCTATGGCCCATCTCATCACTTGTAGTCCTTGAACTTATCATCGGGCAACTGATCATTGTTCCAACTTCCTAGTATTCTTAAATCCATCCAATTGTACTGTCTTCCTTCCTTCTATTGGCACCAAACTAGGACATGTTTACTCAGACTCATCATGGAGTTTCCATTGATCCATATTACCAACATCATACCTCCTTTATATCCAATAGTACTTCATCTCTTCATCCTCGTGGGATATCCCACATACCGGGATAAAAACTTATACTCATGAAGTCCATATTCCACTTCATGGAACATTATTATCCTTTCCAGGGTCAAGCATCCTTACAAGGGAATATTGGCCATCTCTGCATGGCACTTCTTCAACTGGGAAACGTGAAACACATCTTGAACTCCTGACGGTCCTTCAGGTGACTCCAACTTGTTGGCCACATCTCCCATACGCTCCAAAACTTGGTATGGTCCTACAAATCTCGGGGATAACTGTCCCTTAACTCCTATTGTTTAACCCCTCGCAGAGGGGTCACACGAAGACATGCTCTGTCTCCAATTTCATAGACTACCTCCTTGCGTTTTTTTTCTGCATAACTCTTCTGCCTGGACTGAGCTACCTTCAGTCTATCTCGAATCAACTTAACATTCTCTTCTGACTCCTTGATCACATTTGGTCCAAACAACTTACGTCTCCAACTTCATCCCACACACTCTTGGGGTATCGCACATATCGAGACAAAACTCATATTCATTTTGTCCGAAATCCACTCAGTGGAGTATCCTTATCTTTTCCAAGAGTCAAGGGTTCTTTACAGGGTACTACCACCCTTAAAATGCACAAATCTTCCATAGACCATATTTCTCTTATCCTCAAAAATGGTCAACATCCTTCTTCATAGAGTAAAAACTCATAAAATCCATATCAGTACCAACGATGCAACTTTATTCACTCTCAATTAATTACAATCTCTCGCTTTTCCATTACATGTCTCAACTCAACACCTCAAGAAAATGTTCTCACTTCTACTACTCCATTACTTTTGTTGCAAACTCAACTACCTAGCACAAGTTTCCTTCTCCTTGGGGCATTCTCTGGCAAAGTGCCCTGCTCCATTACCACTAAAACATATTACTTCTGACAAGTATCGAGGTTTCCTTTTTGGGCAATTGTTGAGGTAGTGCCCTGACTCCTTACACCTGTAACAGGTGATATGACTCAGGTCCTTCCTGGAATCCAATCGGTTTCTCTTTCTGGTCTTTTCCATTCCAATCAGAGCTTCTATTTCCTGTGGGTCATATGCTACTTCCTTCGTCGGGAATTCTACTAGATCCCCCTTTATACAATTTTGGGAGATGTGTCCTTCTTCTCCACATGAATAGCAAGATTTAGTGCAGGGTTTACTCGGGTCCTCTTTAGGTGTGTCTTCCACATCTTCCTTCATCACGGGTTCTTCTAAAATTTCCATGAGGGCTCCTTTCATTACTTCGTTCTTCTGTTGGATGGTTCGTTGTACCATGGGGTAAATGTGACACTGAGCAGGATAGTGGGTAGTCCCTTCACACAAGAAACAAGTAATCTTCCTAGTTGGGCATTCTTCAACTGGGTGACTTCCTTCACAGTTAGTGCATTCATCCTTGTCTGCTTTATGGGTGTAGCCTATTTCTCCACAAATCTTGCATGCACAAAGTTTCCTTATATCCTTTCCATAAGACTTCAACTTCTGGGACACAAGGTGATATCTTTGCAGAGTCAACTTTAATTCTCTCCAAGTGGTTACTCCTTGCCATCCATTCATGGTTTGGTATATCCTCCACCAAGTAGCAGCATCTCTTTCAAAGCATTGAAGAGCATACTGGGCCATATCCTTTCCGACTATAGGCTTGTTCTCCATATGATCCTCCATGTTTTGAATCCATCGGTCTGTCTCCAATTAACTCATCGGTCCAGAAAATACAAGCTCATCTCCATTCATCCTCTATTGGGTCCATGGGTTTGGGGTGAGATAAGAGAGATAGAGAGGGATACACACAATACAAACAAAAGTTTTGAAAAGACAGATTTCATTTGTGGCTGTCGGGAAAAGCATCAAACAAATGACAGCTCACAATCGTCGCATCTAACGTAGGTGTATAACAGGGGTTTGGTCTTCTAAGGTCAACGTCGCCAAACTCTTCAAGTCTTGTTCATGCCTCCAATGGCTTCTTCTGATCGTGTTTGTCCTTCTCAATTTCTTCTGTCAGATCCTCTCTGTTGACAATAAGTTTCTCGTGACGTCCTTTAATATTTCTGGAGTGGCATTCCAAACTTCTGGGTTTCAACATCCTTCACATGAACCATGGTCATACTGTCGTTAAGTTCCTGACAATTCTCCGGTATCTCTAGGTTGTAGCTCCTCCAGCTTGGCTACTCTCATCTTCAGGATCCTGAGTTCCTCGTGAAATACTTCCTTGTCTAATACGACTTCCTGGAGCTCCATTTTAAACTTCTTGATGTAACACTCCAGATCCTGGTGATACACCAGCTAAGGTTAAAACTTCATCTTACTGTTAGGTGCTCCATCAACCTTCTACCATCAAATCCATTCTGATGACATGCATCCTTAACTCAGCACGGTGTCAATAGCATTAGCGGGGGATGACATCACGGATAACCGTGTTTCTGCTCTTGTCATTTCCGTGAGCTATCTCTCCATAGTTGATATCTCCTGACTTAGGGTTTCTTTGACAAATCCTTGAGTTCTTAACTCTACATGCTCCGGTCTTTCTCCAATACACCTTGATCTCGGGTATTGACAACTTCCATAGTCTGCCAAGTTCCATAAGGGTAGCCTTCCTAGGTCATACAAATCTGGGAATTCTTCAGAGCCTACAAATTCTACTTGTCTTCGGTCTTCAACCGTTGTAGTTTCCATTATTCAGATGCACGGAGAATACTCCTCATTCCACGGTGGTCTTAGTTGCCTGATATCTTGTACTTCTTGGAGTGGTCTCAGCAGTGGAATCTTCGAGTGGTCAAAAGGGGAAAGGGGTATGGTCTCACTAAAGGGAATTTTTTGAATAAACTCAGAAGAGAAGAGAGGTAAAAGATCTTTTTGAAAGGAAAAGTTGTAGAGAGAAATCTTTGCTATGGGCTTGCCAGTTTCTAGGGTCACGTCCTACAGTCAACATGTGCTCTGATACCATCTTGTAGCGACCCGACCCGAATGGATCAAGTCTCTGTGCTTAAGTGTCATCCCTGGATCGGTATGCTGACACACACAGTACTTGAAGGATTTATAACAGAGGTAAATCACATGTATAAAGTAACGTAAATACTATTACCTCAATCCATATAGCGGAAGCAGCAAGGTTGTGGGTTCCCATCAACACCAACGGCAAAGTTGAGTGTAGAAATCATAACCCTAACGTATCACTTACTCGTCATAAGATAATCCTGCAACATGAGACGTTGCAGCCCAAAACGGGTCAGTACATTGAATGTACTGGCAAATTCACACCATGGAGAAAATGATGAACAATGGCTATCACTATATGCATATTTGGCTGGTGGAAAAGCTCTATGGTTATAAGGTTTTTGCGTAAAGCCAATTTTTCCCTACTGCAAAGGAATAAGATTAATTACTATCATGGTGGTTGTTGAACATTGAGAATGGTTGACAGCATTCTCAATCCCAATTAAGTGAACAATTAAAACCCAACAACATTAATTATAAGTAACATGATGAGATTCACATGATATTCAAGTACTAGATACTCAAGTTGTCCATAACCAGGGACACGGCTAATCATGATTAGTTTGTACACTCTGCAGAGGTTTGCGCACTTTTCCCCACATGACTCGATCGCCTCCGTTTGTTTTCTCGCACTACATGGTGTTTGAGAAACGGATGACCGAGACATAGTCTTTCAGAAGCGCTAGCACCTTACATGTGGGGTAGACCGTACCACCTACAACCCCTACATCTGCTAGTCCACCCCGTAAGAGTTCGCACAACTTAGTCAACTATGCCAGAGCCCATAGTAGCATGTGGCTGCACATGGAAGTTTCTAGCATGAATTATCTTATGATCCCTTTGAGCCTGGGTGGCGGTCCAAAATAAAACAGGCAAGTCCTGATAGACATCAGGTGCCTCAATCCACCCAGATGTGTGTTTAAGTTGCCACCTTAGATAAACCATTAATTAACAATACTCACATCTGTCATGGATATCACTCACCCAATCCACGTCTACTAGCATAGCATGGCGTAATAAGCAAACGTAGAAGTAACTCCCAGAGGTTTCATAATAATACAGGTGATAGGTACTACCTCATCTACTTCCCATCCCACATTTTTAATTAGATCCTAATCATGCAATGTGTGAGGATTGATCTAATGCAATAAAACTGGGTTGTAGAAAAGGTATGATCAAAGTGTGAACTTGCCTGCAATGTAGATGAAGATGATTCGCACTTAAAACTCTTGATAGATCTACTCGTCACACTCCGGTCAATCTATCGTAAGCAAACAATAGTAACCACACAATAAGTACTCATCTAATGCACAAGTAAAACTCGAACGGGAGAACGAACCAGAAAGTTCAATTTAAGAACTCCGGTTGCAAAGAAAGAACGAATCGAACAAACGACGGGAAAACAAACGGCGGAAGAAAACCACTCGGTTCTAGCAAGTTGAAACTAGGTCAAATTTTACCATAGCAAAAACTTGTTCAAGTTGATTAGACGGAACGGCGGTTTCGAGACGAAACTCCAGGCGCTTGAATCACCTGATTCCGATAAATGGGCGAGAAGATAAACTAGAACGAAGATCAGATCTGAGATCGCGATCGCGGAATAAATCCGACGAAAAGAAAGAGACGAACGGTTAAACGAACGGACGTTCGTTAACCTAGAAGAATCCGGTGATCACGTTCATTAGGACGAATGGTCCGGCAAACGGTCCAAAGGCAACTAAATCGGAAAAGAAAACGAATCCGATCTAGGGTTTTGGAAGAAAACCGAAACAAAAACCGATCTAGAAAACCGGAACGGTTTAGAGAAGAACCAGAAAGAAAACGAATCGGAAGAGAAGAAAAGAATCGGAACGATTAGAAGAAAACGATCCGAGGAAAAGAGACTCGGGGCAACCTCCGGCGGCGTGGCGTAGGGCGGCGGCGGCGTGGGCAAGGTGCGGCGGCGGCGTGGGCAAGGTGCGGCGGCGCGGGTGTGGGGTGGCGCGGCAGCGGTGTAGGGCGCGGGTGGGGTGCGGCTTGGGGCTTGGGGCTTGGGGGCTTGGGGTTTGATTTGATGGGTTTAGAGGGGGGGGTGTTGGGGTATTTATATAGGTGAGGGGAGAGATTACTTGGGGTAGGGGACAAGAAATAGAGTAGGAAAAGGAAAAACGAAACAAGGAAAAGGGGCTAGCCTAGAATCCTAATAGGATTCGGCCAGGGAAGAGGCGGCGGCTGGCCTGGCGCCTGGCGCCTAGCGCTGCGAGCGGCTAGGGTGGAGCGGCGGCTGGCTGGGCCTTTGGCCCGGCTGGCCTGCGGATTTTTTTATTTTTTTTTAACTGGTTCCGTGCGCAGAAAAACAAGAAAAAGAAAAACTAAACGGGCTCCAAAAACCCTAAAGTAAATTTTCCCCGACTCCTAAAAATGAGTCGAACAAAATGAACTTTTCTACGGACCTAAAATGCAATTTTCGAAAACGCGCATTTTTCCCTATCCAAAGAAAAACAAACAAACACCGGAAAACGAAATTTGATCTATTTATTAAATCTTCATTTTCCCTATATTTTGGGAAAGTCATATTATTCCCTCTCTCATAATTTGATATCGGAAAAATAATTGAAGATGAATTAAATAAATCAAATGATCCTCTTTTCAAATTCGAGAAAACTCTCAAATATGATAATAATGAAATCTCCAACTCTCTCCGAAGGTCCTTGAGTTGCGTGAAATTTCTAGGATCGACCAAAATGCAAGAAAATAAGGGATGCATGATGATCTAATGTATAACATTCCAAATTGAAAGTTTGGGATGTTACAACGGCAAACTCAAAGGGGAACTCCTTGCTGAAGTCCATATCCAGCAGGCTCACCCCTTGGATCGCCATTGGAGTCTCTTCGAGTGAACGAGTGTGTAGGCGGCGTCAGCAGTTCGTTTTTTAGCTCTTGGGGAACTGGATTCAACAGTAAGCTGCGTGTGTACAGGCGACAATAGTTACTACCCCTCCCTCGTCCGCTGCACGCCCGGCAGAAGATGCACCCTCGGCCACACATCGGTTCACGAGCGGGTCTGTATTGGTATTGTAATAACAGGAGTTTGTGGTCACTTTACTTAAATTTAATTAGCTTTAATAGAAATTTGTACTTAAAACAAGCAATGCATTCGCTCGTTCTATCAGTGCCACGGGATCAACATGCACAACAATTTGAATTATTATTCCTAGGACGCACACGATCAGCACAATCGTCACACTTTCACAAATATAATACTACCAAGTTTGAATTGTTTGTTATGGTTGTTGTCCTCTGCATCATCATGCCGTGTTTCCCAGCTTGCAAGATTCAAAACCAATAAATAAGATCCAAATAATAAGTACAACAAAGATTCCTACACATCTCATTGATTCCTAGCTTGCAAGATTCAGAACCAACAAATAAGATCCAAATAATAAGTACAACAAAGATGCCTACACATCTCACTGATTCCCAGCTTGCAAGATTCAGAACCAACTCATTAGAGCCTTTTGATAAACTGAATATCGGGATTAAATCCATCTTGGCTAGCCATGTCATACAATCGAAGAACTTGGTGAATGCTCTTGACCGTCACAACATCTGTAGTTGAGTATTCCTGTTTGCACAGCACAAACAAGGAGACAGGAGAGCATGATTTCGCTTTAATAGCGGCCTCCTTGAACTCAACCTTCAGCTCTACTTGGATGAGGTCTGCCTGGAGTTCCATGATTCAATTCATGCGCCTTTTTCTGCAGTTCACCTGAAATGAAGCAAAGATTGCATCACTCAGCTAGCAAGAAGTACTTGCTCTTGTGAGCTGGCAGGTTCTTCTTTAGTAGTTGCACTAAAATTGAGGAACATTAAGGTTGGTTGTCCGGCTCATGTAAGGTGCAACTATAATTTTCTTATCCTTTTGTGCAGTTCCACTAAAATAAAGTGCCATTGTGGTGACAGTGACGGCTCCATCTTGCAAAGGCTAATAAAATGTTGCACGAGATTACCAGCAGAACTTGACGGAGATTTTGGAAACTCCAATCACCATTTTGTGCAGTTCCACCAAAATTGAGAGATGTTGCCCATGTGACATTTTAGTTGAACTGCACAAGACACTCATTCCAAAAAAACGTGTTTTGTGCAGTTCACCAAAAGGTCACAATAGCAACAAGGTGAAATGGATATCCCTATCTACACAAAAAGATAGAAAGTAAACAGTTGTTGGTCAATAAGAATATACGAAACATATACAAAATGAAAAGAAGCATCTTAATTATGTTCATGGCAATCACGCAAGGATAGTAGAAATTTTAAAACGTCAGCAATGCTTCATGTTACCAGAAGCATTACGATCAACAATGAGATTCCTCAAATATGGGATTACTTCAATGGTGGCATTGCTTGTTTACCAGACACAGTAAATCAACAGCAGCTAAAGAGTTGGTTTAAGGGCATGGGACCGTTGGGACACCAGGACACTCAGCAACGTAAAGGAGCAACTTACTTATCATACTGGGGAAAACAGCAGGAGTGCCATTGTACTATGTGAGGGCAGTAAATCTAATCCTGGAGACCTTTTACTATGTGAGGGAAGCTAATCTAATCCTAGAGACCTTTTACTATATGAGGGCAGCAAATCTAATCCTGGGACCTTTTACTATGTGAGGGCAGCAAATCTAATCCTAGAGACCTTTTACTATGTGATGGCAGCAAATCTAATCCTGGACATACTCTGTTGACTTGTCCACCAGCCGCCACTTTCTATCCTTTTTTCAACCAATAATAGATCTGTTCCTTATCCAGTTTGTACCGCGTTTTCCCATTATTTCCCTTTTCAACCAAGAGACCTGTTGGGTATCCGGTCTCTACTACTTTCACCATATTATTTCCTCTTTGAATCAAGTCCTAGATTTATGCTACAACTTTCCCCCTTTCTTCATTGTTTGAACAAAGCCCTAGATTGGAATGCATGAAGTAGCTTTACCTCTAATAATACTAAAAATTTAGGTGGCTTTGGAAGAGCTTATGGGAGTAGAAAAAGATGCACATGCAGACACGTGGGGAGCTGGGGCAGTAGAGCAAGGCCGCTTTTGAAGAACTTATACCTGAGGGTCGCCGGGATGTTGGCGGCGGCAGGTCGGATCTGCGGACAATACGGCAGGGAGGAAGAAGGGTCGGAGGACCTCCCGAGCCGGCCATGTGTCGGAGAGAATGGCATGGGCAGAGGATCGGGCCCCTCTGGCAGCTGTGGGTTTCCTCCCTTGGCGGTGATGACCGCGTGAACGATGCACCTTTTAGTCCTCTACACACACCGGCCGAAGGGATCCGGCCGGATCTGGGACCAGCGGTGAGCAGAGAGAAAATGTCGCTACCGCTGTCTTGTTTATATCTGGAGAGGATGAGAGAATGAAGAGAGTAACCCTAGTAAAGCAAGCGCTCAGGCCCTTGCGTCCATATATAGTGGAGTGATTATATTTTTTCTTTCCACAACAAGCGTTTCAATTTGTGTACGTGGCATTAAAGAAAAGAAACTCTCTATTTAAGGTGACTACTGTACGACTCCTACTTACTACTAGTAGTATTACAGTATTGTTCACTTGTGCTCCCCGCCCCTCCATTCATTGAACAACCCCACGGGTGAATTAACATACAGTAAGTACTGTATTTATATAGAACGAACAAGCTCGAACTATTTTCGCGTAGTTAAAAGTTGAGGGCGAGGCTTTTCCTGGGCAGTACACGCGGCAGTTTTCGGGTAGGGCTAGAAGACTATTTTAATATATTTTTTAAACTTCGAGACGGCCACATAGCATGGAGCCGACCCCAACGATTTTAAGCTTACAGGCACGGTACACGCTATCCTAGACTACTATACACATGAAACTACCACACGAGCGTCTGGACTGCGCTTGGCTCTTCGCCTCTTCGGGAAGTCGATCAATGATGGAATACTACTGCACTGGAGGAGTACTACAGTACACTTCTGGCCATCTGACACCGATTGAACTGCTGCATGTCCACCATGTGCAGGAGGGAGAGCATGTAGCGAAAGCTTCTCCTAGTCTTGCCAGCCACCACGCTCATGGGCGAGGGAGGGACGCTCATGCCTTTGCGTGTATGACAGGTGGGCCCTACAGGTGTGTGGCCAACCTGTCATACAACCAAAGGTAGGTGTAGTTAAGTCCGCGAGGGAGAGGATAATCAAACTTCTCGTTGATGTACGAGTTGACGCGACACATCAAAGCGCTGCACTCGATATATTTCAATAATTTGCGTGTGTGACTCCCAGATGCAGAGGCCGGGGGTCATCATCCTCCTTTCCGAGAAAAAACAGACGTGTGTGTGAGAGGACGAGTGCATGTGTGCACCTCTTCTCTTCCTGTATAACGTACTACTAAACTCAGAGTACAAGTTTTTGTGGGTGGCATGATGGTGCGTTCGAGAAGTCCCGAGAGATAGGTTTAATGCATTAGTTGCAATGCATGCATGCATAAAGTACACACATTGGTCAATTTTCTCTTAATACTTACATGCAATGATTTAATGCACCTTGGAATCTGAACATGTGTTGGGGACAACCAAATTGAGCCTTATAAAATGGAAAAACTAAAATTTTGAGATAAGCCCTATAAAACCAGAAAGGAGGGGGTAGAAAAAGAAGTACTCCATCCGGGAATAGTGCCGCACTTCGAAACTAGAACCGTTAATAAATTTTGAGCTTGCGTCTCGTCACATTCCAAATTACTCCACGCTATATTGAATTACAAACATGTTCACACCGATCACAACCTAAACGGTTTCCCACTTAGGAGCGTATTAGTACTCGGTTATAAATACTAGTATGCCAAGATGACTGCACATTCCTCCTCAACTCCTCATCCACAAAAACAAACAAGTCATTCAGCATCCTTCCCTTGAGTCTGCCATGGCTAGCATGAGTTCTGAGTCGAGAGATTGCCACCAGGGAGAGGCGAGCATGGAAGCGGAAGCACGAGAGATGTCCCACCTTGCTGCAAGAGCAACCGACATGTCCCGCCGCGCGGAAGTAGCAGCCCAGAGGTCCCGCCGCGCTGCTGAAGCAGCACGGAGGTCCCTCCGCGCCATCGATGCAGCAGACTGGTCCGGCCACACCGTGGAAGCAGCAGAGATGTCCCGCCGCGCCGCGGCGGCCTGGGAAAATTTCTCGCGGGCAGGCGACGACTGTTACAGGCACATGCATGCGATCGTCCATAGCCGGATGGATCAGATCTCCGGCTCGGCGAGGTTGCAGGACGACATGATAGCCTCGTTTGAACAGGCTACCGGTGTCATCTTGCTACTAAGGGAGGGCAATGAGAGGCTCCAGGCCGAGCACGACCTGCTGAGGGAGAAGATCGTCCGAAGTGCAGACCTGCAGGAGGAGACCAGTGCCTTGTTGAAGAAACTTATGGACGAGAATGACATGCTCCGCAACGAGCCAAAGGCTGGTGGAGGAATCCATGGATGTTCTCAGGCAGCATCTTGAGGACACGAAAGAGCTCATCGCCACTCGCCGCGGAGACTAGTTTCCTGGTTTCTTTTGATGTAATAATCGGTTTAGGATGTGGATTGTGTCGTCGGTAGTGAAATGTTGGGTTCTAGCGCAGATGTTTGGCCTTTGTTGGCCTCTTGGGATGTTGCGATTTCAATCTAGTAGCTTTTAGTCCTTCGTGTTAGGCTGGAGTTGTGCTGAACTTCTTGTGAATTATGGTGGTTTTCAGTAATGAAAATCGGAAGGGGCAAGCCCTTCTTTGATCAATTTTTTTTAATCGTCCTTATATATTCACCAGTCTTGCTATAAGTCGCAGTAGATGCTATATAGGTCTATCGAATCTTACATCAAGATCCGTGCTTTCAGATTTTCTTTTTTCTCTCTTAAATCTCAGTCGAGTGAGACATAGCCACGCCATTAAACAGAGGCTCGGGCGCCATTAATGGAGACCTTGGGAGAGAGGTGGACGACAGATGGAGGTCAAAGGGCTCTCCTCCCAATAAGCACGCGCAGGGGTCTGATCGCACGCCTCTCGTACTCAAATAGCTACCCTGCACGGCGCCTCCTAGCTAATAAAAAATGGGGACGCGTGGCAGCACATAAATGGTACTAGTAAGTAGAACGCCCACTGTTTCAATAATACTTGTGTTTCTGATTGTAACGTGACAGCACTTGTTCCAAAATGACTTTGTTGATTGTTAATGTGTGCGCCTTCGCAAATCAGACTGCAAATTTACCACAGCATGTTGGTGCCATGTCATGGCACCAAGCCAAGTTTCATTATTTTCACGCGTGTTTTGGATTTACAGGAATTAAAAAACTAAGTTTCTCAATGTTTCCAACCCAGCCACGACGCCCAGAATTTTGAATTTCATTCCCATTTCTTGCATGGAACCTAGAAATTTACCCGAGGACACACATGTGATTTTTCAACCAACTTTGGTGCACTGGAACATGTGCTTGTATTTCAAATTTGAATTATGCACACAAAGGTGACACGTTCCCTCCCAAAACCACGAGCCTTCTTGAGAGAAGCTCTGATTTGCAAGAAGCTTGTACCAAAATTTGTTCCTATTCGGCCAATTTTTTTACCACGGCATGGTACTACCATGACATGACACCATGCCAAGTTTCATGATTTTAAAACCAAGTTTCTCAATGTTCTCGACCAAGCCACGATGCCCAGATATTTGAATTTTATTCTCATTTTTTGCATGGGACCTACTCCCTCCTTCCATCTATATAGGGCCTAATGTGTTTTTCAAGACATCCTTTGACTATTGAAAAGATTAATAGCACATGAGATGTATACTATGAAAATTATATTATTGGAAGCTCCTTTGACATACAAAATTGAAGGTATGCTTTGTGTAAGTTGCATGTCATATATTATTGCTCTAACATTTGGTCAAAGTTAGCCTCGAAAAATACATTAGGACCTATATAGATGGAAGGAGGGAGTAGAAATTCACCCGAGGACACAAATGTGATTTTTCAACCAACTTTGGTGCACGGGAGCATGTGCTTGTAGTTCAAATTTGAATTATGCACATTAAATGACCAAAAACTCAATTAATGTGTAAATAAGGCCAAACGAAGCCGGAATAATTCCAAAATTTAACAGGGCACTCATGTAGTTATATGTTGCCTTTGTAAATAAACTCAAGGGGGACAATGTATACCGTTTCGCACTCAAAGGTGGCACGTTCCCTCTCAGAACCACGAGTCTTCTTGAGAGAAGCTTCGGTTTGCAAAAGCTTATACCAAAATCTGTTCCTATTTGGCCAATTTTTTACCACAACATGGTAGTACCATGACATGACATCCATGCCAAGTTTCATGATTTTCAGACGTGTTTTGGATTTACAAGAATTTTAAAACCAAGTTTCTCAATGTTCTCGGCCGAGCCACGATGCCCAGATGTTTTAATTTTATTCTCATTTCTTGCATGGGACATAGAAATTCACCCGAGGACACAAATGTGATTTTTCAACCAACTTTGGTGCACGAGAGCATGTGCTTGTAGTTCAAATTTGACTTATGCACATTAAATGACCAGAAACTCAATTAATGTATAAAAACGACAAACGAACCCGGAATAATTCCAAAATTTAATAGGGCACTAATGTATTTCTATTTTTCCTTTGTTAAGAAACTCAAGGGGGGCAGCGTATATCGTTTCACACTCAAAGGTGGCGCGTTCCCTCTTAGAACCACGAGCTTCCAAATCGGCCCAATTTTTTTCCACAACATGTTAGTGCCATGACATGACACCATGCCAAGTTTCATGATTTCCAGGCGAGTTTTGGATTTACATGAATTTAAAATCAAAGTTTCTCGATGTTCTCGGCCGAGTCATGACGCCCAGATGTTTGAATTTCATTCTCATTTCTTCCATGGGACCTAGAAATTCAACCAAGGACACACATGTGATTTTTCAACCCACTTTGGTGCACCGAAGCATGTGCATGCAATTCATATTTAGATTATGCACATTAAAAGTCCAGAAACTCAATTAATGTATAAAAAGGTTAAATGAACCCGAAATAATTCCAAAATTTAATAGGGCACTCATATAGTTCTATGTTGCCTTTGTAAATAAAATCAAGGGGGAGGCAGCGTATATCGTTTCGCACACAAAGGTGACACGTTCCCTCTCGGAACCACGAGGCTTGTTGAGAGAATCTCCAGTTTTGCAAGAGGCTTATACCAAAACTTGTCCCAATTCAGCCAAAAATTATACGTATGAAAACAGGGTTTAGATTATCCCAAACATCTCGCTACCTAGACCAATAATGTACTATGATTTGAATTCAACATAAAATGGTTACAAATATTTGAATTGGAGAGCGTATGGTACATGTAGTTCATAGTGAAATATGATTACTGCTATATGTATGTTTTTTGTTATCAAGATAATATTTAAATTATTGTATAACTTGACAACAATCGTATTCAAATAAGGAAAATTGATTCAAATTTAGTCCATATGGTAGACGACAATATATATGTTCACATGGTGGAGTAAAATGTTCATATATGATGGAAGATCAAAATGTACGACTACATCAATTATAAACCGCAAGGTCACCTAACGATATATTCGAATTCAACAGAACATGGATTCAAAAATTGAAATTCGAGATCATGGCATCTGTAATCATATAAAAAGGGACATTACTCTTTCTTTGGTGGGAATTGATTTGCTTTTTGTTGTTGTTGAGGGAAGTGCGAATCGATTTGGTACTGTGCAGGGTAATCTTGTTCTCCGGATTTTTTTTACATTTTCTTGTAGTTTTTTCAATGGCATCTATAGCAATATAGTAAAAGGGGACATGAGTCTCTTGTGTCTTGTATGAATTGTTTTTTTACATGTTAAGTTTGTTCTGCCGAACAAGGAATCCACACCTTGTTATCCCAAAATTTTCAAGCTCGAGTATCTTTTGTCTCACCTGCTTTGAAACTCCCGCTTCTTCAACCCGCGTTGCGCCTTGTTATCCCGAAATTTGGACGCGCGCGAGAACTCGCTCCTCATCCAAAATCGCTCCCGCAGCCCAGACACACGAAATTCCCCTTCTACCCCTTAGCCAGAAATGAAGCTCCACGTCGCGGTGTCAAAACCGGTGGGGGTACGCTGGTAACTTACCCTACATTTCGGACAAGCGCATCCCTAAGCTTGGCTCCCCCTCCCCCTTTGCCCCCTACCATTCATACACTGAGGCCGCCAAAACCCGCGAAACCCCACGCTCCTCCGTCGACCTCCCGACCGCCGCCCAGCCGGAGACTCTTCTGCGACTACGTCGTCCACTGCAACAGCTCGCCGTCCCTCATCCATCGCATCGGATGAGGATCCGTTGTCGATCTCGTCGTCCCGCCGGATCAGCCGCCCCGTCCTCCACCTCCAAGGAGCTGCCCCGACGTTCGCCTCGTCTATCGCACCACCTCAATCCCCACAGCGCCGTCTTGACCTGCCCCACCGGAACTGCAGCACCCTCACCAATTCCTCCGATGAAGCCGAGGCCAACTCGGCGCCACCAAGGAGGTTCTGCACTCACCACTGCATTTTATCTTTTATTCGGTCTCACGGGGCTGCTGGTGCTCGATAGCGAGCAGACATGGCATGTCTCCATCGACGGCGCCGTCGCCGTCCACATCATCCACGACGTCTCTCCCCCATGTCATTGCTTCCTCGGCGATGAATTCCACAACGACACTAGCTGCAGCTGCTCCGGCTCTCGCTCGCGCTGCGGCTCTATTCTTGCTATTGGTCGCGCTGCTGCACTGCTCCTGCTTTTGTTCATGCTGCTGCTCTGCTCTTGCTCTTGCTTGCGCTGCTGCTGCTGCTGCTGCACGACCTCCGGCATCTACAAGGGTTGCTACTTTAGCACTCGCTCGCGGTGCTACTCCACGACTTGCTCTCTGCTAGTGTGTTCCCTGCTCGAGCATCTGCTAATTTAGATCACTTCTTCTCTGCTACTAGTGCTCGAACGCCCTAAACATCTATTGCAATGCTCTGTTACTAGTTCAATCAGTTTCGACAGTAAAATTCAGTTTCGACTGTGAAGTTCATTTTCTTCAGTTAAGTTCAGGGTGAACAGTACTTATAGCATCTGTCGGAGCGGTCGTGGCGCGACTGATGCGTTTTACATCTAGCACTTTTTGGTGATGTATTTTACATCATCTATTGCAAATGATATTAGGGTCCCACTTCAGATTAACGTTGTCTGTCTTGTCATGCTTCAGCCTCGTCGCCGTACACCTTAGCGGAGCTGCTCCAACGATGGAACTGTCCATCACAGCGGAGCAGTACCCTTGGCACCGTTTCCAGAGGCCTCGGATCTTCTTCCCCGCCTTCGACAGTCACATCAGCATCATCACCATCCTCCATGTCCAACCCAATGATGCTGAGGTCCACAAGGCTATGCCAAAGAGGTTGTACACTCGTCGCATCACTTTGTTTCTCCATTCCTCTATTCTTCCAATTCACGTGAGCCAAACACCCAGGTTGACTGAAATCCTATGTTTCCAAATGCTCTGTTTTGCACGTGCATTCCTATCCTATTCCTGTGTTTTTCCTGTCCCTGCGTTTATAGAATCCTCCAATTCTAAGGAGCCCTTACAGATTTACTTCATTTTTAGATAGGCGTCAAAGAAAACTCTATGTGTTATGTCCTGCTCCTGCCGTGCCGTCATCCACCCCACCTGAGGTGCACCATCGACAGAAGCGTTCACTGCAGCAGAGATCCCCCCTACAGACTTCCTTTCGCCGCCTCAGATCATCTTCCCCGTTGCCGGCAGCCACGCCAACTGCATTACCATCATCGACTGAGCAGATGAACCTGAGGACTACACAGTTCCGGAAGAGAGGTCGCAGTCTTTTATGTTTGCTTACGTTATACATTGGTTATTATTACCTGCTACTTTATCGTTCAATCTTGAGTTTTGAATTGCCCGTGGGTCTCATATCGAGCCAGTAACAAATAGTATCTGTCTACTATCTGGTTCATCTAGGGTCTTCTATGTGGTTCATGTTAGGTGGGCAACAAACAATAGATGATCCATTGTCTATCTTTTTAAACTAAAGCTATAATCTACCTGGTATCATTAGTTTTGGATCCATCCACTCGTTTGCTACCATCAGTCTTGATTTTTGCATGCACCCCTTAGACCTTACAAAATCTAACTATTTTTTATTATGCATGACAGATATTGTACACAATCATACTGAACATGTAGAGAAAAAGAGAAGTCTGTTGCGTGCAAATATAATGTCATGCAGATGCCGCTCCATGGTAGGCGAAGTGCCCCCCTCCTGCATTTCCAGATTGTATTCCAGAGGAAGATAACTGTTTAGATGGAGATTCAGAAGGAGCCGACCATGCCTGTTTACCACCTGAGGTGTTTGCTCTAACCTGGCATGCTGATGTTGGTCATATCATGCATATGGCGCCTTGCATTGCTTACATTATACATCTTATATGTCGTCGCCTTAGTTTAGATTTGCTTTATGTGAATGCCACCTGTTTGGTTTCTATATCATACTCCCACCATTCCTAAATATTTATCTTTTTAGAGATTTCAACAAGTGACTACATACGGAACAAAATGAGTGAATCTACGCTATAAAATGTGTCTATATACATCTGTATGTGGTAGTCCATTTGAAATATCTAAAAAGACAAATATTTAGGAACGGAGGGAGTATATGGGAATTATGTAATGCCATCTTCTTTAGCCAGGCATCATATACGTGAATCATGCAATGCCATCCTGTTTAGCCAGTCATCGTATATGTGAATTGTATCGTGCCATATTTTTTTCATATGTATTCCATTTGTCAACAATGTTTATACATTCATCTACTCTTCCTGTGCATCAGCCATTTGAGTCGGTCATGGGAAAATCTGGAGTGAAAACAAGGTCTTCTGAGCAGTCAGTGCTACCTGTCGATGCAAATTTCTTGCTGGTTACAGATAGCTCCTCAGAGGAGTATTCAGAGAGAGATGACCAGTCGTATTCCCCCCCCCCCCCGAGGTGCATGCTCTAACTTGGCCGGGTTATATTGCTCATATCATGCATAAGGTGTCTTGCATTGCCATGCCATCTGCTTAGATTAGACATGCTTTGTGTGAATGCCTCTTGTTTGCTTTCTATATCAGATATGTGAATTATGCAATGCCATGTTTTTCAGCCAGTTATCATATATGTGAATTATGCACCACCATGGAGCCAGGCATCATATATGTGAGTTATCTCATGCCATCTTTTTTTTCATTACGTATTCCATTTGTCGACAATCTGTGTATATTGAACTACTCTTCATGTGTATCAGCCATTTGAGCTGGTTATGGAAAAATATGGAGTGAAAACAAGGTCTTCAGAGGAGGCAATGGTACCTGTTGAAGCATATATCTCGATGGTTACAGGGAGCTCCTCAAAGGAGGATTCAGAGACAGATGACCAGTCCTATATCCCACCTGAGGTGTATGCTCTAAGTTGCAATGTTTATATTTCTCATATGATGCATATGGTGTCTTGCATTGCTTAGTTTAGAGATCATACGTGCGAGTGCTAGCTGCTTAGTATATGAATCAATTATGTCAATTATATCATGCCATCATGTATACTTAGACAAATTGTATGTGAATTATTTCATCCCAACCTATTTTAGAAAGACATCATATAGTTTTGTCATGTCATCCTGTTTAGGTACTCATCATATGTTGAATTATGCCATTATATCCTATTAAGTTATCCATCATATATCTGAAACTGTGTCATGCTATCCTGTTTAGTTAGGCATCATATATGTGAAACTGTGTCATGTTGTCCTGTTTGGTTAGACAACATATATGTGTATTACCACATCTATCTACCATACAATGTTTGTATGTTCAATTTCTTTTCTTGTTTATCAGCCATTTGAATTGGAGGGGTGATGGCAGTATCTAAGGGAGCAAAAAACCCGTTCTTCACAAAAGACAGTGCTACCCGTCGATGCAGATAGAACCATGGTTGTACTGGCCCACAAACTAGCCCCACCACACATAATCGAGACTCTTCCAAATTGCACACTTACACCGTTGGGCAGAGAACCAGCTACAACCCATCTAACCGCAACCCCAACGGATATTAAGCCACTTATAGTTGACAAAGCACCATGTCCACCACAGAGTACCCCCACACGAGCAGTTTGTAAAGCTACCGGAGTGCCCAAAGCACGAAGACCACCACAGCTAACCCAAACTCCACATTTAAAGCAGAAGAGCAACTGTTCTCAGGTCAGATTCCGTAGCTATGGTCCATACTCCTTTGCTGTTGCATCACTGTATTTACTCATACCAACTACTTCCGAATTTGAAGGATCCAATTGAAACTCCAATGGCGCAACATGTATGTTTTAAACCTATTTCTTTAACTGGATTGTTGTTCTAACTTCTTGCTCTATGTTGATTTCAGTTTAAGTCGTATAAACAGTTATGTTCTCATGTGATGCACATTACAAGTGCTGCCAATGATGTGTAGTTTCTCACACTTACATTCTGTCTATGCTGCTATGTCTTAAAAATATATGAGTTGAACTGTGTCTCTATCTTGATTAGGGAACATAAACTAGAATGATATGGACAATACAGTGACCATAGTACATAGATATATGTTTGTTTCATGTTGTTATCCTGTCCACCTTACTACTGAACCGGTTTACCAAAATGAGTTTCGTATACTACAAGCTAAACCTATGATGTGTCTGCTTGTTTCTCTTGTAGTATGCAAACAGAATATTGGAGAAGAGCACCCCACTATGCAATGGTAGAAAGTAATGCAGATAAGGTTCAAGATAGTGAGACAACCCTGTTGGTCTCCAAGAAAGGTGATAAAAACGATCTTGTAGACAGTGAGAAAACCCCACAGTTTTGCGTTGATGTAGTGTTCGAGTTACTGGCCAGTACTGCTGGCACAAGCTCTTCGAACTTGCTGCCTGAATCACTTCGGCTTCTTCAATCTCAGCTACAAGCTGAAAGGCATCAGTCAGTTGTGCTGTGGCAAGAAGCCGAAGGACTGAGGAAGTCCCTGCAGAATTCAGATGCGTACTTTCTTGTGCAACAGCAAGTGCTGGAGGATTTAAGCGCCAAACAAGAGAAAGTTAATAAGCTTGCTAAGCATCTTGCCAGCATTATGCGTACCCAGGATATTGTTTCTTGAACTCTTCTAAAGTGGTTTTAGTTCTGGACTTGTTTTGCTGCGGCATTTATATGCTGCTTTGTTCCCTATATTTGCACTAGTGGCGAACTTTGATGCCTAGTGGATGTAATTGTAATAGCCGTGATAGCCTAGCATAAGTTGCTTGCTTATTTATTTCCTTGTTGTCTTCTTTATTTGTTTGCTTGTAGTCAGTGCAGTTCTTTTTCCGCGGTTTGCTAGTGGCTGCAATAACCTATTTTTTAAAACTAGGCCACAATAACCATGGGCTAATATTTACTGTATTGACACTGTGCCTCCTACAGGCCATAGAAACAGTGGGCCTTCTACGGGCCGTAGAAACAGTAGGCCTTCTACGGGCCGTAGAAACAATGGGCTTTCTACGGGCCATAGAAAAAATGGGCCTTCTACGGGCCGTATCATCAATGGACCTTATACGGGCCGTATGATCGATTGGCCAAACATGGGCCAATAACAGGCCGCATTATGGCCATAAACGGGCTAGAGTTGGAATCGTCCGTTCATGGGCCGACCATAACGGGCCATCATTAATGGGTCATATTTGATGACGCTATGAAAACGGCCCAACGTATTAATAGACCACAAACGTGCCGACTGTAACCACGGGCTGAATTTGGCCCACAAGCAGAAAATGATAGTAATGGGCCGTAAGTAATCGAATGCTGGAAATGAGCCCAAGAATAAATGGGCTCTGAGAAGGCCGAAAGATAACATGGGCTGGAAACGGCCCAACGGAATAATGGGCCGTTAATGGGTATAAAGTGATACACTATTCATTACGGGCCAGTTTCACCACGGGCCGTTAATGGGTGTAAAGTGATACACTGTTCATTACGGGCCAGTTTCACCACGGGTCATTAATAGGCCAAGAGTTACATAGGGCCTCATATGGGCCAAAAGACGTCATGGGCCATACATGGGCCAGAAGTGAAAACGGGCTGGAATCATATTGGATGGCCCATATGACGCTACTGGGCCTAATTCGGATAGGGCGTAACGGGCCTTGGGTTAGCGGGCTGTAAATGGGCTATATGCGAACAGACCGTTAACAGGCTTTCCATGGGCCAGCCCGCCACCTTTTGACCAAGTCAAACGGGCCGGCCTTTTCACAGGAATGGGCCTCTGTTGGGCCGTGCCACGTGTCGACGTATCATAGGCGCCTTCTGTCCAATGAGTGGATGACATCTGTCCCAACGATGAGCCGACACGTGTTTCCTCCAGCCAATGATGATTTTACACGTGGAAAATCCCCATTGGTCGGGGCTGTTAATGGGTTATCAGATCCAAAACCTGACCCAATATCTTAACGGTGTTCCGTTATGGTGGATGCCACGTGTCGGTCACCCTTGATGAAAGCACTTCTGTGACGCGCGATTTATCGTCATGGAAGTGCACACTTCCGTGATGATAATTTTGGTAATGTCATGGAACACTTCTATGACAGCACAGGTATGACTATCTTGATTTTTTCATGAAATTGTCATGGATGTACATGCATGACAAAAAACGCGACCTACCGTGACAAACACGTATCATCACGGAAGTGTATTTTTTTGTAGTGATCGCACACACAACTAAAATCGGAACCATGTTTGATGGCCCCGCCATCGCAAATGTTTTGCATCTTTTTTGATGGGTTTTTTACATCACCGTTTGCGATTAATGCATCACACATAGTTTCGTCAAAGGGTCTCCGATCGTAGTGTCACGTTAGCAGCATCCTGCAGTAGTGCTTCGTCGGGCTCCCAATCTTCAGAGTTGCGTTTGATTCTTTCCAATAAATCCCATTTGAATTCAATAATCTTCTTCATAAAATAACTAGTACAAGAAGTATCGAGCATGGATTGATCATTACGAGAAAGCCTAGCATAAAAAATTTGAATAATAATTTCTCTTGAGAGCTCATGATTGGGGCATGAATATAACATTGACTTAAGCCTCCCCCAATCTCGAGCGATACTTTCTCCTTCACGAGGCCAAAAATTATCAATATAATTCTGATCACGATGAACGAGATGCATAGGATAAAACTTCTGATGAAATTCCAATTTCAATCAGTTGTAGTTCCAAGTCTCAATATCATCGCATAGCCTATACCATATCAATGCCTTCTCCTTCAAATATAAAGGGAAGACCTTATTCTTGACTTCATCCCCGGGCAAACTTGCAAGCTTAAATAATCCACAAACTTCATCCACATATATTAGATGCATATCAGGATGTAATGTTCCATCTCTTGCATCAGGATTAGCTAGCAATTTCTCTATCATACCTGAAGGAATTTCATAATAAATATTTTCAGTAGGTTCAGTAGCAACTTCTTGCTCTACTGGTCTAGGTGAAGATACCCTGAACAAGCCCCTCAAAGGATTATTTTCCATAGTGACAAGTGACAATAAATTTCAGCACGTAATATTAATGTTTCCTTACCAAATTCCACTTACCAAAGGCGCTTCACTCCCCGACAACGGCGCCAGAAAAAAGTATAGGGGATCTATCGTAGTCCTTTCGATAAGTAAGAGTATCAAACCCAACAAGGAGCAGAAGGAAATGCCAAGCGGTTTTCAGTAAGGTATTCTCTGCAAGCACTAAAATTATCGGTGGCAGATAGTTTGATGATAAGATAATTCGTAATGGGTAACAAGTAACAAGTGTAACTAAGGTGCAGCAAGGTGGATGAATCCTTTTTTTAGCAAAGAACAAGCCTGGACAAACTCTTATATAAAGCAAAGCACTCCCGAGGACACATGGGAACTGTCAAGCTAGTTTTCATCATGCTCATATGATTCACGTTCATTACTTTGATAATTTGATATGTGGGTGAACCAGTGCTTGGGTGTGATCCTTACTTGGACAAGCCTCCCACTTATGATTAACCATTCTCGCAAGCATCCGCAACTACGAAATAAGAATTAAGATAAATCAAACCATAGCATGAAACATGTGGATCCAAATCAGCCCCTTACGAAGCAAAGCTTAAACTAGGGTTTAAGCTTTTGCCACTCTAGGAACCCATGATCTACTTATTACTTCCCAATGCCTTCCCCTAGGCCCAAATCATGGTGAAGTGTCATGTAGTCGACGTTCACATAACACCACTAGAGGAATGACAACATACATCTCATCAAAATATCGAACGAATACCAAATTCACATGATTACTTATAACAAGACTTCTCCCATGTCCTCAGGAACAAACGTAACTACTCACAAAGCATATTCATGTTCATAATCAAAGGGGTATTGAATATCATTAAGGATCTGAACATATGATCTTCCACCGAATAAACCAACTAGCATCAACTACAAGGAGTAATCAACACTACTAGCAACCCATATGTACCTATCTAAGGTTTTGAGACAGAGACTGGATACAAGAGATGAACTAGGGTTTGAGAGGAGATCGTGCTGGTGAAGATGTTAATGGAGATTGACCCCTCCGGGAGGGAAGTTTCCCCGGCAGAATAGCTCCGCCAGAGCCCTAGATTGCTTCTACCTAGGTTCCGCCTCGAGACGGCAGTGGTTCGTCCCGAAAGCTTCCTTCTGACTTTTTTTAGGTCAAAAGACATCATATAGCAGAAGATGGGCACCAGAGACCTGCCAGGGGGCCCACAAGACATAGGGGCACGCCTAGGGGGTAGGGCGCGCCCCCAAGCTTGTGGCCTCCTGGTGGGTCCCCTCAGGTATTTTCTTCGCCTAATATTTTTTATATATTCCAAAATAATTCTTCGTAAATTTTCAGAACTTTTGGATTTGTGCAGAATAGGTCTATCAGATTTGCTCCTTTTCTAGTCCAGAATTCCAGCTGTCGGCATTCTCCCTCTTCATGTAAACCTTGTAAAATAAGAGAGAAAAGGCATAAGTATTGTACCAAAATAGGTAATAACAACCCATGATGCAATAAATATCAATATAAAAACATGATGCAAAATGGACGTATCAAAGATCAAGTGAGAAGAAACCCAACCGTGCCGGGCTATCCAAGAGAGATGACGGTACAACAAGACGTGCTAATACCGCTGGTTGTACCATACAATGGCGTCTCCCCTGGCCAACTACGTCAACCCTGTGTGATCAGATCTCAAAGATGATGAACACAGAGGCCACAACCACGAAACGAAAGCAAAACGCCTCATCTCCGGAGTCCCTATGCTAGCTGCTAGAGTCGATGTTGGCTGTTTCTTAGGGCGTGGACCTCCAAGATGCCATGTACATTGATGCCACCGCTTCCTCGATGACACACTCTTTAGCTCCGACTGAGTCGTGTCATCCACTTGACGACTCCCTTTAGGCGCATAGGTGGGGGTACGTTGGTTTAGGTTGTTTGGGAGTCATGGTCATTGTATATGTCTCTAGATTCGCTCTTTATACGACCAAGTTGCTTTGTGTCTTGCCTCGTTGCCTTTGAAGCCTTGACAGATGTTGGACTAGGGGAGGCATCTTTGTGGTAGGCATGGTGGGTGTGGTTGCTAACCTCGGATTTTAGTGTTGTAATGGCCGAAAGGAGTTGTATCCGGCTTCTCTACCGCTTCTTCTCTAATGGATGATACAAATACTATCGTATTTGGCCATTTTAACTTGATATTCCTCTAAGTCAGTTGTTGCTTGTTTAGGTTTACGTCATTCTGTTTTGTCTTATTTTTATGTACTCTGTTTTTCTTTGAGGAAATTGCTTTTCCGAAGGAAGTGTTGAATCTCCCATTCACCCGTGGTCGATATATGATGCTACAGTTGGAGTTCTTTTGTGAGTTGCAAGTTGATCAGAGCATTCCGATCAACGGCTTGTTTGCGATGCCCATCCCTCTGCCCCCTCTTGTTTGGGGTGTTGCCCGACATTTGTATGCTAAGTGTGCACCGAGTTTACCCTTCCTATGTATTGGTGGGCAATACTACAACCTGAGTGATACATATTCGTGCCTAACCATTCTTCTTGTTACTCTTGATGATTTTGCATCCTCTAGATGGTTAAGCGTTGTTTTGTGAGAATCCTACGTGTGGATTTGCCTAAGAACAAGTTTGCATGTTCCAAAAAGCATCACAAAATCTACCAAAAGTGTTGGTCGAGATATAAGGAACTTAACACAAGAAGAACAAGACGATATCTACTGTGACCTCAGAGTGTGCTCAGCCTTTCCAAGCAAGGCATAAAGGTGTCGCCAACAACTTGAACTTGATAAACAAATCATGTGTCTTCATCAGCCTTATAGTTCCGAATCCTTGTGCTTTACTTGTATGCACTACTGTTCACGAAGAATTTTGTTTTACATTGCTTGTGACTTAGCATTTTCTCGCTTTTTCCGTTCTGTTTACGATATCTGCTAAGTCCCGGCCTAATGCTTCGGTTACTACTTAAATACTTCTCTTGCATCTATGTATTGATGCATTTGTTTTCATCCTTACCTAGAGTTGTTATGCTTTCGCACTTTGCATCACTTCTAGTCCTCATTTGGTTGAAAACTCTTTTTTTGTTAAAAATTTAGGATCTCCTATTCACACTCCCCCCTCTAATCTTAAGCTTTCATCGATGGGTTTTTGATATTCCATCAAAATACAGTATGCATCGTTCCAAATTCACATAGTCGGTTCCGCCTTTAGACCGAGCGGGGAGCCCAATAGCTCCCTAATGGGAGTTTCCCAAAAATTATTAAAAAAAACTCCCGAATGGGCCTTATTACGGTTTTCAGAGATGCTAGTGTGCTTCGGCTGGACTGGTCCATCGACTTCATTCAGCCCATGCCTGAATGTCTCAAAAAAATAAAAAAAAAATCAGCCCATGCCTGATGCGAGTATCTCTCTAGCCGCCAGACCCAGGTTGGAGCCCCTTGCCGCAGCGCGCGCCGCCGCTCCTCGGCGCCCTCCCCTCCGCGGTTCCCGGCGGCTGCAGCGGATCCGGCGCCCTCATTGGCCATTTCCCTCCGCCTGATTCGGCTTGGGCGAAAGGCCGACCACATCCTAGCGCTTCGAGAGCTCGATCGATCCTTTTACCGAACAGAGCATTCCGTCCATTTTCGCAGGTAGTGTTGCCAAGTATATGTAACATTCCAACGCCAACCATGTACTGGATGCTTAACTGCTGTACTCGTTCCTAGTTAGGGTCCAAGCCTGTGCATATCTTAATGCTTTTAGCCTATCTTGAGCAAACTTATTATAGTTTCGTGTCTGTTTGCAGAAATGGGTCGATTCTCATGTTAGTGCCTGGCAGTAGCATTGGTGCCCTTGACTAGTTGACCAGGTGACGATGGGGAAGATATCACCATAGTGGTAACAAAAAGTTCATGCAGTTAAACTGGGGAGACTAAAGAGATGAAAGTGGCGAGACTGGAAACATGAAAATGGTGTTTGTGAAATATAAACTACTCACCTTACGACGTTAAAATAAACCTGCCACATTTCTGTAATAGGTTCCTGCAAATGCACACAACAATTCGCCTTTTGCATCTTATCTACTTATGCCTCTTAGCTTATAAATGCACACAACAATTCACCTTTTGCATCTTATCTACTTATGCCTATTAGCTTATAACGTCAACAGAGCTAACAAACAGTGTGCATAGCTCAAATATTTACATCAGTTTGCATTGCATGTCAATACGAATAGGCAGGATGGTCGTCTTCATCATCATATGACATGAGAGCCTTCAGAATCTCGTCCATCGTCGGCCTCTCGCATCTACCTCCAAGGCATGCAACAGCTATTCTCACTATTGCAGTTGCCTGCTCTAGATCGAAATTCCCCTTCAATCTGGCATCCACTAGATCAGTGATCCTCTCGGTAGCCAGAATCTGTTTGGCCTCCTGGATGAAGTCTGGAAACTCCACTTGTCTTCCGTCGACCATTATGCCACTTGAAACCCTAGCTCCAGTCACAATCTCCAGAAGCACAACTCCGTAGCTGTAAACATCGACCTTCGCATTGATCGGCGTATTCAATGCCCATTCTGGTGCCATGTAGCCCATTGTGCCCCTCATATGGGTGAAATTGAAGCTAGCGCTGTCTCGCTTCGCAAGCTTGGCTAGTCCGAAGTCTGCTATTTTGGCATCGAAATCTCGAGTTAGGAGTATGTTTTCTGGCTTCACGTCACAATGGACGATCCACTCGAGGCATTCATGATGTAGATAAGCAAGACCCCTTGCTGCACCCACGGCAATCTTGTACCTTTGGTTCCAACCGATCAGACTTTCAGTACTTCTCTCACCAAAGAGGTACTTGTCCAGTGACTCATTCTCCACATACTCATATACTAATAATCTGTTTTTCCCTTCTGAGCAAAATCCCATCATCCTGACCAAATTTATGTGATTGATCCTTCCAATTAGAGTCACTTCTGCCCAGAATTCCTCTTCTCCCTGTTGGACATTTGTGAGTTTCTTTACTGCCACTATTTTCTTATCTTCAAGTACTCCTCTGTAAACAATTCCAGCACCCCCTCTCCCAATCTCTTCTTTGAACTTTCCAGTTGCTTCCCTCAATTCTCTGTATGTAAACCGCCTGAACTGGTTTGTTATCATCTTGTATCCATCCTCCATTGATTTGGGCATGTTACTCTTTCTGAAAAAAAGACACCATCCTGTCACAATAACAAGCAACTCTAGAAATCCCAGTATTGCACCAAAGACATACAAGTATATCCACTTTATGTTGTCCTTCTTTATTCCATACATGTTTGCTGATCCTATCATAATCTCTGAACCACTGGGTCTGCAGGTTAGGCTTTCTTGTTTGGAGATTGAGGATGCTGAACCATTGAAACTCTTTGGTACTTTCATGTAGTTGTCTCCTGGGAAGTACGGGTACACCTGACCGTTGTAGAGTATGTTTTTAGTATAACACCAACCATCCCCACCCTTGTATGTGAAAGATATACATGAGCTGCTGTTGAGGCAAATGTCCCAACATGCTTCAAATGAGATGGATTGATTAGAGCCCAGATCAAAGCCATAGAAGTCTGCATGAGGTTGCTTAACAAATGTAAAGTTCTCATGTGGTTGATTGCTACCAATTGTGAATGTCGGTTTGCATCCCTTGTTCCAGTCTGTTGGATCAACCATCACATATTCTGGAGGGCATCTACATTTAAGGCCTTCTGAGTAGTCACAAAGCCCATTCTTGCCGCATAATCCGTGCACATAGCACATCTGTATTACAGCCTGCCCTGTAACCACCCATTTCCTTGCTGACGCGTCCAAGCTGTACATTCTAAAATTGCCATCATGATCAATTGTAATCCTCCTCTTGATCCCAGGGCCTGAATCTGAAGCCACTATTTTAAACCCATCACTTGACACAAAATTACCCTTGTCGTCCAGAAATGCGACCCTGGTGCTGTTATATCTATTGCGTCCATTTTTTTGTGCATCATAATCTGGACTTGGCCAGTAGATGCTTGTAATATCTGGGCCATCATACAACAGGCGCAAGACATTGTCGTTGTCAAAATAGAGGTGATGGTAACCAGAGACTAACCTTATGTCTTTCTTGAGTTTCTGCCAAGGGAGCAAGGTGTCTGTTGGTGAATCAAAGCTCTGCCATACGATTTTATTGCTAGAATCATTGATTACAAGGTTGCCAGTGTCGAGGAGGGAAACAATTGTGTGCTTGCCTGAAGACGTCTTGCTTTCCCATACCATGGAGCCATTGGTATCTGCCAGGACCAGGTTGCCATCCTGGTTCAGCGATATTCTGGAGCCGTGAAGGTTCACCGGGGAATAGTAGCCATTCGCCGCGGAATAGGGATTCGCCGTCCAGACAACCGTTTTCACGGTGGTGTACCAGATCGAGAAGGTGAAAGCATTTGTCCCAACTGGATGGAAGCCGCAGGAGAAGGTGGTGTCTGGTGAGAGGAGAAAGATTCTGTCATGGTCTTCTGGTCTCATATATGAGCCGGTGGTCATGGTATGCCATGGGGAAGCAGAAGCACAAGAGCAAAGGTGGAAGGAGAGAGATGAAAGAAGGGCTAGAAAGAGCAGTGCAGCCATTTTTCTCCTCTCCGGGGAGCTCTGCCTTGGGTATGGATGTGCAGAGATTAGAGAGTGGTAAGGCAGCTTTAAGTTCCAAATGCTTTTCTTTTTAACTAGATAACGATGTGCATTAGCACATAGACCTATTATCTTAGATCCTGACTTGAACTATTGAAAACTAGACTGGGAAGACAAACTTGTCATGCTGGTCCAGAGTGTACACATTGTTTTGCTATAGTTAAGGTATTGGGTTGGTTGGCATGATGTCAACTAATGGAACATTGTGCGTGAAGGATACTGGCAGTTACTATTTACAAATAAGACATACAAAGAGGCTAATGGACCCACACTTGCATAATCCAAAATTAGTACTATTAAACTAATAATTGAATGTGAGACAATGCTGACTAAGTAGACAGTGGTCACTACTAATATAGCAATGTCTTTCGTCAAATCAAAAACCTACCTACTCATGGGACCTCCAATGAGGTTCTTTTTTTTCTTCAACGACCTTATCTGGTTCACACAAGTTTTTTGTCTTCATAAGTTCCAAAAAAAAAGTTTTTCATCTCTATTCCAAGTAAAACCAAGATGCATATGTGCTGGAGCTTTAGATTTTGCACGATTTGTATCTAACTCTGGCGTTCATAATCTTCTTCACACAAGACCAATTCTGTACCCTGTTTTAGTTATTTAACCATAATATAGCAAACTTTTGTGCTTTTCAGTTTCCCTTGAGAAAACTAAACGCCACACACATGTTGTTTCTGTTGAACTATTCTTACTTATTACCATTGTTTGATAAAGTCCGTTAGGTGGCAGTTGTTTCAGTATTTGTTATCTTCGTATTGTCGGCCTGATTCATGGTTTCATTAGGCAGCTGGATAGAATGCCAGAGATACTAGTAGTTATTTACAGTATCTCTACGCATGACTTGTACTCCGTAGTACTAGCTTTATCTTTTCTGAAGTACTCAGTCATCATCGTCCTTTAATTTCCACATCAATGTGTCACCATCTTTACCCTAGTGGGCATCTTAGCAGAACAAGAATCAGCATCTCTCCCTGTTTTCTTTTTTTTCTTTTTCTTTTTTTGCCGTGGAAAAAAAAGGGAACAGGGGAACAACCAGGCAACTGAAATAGTGAACCCATTCTATGCATTTTTGTGAAAACTGTTAAATGAAGAGTGCCTTCCTGTCAAAATGCATATTTGTCAAAGTTACTACTCCAAACTAAAACCACGGCACTTATTTTGGATCAGAGGGAGTAGTAGCTCAGAAAACATATACTCCTGAAAAAGAACCTGCAATAAGTGGTGTTATCTGCACTTCGTGGGATTGCAAAACAATCTGCAGTATAAACACCGGAGCTTGAGGGCAGGTCGACGTCGAGCCAGATTGTCACCGGAGTCAGAGAAGAGGAGGTTTTGGTACAATCTTCTGGGTGTCTCCTGGATCGTTACAGGCTTGATTTATTTATGACCGCCAGTGCACATTCATGTGAACGTTGACCTAGTGACCTGACCTACAAGTATTGGCGTGTCTTTGGTGTATTTGTCTACATTTTTGTTCTCTGTTCGGTGTTTAGTCATCGTGTAAAGCCGGGGCAGTACCCAGTATCAACATACGCTGCTACTCTGAGAAAGGGACGCACCCTGCGTTTTTAGATTTTGATTAGGATGTGCGCATTTTTTTCACACTGCTGTCAGTTAGTTATTGGTCACTTGCTTCCGTGGTTTATTTTTCTGTGTCGTTGGTGTGCACTTGCTTGCTTTCAGAAATAGTCCAAGTAATGCGTTCCGTGGGCCACACAAGACTCAAAGTGTTTGGAATGAGTGAGTACCCTATTTCAGAAATTTTATCATCGACATCGACACCTATAGCTGATCTGGGGTAAATTCCTATTTTTGGAGCTTAAGCGCTGGATACTAATTTCTTTAGATGATTTATTTTATGTAATCAAGTTCACATGGATACAAAGAATGGTGTTCTAAAGGATCAAAGCCAAGAGCCACACATGGCGACTCACCAGAGCAAAGGTGGAAGGAGAGAGATGAAAGAAGAGCCAGAATGAGCAGTGCAGCCATTTTTCTCTACAGGGAGCTCTTCTTTGGGTATTTATGTGCGTGAGATCAGATAGTGGTAAGGCAGCTTTAAGTTCCAAATGCTTTGCATTTTTTTTTGCGAAATGCTTTGCTTTTTAATTAGCGATGTGTATTAGCACATAGAGCTATTAGCTTAGATGCTGACTTGAACTATTGAAAACTAGACTGAGAAGTCAAAGTTGTCATGCGGGTCCAGAGTGTACACAATGTTTTGCTATAATTAAGGTATTGGGTTGGTTGGCATGATGTCAACTGATGGAACATTGGGCGTGAAGAGGGCGACCCTATGTTTTGTTCCAGTTACTATTTACAAATAATACATAGAAGGAGGCTATTTTGGATTATGTGTAAATTGAATGGATCCACATTGCATAATCCAAAATTAGTATTAAAGTGCTAATTGATGAGTCAATGCTAACTAATTAGACAGTGGTCACTACTAATATAGCAATGTCTTCCGTCAAATAAGAGAAATCTACACATGGGACCTCCAATGAGTTCTGTTTTTCCACGGGTCTTATCTGGTTCACACAAGTTTTTCGTCTTCATTCCAGGTAAAATCAAGATGCATATGTGCTGCAGCTTTAGATTGCACGATTTTTATATCTCTCTCTAGCGTTCGTAATCTTCTTCACACAAGACCATTTTCTATCCTGTTTTAGTTATTTAACCATATATCAAACTATTGTGCTTCTGAATTTCCCTTGAGAAAACTAAACGCCACACACATGTTGTTTGTGCTGAACTATTCTTACCATGAAAATTGCTTGATAAAGTCCGTTAGGTGACGGTTGTTTCAGTATTTATTATCTCCGTATTGTCGGCCTGATTGACAGTATCTCTATGCATGACTTGTCCTAGTAGCTAGTACGTACTGGCTTGATATTTTCTAAAGTAGTCGGTCATCATTGCCCTTTAATTTCCATATCGATGTGTCACCATCTTTACCCTAGTGGGCATTTTAGCAAAGCAATAATCAGCATCTTTCCTTGTTTCTTTCTCTCTCTCTCTTTTGGCCTGGAGAAAAAGAAGAAACAGGGGAGCAACCAGGCAACTGAAACAGTGAACCCACTCTATGCATTTTTGTCAAAACTGTGAGTACCTGGAGAGTAATGTCCCGTCAAAAAGGCATATTTTTCAAAGTTACTAGTAGCTTAGAAATTATATACTCCTGAAAAAGAACCTGCAATAACTGGTGTTATCTGCACTTTGCGAGATTGCAAAATAATCTGCAGTATGAACACCGGAGCTTGAGGGCAGGTCGACGTCGAGGCAGAGATAGATTGTCACCGGAGACGGAGAAGAGGAGGCTTTGGTACAATCTTCTGTTACGGGCTTGATTATTTTATGACCGCTGGCGCAAATTCGTGTGAACGTTGATCTGGTGACCTACAAGTATTTTTGTTCTCTGTTCGCCGTGGACTGCATTTAGTCCTAGTGTAAAGCCGGGGGATAGCACCCAGTATCAATATGTGGTGCTACTCCGCGGTTCTAGACTTTGATTAGGATGTGGGCAGTTTTTTTCACACTGATTTCAGTTGGTTATTGGTCACTTGCTTCCGTGTTGGTTCCGTGGTTTATTTTCTGCCTAGTTGGTACGCACTTGCTTGCTTTCAGAGAGTCTAAGTCATGCGTGGGCCACACAAAACTCGATGATTAGGATGAGTAAGTACTACTCTATTTCAGTTTTTTGTCATCGACATCGACACCTATAGCCTATCTAAGGTAAATTCCTATTTTTGGAGCTTATAAGCGCCGGATACTAATTTCTTTAGATGATTTATTTTATCTAATCAAGTTCAGAGGGATACAAAGAATGGTGTTCTAAGGGCATCTCCAACGGCAACCTGTCCGCGGACGGATGCGGGAGGATGACATCCAAACGTAGCCGCATACATCTGGCCTTCCGGTTTTTTTCCCTAGCCCGCACGATCAAGTAGCCGCATGCAAAGTGTACTGACGTTCAAATAGCCGCATGCAACATTAGTACAAATTTTAAAAAGTTCAAATATTACATCCCAACAATATTGTCCCCTTTCACCGCACAGTGATGCTTAATCAAATTTTCTTTTAGTTGCTTGTGAGTTGGTCGATACCGAATTTGTTGATGCATTTGAATAAACTACTCAAATGTGGCCAGATTCTGGTCCGAAAGTTGGATAGGATCATCCATGTTCTCAAATTCCAGAGTTGCGGCAACGTCGTCACCCTCATCCTCGACGATCATGTTGTGCATGAACACACAACATTTCATCATCTCTCACAAGATTTCCGGATTGCATTGTTTAGTAGGTCCACGAACAACTTCAAAGCGGGCCTACAGAACTTCAAATGCCCTTTCGACATCCTTTTTAGCCGCTTCTTGCCTTTTGGCAAATTGAGCCTTTTTCTGGCCAACTGGGTTTGAGATGGTGCTGACAAAGTAGCCCGTGGAGGATAGATACCGTTAACTAGATAGTAGCCCATGTTGTACTCATGTCCATTGACAGTATAATGGCAAGGAGGAGCTTTTCCTTCAGCCAGCCTCAAAACAACGGTGATCGTTGCAGCACATTGATGCCATTGTGAGACCCCGACATGCCAAATCCAAAGATCATGTGATGCGACTGCTTCAAGAATGATGGTGGGCTTCTTAACATGACCTTGATATTGCCCTTATAAAGCCTTCGGGCAGTTCTTCCATTTTCAATGTACGCGGTCAAGAGATCCAAGCAAGCATGGCCACCATCTTGCTTCTGAGATTGCCAGGAGCCTCTCGGTGTCTGCCATAGTTTGTTCTCTCAGGTACTGAGGTCCGAACACCTCGACCATGGCAGTTGCAAACTTGATCATGGCATCTCCACATGTGCTCTCAGACATCTGTAGGTAATCGTCCCACGAATCAGCGGCCATGCCATATGCAATCATCCGAAGTGCGGGCGTGCACTTTTGGTAGCCAGAGAAGCCAATCATTCCCACGGTGTTCTTCAGGATGAAGTAGTCATCGTAGGACCGGACGCCATGGTACAAACGATCGAAGACAGTCTTGCGCTTTCGGAAACGCCGACGAAAATTGTCGGCGAATAGTGCCTCGGGGGCAAAGTAGTCGGCCTTCAGTGTCAAATGCCCGTGCACCCTGTTGCGGTTGAGCACTCGATGGCCGTTGATCGAGCCCTTGAAATTGAGAACATGCTCCTCCGCACGCTCCGCGTCTTCAAGGATAGTCTGCATCGTCATCGTCTCACCGGAGTACTCCTCATCGTCCGATGAGCCGTCGAACGACTCAACATACTCCTCGTATATGTACTCCAAATCGGAATCCATTGCTAAAAAGAAGGGATAACTGTTTTCAGCTCCGGCGATTCATCGAACAGTTGTCGGGCATGGTAGAGGATGGTACCTGGCGGGTTGGTCGGAGGAAATGGGGTTGAATGGAGACGTAGGAGAAGCGACAGGGAGCCCTGTTGGAGCGTCGGAGGTGACGGAGATGTAGATTTCTGGCAGGGGTGTGGCGTAGTGGCTGGGGTGGTGGAGCGGTGACGACGACAAGAGAGAAAATGGGGAGGATGGAGTCGCGGGGTCTGGGAAGGGTTTTGGGTGGGCCCCGGGTGTCGGATTCCTATGTTTCGCGTGCCCGGACTCCCGCAAAGCTCCCCCACTTTTGTCTCCGTTTTGCGAGAGAAATCGCGTCCGAACCGCCCCACGGACCGATACAGGCCCGCATTGGATGGATCATGCTGTCCAGGTAGCCCGGTTTGTACGGATGCGGGCGGTTTGCGGGTCCACCTTGGAGATGCCCTAAAGGATCAAAGAGTCACACATGACGACTCACCTAAGTGTTGTTACCATCCTAGCCAATCGACGAGCCTCCTCATTGCAAGCACATTCTTCAGTGCAAAACTTCACATGCCAAAAAAGAGGTTTATGAGCCCTAATTTCTCACATAATCATGCAGTGAGCACCGGAGTTAGATCATCTCTAGCAACTTACCTATTCTAAAAAAAATTCATGTGTGCATAGCGGACGACCGATAATGTAAGAGAGGTTGGGGTAGACCAAACTTGACATGGGAGGAGTCCATAAAGAGGGATCTGAAAGACTAGAGTATCACCAGAGATCTAGCCATGGACATGGGTGCGTGGAAGCTTGCTATCCATGTGCTAGAACCATGAGTTGGTTGCGAGATCTTATGGGTTCTACTTCTATCCTTCCCCAACTTGTTTGGGACCAACAGTTTTTCCATTCCCAATTTTTTTGATTAAAACATCCCATCTTCCCTTATAATCCAATCCACCATAGCGGGAGCCAATCGCCTGAGCTTATGCCAGTCGCATCACTGTTAGGGCCGGATGCCGCCCGCCTTGCTGTCATAGGGCCTGCAGCGGCATTGTCTCACCTGACCGATGGTGCCACCACCGCCTCCTCTTCCCATGGATGCGCCGCGCACATAGATGCTCAAGCGGGTCGTCGGTTGCACCACCGTGCCACCCGAAGGACCGCCGCCCTGGTCCCTCACCCCACCGTATTGTCGGTCGCTAGAGCTCCACGATGTCTTCCGTGCACACGAGAAAGAAAGAGGGAGTGTAAGTGCATCTAGTGCCACCCTATCTTGGTTTTGGAGTATTGACGACAAACTTGGTTGAGGGACTAATGTGTTTGTGAGATTCACAAGAGAACACATGTATAAGTCCCTAGAGATTCGGTTTACCCATCAAAGATGACCCTAAAAAGTATGAAGGCATTGAAATAACGGTGGTTCACGAAGACATTCGTGTTGAAGATAATGGGACACGAAAACTTTCGCTTGAAGACAATGGAGAGCGAAGAATTAATCTTTTGGTTCATTTTCTTCTTTTCTGAGTCATAGGAACCACCACACAGTTAAGTGGGGCCGAGGTAAACAAAGTCAGAAACTGATGCGATGCTCAACCTAAAATCCTATGTCTTCAAGTGAAGACAATGAGAGAAAACCTCTTCCAGAGTTGGTTGAGTCAGCATTACTTGGAGCCCAAGTCAAGCTGTGGCGTGTGTTTGAAATCCGACCATTGGACATGTGTCGGTTGTCCACTAATCGAGGGTCATTTCGCACATCTCATGTCGGGTTACCTCCTAGCTATAAATAGTCACCCTCCATAAATTAGTGGCTGCTCCGGGTTACTACACGACTTTTATCGTTTGAGAGCAACCCACCTCGAAGCCTTTGAGAGAGAATCCTCGCGAGGACAAAAACCAAAACACTCAGAGCCCAAAAGTGATTGAGCATCACTAAAGCCTTTTTGTTCTGCGTGAACCGAAGGCTTGTTACACTTGAAGACTGTGATCTTCCAGTCGGTTAGGCGTCGTGTTCTGAGCATCCAAGAGTCATTGTGGATTGCCGATGAACGAAGGTTTGTGAAGGTTTGTAAGTTTACCTGGAAGACTTACCAGAGTGATTGGGCGAGAGTTGTGGATCTTAGCTCAAGGGGAATAAGGTGAAGACTAGGTCTTCTGAGTTCAATCTCAGCCTCCCTAACCAGACGTACAGTTGTCACAGCAACTGGAACTGGTAAAAAAATTATTTTTCTTTTCTGATTTACTGGTTCTATCACTTCTCTCCTTTACTTACTGTTTAGTTTTGTGAAGACTTTGTATGCTCGTTCTATTCGAAGACATTGTGTGAAGACATTACCTCTGATTAAATCTTTGTCTTGACACTCTCCTCCTTAACTGTTCCGTTCTACCTAGTTGTTGTTTGTCTTCACATCTTATATCTAGTGTTGTTGTTCTACCAACATGATTAGTGTAGTTTATCTCCATTGTTTCCTATTTAGTTACTGTTTTGCCTCTGCGTTTTTGAAGACATTGTCTGTCTTGAAGACTTTCATAAAAATCGCCTATTCACCCCCTCTAGTGGATAACTAGCACTTTCAATTGGTATCAGAGCAAGGTGCTCCCTTGTTCTGTGTGATTCGGTTTAACCACCTGGATTTTTAGCTATGTCCACTGCAGGGGTAATTAAGGTTTCCGTTGCGTGCCCCGTCTTCGATGGCACTGATTATCCCTCCTGGAAGATTATGATGTGCAAACATTTCAAAGAGACCAATCATGATCCATGAACTATCATCGAGCAAGGCTTGACAGAACTCTGCAAGAAGGCGTGTGCTGAGGACATTAGCAGTTTCACACAATTGGATGCTCAGGCGAAATACATCATATTCTCCCGACTGTCCAAAGATTAGTTCACTCGTGTATGCCATATGTACTCAGCTAAACTGATCTAGGACATGATTTCTAATGTCTATGACGGTGCCTTTACCCGTCATGATCCTTGGTTCGAGGAGTTCAAGAAATCCCTAAACATTGTGGAAGTTGATCCTATCACAAATACTTCTGATCTGTGTCTAATGGCCAAGGGTGTCAAGGTACGTAAACATCCCTCATTCTCCTCCAATGAAGAAGAATCTGATGAAAACTTGACACCCAACTACTCAAAGCTTTCTAAAATTGCTACTAGGTAACAATCTGCTTTAGAAAAGCTTCAAAAATTGTTAGATAAGAGTAATGATCTGTTGAACGAAGAAATGGACCGCGGTTAAATGTAGTCTGAAGACATTAGACGCCCATGACAAGGTCAAATGGTCTTTCCTCCAATAGGCCCTAAGGATGAAAGGCTTATTCGATAAATGGTGCAAGTGGATCCAAAATTTTGTAACTGGAGGTAGTGTGACCATCAAAGTCAATGATGATGTCGGGCATTACTTTCAGATAAAAAAGGACTACGACAGGGTGACGCCATATCCCACTACAAAAAAATACACTTCCGTGATAATACGTGTTTGTCACAGTAGGTCGCGTTTTCTGTCATGCATGTACATCCATGACAAATTTATGACAGAATCAAGATAGTCATACTTGTGCTATCGTAGAAGTGTTCCATGACATTACCAAAATTATCATCACGGAAGTGTCCACTTCCATGACGATAAATCGCGCGTCACAGAAGTGCTTTCGTCAAGGGTGACCGACACGTGGCATCCACCGTAACGGAACGCCGTTAAGCTATCGGGTCGGGTTTTGGATCCGATAACCCGTTAACAGCCCCGACCAATGGGGATTTTCCACGTGTAAAATCATCATTGGCTGGAGGAAACACGTGTCGGCTCATCGTTGGGACAGATGTCAACCACTCATTGGACGGAAGGCGCCTATGATACGTCGACACGTGGCATGGCCCAACAGAGGCCCATTCCTGTGAAAAGGCCGGCCCGTTTGAGTTGGTCAAAAGCTGGCGGGCCGGCCCATGGAAAGCCTGTTAACGACATGTTCGAATATAGCCCATTTACAGCCCGCTAACCCAAGGCCCGTTACGCCCTATCCGAATTAGGCCCAGTAGCGTCATCTGGGCCATCCAATATGATTCCAGGCCGTTTTCACTTCTGGCCCATGTATGGCCCATGACGTCTTTCGGCCCATATGAGGCCCTATGTAACTCTTGGCCTACTAATGGCCCGTGGTGAAACTGGCCCGTAATGAACATTGTATCACTTTACACCCATTAACGACCCATGGTGAAACTGGCCCGTAATGAATAGTGTATCACTTTATACCCATTAACGGCAGTTATTCCGTTGGGCCGTTTCCAGCCCATGTTATCTTTCGGCCTTCTCAGAGCCCATTTATTCTTGGGCTCATTTCCAGCATTCGTTTACTTATGGCCCGTTACTGTCATTTTCTGCTTGTGGGCCAAATTCAGCCCATGGTTACAGTCGGCCCGTTTGTGGTCCGTTAATACGTTGGGCCGATTTCATAGCGTCATCAAATACGGCTTATTAACGATGGCCCGTTATGGTCGGCCCATGAACGGACGATTCCAACTCTAGCCCGTTTACGCCCATAATGTGGTCTGTTTGGCCCATGTTTGGCCAATCGATTATACGTCCCGTATAAGGCCTATTGATAATACGGCCCGCAGAAGGCCCATTGTTTCTATGGCCCGTAGAAGGCCCATTGTTTCTACGGCCCGTAGAAGGCCCACTGTTTCTACAGCCAGTAGGAGGCCCAGTGTCACTACAGTAAATATTAGCCCATGGTTATTGTGGCCTAGTTTTAAAAATAGGTTATTGCAGCCACTAGCTAACCGCGGAAAAAGAATTGCAATGACTACAAGAAAACAAATAAACAAGACAACAAGGAAATAAATAAGCAAGCAACTAACGCTAGGCTATCACGGCTATTACACATATTACATCCACTGGGCATCAAAGTTCGCCACCAGTGCAAATATAGGGAACAAAGCAGCATATCATATACACTGGTTGTCAAAGTTGGCGACCAGCGCAAATAAACGCCGCAGCAAAACAAATCCAGAACTGAAACCACTTCAGAAGATCTCAAGAAACAATATCCTGGGTACCCATAATGCTGGCAAGATGCTTAGCAAGCTTATTAACTTTCTCTTGTTTGGCGCTTAAATCCTCCAGCGCTTGCTGTTGCACCAGAAAATATGCATCTGAATTCTGCAGGGACTTCCTCAGTCCTTCAGCTTCCTGTCGCAGCACATCTGATCGATGTCTTTCAACTTGAAGTTGAGACTCAAGAAGACGAACTGATTCAGGCAGCGAGTTCGAAGAGCTTGTGCCAGCAGTACTGGCCAGTAACTCGAACACTACATCAAGACAGGACTTTTGGGTTCCCTCACTGTCGTCAAGATAGTTTTTATCAGCTTTCTTGGAGACCAACAGGGATGTCTCACTATCTTGAACCTTATCTGCATTACTTCCTTTACCATTGGATAACGCGGTACTGTTCTCCAATATTTTGTCCGCATTCTAAAAGAGAAACAAGCAGACACATCACATGTTTACCATGTTGTATATGAAACTCATTTTGGTAAATGAGTTCAGTAGTAAAGTGGACAGGATAACAGCATGAAACAAACATATATCTATGTACCATGGTCACTTTATGGTCTATATCATTCTAGTTTTTGTTGCCAAATCAAGATAGAGACACAGTTCAAATAATATTTGTTCAAGACAAAGCAGAATAGACAGAATATAAGTGTGGGTAACTATAGAGCAATAACAACACTTGTAATGTGCATGACATGAGAACATAACTGTTTATTCAATTGAAACTGAAATCAACATAGAGCAAGTTACAACAACAAACCAGTTAAAGAAATAGGTTTAAAACATACCTGTTGCGCCATTGGAGTTTCAATTCCATCCTTCAAATTTGAAAATAGTTGGTATGAGTAAATACAGTCATGCAAGAGCAAAGGAGTATGAACTATAGCTACAGAACCTGACCTGAGAACAAATCTTCTTCTCCTTTAAGCGTTGAGTTGGGATTCGGAGTGGTGGTCCTCGTGCTTTGGGCACTGCAATTCTCTTACTAACTGCTCGTGTTTGGGTGCTCTGTGGTGGAGACGGTGCTGTGTCAACTGGAACTGGGTTACTATCTTCCAGGGTTGGGGTTAGAAGGGGTGTAGCTGGTTCTCTGTCCAACTGGGTAGGGGTACAATCTGCGAGAGTCTGGGTTATGTGTGGTGGATCTGGTCCTTGGGCAAGTACAACCGTGGTTCTATCTGCATCAACTGGTAGCACTATCTTTTCTGAAGACCGTGTTGTTACTCCCTTAGATACTGCCATCACGCTCTCCAATTCAAATGGCTGATAAACAAGAAAAGTAATTGAAAGTATAGACATTGTATGATAGACAGGTGCAATGGATAGTGGGGAATAAAAGAGGGCATGAAATAATTCATATTTATGTTGTCTAACCAAACAGGATAGCATGACACAATTTCACATATATGATGGCTAACTAAACAGGATAGCATGACACAATTTCACATTATGATGGCTAACTAAAAAAGATGGAAAGACATAGTTCAAAATATGAGACTATGTAAACAGGATGACATGACATAACTATATAATGTGTTTATTAAATAGGTTGGCATGCCATAATTCACATACATTCACGGATAGAATGCCATAATTCAAAATATGATGACTGTAAACACTAAACAGGATGAGATGATATAACTATATGATGTCTTTATTAAATGGGTTGCCATGCCATAATTCAGATAGATGATGTGTATGTACTATGTAAACATGATGGCATGATATAATTCAAATATATGATTTATATAGTAAGCAAGTAAGCAGATGGCAATCCATATATGATGTAAAAACTAAGCAATGCAAGACAACATGCATGACATGGGTAATATAACCCTGCCAAGTTTGAGCATAGACCTCAGGGGGAAAATAGGACTGGTCATCAGTCTCTGAATCCTCCTCTGAGGAGCTCTCTGTAACCAGCAAGATGTCTGCTTCAGCAGGTAGCATTGTCTGCTCTGAATACCTTGTTTTCACTCCAGATACTTCCATCACCGCTTCAAATGGCTGATGCACAGGAAGAGTAGTTGAATATACAAACGTTGTCGACAAATGGAACACGTAATACAAAAAAATGATAGCATGATATAATTCACATACATGATGATTGGCTAAACAGCATGGCATTGCATAATTCACATATATAATGCCTTTGCAACAAGATAGCATTGTATAATTCACATATATAATGTCTTGCAACAAGATGGCAATGCATAATTCACATATATGGTAATTAGACACTGAACAGGTGGCATTCACACAAAACATGTCTAAACTAATCAAATGACATAGCAATGCGAGACACCATACGCACGATATGAGCAACATAACCCTGCCAAGTTAGAGCATACACCTCGGGGGGGGGGGGGGATAGGACTGGTCATCTGTCTCTGAATCCTCCTCTGAGGAGCTATCCGTAACCAGCGAGATATGCGCTTCGTCAGATAGCATAGTCTGCTCTGAAGACCTTGTTTTCACTCCAGAATTTGCCATCACCGTGTCAAATGGCTGATGCACACGAAGAGCAATTGAATGTAATAACATTGTTAACAAATGTAATATGTAACGAAAAAAAGGATGGCCTGATATAATTTACATATAAGATGACTGGCTAAGCAGGATGGCATTGCAAAATTCACATATATGATGCCTGGCTAAACAAGATGGCGTTGCATAATTCACATAAACGATGAATAAACTAAACAGATGGCATTCGCACAAAGGATGTCTAAACTAAGCAGATGACATATTTGATGTATAAAGTAAGCAATGCAAGACACCATATGCATGATATAACCAACATCAGCATGCCAAGTTAGAGCGAAGACCTCAGGGGGTAAATAGGAGTTGTCTTCTCCTTCTGAATCCCCCTCAGAACAGATATCTTCCTCTCGATTACAATCCGAAATGCGTGGAGGGGGGCTGCCTTTGCGCCTACCATGGAGCGACGTCTGCATGAAATTTTATTGCCATGCAAGGCTCGTCTCTTTTGCTCTACATGTTCAGTTCCATTGTTTACAATAACTGTCATGCATAGGAATAAAACATAGTGAGATTATGTAAGGAGTGCATGCAGAAATCCAGAGTGATGGTAGCAACCTGTGGATAGACCCAAAACCAATAATAGCAGGCAGATAATGGCTTCAGTTAAAAATACAGATAATGGCTTCTTTACTGTTTGTTTCCCACCCAACATGAAACTCATAGTAGACACCGGAGATTAACCAGATAGTAGATAGATACTATTGATAGCGGCCCCGATATGTACCCCACAACCATTTAAAAACTCAAGTTTGACCATTAGTTTGGAGCTGACTCAGAGTCTAATCGGTGAACAGGACGATAAAGTAGCATGTAATATTAAGCGATGCATAACGTAAGCAGACACGAAAGAGTGCGACCTCTCTTGCGGACCCGTGTAGTCCTCGAGGTCATCTGCTCGGTTGATGATGGTAGTGCAGTTTTCATGGCTGCCAGCGGCGGGGAAGAAGATCTGAGGCGGCGAAAGACAGTCTGGAGGCCGGATCCCTGCTGTGCTGGACCCTTCTGTCGTTGGAGCAGCTGAGCTGGGGTGGACGACGGCGCAGCAGGAGCGGGACAAACCACGCAAGGTTTTCTTTGACAACTATCTGTAAGAGAAGTAATTCTGTAAGGGCTCATTTGAATTGGAGGATTCCAACAATGCAGGGATAGGAAATAGACAGGAATAGGATAGGAATGCACGTGCAAAACAGAGAATTTAAAAACACAGGATTTCTGCCAATCTGGGTGTTTGATTCACAACAATTGGAAGATCACAGGATGCAAAGAAGCATGGTGAGATTAAGTCAAACCACAAGAAAATGTACGGTTATAATGCTATTATGCTACTATCTCTTAGTCTTGTGCTTCATGAATAGGAATTTGAAAAGGAGGACAAGTGAAAATTAAAATTCCTACGTTTTTTCTTTCAAGGAGACACTAAAGGAAAAAATCTGTGTGCTCAGTGGACAATATATATAATATGTAGAGTAAAAAAGAGATGCAACAAGTGTACAACCTCTTTGGCAAAGCCATGTCGATCTCAGCGTGATTGGGTTGGCCGGTGAGGATGCTCCGGCTGACTTGGCTGTCGGAGGAGGGGAAAAAGATCTTAGGCATCTGGAGATGGAGCCCGAGGTACTGCTCCGCTGTGATGGAGGGTTTCGTCGTTGGAGCAGCTCTGGTGAGTTGTACGACGCCGAGGCTGAAGCAGGACAAGAAAGACAACGAACAACGTTAACCTGAGTGGAATTCTAATAGCATCTCCAATACACGACGTAAAATACATAAACACAAAGTGCTAGATGTAAAATACATCAGCCGCTCATCTCTGAACTTAACTGTCGAAACTGAATTTAACTGTCGAAACTGAACTTAACTGTCGAAACTGAACTTAACTGTCGAAACTGAACTTAACTGTCGAAACTGAATTTTGCTGTCGAAACTGAACGCACTAGCAAGGTGAGGCTACACGTCGGTCGACTGACTTTTTCATCTCTGGTCAGTCAATTTTGCAGCCGTTGGATATGAAATCAAGGGCCTGCGGTTCATCTTCAACCTCCACCCCCCTGAGCCGGCCAAACAGCAGCCCCCCGCCGCCCACGGCCGGCGGTGCGCCGCCCCACCCGCCCCAAAAACACTCCCCACCACCGGTCCGCCACCGCCCCGGCCATCCCTCTAGACCCCCCCGTGCCGAGCTTTTTCTCCGGCGATCCCCACGCCACCGCCCCGCCAACGCCCCACCACCGTCGGCGACCACTGCCCCCATCTTGAACCCTAAGATAGATAGTGGGGTACCTCTCTGGCGAGCCCCCCTCCCCGCTGCGGCTGGTTCTTCCTTCACCCCGGCGGCATCAGAGTGAAGTGTAGCTAAATCGGAGCAGCATCACAAGCAAGAGCAAGAGCAAGAGCAGCAGTGCGAGCAAGAGCAATAGCAAGAGCAGACCAGGCAAAGGACCGAGAGCAAGAGCAGAGCAGCAGCGCGAGCGAGAGCTAAAGCAGCAGCAGGTCCTACTGATGTGGACGTCGCCGCCGAGGGAGCGACGCCGTGGAGGAAGTGGCCGGCGACGCCACCATGGATGGAGCCGCACCGTGTCGGCTCGGGACCGAGCGCCGGCAGCACCGTGAGATCGAATCAAGAAGAAAATGCGGCGATTAGTGTACAACCTCTTTGGTGGCGCCGATTAGGCCGCAGCTTCATCCGAGGAAACGGTGATGATGATGCTCTTCCGGTGGTGCAGGTGAAGACGGTGGTGTGGGAATGGAGGTGGCGCGAAAGACGAGGGGAACATCGGGGCAGCTCCTTGGAGGTGGAGGACGGGATGGCTGAACCGGCGGGACGATGAGATCGACGACGGATCCTCATTCGGTATGGTGGATGAGGGACGTCGAGGTGTTGCCGTGGACGACGTTGTCGAGGAAGAGGCTCCGGCTGGGTGGCGGATGGAGCAGGGTGTGGGGTTTCGTCGTGGGTTTTCGCGGCCTCGGTGTATGAATGGGTGGGCGGATGGGATGTCAGTGGGGAACCATGGCTTAGAGACGCGCTTGTCCGAAATATGGGGTAAGTTACAAAAGTACCCCCACCGATTTGAGGCGGTTCTTTCGGTTCAGGGGTACCACGAGCATTTCGCGTGTCGGGATTTCACAGGAGGTGTGAGTTTTCACGCCCGTTGTAATTTCGGAATAGCAAGGCGCGGGTTGAGATGGAGGGAGTTGTCGGAGCACAACAAGACAAAGATATATCTTAAATATTTCGGGCTAACAAGGCGCGGGTTGAAATTTTCGGACAAGCCTAACGTGTATTGTACCAAATCAATGCGCCCTACAAATGTCATTCAAAACGTTGAATTCATGTTATGTTCAATTAAAATATTTCGCTACGTGTATAATGCATGCAACCTACTACTAAAATGAACGTTTTAGTGCATTCCAAACATATATACTACCGCTTCAATATGAACTAAATTTGAATTCGTTTCTCTATTTGAATAAGATCTACAGTAATGATTGTTGTGAAGTCAAAGCATTTGAATTCGTTTCTCTGTTTTAATAAGATCTACAATCATCATTATTGTCAAGTTAAACCACCGCTTGTGTATTATCTTCACAGCACACCACATGATTAGTCTTGAGTTACATATGAACTATGTGTACTATATGAACTTGAACTAGATTTTTTGAATCCACTTTATTTTGATTTCAAATCACATTACATTTCTAGCTCTAGCTAGATCTTCATAATCTAAACCATGTCTCATATGTATAATGTGTTTATCACATTATGTATGGTGCCCCGCCCCCTACGCCTACAAGTATTTAGATGTGAGTTGCAAACACCACACATTACCACAAATTCAAATAAAATGTGAGAATGTTTGATATATAGTATTGTTTAGATTGTTCGATATTTAGTTGTAAGCTGCAAACGCCACACATTATCACAAATTCAAATAAAATGTGAGATTGTTTGATGTATAGTATGGTTTAGATTGTTCGGCATTTAGCTGTGAGTTGCAAACGCCATGCATTATCACATTATGGTATAACATGTGCACAACACGTGTATCACCGCTATATTCATGCATGCAATGTTTAAAACACTATGATCTCCTATTCAAATATATGAATCCGCTTTCATATCAAATTATGATCTTTGTTAGTCTCTTACACCCACACAATCCTCTAACCTTTGTAGCTACCACTAACTTTCTCTCGTGCATGCACACCCCTCCTCGCCCTCCCCCTCCCTCGGCATTCTATCCACCGGGCACATTCATTTTTTTCTTTAGGTTGTTCTCCCAGAGTCTCTACAACTCCTTTCCGACACACATCGATCGATAAACCTCTCCAGCGATGCCTGCCTACAACATACAAACACACCTTCAATCTCCTCCTTTATGTGTCCTTGCATCGTGTCTCTCATACGGTCAGACACACGTGTAAACTCTCGCCCCTCTTTTCATCGCTCTCACAACCGCACACTCCTCCCCCTATCTAGCTAGTAGTTGGGCCTCTCGCACCACCTCCTAGCCCCATTCTCTCTGTCTATCCATCTCGCTGGGCCTTATTTGCCTCTAACAAATGGACGTACACCGACCAATCTCTCGCTATACATATAGCTAGCTAGGTCCTTATAACTCGTTTTTACCCACACGTCAATCGATCTACCTCATTAGTTGTGTCTCTCCCTTCCTCCGACAAGCAACAATTGATCTACCGATCTAGTTAGGTTTGCTTACCAAACACATGGTTCCCCTTCATCATCCATGGATGCGTCCCGACAGATCTATCACGCACAGGCACACACAGAAACACATCCCCACTCTTATTGATAACATTGCAGTTCCACCCTCAGTTTGTCTAGTAGGCCTCTCCCACCATCTTCGAGAAGCAACTCCATCACCCATCCAGCACTCTACCCCTCTCCCTCCCTCTACCTCCCTCTCTCTCTCTCCTATCTCTCTCCCATCATATTTCCCGTCCTTCAGTTATGTATGGATGTTGACCGATCTCCCTCAAGACATAGCTGGGTCTTTCCTTCTCAACACATATACGAGTCATTCTACCTCTATAGTTAGGCCTCTGCCTACCCCTCCCACCACCCCTCCCCCCACACACACCGATACATCGAGCGCTCTAGTCATGTCTCCCTGCCACACACAAACTTGACGTGTGCCCTCTAACGTTCCGGTAGGCCAGTCGCCCTATATCTTTGACTTGTACACACACACAATTTCGATGGCTCTCTTCATCGATCTCGCACCCACCCACTTGATCCTCTCTTCGACTCTATCAATAGCTATGACCCCTCCCTCTCTTCTCGTGGATTGCCCGACCCTCTATGTATGATATGGATAGGCCTCCATTTCACACACATTGCATGCAAAATTTTGTTTGAGATGTCATCAACACATATTCCCACAAATAATTCACGAAATCAACCCCCACCCCACCCCACCCCAAAACAAAAAACACTCACGAACACGGTTTGTATCTCTCACACACACCCACGTAGGTGGGGGACGTGCACGAAGAGAAGAGGTGCATGCACGGCGCACGTACTCCCGTCTCTTTCCCAACCACACCCGCGCGGGTACACGGTGGAGCTCATTTCTGTACGAAAAAGGCAGCCCACGTGGTAATTTGGCACGTGTACTGGTTGTCCACTTGGTGGAGGGAGGATCGTCTACCACGGGTGAACAAACAAATTGCGACTTGACGTGTTATGTTAAAAAAGAGGCAAACCATGTGGGGCCTACCTTAGAGGCAAGGCTCTATACACTGGAGTACTTTTGATGTGTCCCGTCAACTCGCAGAATGAGGAGAAGCTTGCTTAGTACGCCGTCTCCCCCGCCCACGGGCGCGGTGGCTCGCAGGATGAGGTGAAGCTTGCTTACTACGCCTTACGCCCGCTCCCTCGCCCATGCGCGCGGTGGCTCGCAGGACGAGGAGAAAAATTTACTACTCCCTCCGTTTACTCCTCGTCCCTACTACCTTGGTTATAGAGATTATATCATATTGTTTGGAATATATATGTCCTTTAGTAGATTTCAATATGAACTACTAGTACATACTCCAAACACTGATGTATATAGACGTATTTTAGAGTGTAGATTCACTCATTTTGCTCCGTATGTAGCACTCTCCCTCGCCCCTCGACCCTCGCCCACGTGGTGGACGTGCAACAATTCATTCGGTCTCATATAGCCAGAATGATATATACTGCACTACCATTATTGCTCGACTTCCCGAAGAGGCGAAGAGCCAATCGCAAGGTTAATATTTTGGAGATGCCAAGCGCAAGGTTATAGGAGAACGAGTAGTAGGTGCCGCGTCATTTATAAATAAAGTTTTTTTTTCTTCAGTGGCACGTACGCAATATGATAGGTTCATATGGAGAGAAAAGGAAACCGCTCCACTATACATAGTCAGGATGGGCCAGCCTACACAGTTGCTTGCTGGGGTCGCTCTCTTCACACTCTCTCACACAAAACGACTGTGGCCACATCTCTAACATCCCGGTGGATCACGTCCGCTTGGGGAAGGGGTGGATGCTTAGTGTAGATGCGGTGGCCGTCGCCGACAGCGAAAACCCACTGTCGGCATGTCCCGGTCAGGGGTCCCCGCCGTTCTCTCTCACAAAGCCGGTGAGGTTGCCTTTGTCCCTTGCTCACTGTCACGACGTGGGCAGTTGCCGCCTCCTGCCACCCTCCTCAAGGTTGATCTACGTCCCTCAGGTACAACTCCCTTTACAGCCGGCTTGCACCACTGCTCCAGCTGCCCACATCACTCCCTGTGGATATTTCTCTACTTCTTTGCATAGACCAATGAGCCGACAAATGACATAGACCCAGCAGTAAGTTGGATGGACGAAGAAACCATCACTCTTGCGCCAGTGAGAGGTCGCGTCCGCTCTGCCCGGGCATGAATGCAGCACCGATTCTTTGGAGCGGCGCTGACCGTTTTGGGCGGGAAGCGCGCGCGGGCGATGGAGGGGCTTTGGGTGGGCCAGGCTGGTCAGGAGCGGGCGTGGCAGCTGTCCGCATGTCCCTACCGGACATGCCCGGAAACGAGAGGATGCATCGACTCTCGCGGCTAAAATCGTACACTACACAACATCTCTCTGTAGGAGTAGGTCGATCTGTCGCTCTCTCTAACACACACATGGTGTTAAACACACACACACACACACACACACACGCACACGCACACACCTTGGTCCCGTTGCACCTTCTAACGTGACTTATTACACCTAGAAGGAGGGAGTAGTAAGTATACGAGATACAGTGGCACACTGACTTAAGTCGAATACAAGTGCCCAAAATTTGTGTGCATGTTATAATAAGGATTCACTTAAAATAGTACGTGAGCGAACAGAGGGATCAATTGGACAGTGTTCCCGAGCAGTAGCGAGATGTGTGAGGTAAGATACACCGCTGGCGCTTTTAATTTTTCTTATTAATTTGTTTGTTTCACCCTCTGACTGGTGGGACCCAACATACTACGTGGAGAGAGGTAAGGTGACTAAGGCTGCATTATTTCTGCACCACTGTGGATAGTCTTACCACCAAAGCCACATGACACGATTATGATTGAAATCCCAATGACTCCCACACACACAAAAAAACACGGCATGCTTGTCACACGAATGCAGGAATGTATAAAAGGTTATTTCCCTCTCGTTGAACATAACGGGAGGGTTGTGTAGCTGGTTAGCCTGTTCGCTCATCAAACTTGAGGTCTCGGGTTCGATAACTACACTTGAGCATAATTTGTGCCAGGAGGATTCTTTGACTGGTCAAAATGTTTTCTAGGGTTTGCACGCTTCACACACTCTCTCCAGTATATATATACACACTGGAGCCTCATCGCTTGTAGTTGCTCTCTTCACACTCTCTCGCCCTCTCCCGCTGGAGCCTCAGCGCTTATAGTTGCTCTCTTCACACTCTCTCGCCCTCTCCAGATCTAAACAAGACTTCGTTGGCCTCTCTCTCCCCTCACTGCCGCTCAAAGAGCTGGCAGGATCCGTCCGCCGGGAAGGGAAGGAGGCTTAACGCTGTCGCCGTCGGCAAGGGACTACCGGTGCAGTTGTTCACTTTCCACCTAGCGGCGGCGCGGGAGGGCCTCCGACCCCTTCTTCTTCGCGGCCGTCCCGCCGCCCACCGAACCACGCCCCAAGAACCTTAAGGTATAATTTACTTACTCCACATGCATTGCTCTAGCTGCATGTATACCATGAATCTAGGACGTGGTTCAAAGAGGAAAGGAGTGGGGGAAAGTAGTGGGAAAAGTTGTATATAGCATGAATCTAGGACGTGGTTCAAAGAGGAAATGAAGGGGGAAAGTTGTATAGCATTAATCTAGGACGTGGTTCAAAGAGGAAAGGAATGGGGGAAAGTAGTGGGGAAAGTTGTATCACATAAATCTAGGACGTGGTTCAAAGAGGAAAGGAAGGGGCGAAAGTACTAGTTCAAAAGGAAAGGAAGGGACAAGGCTGTAGAGTTTGAGCAGGACTAGATTTGCTGCGCTCACATAGGGAAAGGCGTCTAAAGATAACAAAACTGGGACCAACACAAATATGCTCCTTGGTTGTTTGTTCTTTGTTGCAACAAACTGTGCATGACCACAGTACATCGGTAGATGCACATGGTGCTGGTGCGTCCATTGTCCCGTGCAACTCATTAGCTGTTGTTAATATAAGGCCCTGTTTGGTTAAAAACTCCCTAGTCCCTACCTGCTGGGTTCCAGGGACTAAACATGGACTAGAGGTTATTAAATGACATGCTAAAAGACCATGTTACCCCTAGTAATGAACTAATAGAGACAAGGTGCGATGCGTGGCAGGGGCAACTGTTGGAAAAAGTCCCAAAAAGACTCCCTCGGGGTCTTCTTTCTTTAGTCCCAAATGCCCACTTTTAGTCCCTAAAAGTCCCTCCTCTTTGGTTTAGATGGGACTGACACGGAGTTTTTTTAGTCCCTACACCAAAATGTCCCTGTAAACAAACACCCTCTAATAATGCCGCTAGAAAATTGATGCAATGCCACAGTTAAAAGCAAATTACATGTTTAACGAATTTTATTGTTAATATAATCTCTATGTTAATATTAATCAATGCCACCGTTTGAGAAATGCTACTGTCTTGCTTTCTTTCCCATTTAGATAAGGTAGATGCTTCTTTTTGTTGGCTTCTGTGTCATCCACCGTTATTGACCACTAATTGTTTCCTTTGCACCTCTGTGTAAACAGGGTTATCTGCTTCACCTTGTTGCCATTGTGACCTTTTGTTGCACTGCACAAAACACTTTTGTTTTAAGAGTGTTTTGTGCAGTTCAACCAAAATGTCACACCGACAACGTTGCTTGATTGCTTGATCTTAGTGGAACTGCACAAGAGGAGATCTTACTTCCTATCCGTTAAGGCGAATTTGGTTCAGATCTTCTTCTTGTGAGTTGTTTGAATTCCGCATCATGAGAGGTCAGTACTAGCCTTCTTTCACATGATTCTGCAGTGTGCATTCATATGTTGTGCTACTTGTACGATAATGTTGCTTGATTTTAGTGAACTGCACAAATGGAGACAAGACTTCCAATCTGTATGTGCACCGTAATATCCCATTGAGGTAAGATAAGGATATTTCACAACTGCTGGCCTGTATTTTGCCACTTTCATCAGAAAATTAAGTTTAGTACTATACTTGTGCTCCCTAATTGACATGCCAAATCTTACATTGAAGGCGAAGCTTGTTTGTTATTGAACCAAGTGATGAAGGGGAAGAACAAGGGGAAGAAAAACAAAAATCAACTCCCGGTGCTGTAATGAAGCACTGGAACTGTGATGACACAAGTAATGATATAGTTTTGCATCTTAATTTATTGCTATGGCTGGAACAAGCAATTGTTTTGCCACTGATTTGATGCCACTCTTAATGTAATATGTAATTATCTCTACTTGTGCAAACAGGGATCTTCTTTGAAGATACCATATATTTTAGTGGAACTGCACAAGAAGATGTTGGAAACATTAAACTAATCGAGGAGTATATAGTAAGCATGGCCACCACCGTAGATAGCAACAGATGGTTCCGGAGAATTGCTTCATCTGTATGCTCTACACAATAAGCCTCCTGACAAAGGTTGGTACTCGCCCACTGATTTCATCCATATGATTGAGCTTTGTCATCTCTATTGGTGTTGTGCTACTGTTTAGATACTGTCATGAAAAAGTGGTATTGTCCTTGAGAAGTGCTTCATCTGTGCTGTTTTAAATATTTCCTTTCCTTTTTTTCGAGCAAACAGTGATGCTAGCATTTAGTAGTCCTCTTGTCTTTGCACAACAGGATCATCTTCCTCTGAAGAAGAATATGGAGTACGTGAAGTGACTAGTTCCGATTATGCCAGGATGAAGAAGCCCTGTCTATCTTATCATCAGAAGGAGCAGTTGAAGGATGGTTACATTACTCCCCACAAGACCAAACTAACTTCAGCTCAGAAGGACTGACAAAATCTCCATTTTTTGCTGTGATGTGCGAGTACAATGTTGTTCTAGGATTCTTTCTGGTGAGTTCCATTTTTCTAAAAGTGTGCTCTACATGGACCATGTATGTGCCTGTTGAAACTGTCAATTCATAGTACAATTTGCTCTATACTAATCACTTTTTTGTATTTGTGCAAACAGGGGTGCTCAGCTTGATTTCAATGGGAACTGCACAAAATGTTCATGAATACATCGAATCATTCATTTCCACCACAAGAAAGGAGGTGCCGATAAGTTCAAGGCGTTGCAACATATAAGGGCGAAATCATACAAGCTACGCGCAGATTTGGTTGATTTTGGTGGAATAGCACAAAAAGAACAGCTGGTTTATTTAGCACGAGGTGCCATGTCAATGTCCAAACTGATGGCAAACCCTGCCCATTCCACAATCATAGGCATTTGATATTTTGGAATGGGACAACCTTGTCAAATTTTGCTCATTGATTTTAGCAAGACATGCGTTTGATATTTTCGAATGGGACGCCCTTTGCTGTCAGCAGCGTCGATCAATTTTTTCTTTATTCTTTAGTTGTGAAGTAAATATTTCCTCTGACATGTGAGTCGCTGAGATGCATAATCATCGATTGTTTTGAATGTTCTCTATGAATTGTCAGGCCTGTGTGTTTGATTGCAATGTACAGAAATGCTAAAAAGCTGCTCAAACTCTTAGTACTCCTTCTGTTCCTTTTTACTTCGCATGTTGTGAAAGTGCATAATTTTTTGTATAAGATTGGTCAAAGTAGAGATACTTTGACTGCAGACAAAACTTGTATGCAGACTAGAAAGGACCGGAGGGAGTACATGTGAAACTACTGCAAACGAGGTGATCACCCTGGGAATAATGCTAGTACATATTTTTTTGCATGTTCATCCAACGCCAGTGATACAGGAATTCGAACTAATCGAAATAAATTCATTCATACACGGTCGGATTTCATATAAACATGCCGAATTTCATTACATTTCATGCATTCTTCAACTAAAAAGGGGTGCGCTGGAGGTATAATTAATTAACCGAAGCTACCCACATGTGTCCCGCTGAGCCGAACAGAAGTTTCAGTGACTTAACTGCAGTTGTAGTTGCGTAACTGAAATGTGGCCTGTTGGGCCCACGTGTTAGTCAGCCAACTGCACCAGCAGTTAAGTAGAAGCAGTGTTATTCTCCAGCAGAACTCCCCGACTCCACGTCGCCGCCAAGAAGCTAACCGGCCATCAATGGTCAACCCGCCTAGCTTGGCTTCAACAGGAGGGTAGCAGCGGTGGCCTTACTTGGACCCGAGCGGCGGTGACCTACCGTGTTCTACTCTTCCTTGTTTTCTGTGTGTCACGGCCTCGTTGGCAGCGGGGCGGGGCCTCGGCGGAGCCGGCGATGTCCTCTATCTCGTTGCCGGCGGGCGGCGCCTTAGTGGAGCGGTGGAAATCCTCCCCAGTGTTGCCGGCAGGGTGGGGCCTCGGCTGAGCCGGCGATGTCCTCAGCCTCGTTGTTGGCGGGGCGGGGCCTCGGCGGAGCCGGCGGTGCCCTCAGCCTCGTTATTAGCATCGCGGGGCCTCGACGGAGCAGGGCCTCGTCGACGCCAGCGGACAGGGGACTCGTCGGAGCCAGTATTGTCCTCTGCCTCGTCCTCGGTCTCGCCAAACAGCGCCTCGCCCGCTTCATCGCGCTCTTTGCTAGCCTATTTGTAGGTAGCCGCAGCCTTCGCCACCTGCATGCGGTACTGCCAGCGCTCGAGGCGGCCCTTGTGGGCGGAGCGGTACGAGTTGAGCAGCGCCTCCTGCTCCGCCCGCTCCGTAGCGATCTACTACTCCGCCTGCAGGTGCTCCTGGAGGAGATGGTGGTTGTAGGAGGCGTCGGCCTGCGCCTCCCGGAACTGCTCCTGAGGCATCTGCCTCACACTATCCATATATTGGGCACAGGCCTCACCGATGGTCATGGTGCAATGCACCGGCGAGGATGGCGCGGAGGAGGGGGTTGGCGCCGGATCATCGACTACCATGTTCTCCATTGGGACGTCGTTGTCTTCCGGCTACCTGCCGGCCAGCCGATCGGCAGCAATGGCTGCCATCTCCTTGTGGTCCATCGTTCGCCCATCCCGAAGAGCGCTGGAGCGTGAGGAAGCCATGGTGGGCAGTAGTGGTGTGGACAGGAGAAAGGGAACAGATGCGGATGACTGCGGCTATGGCCGGCGCAGCAGTTTATATAGCAATGGTGGGCGGGCGGAGGGACGGACGTGTGGCGCCGGAGTAGCCGCCTCGGCAACCGTGTATCATTAATGTGGGCGGCAGATGGATGGACGGACGACACTTGTGTCATTTGAAGGTGGAGCAATCGCCTGCACCGGGAAGCGGGGCGGGCGGCACTGACTGTTTCGGGTGGAAAGCACGCGCGGGCGAGGAGATGACTTTACTTGGAGAGGATGACAATGGGGACCCACCAGGTCCATAGCCTCACGTACGCAAGTGCCTCCTTATTATATATATATATATATATATATATGTATAAAACTATACTCCCTTCGTCTAGGTGAATAAGTCGTATTAGAAGGTGCATCACGACCTAGGTGCAAGCAGATTGGTGGAAAAGAAGAATATTTCTCTCCTCTAAACACAACATTTAATCACAACAGTTAAGAGGATGCCTTATTAGCTACCCATGCAGGCCATCGTAATTCATAGCATGCAAAGCGCTTTTATTTCTTGCCTAATAACCGCATGGACGTGCTGCATGCATTGGTCCTTGCCCGAGCACAAAAAAGGGAGGAAAGGGGTTTCCACGGGAGACAACGAGGCAAAGGTGGAAGCGCTCGCTGGAGTAATTTATTTTGCTTCCCTCTAGTTTCCTGACATCATGGTCCCACACCATTGTCAACCTATGTAGTAGTCAATAAACGAGAGAATTGCACAAGAAGCGGCCGACAGCTGGGACCAAGCAGCTCGAGTAGTATTTGTGTTTTTGAGGTGTGAGCACTGCAGAGTTTTTCGATGTTTAGCCCAGATATTAATTTTTCTCCTCTGAACAACAACGAAAACATCACTACAGGTATTAACTGGGCGGGCTGTGGCCCGTCTAGCCCAGGCCAGATATCCAGCCCAGATATTAATTTTTTTCAAGCTCAAAATGGCTAGCCCAGCTATACTTTTTTTAGGAATACCCAGGCAAGGTCAAGTTGTTATTCTCCGCCCCGCTGGGCTGCAAATCTTTCCTAGGAGGGATGCATTAGGCTTAACAAGAAAATGGGCTTTAAGAAATAATAAATGGGATGTAATTATAAAAACTGGGCAGTAACTATAAAAAATGCACCAAACACGTGATTACTTTATAAAATATTATTTTTGGATATTGAAAATTTTAATTTCATTAATTGTTGCGAGCGCAATGTTTCGTTGGATTTTTACGTAATTTAAATTTATATTGAAATTGTATTTAATCCGACTAGAAATTTCGGGATAAAAATATTTCGGATCCCATCAAAATGTGGGAAATTTTATTGAATTCTGTTTTGAACAGTTGGTTGAAATGGGTTGTACTTTTAACAAACTGTAAATGCGCTGTAGTAAATTCCATTAGAATTCAAAATTGGGCTACACATTCTTACAAGTCTCAAATGGGCTATAAGTTCTTTGCCACACACTTCTGGCCTTACTAAGTTGATGCGTCCCCTAAAAAAACAGAGTTGACGCGTATGCAAGGCTTTGTCAACTTATAGTCAACACATGGTTCTAGCAGCAGTGGCCGTTGGATGTCCATCCAACGAATGCCATGCTTCTTCTTCAATCTCGGATATTCTAGCTTCACCCGCCCAAAAAATGATTCCTCCCCTGACATCTGGGGCGCACCATTTTGAAAGCTGACCTGTGGGCCTACTAAGTTGACGTACCAAGGGCTTTGTCAACTTAGTCAATATAAACGATTCTAGCTGCAGTGACCGTACGATGTCCATCCAACGGCTGTAGTGCTTCTTCAACCTCTGGTCTTCTTGCTCCAGTCGCCCAAAGCAGCGCCGGTCGTGTCGCCTGCTCCTGCCTCCCGTGGCCGGCTGTGCTGCCGCGGAGGCCTCATCGCCCCTACTATTCCCACCGCCGGCCAGGCCCTGCAGTGACGGCAGCCTCACACCGCAGCCGAACGAGTGAACCCTCATACTCCTCTCTACATGGTCATCCACTGCCGCATCTTCACCGGCTCCACGTCGTCCCCTTCCTAGGCCTCACCGTCGTCCACCGCCCTGGTGCTCTCGGTGCGGCGTGGTCAACGTGGTCCAGGAACGACTTCCATCGGACGTGGACTGTACGTGGAGACGCTAACAGCTGGGTCCATGGCGGCAGCAAGGAAGTGCCTCCTTATTACGTGGAAAATAATGATTCCTCCACCTGACAGTAGGGACCCACCGGACGGGCCACCAGTATTTTGCGAAAAAAATTGTTTCCCCCTGACTGCTGGGACCCATCGAATGGGCCACCGTATTTCATGAAAAAAACGTTCCCCCCGCTGTCAGCTCGGACCCACCGGAAGTGCCTCCTTATTACGCACAAAAAAATGAATACTCCCCCGGCTAGCTGGGACCCACCTTGCTGGGAGGCTGACCTGTGGGCCTACTAAGTTGACGGGAACGAAGGGCTTTGTCAACTTAGTCAATATGAACGATTCTAGCTCCAGTAACCGTACGATGTCCATCCAACGGCTGTAGTGCTTCTTCAACCTCTGGTCTTCTTACTCCAGCCGCCCAAAGCAGCGCCGGTCGTGCCGCATGCTCCTGCCTCCCGTGGCCGGCTGTGCTGCCGCAGAGGCCTCACCGCCCCTACTATTCCCACCGCTGGCCAGGCCCTGCGGCGATGGCAGCCTCACACCACAGCCGAAGCAGTGAACCCTCGTAGTCCTCTCCGCGCGGGCTTCCATTGCCGCGTCGTCCCCTTCCTAGGCCTCGCCGTCGTCCACCGCCATGCTGCTCTCCGCGTGGCGTGGTCAACGTGGTTAAGGAACGACTTCCATCGGAAGAGTACTGTACATGGAGAGGCTGACAGCTGGGTCCATCGCCATAGCCCAGTTTTTTTGTGATTTGCTAAGTAAGTCGCTTTGTCAGGCTTGTTGGGCTGCAAATCTTTCAAGACGAGGAGAGCTTTCATTCGGCTGGCCGAGAAAATGGCCCATCAGTAATGAGAAATGGGTTGTACATTTTTAAAACACATCAAACTGGCAATTAGTTTCAAATATCTTTTTTTCATTTCAAGATTTTAAATTACATTAATTTTTATGCGTGGAGAATTTGTTGGATTTTATATTGATATACATTTATTTTTAAAATCAGTTTGAATGTGAGTCAAAATTTCGGGATTAAAAACAGTTCGGACCGCACCGAAATATGCAAAATTTCATATAATTTTTTAACCGTTGCCACAATATGGGCTGTAATGCTAACTAAAAGAATGTGGGCTCCAAAAAAACCTTAAGAATTAGCAAATGGGCTGTAAATTATTAGAAATAATGGCAGATGGGCTGTATGCTATTTTCCACAGATTTGAGGCTTTCCTAAAAAAAGGTTGACGCACAAGCACTAACTGTTGGACGTCCATCCAACGGCCGTCGTGCTTCTTCAATCTCTGCTCTTCCTGCTCCAGCCACTCAAACAAGCATCGGCGGGACTGCCTGCTCCCTCCTCCTCGCGGCCGGCTATGCCGTCGCGCAGGCATCACCGCCCGACCGTACTCCCATCGCTGGCCTAGCCATCCCTCTACTCACCCATACCTGCTGTTATTCTCCGGCGATGGCAGACGAACCAGTAAACCCTCGTACAATCGTACTTCCCTCCGCGTGGGAAACAACTGCCGAGTCTTCCCTGCCTCTGTGTCGTCCCCTTCCTAGGCCTCGCCGTCGTCCATCGCCCTGGTGCTCTCGGCGTGGCGTGGTCAACGTGATCAAGGAACGACTTCCATCGGACGTGGACTATACGTGGAGAGGCTGACAGCTGGGTCCACGGCCGCAGCAAGGAAGTGCCTCCTTATTACGCGGAAAATAATGATCCCTCCACCTGACAGCTGGGACCACCGAACGGGCCACTGTATTTCGCGAAAGAAACATTTCCCCCTGACTGCTGGGACCCACCAGCTACATCTTCATACGCAAGGAAGTGCGTCCGGGCAAAAAAAATGATTCGCCCCCTGACTACTGGGACCCACCAGCTACATCTTCGCAGGCAAGGAAGTACCTGGCAGTCAGGACCCACCTGGTTGAAGCGTACGTAGCGTTGTCATTCTGGTCGTGAACGTGTTCGTACATACTGGTCGATGTAGAGGCGCACACGTGTCGTAGTAGAGGCGCGCATGTAGCATGCACACGTACGTACATTGGCCAGGGTGCAAGAAAGAAAATACGACCACGTATGTGTACATACGGGCGGGGTCTCGAACGCCTACTCACGCATACGTACGACCAGGGCTCGTGTACATGGCTGGGTCGGAACGGAGAAACATCGTCGTCGTCATGTTCATGGGGAGGCAACGGAATGCGTCATGTTCATGGGGAGGCAACGAAATGTGTCGTGTTCATGGGGAGGCAACGGAACGCGTGGGAGCCAACCGGCTGGGTCGGAACGGAATGCGTGGTCATGTTCATCGGGAGGGCTTGGATGGAACAGGCGATGGAAACGAGGCCTGGCGTACCGCAAAACGGAGGAAACGGCCTTGTGTTCGACCGGCCACGTTTGAAACAGGATCCTATTCACCGGGAGGGGTCTGGCGTACCGCAAAACAGAGGAAACGGGCCTCCTACGGTCGAAACGGGGGTCCTGTTGATCGGGAGGGGTGTGGCGTACCGCAAAACGGATGAAACGGACTTGTCTTGGAGCGCTACGGTCGAAATGGGGGTCCTGTTCATCGGGAGGGGTGTGGCGTACCGCAAAACGGGACTCCACGGGATACCGTTCATCTCCACCGTCGACCCCCTCCAGCGTCCACGAGCTACTATTCATCCATCGTCAACCTCCTCCAGCCTCCACCTGCGACTGTTCTTCCACGGGCTCCTGTTCATCCAGCCTCCACCGCGCGCTACTCAACCGGCTACTGTTCAACCAGCCCTCTCTACGGGCTCCTGTTCAACCACCCCTCCACGAGCTACTGTTCATCCTGCCCTCCACCGTCTACTGTTCATCCAGCCCTCCACGGGGTCCTGTTCATCCAGCCCCAACCGGCTCGATCGATCGGGGTCCTGTTCATCCAGAGGCAACACCACGAGGTCCTATTCATCCACCCCCACCGGGAACTGTTCATCCACCCCCCCGCAACGCTCACTGTTCATCCAGAGGCAGCATCGATCGGCTTCAGTTAGCAGCAGTAGCGAAGGAATCGCTCGATCGGGTTCAGTTAACAGCCATCGATCGATCGCTCAGGTTTAGTAACGCGTAGCCTACAGTGCAATCACTCGGGTTCAGTTAGAGCCCAACGCCTCGCTCGGGTTCAGTTAGATCCAAAGCCTCGCACACACGCGCGTACGTGTACGAGAGAAACACGCATCGCTCAGCCCCCGACCTCCCACCGTAACCGGGAACTCCCCGAAATTTTCCTCGCCCTCGCTTCTACCACGGTTTTTTCCGTCATGGACGGCCCAAAGAATGTCATGCAGCTGCGTCTCCGGCCCGCCCAGGACGAAAAGCCCATTTTCTGTCATGATTTTTTGTCATAGAAGTAGGAGCCCACCACATCTATGATGATACCGGGTTTTGTCACAATTATCGTCATAGAAGTGTCATATGTATGACAGAAAAAAATTTCATTCGGCCCAAAATGTCACGGATGTGTCTTTTTTTGTAGTGTCCCCAATGTTATTTAACATCGTGGCTGACATGTTGGCTATTTTGATTGAGCGTGCCAAGCAGGACGGCCAGATTACAGGAGTAGTGCCACATCTAATGGATGGTGGTCTCTCTATTCTGCAATATGCCGATGACACAATTCTCCTTATGGAACATGACCTAGATAAGGCTAGAAACCTGAAACTTCTACTGTCAGCGTTTGAGCAAATGTCGGGTCTTAAGATTAACTTCCGTAAAAGTGAATTGTTCTTCTTTGGAGAAGCCGTTGAGGCAGCGACCAATTATGCTGTCCTTTTTGATTGTGCACATGGACAATTCCCAATTAAATATTTGGGAATACCAATTCATTATCGGTGTCTCACCATTGCAGAGTGGAAGCATGTAGCGGAGTGGCTAGAGAAACACTTGAGCAGCTGGAAAGGCAAGTTGCTCTCAGTTGGAGGACGATTGGTTTTAATAAATTATGTCCTCACAAATATGGTTCTCTATATGCTTTTGTTCTTCCAGCTCCCAAAAGGGGTCTTGCAAAGACTGGACTATTTTAGGTCCAGGTTCTTTTGGCAAGGAGATGGTGAAAAAAAATATAGGCTGGCCAAATGGAGCGTGGTTTGTAGGCCCAAAGACCAGGGTGGCCTCGATACTCATGACCTACAGGTCAAGAATGAGGCCTTACTTAGTAAATGGTTGTTCAAACTTCTTGCCGAGGATGGTGTTTGGAAAACCATGTTGCGCAATAAGTATATAGGCCAAACGGCAGTGTCTCAGGTATATTGGAAACCTGGAGACCCACACTTTTGGGCCGGCCTAATGGCGGCAAAGAAACATCTCTTTCGCTTTGGGTCTTTCACGATAAAGGACGGGTCGGAGATTCGTTTTTTGGAAGACATCTGGCTAGGCAATGCTAGCCTCGGAGAACAATACCCAGCCTTATACAACATTGCACGCGATAAGAATAATACTATTGCGCAAGTGCTCAGCTCATCACCGCCAAATATTTCATTCAGGCGGGATTTGATTGGAACCTGACTTATGTCATGGAATAATCTCTTGTCCCGTCTGTATTCGATTAACCTGACACAAGGTCGTGATGTGTTTCATTGGAACCTCACTAAATCGGGGTCTTTCACAGTAGACTATGTATCATGCACTCACACATTCTGAGGTACCGGTGAGTAATAACAAAAAAATTGGAAAGCGAAGGTACCACTTAAAGTCAAAATATTCACGTGGTATCTCCATAGGGGAGTTGTGCTAACAAAAGACAAGCTCGCACGAAACAACTGGTTGGGAAGTAAGAAGTGTTGTTTTTGTACTCATGACGAGACAATTAAACACCTCTTTTTTCATTGTAAGTTTGCGCGTTCTACGTGGTCAGCCATCCAAATAACGTCAAGTGTGTATCCGCCCACAAGTGTTGGCAATATTTTTGGTCATTGGCTGGATGGTATTTCAATAGGTACAAAACGCTAATAAGGGTGGGAGCTTATGCCTTACTATGGTTGCTTTGGCCATGTAGAAATGATGTTGTTTTTAATGACAAAAATGCTTCTCCTTTGCAGGTTATTTTCCGTTGTACGCACTCGCTTCGTACGTGGTGTACGATACAACGAGCAGAGTACCAACAACTATTTAAGGCGGGGTGTACACTATTGGAGCAGGTGGCTACGAAGGTTTTTACCCAACATGGGTGGCAGCATAATCTCCGGATCGGTGCACCATCTCTTTCGACATAGGCATTGATATGTCTCGAACATGTCTATAATTTTTTTATTGTTCCATGCTATTATATTATCTATTTTGGATGGTTTATATGCATTACTATGCTATTTTATATTATTTTTGGGACCAACCTATTAACCTAGAGCCTAGTGCCAGTTCATGTTTTTTCCTTGTTTTAGAGTTTCGTAGAAAAGGAATATCAAACGGAGTCCAAACGGAATGAAACTTTCGTGATGATTTTTCTTGGACCAGAAGACATCCAGAGGACTTGGAGTACACGTCAGGAAAGCCACGAGGCGGCCACAAGGACGGAGGGCGTGCCCCCTCCCTTGTGGGCCCCTCGTGACTCCACCGATCTATTTCTTCTGCCTATATATTGTCAAATATTCCAAAACCAATCAGGAGAGCCATGAAAACACTTTTCCACCGTCGCAACCTTCTATACCAGTGAGATCCCATCTAGGGGCCTTTTCCGGCGTCTTGCCGGAGGGGGATTCGATCACGAAGGGCTTCTACATCAACACCATTGCCTCTCCGATGAAGCGTGAGTAGTTTACCACAGACCTATGGGTCCATAGCTAGTAGCTAGATGGCTTCTTCTCTCTCTTTGATTCTCAATACCATGTTCTCCTCGATGTTCTTGGAGATCTATTAGATGTAATACCTTTTTGCGGTGTGTTTTCCGAGATCTGATGAATTATGGATTTATGATCAGCTTATCTATGAATATTATTTGAATCTCCTCTGAATTCTTATATGCATGATTTGATATCTTTGCAAGTCTCTTCGAACTATCAATTTGGTTTGGCCAACTAGATTGGTTTTTCTTGCAATGGGAGAAGTGCTTAGCTTTGGGTTCAATCTTGCGGTGTCCTTTCCTAGTGACAGTAGGGGCAGCAAGGCATGTATTGTATTGTTGCCATCGAGGATAACAAGATGGGGTTTTCATCATATTTCTTGAGTTTATCCCTCTACATCATGTCATCTTACTTAATGTGTTACTCTATTCTTCATGAACTTAATACTCTAGATGCAGGCAGGAGTCGGTAGATGTGTGAAGTAATAGTAGTAGATGCAGGCAGGAGTCAGTCTATTTGACACGGACGTGATGCCTATATTCATGATCATTGCCTTATATATCATCATAACTATGCGCTTTTCTATCAATTGCTCGGCAGTAATTTGTTCACCCACCGTAATATTTTCTATCTTGAGAGAAGCCTCTAGTGAAACCTATGGTCCCCGGGTCTACTTTCCATCATATGTTGGTCTTTTATCTTTCTGTTTATCAGACTACTGGTGTCTGGCTGTGTGCATCCTAGTTATGCAGAGGCCAGGTGATACTCTTAATGCTTTGTATCACTTTGATGCTACATTTTGAGATAATAAAATCGCCCTTTATCGAAAAATGTCGTTTGACGAACTTCAAGGTTGTTATGATTCCCTCTCAGCTGATCATGATAAGATTTCTTATGATTATCTTCAAAGGAAGCAAGATCTAGAGAAACTGAGAGTATCTCATGATGATATTCGAACTGAAAATGATTCACTTCTTTCTCAACAGACCAATACTGCTCAGGAAGAGTTTGTGCCACCTTGCTTAAAATGCCTTGAGCGTGATAATGCTACTTCTTTTGTTGAATGTTCAAATGCTTCAGACAATGCAATATCTTGAACTGCTGATGTGGTAACTAACCCCTCGTCTGATAAACCACTACTATTGCTGATGAAAATGCTAGGTTGAAGACATTTCTTGAAACATGCATGTACAAAAGCCTCAAAGGGCACCAAACCCGTTGTGATGTCCTCAAGAAGTAGATCTTGAACCGAAACCCTAGGAAAGAGGGTGTTAGTTTCGAAAGAAACATGAATGTTGATGACTCTTACTTGACACCTAAGTAGTACCCCAAAACCACATGGGTTGTTGCATAGGAACCTCTTGTGGATCCATCCTCATTATTTGGCTATAACTATGTTAACCCCATCATCATTGATGAGTCATTTGACTCAAACTATAAACTGCTCAAAAATCAAAATGGTGAAGTGTATGCCAATTTTATTGGAATGAACTATAGGAATGGTTCTCCTATGAAGAAGATCTGGGTTCCCAAAAGTCTTCTTGAAAAGCTTCATGTGAATGTCTTCATGACACCACCTGGGAAGAAGACAAACCCAGACCAAAGGATTCAAATGGTCCAAAGTCTTCATATAGACAGAGGACCATGTATGGTCGTCTTAACGCCAATGTTTAGCAGGGCAACAATGATCAGACTCGTGAATATGAGCATTACTCTTCAAACCATTATGTTACCAAATCGAGTAATTTTCCCGCTCATTCATTTGAGTACTATATACCTCCCGTGAAGCTAATTGCTAGGGCTTCAAAGCAAAAATTCTCATATGGTGCACTTAGACTTATTACTTCTAAACCACCCCTTCAAATGTGGGTGGTTAAGAAGAATTAACTTCTCTTGCAGGGACATGTCTCCATCCAAAATGCATTGGGTTCTGAAGACAATGTTGAAGACCTGAGTAAACTTGTGGGGCACAAGTTAAACTGCCCCAATGGTCTTACCATTTATTATGTCCATGGATTTCTTGATGATTACCATATCATATCCTCCAAGAAACTTACTTTTCATGAAAGTGTTTGTCATCAAATGTTTGTACATCACAATTGTCTTGGTGAAGCCTATCCCACTAACTGTACTATAGGGAACACTTCCGAATGCTACTAAATGGATCCTGGATAGTGGTTGTACCAATCATATGACTCGTGATCGAAGCTTACTTATGGACTCAACTCTTCGGCCATCCACACATAGTCATATCACATTTGCTGATACTTGTAAAAGTAAGGTATTGGGTCTAGGTAGGTGTCGGTGTCAAAACCGGGAGATCTCGGGTAGGGGGTCCCGAACTGTGCGTCTAGGCCGGATGGTAACAGGAGGCAAGGGACACGAAGTTTTACCCAGGTTCGGGCCCTCTCGATGGAGGTAAAACCCTACGTCCTGCTTGATTAATATTGATGATATGGGTAGTACAAGAGTAGATCTACCACGAGATCAGAGAGGCTAAACCCTAGAAGCTAGCCTATGGTATGATTGTTGTTGTGTATCTGTCCTATGGACTAAAACTCTCCGGTTTATATAGACACCGGAGAGGGTTAGGGTTACACAAAGTCGGTTACAATGGTAGGAGATCTGCATATCCGTATCGCCAAGCTTGCCTTCCACGCCAAGGAAAGTCCCTTCCGGACACGGGACGAAGTCTTCAATCTCATATCTTTCATAGTCCAGGAGTCCGGCTGAAGGTATAGTCCGGCCATCCGGACACCCCCTAATCCAGGACTCCCTCAGTAGCCCCTGAACCAGGCTTCAATGACGACAAGTCCGGCGCGCAGATTGTCTTCGGCATTGCAAGGCGGGTTCCTCCTCCAAGTACTTCATAGAAGATTTTGAACACAAAGATAGTGTCCGGCTCTGCAAAATAAGTTTCCACATATTGCCATAGAGATAATAATATTTACACAAATCTAATATGCTGACGTATTCTGTAGTGTGACACACCACGGCCAAGCCTTTATCCGAGTTGTTTTATTATCCCACCTCAGCGCGTCATGCGAGGCGGTTTCCTTGGCACGTCTTGTTAAAGCAGAGATTGTGTCCCCTTATTCTGGGATTCTCATCAATACGGGCGTGAGTAACCCAACCGCTTCTAGGAATCCTAGATTATAGGCAAGTCCAAACGGACACGGAGAGGACGCTTGATATTCACCCTCTTTATAAAGGGGACAGGGATTTTATTTTTCCCTCCCGTGCTCAATCGAATCCTTCCCCCACCTCAAGCTCAAATGCCCGAAGTTCAGGTCAGGTGCTCCGAACCTTCAGTCATGTCTGGATCTAGCCTTCAAGGCCGATGGGTGCCTTCCTCCATCACGAAAGAAGACATCAAAAAATTGAGGGAGGCCAGATATCTGACTGCCGAGATTTTGCATCGGTTGCCTCCCCGAGGGCAGGCCATCCCCACCCCTGAACCCAACGAGAACGTCGTGTTCGTCTCCCACTTCCTCCGAGGTCTAGGCCTTGCTCTGGATCCTTTCATCAGGGGTTTGATGTTTTATTATGGGCTAGACTTCCAGGATCTAGCTCCGGACTCCTTTCTTCATATCATGACATTTATTGTCGTGTGCGAGGCCTTCCTCCGGGTTACCCCTCACTTTGGCCTATGGCTCAAGACCTTTGAAGTAAAGCCGAAGATGATCGAGGGGCAACATGCAGCGTGTGGAGGTGCCTCAATACGCAAGATGACGGGAGTTCCGTGGCCCAAAGGTTCCATACCAGAGGTGTCTGAATTGTGGCAACAGGAGTGGTTCTACATCATGGCTCCTAGAAGTGCCAAGTGGGCGGCCGCCCATGTTTTCCGCTCGGGCCCTCCACCACAACTGATGTCATGGATCAGCAGAGGTCTGAGCTGGGGTCCATCCAAGGACGTGCCTATACTGCAAAGCCGCATTCGAGATCTCTTCAATGGAGATTTCAGTTTGGTTGCGGTAATACAAGTTATGCTGGTTCGTCAAGTCCAGCCTTGCAAACGCCGGCCTCTTCGCCTGTGGGAGTTCAATCCCGAGGGACCGCATGTCATTCAAAATTTTCTCGGCCTGACGCACGAGGAGACGTACAAGTCATTCTTCGGACCTCAGGTGGAGTGTCCGGAAATTACCGAGGACGTGGGCCTGAGTAGTAACCGCGCCGCCGAACAGGTAAGGTATCTTCCGGCCAAACATACTATCTCTCCTTTGTTACGAAGTTATTTCTGAGAGTTTGCTTTTTGACCAGGACTGGCTAGCAAAGGCAAAGTTGATTCGGTGTTCGGCCCCCCTCCCTGAGGGTTTGGAAAATCCGGTATCGGAAAAGATGCTCCAGACCGCACCTTGCCTGAAGCCCTTGAAGGAAGATACTATGGAGGATAATACGGGCGGACGCGGGCCCCCAACGCTGCCCATTCTAACCGAGGGAGCGAGCGTCTCCATGAAGGAAGACGACCAGAAGAGGAAAAGGACTGCGCCCGGGGATTCGGAAGCCGAAGCTTCCAAACGGGAGAAGAAGTCTCCCACAGAGGGTCCTACCTTGGGGGGCGCTGTAACCGCACAAAGTCCGCGGGGGGATCAATTCTCCCGCGAGTCGTAAGTGACCTGAAATACTTTAATAGTACAGATATGCCATCTTTTTCTTCTAAGAGAATAACCACCGCATATATTTTTGCAGTTCGGGCCTTAGCCTCTCTGAAATGAGCTCGTCTTCGGGGGATCTTCCTCCAGAGATGATGGAGAGCGAAACGCCTCCTCCAGACTCCTCCGCTCCAGAAGCGGGCGACCCTGAAGTGTCGTCGCGGAGGGCCTCTCCGAGTCCGGTGAGGCCGGAAGATAATCCCATTGACCCCCGAAGCTCCCAGTGTCCGGCTCCCGAAGAGAGAAGACAAAAGAGTCCGGCACCGTCTAGTGTGCGATCGAATGTTCTAAGGAAGTTGGTGGGGCGAGCGTCCATCTTAGATGAACACCGTGTGCTGATGAATACGGTGATGGAGAGAATATCGTCCGCCGAAAGTGGATTGCATGAAGCTTTTATGAGTCTACTGACATGCTTTGAGGTACGTAAAAGAATGTATGATAGTCCTGCACATGCTAGGTGTGCCCTGTGTAGATAGTATCCCCTGAGACTCTGGTTGTCGTCGGAAACGACGATGAACAGAGGATCATATTCCCCGGTAATAACCATACTGCCTCTATGTGCAGGTAATGGAAGCTCCGGTGGCTAGCCGGACTAGCGAGTTTGCCCATTTAGAACGACAGTTGGATGCGGCAGACGCCGACATCGAGCTTGTTAACAAAAGGCTTGACGAGGCACAGGGTAAGTGTCATTATCTGGTAAACGCCAGAATAGGAAGAGCAGCATGATGCCAGCATCTTTAATATGTTGTGACTGCAGATGGAGCTGCCACTGTTGAAGCCTTGCGGGCAGAACTTGCCCGAGCCAAGGAACAAGCGAGGTTGGGTAATGTGGCTGCTTTGAAGGCGGCCGAAGAGTTGCAAGCCGAGAAGGCCGCGCATGGCGAGAGCCGAGACAAGATGGCCAAGATGGCCATAGAATTAAAAGCCGCCGCCGACCGTTGCCGGGTTCTTGAAAAGGAAAACCAAGTGAAGGCATCGGACCTTGAGAAGGCTGCTGCGACGAGAAAAGACCTCCGCTCTGCTATGAGGGCAAAGAAGGAGGAGCTGCGGGAAGCCGGGGATATTGTAGCTGGGAAATCCTTTGTGTTGCGGAGGAAGTTCGGAGATCCACGGTATGCCCCTCTGGATCGGCTGTGGAGTTCGGAGGATGTGTATATGGATTTGGCGGCAAGCGCTGCCGATGCGGCCAAGTACTTCCAGGGTCAAACGGACCATGAAGTAGACCAGCTGTTTTGGAGATAATTCCATTCTCCCGAGCACCACTTCCATTGACTGACCAATTAGCCGAATGGGCTGAACTAAATAGGTTGTCCGGACTCTCCATGAGGTCTGTTGTGGATCAGCTATGGCCGGAAAGGTCAAAATCGAACAGCTATTTCAGCTTGGTGCAGCAGTTCCTTGACGTGGTGCCGCGCATTAATGTGATGAAGAGGTCGGCGTGCATAGAAGGCGCACGGATGGCCTTTTCCCGTGTTAAGGCATACTGGGCGGAGATGGATGCTACCAATGTTGCATCGCGGGATTCGGCTATAGGTTGAAAGGCTGCTGAGCACTACTTTGAAGAAGTTCTTGAGGGTGCCCGTTTGATAGAGACCCAGTGCTCAAAAAATATTATGTTTGAGTGATATGTAATCTCACTGTAAGCGAAATGCTTTTATAAATTTTTATAAGGCTATTTTTATACTTTTGCCTGAAAGTAATATGATGCCTCCTGGGCGGCCGTTTATGTATACATGTGTATAACCTGAAAGATTGCAGTCGTCGGCTTCAACCCCCACGCATATAATGCGGAGGTGCTCGCAAAAACACGCGTTCACACTTAACCCAACGTCTTGGTCCTATTAAGGAGGTGATAGCAGAGCGAGCGAGGCAACCGGACTATAATGCTTTAGCACTTTCACTTAGCCATAGGAGTTTGACAGTGGGGCTACTAGATAGCCCCTGGTGGCTCCGCACTCTCCCGATTCCGGGGTGCGTACATGCCTAGCCGGAAAACGGCCCTTCGTTAAGGCGGAGGAATTCTAACATTCCCACAGGTCATCGAGTGGTTGACCAGTCTCACGCTATATCATGACAGTCAGTTTTCGGCTTTCTCTACTGAGGTGCTCGTCCGGATGAACCAGGGCATAATCGCAGTAGTTCTCCTGGTGCTATCTTAGCCGATAAAGCGGAACGTAAGGCACCAAAACACAGGAGCCGGGCAAACCCAACATTTGACCAAAGACAATGATTTGGAGATGATGCATATAGGGCCAAACTCGCGACGCCGAACACTCCCTAAGGTATTCGGTCTTTGTGGTATAAACAGGTCCTAAATAATGGCCTTTGTAAGAAGCCCCTTGTGTCCAGGTACGTGCATTGTTCTGGCATGGCCACATGCCAAGACGTCAGCATCCTTCTCAACGGTGGATATGTATCAACAAGAGACAGTAAAAAAGGTTTACGCAGGGTCTTAATCTAAAAAGAATCCTTGGAGTGGGTCCTTGCTGCACGTCTGCGCCTGTGTCTCTGTTGTGTCGTATCCTAGATGGGTGTAGCACGATGATCGTCTGTAAAAGAGAGGAAGTTAAGTGAAAAAGTTGTCGTGCAAAAAGATAGTTTTTAAAGAAACCATGTATAATTCAAGATGATAAGAAATTGCCACTTGTCTGCGCGCGTTGAGCCCCTTGTATTGACAAATAGGGGTGTGACCACTTATTCGGTATAAATAGCGGCGCCGGACTTGATTAGTTGTGTCTGAGGTCTTGACGACCTATTTGGATGCTTTCACTGGTCCGGGCGCCTTTAGTGTGCGGCTGCCACGGCAGCCGCACTCTCTTCGGCGTGCAGAGATCGCTTGATATTTCCGTTCACTGAAATGATGCCACGTGGACCGGGCATCTTGAGTGTGAGGGAGGCGTAGTGTGGTATTGCATTAAAGCGAGCGAAAGCTTCGCGTCCGAGCAGTGCATGATAGCCACTTTGAAATGGAGCGATGTGGAAGGTTAAATGCTCGTGACGGAAGTTATCGGGGGAGCCGAATATAACCTGTAGTAGGAGGGAGCCCGTACAACGAGCCCCTGGGCCTGGCGTTACTCCTTTAATGGTAGTATTGCTATGGTGAATTTGTGTTGGGTCTAACCCCATCCCGCGGATTGTATCCTGATATATTAAGTTTAGGCTACTGCCGCCGTCCATCAAGACTCGTGTGAAGTGATATCCGCCAATTACTGGGGTCTAATACTAGGGCAGCCCATCCTGCATGTCGGATACTTGCTGAGTAATCACGATGGTCGAAAGTGATCGGTTGAGACGACCAGTGGCAGGACTTCGCAGTGACAGGCACTTGGGTATATTTTCCTGGGAGTGCCGTGTTGTTTTTTCCCTTGATCACGTGTAACACGTTTACTGTTTTGACTTCTGGTGGAAATTTCTTTTGTTTCGCCGTGTCTTGCTTGGGAGGCTTGTCCTCGTCTTCACTTGGTGTATCCTCCCCCTTATGTATGGCGTTGAGCTTGCCGGACTGCTTGAAGACCCAACATTCTCTGTGGGTATGATTAGCAGGTTTACCAGGGGTACTATGGATCTGACATACTTGGTCCAGAATTTTGTTGAGGCTGGACAGTTCATCCCTGGTGCCTTTAGGGGGCGGCTTTTGACCTGGCCGAGAGCTTTTGAATCCGGCATTTACTGCCGTGCCCTTCGTGCTGTCTTCTTTATTCCGGCGTTTGTTATTGCTGTTGCGCCGTGATTTACCGTTTCCATCTCTAACTTCAGATGTATTGGGGTCGCTGGTGCTGCATCTGGCTAGCCAGCTGTCCTCACCCGCGCAAAAGCGGGTCATGAGGTTTGTTAATGCGGCCATCGTTCTCGGCTTATTTTGGCCGAGGTGTCTAGCGAGCCATTCGTCACGGACGCTATGCTTGAAAGCTGCCAAGGCTTCGGCGTCCGGACAGTCGACAATCTAGTTCTTTTTAGTAAGAAACCTGTTCCAAAGCTTTCGGGCTGACTCTCCGGGCTGTTGAGTTATATGACTCAAATCATCTGCATCCGGAGGTTAGACATAAGTCCCTTGAAAATTTGCCCGAAAGGCGTCTTCGAGCTCTTCCCAACTTCCAATGGAGCTTCCGGGGAGGCCTTTGAGCCAGTGACGAGCTGGCCCTTTGAGCTTGAGGGGTAAGTACTTGATGGCGTGGAGATCATCTCCTTGAGCCATATGGATATGAAGGATGTAGTCCTCAATCCAGACCCCAGGGTCTGTTGTTCCGTCGTATGCCTCTATGTTTACGGGCTTGAATCCCTCTGGAAATTCATGGTCCAGCACCTCATCGATGAAACATAGGGGGTGTGCGGCACCCCTGTAGCTGGGTGTATCCCGTTGTTCGGATGTTTGTTGTGTTGCATTGTATGCTGGGGCACGCTTGCGTGGTCCATAGATGGATCTTGTTGCACCGTCCTTTGGGTGCAAGCCCTCGCATGGGTCGCGTGTTGTATTGTGAGCGGCGTTGTATGCCGCTCTGTGTTGGTAGAGGGGTCGTCTATCCGACCAGGTGGCTGCTTTGATATTTGGTTGTGGGGGGTCTGAGGCCTCCTCATCGAATTCGGGTAGCAGCTTCCGCTTTGGGTAGCTCTTGGAGGGGCGATTGTCGCCGTACCTTGCTGCTGTGTTGAGTATTTTACTCCATCTGATTTGGAGTGTGTCTTGCGCGGACTTGAGCCTTTGCTTCTGCTTTTTCAGACTCCTCGCGGTGGCAACAAGCCTTTTACGGGCAGTCTGCTGCTCCGGGTGCCTGTCCGGCGTTATGTCGTTCGGACCATTATCCTTGATAGGATTTGTTTGTTCGGTTTGATTATTCGGATTGCCGTTGTCTGGCAGCGGTTCGCCCTACTCCAGCGCTAGGTCTGTGTGATCGCTATTTCTGTTGAGGCGGGATTTGGGGCGGCGCTTGCGTCGCCGCTTTGACTGCTTTTCGAGGGAACAAGCCTTCGGTGCGTCCTTCTGCTCCTCGTCGTCATCTTTTGGTGCGTCCACCATGTATACATCATATGATAAGGTGGCGTTCTAGGGCCCAGTAGGCGCTGGTTCTTCATCGTCTCCTTCATCGGCGTCCATCCCGTCGATGTCTTCGGAGTCGATGTCGAGCATGTCGGTTAAATCGTCAATAGTGGCTACAAAGTGGGTGGTGGGTGGGCTTTGAATTTCTTCATCGTCCGTATCCCAATCTCACTGACCGTAGTTCGGCTAGGGCTCTCCTGATAAAGAGAGAGACTTTAGTGATTTCATAATATCGCCAAAGGGCGAGTGCTGAAAGATGTACGCGGCAGTAAACTCCATGATCGGCGCCCAATCGGATTCGATCGGCAGAGGCGTGAATGGTTCAGAGTCCGGAGAGGAGTCCAGCTCCTTGGAATCACAAGTCTTGCGGAGTGCGGGGCTGGTGTTCGGCTCGATCGCCGCTAGGATCGCAGCCCCCGAGGCGGCATCCATCCACCCATCCTCGATCGGCGCAGTTGGCTCCGAATTAAGGGTCGAAGCCGATGCGGGTGCGGCCTTCAGGGCACTGTTAGGCGGCAGAGCTAGATCATGCTCGTCGTGGCAGTGCAACATGCTCGGCAGTGGCTCGAATCCGTTGAAGATCAAGTCCCCGCGGATGTCATCCGTGTAGTTTAAACTTCCAAATCTGACCTGACGGCCAGGGGCATAGCTTTTGATCTGCTCCAGATGGACAAGTGAATTGGCCCACAGTGCAAAGCCGTCGAAGACAGAGATCTTTCCGGGGAGACAAGTTTCACCCTGGACCGCATCACTATCGATGATCGTGGGAGCCTTCAAGCCTGACGGCGACGACACAGAGGAACTCTCAATGAAAGCACCAATGTCGGTGTCAAAACCGGTGGATCTCGGGTAGGGGGTCCCGAACTGTGCGTCTAGGCCGGATGGTAACAGGAGGCAAGGGACACGAAGTTTTACCCAGGTTCGGGCCCTCTCGATGGAGGTAAAACCCTACGTCCTGCTGGATTAATATTGATGATATGGGTAGTACAAGAGTAGATCTACCACGAGATCGGAGAGGCTAAACCCTAGAAGCTAGCATATGGTATGATTGTTGATGTGTGTCTTGTCCTACGGACTAAAACTCTCTGGTTTATATAGACACCGGAGAGGGTTAGGGTTACACAAAGTCGGTTACAATGGTAGGAGATCTGCATATCCGTATCGCCAAGCTTGCCTTCCACACCAAGGAAAGTCCCTTCCGGACACAGGACGAAGTCTTCAATCTCGTATCTTTCATAGTCCAGGAGTCCGGCTGAAGGTATAGTCCGGCCATCCGGACACCCCCTAATCCAGGACTCCCTCAGTAGGGTTGCAATCTCAAAGGATCGGCACATGGATAAAGTGATGCTTGTCGAATCGCTTGGATTCAATCTAATGTAAGACTCAATGCTTTGTGATCTTGATATGATTTTCATCTTTGGCAAATATCATTTCCTTGTGCTAATGGCTTCTAACAAAACTCAAGTCTTCGAAGGTTATCAAAGAGGTGACTTGTACATGGTAGATTTATCAGCAGGACCACAAGTAGCCACATGTCTTCTAGCAAAAGCTTCAGAATGCTGGCTTTGGCATCGACGGCTAGCGCATGCTGGCATGAGCAACTTGCACACCCTTGTTCAGAAGAAGCACATCATTGGGATCGAGGGTGTCAAGTTCAAGAAGGATCATCTATGTGGAGCCTGTGAAGCAGGGAAGATGACTAGGGCCAGGCATCCCTCGAAGACAATCATGACGACTACACGTCCCTTCGAGATGCTACACATGGACTTATTTGGCCCTACTCACTACTCTACCCTTACTATTTCCACACACTTATATGGCTTCGTGATTGTTGATGAATATTCTCGATATACTTGGGTGCACATAATTCTGTATAAGACTGATGTGCGGGATTTCTTCAAATGTTTTGCCAACCGTGCCATGACCAACTATGGTGTCAAGATCAAACACATTAGTGGTGAGAACGACACCGAGTTCAAGAACACTATGCTTGACACTTATCTTGACGTTATTGGCATCACTCATGAGCTATCCGCTCCATACATGCCGCAACAGAATGGTGTCATGGAGCGCAAGAACATGGCTCTCATTGAGATGGCATGCACCATGCTTGATGAATACAAGACACCACGCAAGTGGTGGCCTGAAGCTATTGACACTGCATGCCACATCATCAATAGAGTATATCTTCACAAGTTCTTCAAGAAGACATCGTATGAACTAATCACTATTAAGAAGCCAAATGTAAGTTATTTCAAAGTCTTCGGTGCTAGGTGTTGGATGAGATCCACATCACACTTCAAAATTTGCACCGAAAGCACATGATGGTTTCATGCTTGGCTATGGAAAGGATTCACACACCTACATAGTCTTCATGAAGTGGTTGAAACTGTAGATGTGTGGTTCAATGAAACTAACAGCTCACAAAGAGAGAACATGCCAAATGTGCTGGATGAAATGCCTCCTAGTGAATCCATCAAGCTAATGGGTACTGGAGAAATCATACCCACCGAGGAACCAGGAGAAGAAGATGTTTGGATTCCAGCTCCTGTCCAGTGTGAAGACAATGCTCAGCCTAAAGATAATGCTGAGTCTGAAGATAATGCTGTTGGCAGTGAGGACAATGCCTAGTCGCAACAAAGTCTTCGTTCTGTTCATCCTCGAGTGGCCAATGAAGTTCAGATTAAGAAGACTCTTGACAACATCAATACACGAGGCCTCTCACCAGTTCAAGAGCTACACATCTAGCCAACTTTTGTGGGCATTTCACATTTGTCTCTATCTCTGAACCCATGAAGGTTGATGAAGCTTTCATGGAACCAGAATGGATTCAAGATATGCAAGAAGAGCTTCAACAATTTGAGCTTAACAAAGTATAGGAACTTTTCAAGTGCCCTAATCCTCGCAATCACAATATCATTGGCACCAAATGGATCTACCGTAACAAGCAAGATGAGCATGGTCAAGTAGTCAGAAACAAAGATCGTCTTCTCACTCAAGGATACACACAAGTTGAAGCAATTGACTTCAATGAAACTTTTGCTCATGTGGCTTGGCTTGAAGCCATTCGCATACTGCTAGCCTATGCCAACCACCATGATATCCTCTTATATCAAATGGATGTGAAGAGTGCCTTCCTTAATGGCAAGATTGAAGAAGTCTATGTTGCTCAACCATCTAGTTTTGAATATCCAAAGCACCCTGTCAAAGTCTATAGGCTCAACAAGGCACTGAATGGCCTCAAACAAGCACCACGAGCCTGGTATGATACACTCAAGGAATTTTTGAAGAGCAAAGGCTTCAAACCAAGTTCACTAGATCCCAGTCTCTTCACAAAATCATATGATGGTGAATTGTTTGTCTACCAAATCTATGTGAATGGCATTATCTTTGGCTACGCTGACAAACGATATAGTGATGGGTTTAGTCACATGATGCAAGAGCAATGTCAGATGTCCATGATAGGAGAACTGAATTTCTTCTTAGGGTTTCAAATTCGTCAACAACGCAATGGCATCTTCATATCTCAAGGATTGCTTGAAGAAGTTTGGAATGCAAGATTACAAAGGCTACAAGATGCCAATGCCCACCAATGGCCACCTGAGCTCCAACAAAAATGGCAAAGACTTCGATCAACAAGGATACCGCTCCATGATTGATTCTTTATTGTACTTACACTACTTCAGGATGCTGCTAACACAACACTACAATTAGAGACCCTTCGACGAAACTGTGTGTGATGCATTAAACGCAAAGGGTGTTGTAAGAAAACTGTCCAAAATGATACGAACTGTTTGTGATGGTGGAGACATCAAACCCGATTCAATTTAGAGTTGCCTATGCGATACATGGCATGCAATTGATCCATACAAACTGTTTGCGATGAGCATATATAACAAAAGAAACGGTCAGCCATATGAAGGTGTGTGCGATATACATCATACATTTCACTTGGATGAACTGTTTGTAATTAGGCAACACAACAGAAATGGTGAGCCAGATCAAGGTGTGTGAAAGTGCGTTATATCGAGTAGAGAGGGGTGAATAGGCGATTTTTACAAATTCGTCACTGAGGAAATTCAAGGTGAGGAATTTCCTAAGTCACGAATGACTAGCAGCAGAATAAGTACTCAGATGCAAGCGTAATAGAGCAGTAGCACAGTCATCATGATGAAGTGAAAACAAGCTCAGAGTACAAGTAGCGTAAACATAGGATAAGCAGGCTGAAGACAAAGTGACTGAAGAATTAGGATTGAGGAAATTGAGAAAGTCTTCAGTCAAAGTCTTCAAACAGTAACGATCAATCACTTCTACACAAGAATGAGGAAATGGAAGGGTTGAGGAAATAGAACCAGTAGCTTGGTGAAGACGATGATTTAGTAGACCAGTTCCAACTGTTGTGACAGTCGTACGTCTGGTTGGAGCGGCTAGGTATTTAAACCCGAGGACACACAATCCCGGACACACAGTCCTCACCGTATTCTCCTTGAGCTAAGGTCACACAGACCTCGCCCAATCACTCGTGCTAAGCCTTCAGGCGACTTCCAAACCTTCATAGACTTGGTCACTCGGTGATCCACAATTTCCTATTGGATGCTCTAGACCATGACGCCTAACCATCTGGAGGATGCACAGTCCTTAGAGGTAACAAGCGTCGGTTCCACACATGAACTATCTCTTTGGTGATGCTCAATCACTTTGGGTTTGTAGGTGTTTGGGTTTGGGTTTTCCTCACTTGATGATTTTCGCTCAAAGTCCTCGGAGGATGGGATGCTCACAATGAAAACTGTCAGTTTCTCTCGGAGCAGCCAACCAACTAGTGGTTGTAGGGGGCGGCTATTTATAGCCTAGGGAGCAACCCGACATGATAAGACATAAATGCCCTTCAATGATATGACTGTTAGGTGGGTAGATATTCTGAGACAGCTGGCGCGTAGAACAACAATGGTCAGATATTTGAGTATCAAATTCCTCAGGGCTATCATGTTCCTCACCTGTAGGGAATCCGCACTGGCGAATTCCTAACTCCTCAGTTAGAAAATTCCTCAGAGAACAGAAGATCTTCGTCTCTGTCACTGAAGAAATTGATTGAACTGTATGAGATTTCCAATGGCTTCACTCGAAAGGATTGGGTAGGTGTAGGATTTTGAGATGAGCATCACTTGGAAACTTTTCCTTTGTTTTACCTTGACCCCCTTTAACAGTACGGTGTTTCCTATGACTCAAGAAAGAGAGAATGAAACTATGAAAACAAAAGTCTTCACGCTTCATAATCCTCGCATGAATATCAAGTCTTCACGGTCACACCAATTTCTTCACTTTCAAAGTCTTCAAGAAAACCAAAGTTTTCAGCTGAAGACATTCATTTTTAGGGGTTGACTTTCATCGTAAATATCAAACTCCTCATAGACTTATAGACCTGTGTACACTCACAAACACATTAGTCCCTTAACCTATAAGTCTTCAATACACCAAAATCACTAAGGGGCACTAGATGCACTTACAATCTCCCCCTTTTTGGTGATTGATGACAATATAGGTTAAGTTTTCAACGGGGATAAACATATGAAGTGTAAATGCTAATATTGAGGAATTGGATTGCAAGATATAGAAGAACTCCCCCTGAAGGTGTGCATATTTGAAGAATTTTCTATGAATAGCAAATGCACATTGTAAAGTAGAATCATGGAGATCTCCCCCTATATCTTGTAATTCATACACGCATTTAACATATGATATGAAGAATTTGAAATGCATGATGAAATATGGTGTCTGATGAAGTTCAACATGCATGCATTAACGTACTTGAGGAAATAGCATGCAGAAAACAGAGAAAAACTATCAGACCACCATAGGACTTAAGTTTGCAACTCGATCCAACAAACACTTCAGAAGAGCGAGAGTTGTAACTTAACAGAAACATGCCCATATAAGAGACCCGCTTGAAGACTAACTCAAATTTCTCCCCCTTTGTCATTGAATGACCAAAAGGGATGAAAAGTGAGGACTAACGCCCATGAAGAATATCATCAAGATGTTGATGGAGGAGCGCCAGCGTTGTTGGGGTCGTCCGTTGGAGTAGGGCCTGCCACAGTGTCGTTCAAATCTTTGGCTTCATCCGTCTCGTGCGATGAAGAATATGAACTGGCAACCAGGTGAGGAACTTTGACCTTCTTGAATTTCTTCGAAGGCGGCTGAGACCAGTCAAAGTCCTATTTGAAGCCCATCTGCTTGAGATCACCATAGAGGTGAGACAATACAGCCCAAGTGCGATCAAAAACTTCATGTATGTAGTAATGTTTCTTCTTCACAGTGTTTTGCATGATCGCCATGTTCTGAAGAATTGAACCAAACTGACGCTTGACCCACTTGTGATTGCGATCGACCTTCTGATGAAGACTGAGTAGAGGCTCATGATCAATCATCACTCGTGGAGCAGTGGCTTGAGGAATTTTCTTTGAAGCTTTTGCGGCAGAGTCTTGTGTGGCAGAGCCATCATTGGTGGAGTAAGAGGCAGCTTTGCGAAGCTGTCCATCCAATGGATGAGTGCCTTCATCTATAACAGCAGCCTTGCCCTTCTCATCAGCTGAGGAAATGGTCCTTTTGAGGACTTCAATTGGGGGCAAATAGCTGAGATGATTTTGAAAATCAGCCTCGTAGTTGATTGAAGACCTTGATATGATGAATCTCATGATCCAGGGAGCGTAAGGCTTCAACTCAAACGACGACAGATCTACATTGGCCAAAGTCCTCATGAATAAAGCGTGGTAGTTGATAGGAATACCATGTATGACATTGAATAGCAGATTCTTCATTATGCCAACAACCTCTTCTTCATCAGAGTTGTGGCCCTTGATTGGATGAGGGTTTTGGTCAATATTCTATATACTGTCCTTGGCACATAGAGCAATTCCTTGACGAGGAATTTGGTCCTTGGAGCTTGGCCAGGCTTCAATGGCTTCATCATCACTTGCATCAGATGATCCGAGAGCTCAGATTTAGCATAGATGAGCCTTGCACCTTCAGTGGGAGGACTGACCGGGACGGCGTGAAGTAATTCAGAGGCCAGAGCTTTGTAGTGAGTGTTTTTAGTCATCCAGTCCAGCACCCATGAATTGACATCTTCAACATTTCCAGTAATGTGCATTGTGGCAAAGAATTGAAGAATGAGTTCTTCATTCCAATCGCAGATGTCGGTGCAGAAATTGAGCAGCCCAGCGTCATGAAGAACACTGAGGACTGGGGTGAAGCATGGTAGAGACTCCATATCCACACAAGGAATTTCTCATGGTCAAAGATCTTGTCCTTATCAAACAATAGTGAGGAATAAAAGTTCATCTGGCTGGCAGTCCAAAAACGCTTACGTCGAAGTCGAGCAGAGTCTTATGGATTGTAGTCAATGAAGAAATGATGCTCAACAAAGAAGTCATCAACCTCAAACTTCTGCTTCTTGGAGTGAGGATTCTGTGGCTTGGGATGAAGATTAGCAGTTGAAGTCTTCAGAGCCTCTTGACGCACAATCTCTGGAGCCACAGGTTGAGGATTTTCAGGAGGAGGTTCATCAGCAGCAACCTTGGCCTCCATTTCTTCAGTGCTAGTAGTTGGAGCTTCTTCATGGATAGAAATAAGTGAAGTGTGTTGTTCTTCAGAGCCCGTATGAATTTCTTTAGTTTGGACGGGGGACTAGGGAATTTGTTGCAGAGGTGTGGGTAGTGGTGAATTGGGATGATGACTTTCCCAGTAGTCATCATTCAGAATAGGAGTGGTTGACCCAATGTACACATCTTCATCTTCTTCATCAATTTCTTCAATGCCTGCCTCTTCAACTGTGAACTGAGGCATGGGCGATGATACCAGTGGGGTTGAAGGGAGATTATCCACTTCAATTTCTTCATCCAACTACTCTGACATAGTAGCAAAGGTATTTTCTTCATCTGATTCACTAGGAATCACATATTCCTCACCAAAGGGAACAATCTTCTTTGATGGCATGCTTGATATTGGAACAACATCTATGGGATTTGCATAAGAGCTCGTCAAAGTCTTCACTTTCTTCAGAGCTGAAGACTCTAAGAATGCAGATGCTTTCCTTTTCTTCATAGCTGCTCGCTCCGCGACTTTGGTTTTCTTTGCTTCTCATGTAGAGGGAAGGTTGATGCTTGTCATCTGTGCAGGAGGAGCAGAGGAAATAGGTGCAATTTCTTCAGGCGCAACTGATGCAGTTGCCCTGACTTGTTCAGTTTCCGCAGGCGCAGTAGTAGATGCTTCAACTGGCCTGGCTTGTTCTTTAGGCGCAACACTAGAGGTTGCCCTGGCAATTTCTTGAGTGGCTGGAATTGCTTCATCAGCCCTGGTTCATCAGGAGATATCTTTAGAACATTGTTCTTCAGAAAACGCTCTTTCTTGTACTGAGCTTTCTTCACTTCCCCTTGTTCAAATTTCCATTTTTCTTCATTTATGAAGGCCGTCAACATATGACTTTGGCCAAGAATGAGGTTCAGATCAGGTAGGGAGTGTTTGGGTCCTTGTGCCATATGTCAATGAAGTCAAGGATCAACTATGGATCTAACATGAGGGGCATAGCACTGCCTTTGGCTCTAGTGGCCCTTTGCTGTATGTCTTTGATAATTTCAGCCAATTCTTCATCATCAGCTTCGTCTTCACTTGACGGCACTTGAAAGGTGATCTACTTCTTGTGAGGACTTGGCCTTGTGCCTCATCCAACAGTGGCCTTTGTCTTCAGCAAGGTTGGAGCTGTTGAAGAATGTGGAGGAGCTGAGGAACTTGCATATCCTCCTGAGGCAATAGAGATGCACGTGGTCCTTTGGCAAGATGCGACTTCGCAACAGTCGCTAAGGATTTCGTAGAGGGGGCTAGAGCTGCTTTTGAGGAAGTAGCTTGAGTAACAGGCCGTGAGGGCATTGCGTAGGCTTCTTGGACATAGCCTTCTTGGGCTTGCTAGCAGAGGCCTCAGCAGCGGCAGCAGCAGAATCATGATGTCGGCTAGGACTACGTCGGTTCCAAGCAAAACACATTGTACGTGACGAAAAAAATATAGCTTCGAGTAAAATACTGATGGTCGTTAGAAGAAAGAGGGGATGCCACTCGGGGGCATCCCCAAGCTTAGTTGCTTGCCTCTTTTGGATAATAGCGGGGGATGCCAGGGCATCCCCAAGCTTAGACTCTTCTTACTCCTTATTCCTTCATCCATCGTAAGATAACCCAAAACTTGAAAACTTCAATCACACAAAACTCAACAAAACCTTCGTGAGATCCGTTAGTATAAGAAAATAAATCGCTACTATAAGTACTGTATCAAACCAATTCATATTTTGTTCTTGCATTATATCTAATGTATTCAAACTTTTCTATGGCAAAAACTCATCAAATAAAACCATAGAGCCATCAAAACAAGCACACAACGCAAAGAAAACAGAATCTGTCAAAAACAGAACAACCTGTAGAAATCTGACTATTTCGAATACTTCTGTAATTCCAAAAATCCGGAAAACTTAGGACGTCCTGAGAAATTTGTATATTGATCTTCTGCAAAAGGAATGGGTGTTTTATCGCTCTCTGGTTAAAAATGAGAATTATTTTCGCGAGCACAAAAGTTTCTGTTTTTTCAGCAAGACCAAACAACTATCACCCAAGAAGATCCTAAAGGCTTTACTTGGCACAAACACTAATTAAAACATAAAGAACACAATAATAACAGTAGCATAATTGTGCTAACACTCAAAAACAGGAAGCAAAAAGCATTAATAAATTTTATTCATTGGGTTGCCTCCCAACAAGCGCTATAGTTTTACGCCCTTAGCTAGGCATAAAGCAAGGATCTACGTTTTGTCTTCCGAAGTTTTGGCAACTTTTATAAGGGTTTTATCAAACCCGGGAGGCTCTTTATGCTTCCCAAAATTCTCTAGAAAAGAAACCATCTTTAGATCCAAAATATCCAATCGCTTGTTGCAAAGAGTAATCAAGGTATTCATGCGATTGATACTACCATTGAGGTGTTTGAGGGGTTCATTATATTTCTGTATTTAAACCATATGTTTATGTAAATCACCAAGTTTGTCAAACATTTGAACTCCCTTAGGGGCGAAAGAAAATCCCTTCTTTTGAGGTGGAACTCCCAAAATTCCTTCTAAAATTTCATAGGCAACATTGGCATCAAGCTCAGTAAAATTCCCTTTGGCGGCAAAATCTAGGAGTTGTCTATGACGCAAAACCAATCCTATGTAAAAATTACGAAGCAAGATCTTAGTGCCCCCTTTAATGTGCAAATACGATAAGATTCCATAAGCCTATACCAAGCATCTTTCAAAGATTCATCAAGCAAATAACGGAAAATTCCGGGATCATCTTCATCAAAATTATTAGAGTTTTCCTTAGCAACTGTAGTAAGTCTTTCCATAGCATCATTATCTATGAGCTTAGGGAGGATAGAGGGGTTATCCAAAGCATTGAAACTCAGGAGAAAACCCTTAGCTTCTCTACGGTCGGTCATGGCGACAGAGAAGAGAGTTTGAGAGAACGTGAAAAAATAGCGAACGAAAAAGAGGGCGAATAAAATGACAAATTTTTGTGAAGTGGGGGAGAGGAAAATGAGAGGCAAATGGAAAATAATGTAAATTGCAAGGAGATGAGATTTGTGATTAGGAACCTGGTATATGTCGAAGATCTTCCCCGGCAACGACGCAAGAAATTCCTTTTGATGTCGGCTAGGGCTACGTCGGTATTTCCCCAAAGAGGAAGGGATGATGCAGCACAACGACTGTAGGTATTTCCCTCAGTGACGAAACTAAGATTATCGAACCAGTAGGAGAACCAAGCAACACAACATAAACAACCCCTGCACACAAATAACAACCACTGGCAACCTGACGTGTTAAAGGGGTTGTCAATCCCTTTCGGGTAACGGCGCCAGAAATTGGTGTGCGGACGGGATAAAGTTGTAATAGATTGAATAAATAGATCGCAAGTAAAATAAAGTGCAGCAAAGTATTTTTATTTTTTTGGTTTAATAGATTTGAAAATAAATGGCAAATAAAAGTAGATCGCAAAGGCAAACATATGAGGAAGAGACTCGGGGGCCGCAGGTTTCACTAGTGGCTTCTCTCGAGAAAAATAACAAACGGTGGGTGAACAAATTACTGTTGGGCAATTGATAGAACTTCAAATAATCATGACTATATCCAGGCAATGATCATTATATAGGCATCACATCCAAGATTAGTAGACCGACTCTTGCCTACATCTACTACTATTACTCCATACATCGACCGCTATCGAGCATGCATCTAGTGTATTAAGTTCATGGAGAAATGGAGTAATGCAATAAGAATGATGACATGATGTAGACAAGATCTATCTATGTAGAGATAGACCCCATCATTTTATCCTTAGTAGCAACGATACATACGTGTCGGTTCCCCTTCTGTCACTAGGATCAAGCACCATAAGATCGAACCCACTACAAAGCACCTCTTCCCATTGCAAGATAAATAGATCAAGTTGGCCAAACAAAACCCAAATATCAGAGAAGAAATACGAGGCTATAAGATATCACACGTAAAAGAGATCAAAGAAACTCAAATACTTTCATGGACATAAAAAGATATAACTGACCATAAACTCAAAGTTCAGCGGATCCCAACAAACACACCGCAAAAAGAGTTACATCATATGGATCTCCAAGAGACCATTGTCTTGAGAATTCAGCGAGAGAGAGGAAGCCATCTAGCTACTAACTAAAGACCCGAAGGTCTACAAAGAACTACTCACGCATCATCAGAGAGGCACCAATGGAGGTGGTGAACTCCATCCGAGATGGTGTCTAGATTGGATCTAGTGGTTCTGGACTCTGCGGCGACTGGATCAATATTTCGTCGACTCCCCTAGGGTTTTGGGAATATTCGGGTATTTATAGAGCAAAGAGGCGGTCCGGGGGGCACCCGAGGTGGGCACAACCCACTAGGGCGCGCCATTGTGCTCTCCTCGGAGCACCCCCCAGGCGCAGCCAGGGCCCATTAGGTGTCTTCCGGTCCATAAAAAATCTCTGTAAAGTTTTGTGGCATTTGGACTCTGTTTGATATTGATTTTCTGCAATGTAAAAACATGCAAAAAATAGCAACTGGAACTTGGCACTATGTCCATAGGTTAGTACCAAAAAATGATATAAAATGACTATACAATGATTATAAAACATCCAAGATTGATAATATAATAGCTTGGAACAATCAAAAATTATAGATACGTTGGAGACGTATCAAATCTTCATTGAATTTCTTCACTGCTTCTTTGGCCATTTTGGCCAATTTAGCTTGCCATTTGGCCCATTCATGTGGAAAATCCTCACCACGCTTGATGCTAGTGGGATCAGCTTCTTGGACTAGTGCCAATGAGGTCTTGGGAAAGGAGGGTGTAAGCCAAATTTCTTCATGTATTTCAGAGTCACATATCTGTACTCCCTCCATTCCCATGCCATCTCCTCTCTATCCTCTAAATGCGCACCTTGCGCTGATTTTTGTTCTCCTTGCCATGTTTGGCTTCAACAGGAGTACAGTATTCCTCATAGATGTCATCAGGGATCTCGAAAGCAGTATTTACTTCTGCTATCTTGCCTCCCTTCTGAGGTCTTTTGCCATCAGCCATTTTCTTCAGCTGAGGATTTTGAAATAGAATTCTTTGATGAGGTATGCAATTTGTCTTCAAGGAACGCTGCAAATGAGTTAAGTTGATGAGAACCTAGAGATTCAGCAGTGGACATGTGTACCTATGAATAGAGTATAGGTGCGAAGAATTTGGAGAAGTCATATGCGTTCTCAGAAGTTTTTCAAAGGAAACAAGTTTGAGGAATTTGACCAGGGGTGTCTTGAGGAATTTCACTAAGCATTCTTTGACTTAGGTTCCAGAGTTGTGTAGGTTGAAAATCCACACAATTGAGGAATCTTGAGGAAAACCGTTGCTTAGAGAAACAAATCAAGAAACAGATGCATGTGTGGTGTTTAAGACTATGGAAGTTGAAGAATAAAGACCTTTTTGGAGATTTTATGGAAATCATCAAAATCAACAAGGGTAGTAAAATATATTTTATTTACCCTTGACAAAGAACACGATGAACTGGGAGCTAAAGTTGAGAAGTTCCTCCGTTTAGATCTTCCACGCCCTAACTTGGTCGTGGAAAACAGCTACGGCGGCGGCGGAGTGAAGATTTCCTTGGCCGACGCGAGTATGATGGCAACGAGGTCGAGGCAGTGAAGCTCTTCCTCACCGGCGACGATGGAAGGTAGCAGCGGCACTAGGTCAGAGAGCTCAAGCGAGGGTTGTGAGGTCGAGTGGGGTAAATGAGGTCTGAGGAGGGCGAGTGGTATTTATAGCCGAGGTGAAAAACCGTTCATCCGAGGAAAATGGACGAATGTGCCCTTGACCCTTCTCATTCTAGTGACATGTGTCACCCATGTACTACGAGGTGGATGTCGGCGTCCTAGGAATGAGGGTCCCCAGACTTGCCTGCCTGCGGCCCATGGCGTGGCTCCACCAGCGGCCCTGTGCAGCCCATCTTCACCAGCAAACACTCAAGACCCTCGTGAGGGGCCAAGCCTCGCGAGGCGGTCGACACAAGACCTCCTCGGGGGCGGCCTCACCAGGCTGGTGTCAGGACCCCGATCCTAAGTCACACCGATCTAGCATGTAACACATCATATCACTTTGCGGCCTCACGCACGGTATTCCCACGGGTGCCACCTTACCTGGCCCGAGACCGTTTGCGTCTTTTGGCTCACGTATATAATAGTGTCGCTAGCATCCATATGACCGAGAACCCAGGCCGACATGACTAGTCGTAAACCCAAAGTGGCACTAACATACAGGGACATGCATACATGACCTAGCAACGAATGTGTCGGTCATTAGCGAGTGAATCCGGGCTGTAGCAACTGGGCTAATATGACTCCAGAGAATCTGGGCTGTAGCAGGCTAGCAGTACTCCGGTAGACACCACGTGGCATTTCCCCGAAGGGACAGACACATGAATGAAGAAGGACACATGCCGGCCAGCATAAGTGTTTCGGAGCAGTAGCAAGCTACCATGGCTCAGTGGAAGCACTATGAGATATTTCCCGGTAAGAGAGGCTACCAAGGATAAACAACTTGGTTGTCGGATAACACACATACCAAGCATTTCAAATCAAACACACAATATGCTCGATATGTGCAAATACAACATGGCATCACAACAAAACTCTACAACTCAAAGTATTTATTCATTAGGCTCCGAAGAGCCAGATATTACAAACATGGGTCTGATGACCCAGCATACTGAGCATACAAGAAACAGAATCATAACATGTCTGGGTATAGACAACTACAAATCAAAAAGGCCGAGAAGCCTGACTATCTACAAGACCCTGCCGAGGGCACAAGATCATAGCTGAGGTAGCAAGCTAAACATCGAAGTCCACGCGAAACTACTAGTGAGACTGAAGTCTCTCTGCAAAACATAAAATAAGCAAATGTGAGTACAAATGTACCCAGCAAGACTTACATCAGAACTAGCTACATATGCATCAGTATCAACAAAGGGGTGGTGGAGTTTAACTGCAGCAAGCCAGCTTTGACTCGGTTGCTATCCTGAACTATGACTGAAAGTAACTCTTTTGAGGTGGCGCACACGAGTCCACATATTCACCAATCAATATACCACTATGGATCCGCTCCCGTCTCCCTACGAGAACGCCATCCATAGCACTCACACTTATCTTGCGCATTTTAGAGTATCCACTTTAACTTGTCTATGAACTGTATAGGCAACCCAGAAGTCCATTACCGCGGACGCGACTATTCGAATAGATCATTTGTAACCCTGCAGGGGTGTACTTCTTCACACACGCTCTCGCCACTTACCACCATGTACATGTCATGTATCTCGGCAACCTTCAAGTGGAAGCCTGGCGAGGGAGTCGGCCACGACCTAACTAACCACACAAGTCTCTAGTCCAGGTTTATCGCCTATTCGGGTTCCATCCGCAAGGAGATCCGGCCGGGGTTTCGCTCACGGCCCCAAATGATGGGAGCAGGGTTCCCGAGGCACCAAACGGGTGTCTCGGTACACCGTTCCTCATGTCTCTACCGCATCATAGTCCACCCCTAGGGTTAGAACTATGCACGGCCCCCAACACATATCCTACAAACACCAGAAACTAGTTGCAACTCCTTGTCGGCGTTCTGGGAACGGGGGTCCCCAGACTTGCCTGCCTGCGGCCTGCGGCGTGGCTCAAGTGGGGGCCCAGCGCGGCCCATCTTCATCAGCTCAAGCTCAAGACCCTCGCGAGGGGCCAAGCCTCGCGGGGCGGACGACAAAGAGCTTCCTCTGAGGCAGCCTCATCAGGCAGGCTCGCGAGGAGGCGGAGAGATCAAGGCGGGGATACCTCGCGAGGAGCCCGTGACGCAAGCCATGACGACTGAGACTAGGCGGGCGCCAGGCGGGCGTCGGCCTGCGCAGTGTCCTTGTTTCCCTTTTGGTGCAAAGGGGGCAAGCACAGGCCAAGGCACCGGGCAAAGGTTACCATTCCGGTGCAACGAGACCAAGACCAGCAGAGTGGCAGGACAGAGGTCACCGTGGAGCCCAAGATGGCGTCATCACCAGAGCTTTTGGCAGCCGAAGACCACCTTTGGTCAGGATAACTTGTACTATATGTTCCCCTTCAAAATGGCCAATTGTTGGCGCCCTTCCCGCTCATTATTTAGGGAGAGCCCAGGGCCTCTATAAATAGAGCTAGCCACCACAAAAGGAAGGGTATGACACCCAGGGGGGATGAAAGAGAGACATCTTGAAATCTGGTAGAGCCCTAGCAGAGAGAGAGAGGCGACTGAACTCACCCAAGCAGTTCATCGCACCAGCTCAAGAGCACCTCTCATGAGGCTGTTCCTCCCTTGTATTGTTCATCATCAGCCCCTGAGGCAATCCACCACACCACACACTAGAGTAGGGTATTACACCACAACGGTGGCCTGAACCAGTATAAACCTCATGTCCCTTGTGTTGTTCGTTGTTTCCAGCTTAGGTCACGTGAGGGGATTGGACGTAGATCGGTAGGGGAGAGATCTCCGCGCGCACCCCAGTGTTTGAACCTCAAGGGTCTGCCGGAACCCGAAATCCGACATTTGGCGCGCCAGGTAGGGGTGCGCCAGAATCTTTCTTCCGCTGTTCGCGTGTGATCTTCCATCGTGTCCATGGCTGACGCTCGTCGGGATCGCGCCGAGCGCCGGGCTGCTCTCGCCACCCGCGTCACCCAGACGGCGCCCGTCGGCAGACGCCCTCGTCGTTCCCCATCGCCTGCCGCCAATGCCGCCACCGGCCCAATGGCGAACAAGCAGCTGGCCTCATCCCAGCATCCTTCGGTACGGCGGGAGGGACGCACCGCCACACCGTCGCTGACTCCAGCCGCTTCATCATCCCAGGCCCGTCGCGCCCCCACGGACACGCACACTGCGCTGCTCATGGCAAGAGAACTCTTGCACTACCGCCCCATTGACGACCTCTACGAAGACTGGATCGCCCACATCATCGAGCTCGTAAGCGCCGCAGGGGGCTCCCCCTTGCCGTCCTTCTCGCTGCCTCGCCCTCCATTCCGCGCAGGAGGCGAGGATCAGGAGGTGCCTCCACCACCTCCTCCCCAAGAAGGCGCCCTGGCTCCAAGGCGTGCAGCCCCAGGGTGAGACCCTCCGCGTCCGGCGCCTGCGCAGCAAGAAAGGACCTGCCAAGAGATCCCTCGTCCCCAAGAAGGTGCTCGCGCGCTCCCAGCGCCGGCGCGCCAAGATCGCGTCCCTGCACCTCCACGCTAAGACCCCGCGCTGCTCCCAGCGACGGTGCGCGGTAATCCCCAGGACAAGCCCAGTACCAGCAAAAGGCACCGGTGGCCATAGAAGGCTGCCGTGCTCTCACCCCCGAGCTATGCGGCGTCGCATGGCTAGGCAAGTTCAAGCCTGACCTGCCCCCTCGCTACGATGGCACGGCGGACCCCGTGGAGTTCCTACAGCTCTACGAGCTGTGCATCGAAGCCGCCAATGGAGATGGAAGGGTCATGGCGAACTGGTTTCCCATGGCGCTCAAGGATGGGGCCCGCACCTGGCTCCTGAACCTGGCTCCCGACACAATCTCCTCCTGGGATGAGATGCACACTCGCTTCATCGCCAACTTCCAGGGCAATCGCGACCGGCCCCCGGCCGTGAGCGATCTGCGCCGCATCAAGCAGCAACAAGGGGAAACCCTGCAGAAATACATACAACTCTTCAACAACGCTCGCCTCAAGATCCCCAAGGTGACTGAAGAAGCCATCATCTCGGCCTTCTCAGATGGCGTACGCGACATCAAGATGAAGGAGGAGCTAGCAATCCATGAAGACCCGTGCACATCCCTGGAGCTGTTCAACTTGGCGACCAAGTGCGCCAGGGCTGAGGAAGGGCGCCTTTCCCACCTCGAACTCCTGGCTGCGACCCATAAGAGAAAAGGCCCAAGGCCAAGGACGCGAAGCGCAAGGGGGCTGCCGTGCTTGCAGCGGAGCCAGACACCAAGCGAGGCAGGGATCAGCCTGAGTCATCCAAGGGCAGCTGGTACTGCGTGTACCACAACCTCCACACCCACAACACCAACGAATGTCAAGAGCTCAGGGTCGTGAGAGATGGGCGTGTCGGCCGATGCCCCGAGCGCAACGACAGGGGATATGGCCGAGGAGGAGGAAGAGGTGGCGAACGATGGGAAGACCGTGGCCCTCGCCAAGGGTGGCGTGACCGACCTCGCGAGGATCACTCGCAGGACCAGCCTCGCGAGGGAGGCTCGAGAGATCAGCCTCGTGAGGATTGCCCGCACAACAACGCAGGCCTTCCTCCTCTGCCGCCACCACCAAGGAGGAACGAAGACCAACATCAAGACGAGGGGGCTGGGGGCTTCCAGGAGCCGCGCGCAATCACTTGCATCTTGGGTGGCGCGCAGGCCCCAGCCTCACAGCGCATCTTCAAGCAGTTTGCTCGCGAGGTGAATGCAGTCCTCCCCAAGCTTGAGGCCACGCGCCCTCTCAGGTGGTCTGCGTGCGCTATCACATTCAGCTCAGCGGATCAGCTCAAGTGCACGGCAACGGCCGGAGTCCTGCCTATGCTTTGCTCCCCAGTCATCAGCAACGTGAAGTTCACCAGGACCCTCATTGACAGTGGAGCAGGACTCAACGTCCTGTCCGTTGAGACGTTCGACGATCTCCAAGTGCCGTACGATCAGCTTCAGCCAACCAAGCCATTCTCAGGAGTCACCGATGGTTCCACTGTTCCAATAGGGCAGGTTCGCCTTCCAGTCACCTTCGGGCAGCGCAATAACTACCGCACCGAGCTCATCGACTTCGAGGTCGCCCACATCCCTCTACCATACAACGCCATCCTCGGGTACCCAGCCCTGGCCAAGTTCATGGCAGTGACTCACCATGGATACAATGTCCTCAAGATGCCAGGAAGCGGTGGAGTCATCACCGTACCCTGTGAAGAAAGGGACGCAGTGTGTTCACTTGAGCGCGCGTTCCAAGCCGCAGCAATCGAAGACCCGGACCATAGAAACGGAAGACTTCCCGAGGCGACCCTTAAGAAGAGGAAGGTTTCGCCTGACCCAAGCCATCAGGAGGCAGGTGTCGGCATTCTGGGAACGAGGGTCCCCAGACTTGCCTGCCTGCAGCCTACGGCGTGGCTCAAGTGGGGGCCCAACGCGGCCCATCTTCATCAGCTCAAGCTCAAGACCCTCGCGAGGGGCCAAGCCTCGCGGGGCGGATGATAGAAAGCTTCCTCGGAGGAAGCCTCATCAGGCAGGCTCGTGAGGAGGCGGAGAGCTCAAGGCAGGGGTACCTCGCAAGGAACCCGTGACGCAAGCCATGACGATCGAGACTAGGCGGGCGCCGGCCTGCGCAGTGTCCTGGTTTCCCCTTTGGTGCAAAGGGGGCAAGCGCAGGCCAAGGCATCGGGCAAAGGTTACCATTCTGGTGCATCGAGACCAAGACCAGTAGAGCGGCAGGACAGAGGTCATCGTGAAGCCCAAGACGGCATCATCACCAGTACTTTTGGCAGCCGAAGACCACCTTTGGTCAGGATAACTTGTACTAGATGTTCCCCTTCAAGATGGCCAATTGTTGGTGCCCTTCCCGCTCATTATTTGGGGAGAGGACCAGGGCCTCTATAAATAGAACTAGCCACACAGAGTAGAGGACATCTAGAATCTGGTAGAGCCCTAGCAGAGAGAGAGAGAGAGAGAGAGAGAGAGAGGCGACTGAACTCAGCCTAGCAGTTCATCGCACCAGCTAAAGAACACCTCTCGCGAGGCTGTTCTTCCCTTGTACTGTTCATCATCAGCCCCTGAGGCAATCCACCACACCACACACTGGTGTAGGGTATTACACCACAGCGGTGGCCCGAACCAGTATAAACCTCGTGTCCCTTGTGTTGTTCGTTGTTTCCAGCTTAGATCACGCGAGGAGATTGGACGTAGATCGGTAGGGGAGAGATCTCCACGCGCACCCCAGTGTTCGAACCTCAAGGGTCTGCCGGAACCCGAAATCCGACATTTGGCACGCCAGGTAGGGATGCGCCGGAATCTTTCTTCCGCTGTTCGCGTGTGATCTTTTGTCGTGTCCATGGCTGACGCTCGTCGGGCTCGCTCCGAGCGCCGGGCTGCTCTCGCCACCCGCGTCACCCAGACAGTGCCCGTCGGCGGACGCCCTCGTTGTTCCCCGTCGCCTGCTGCCAACGCCGCCACCGGCCCGACGGGGAATGAGCAGCACGCCTCGTCCCAGCATCCTTCGGTACGGTGGGAGGGCCGCACCGCCACACCGTCGCTGACTTCAGCCGCTCCGTCGTCCCACGCCCATCGCGCCCCCACAGACGCGCACGCCGCGCTGCTCCTGGCAAGAGAACTCTTGCACTACCTCCCCGTCGACGACCTCTACGAAGACTGGCTCGCCCGCATCACCGAGCTTATCAGCGCCGCAGGGGGCTCCCCCTAGCCGTTCTTCTCGCTGCCTCGCCCTCCATTCCACGCAGGAGGCAAGGATCGGGAGGTGCCTCCACCACCTCCTCCCCAAGAGGGCGCCCGGGCTCCAAGGCGTGCAGCCCCAGGGCGAGACCCTCCGCGTCCGGCGCCTGCGCAGAAAGAAAGGAGCGGCCAAGAGATCCCTCGTCCCCAAGAAGGTGCTCGCGCGCTCCCAGCGCCGGCGCACCAAGATCGCGTCCCAGCACCTCCACGCCAAGACCCCGCGCTGCTCCAAGCAGCGGCGCACGGTAATCCCCAGGAACAAGCCCAGTACCAGCAAAAGGCACCGGTAGCCACAGCAGGCTGCCGTGCTCGCACCCCCGAGCTACGTAGCTTCGCATGGCCAGGCAAGTTCAAGCCTGACCTGCCCCCTTGCTACGATGGCACGGCGAACCCCGCGGAGTTCCTACAGCTCTACGAGCTGTGCATCAAAGCCGCCAACGGAGACGAAAGGGTCATGGCGAACTGGTTTCCCATGGCGCTCAAGGACGGGGCCCGCACCTGGCTCCTGAACCTCGCTCCCGGCACAATATCCTCCTGGGATGAGATGCGCACTCGCTTCATCACCAACTTCCAGGGCACTCGCGACCGGCCCCCGGCCATGAGCGATCTGCGCCACATCAAGCAGCAGCAAGGGGAAACACTGCAGAAATACATCCAGCGCTTCAACAATGCTCGCCTCAAGATCCCCAAGGTGACTGAAGAAGCCATCATCTCGGCCTTCTCCGATGGCGTACGCGACATCAAGATGAAGGAGGAGCTAGCAATCCATGAAGACCTGTGCACATTCCTGGAGCTGTTCAACTTGGCGACCAAGTGCGCCAGGGCTGAGGAAGGGCGCCTTTCCCTCCTCGAACTCCCGGCTGCCGACCCAGAAGAGAAAAGCCCAAGGCCAAGGACGTGAAGCGCAAGGGGGCTGCCGTGCTTGCAGCGGAGCCAGGCACCAAGCACGGCAGGGATCAGCCTGAGTCATCCAAGGGCAGCCGGTACTGCGTGTACCACGACCTCCACACCCACAACACCAACGAATGTCAAGAGCTCAGGGCCATGAGAGATGGACGTGTTGGCCGATGCCCCGAGCGCAACGGACATGGGCTATGGCCGAGGAGGAGGAAGAGGTGGCGGACGATGGGAAGACCGTGGCCCTCGCAAGGGTGGCGTGACCGACCTCGCGAGGATCGCTGGCAGGACCAGCCTCGCGAGGGAGGCTGGAGAGATCAGCCTCGTGAGGATCGCCCGTACGGCAACACAGGCCTTCCTCCTCTGCCGCCACCGCCAAGGAGGAACGAAGACCAACATCAAGACGAGGGGGCTGGGGGCTTCCAGGAGCCGCGACGCAATCGCTTGCATCTTGGGTGGCGCGCAGGCCCCAGCCTCACAGCGCATCTTCAAGCAGTTTGCTCGCGAGGTGAATGCAGTCCTCCCCAAGCTTGAGGCCACGCGCCCTCTCAGGTGGTCTGCGTGCGCTATCATGTTCAGCTCAGCGGATCAGCTCAAGTGCGCGGCAACGGCCGGAGTCCTCCCGATGCTTTGCTCCCCAGTCATCAGCAACGTGCAGGTCACCAGGACCCTCATTGACGGCGGAGCAGGACTGAACATCCTGTTCGTCGAGACGTTCGACAATCTCCAAGTGCCGTACGATCAGCTTCAGCCAACCAAGCCATTCTCAGGAGTCACCGATGGTTCCACTGTTCCAATAGGGCAGGTTTGCCTTCCAGTCACCTTCGGGCAGCGCAACAACTACCGCACCGAGCTCATAGACTTCGACGTCGCCCACATCCGTCTGCCATACAACGCCATCCTCGGGTACCCAGCCCTGGCCAAGTTCATGGCAGTGACTCACCATGGATACAATGTCCTCAAGATGCCAGGAAGTGGTGGAGTCATCACCGTACCCTGTGAAGAAAGGGATGGAGTGTGTTCACTTGAGCGCGCGTTCCAAGCCACAACAATCGAATACCCGGACCACAAAAATGGAAGACTTCCCGAGGCGACCCTTAAGAAGAAGAATGTTTCGCCTGGCCCATGCCATCAGGAGGCAGGCGCCTCTGGAGGTGTTGGGTCAGGATCTGCGCCCAATCAGGGAGCGCCACCCTCTCTCGCATAGGAAGGCGCACCCGGCGCCCTCCTCAGGCAGGGCTCGGCGGCTCTTTCTTGGAGAGCCACCGACCTTGCCGAGGTCACGAGGGAGGCGCTCGGGCACCACTTGGAGGGGTGCTTCCAGGCACGTTTCCCTCAGAAAGGTACAAGGCAAGGAAGACCAAACCCACAGGAGTTCATCACAAGGAACACTCAGGAGCTACAGGAGTCAAGAGTCATGCACGGCAGCCGCCGTTTGCCCACCATAGCCCCACATCCAGGCGAGGATGGTGGGCTGCGTGTCTGCATCGACGTGCCAGGGCTCAACCAAGGCACGTCTCAGGAGTTCCTCTGGCCTTCGCGCGTGGGGCGTTGCGAGGGTCCACCTCACAGCTACGTTCGCATGCCTTTCGGCCTGCCGGACACGGTCACCGCTCATCAACGCCTGCTGAGGAGCATTCTGGAGGGTCAGGAGGTCAGGCATGGTGCGGTCCTGGCAGAGATGGAGAAGGCCCTCGGAGACCCGCCTGGGCCCCCGGAGCCTCCCGAGGCTCCTGGGCCTGGGGGCTCGTGAGGGTCGATGCCTTCATCGCGCATCGCCCGCTTCTTCAAACACCACTCCATCTTCAACAGCACCAGGTGACATCTTTCTAAATTCCGTTTTTAGCTAGGAGCGGCCATAGGGCCGCATCATTCCCAGGCCTCGTGGGTCCGTCCCTGCGGCATGTGTCCATTTTGCTTATGCTCTTTACTTACCTTGTTGGGGGCGCCCCTCGGGCTGCATCATCCCCGAGCTGCTCGGGCCTGGCCCAGCGGCATTTGCTTTTCTCGCGTCTACTTAAAATGAATTTCCTCCTGCGTGCTTAACACACTCGACCTAATCGCCTGCCCGATTGATGCCTACCTATGGAGCCGCTCGCTCTGGCACGGCATTCGCGCACGGGTCCGTCCCTGCAACGCCGATAGATCTGAGTGGTCGAGCTCTGGCCGCGGCAGCCCCGCAAGGCACCACCTCACTAGGCCCTCAGTGCCCCAATCACTTCCCCGGAGCGACAAAGGTTCGCTGGCAACCGTAACGAGAGGTCTTGTTTCTCTTCATGATTGGTGTGCAGGACCTACTCCAGGAGCAACGCTAGGGACATCGCGAGCTGTCTCTCCCTCTCTCCGGCACATACCGCTTGCACGTTAAAAGGGGGGCGCCTGAGCATCACGACTCATGGGCTCCTTACTGACTCTCCAGCCCTCATCCCCTGGCCTTGACCCACGGCATCGCGACCTGTCATACCACCGGCGGCTGAGCTCGCTCGAGGGCCAGGACCTGAGGACGCAGAGCATTAAGGAAAGTGCGGGGGAGTGGGAAGAAGCTCGCGAGGACCTAACCCAGCAGCGCCTCAGTTGCCACCGCTCGGGCCAGGTGCTTCGTCGAGGAACTACACCAGACTCAAGAGATAAGTCATGCCCTTACAGGAGTTGAACCAACGCAGCGCAAAAACCCTCGCCCAGTGCGGCTCTGTCATGGTGATGTTGCCTTCCTTTCTCGCCCAGCGAGGGCTGCTTGAGCGCTAAAGGGGACCTCCCGAGCATCGCAACTCGGGGGCTCTTACCGGACCTCGGGCCGCTCACCTCCTGGCCTTGACCACGGCATCGCGACCTGGCATACCAGCGATGGCTGAAGCCTGCCTGGGGACTGGGACCTGTCAGCGTAGAGCGCCAAGTCCTCGTGAGGATAGAAAGGGGGAGCCGAGCCGAGACAGGACAAGCACCTCGCATTGATTCATATTAAGGATATAATATTCATAAAAGACATGGCAGACGCCTTACATACCCCCGTGGGGTGTTGCTTCGATTCCTCGCAGGGAACAAGAGTACTAATCCTAAGGAACGCTAATCGCCCGCACCGCCGCAAGGGACGCCATCATCAACAGTGGGCTGCCCAACATTGACGCCAACCCCATCTAGATCAGTGGCGTCGGTGGCTGGACACAGCTGCCCTGCTCTGAGCACCGCGCGAGCTCGGGGGCTCGTAGCTGTCGCCGCTCGTCTCCGGAGTCGCGAGGAGCTCGGGGGAGCCACTGAATTCCCCAGCTCCTCCGTTGCTGCCTGAGGAGCTGCTGGAGGGCCGATGGGCAGGCCAGCTCCTCGCCAGTTCGTCGCCCCTGCCGCTCTCCATGGGGCAGCACTCCAGCCGGCGTCCTTCAACATCGAAGACCTTGAAGAACATCAGGGAGGCGCCGTCGTATTCAATATGAATTACGAGGGCGCCTACCGTCCGGCAGACCCGGGCGATTTCGCCGCAGTCCCGGGTCATGAAGACCTTGCCCGGAGCGACGACCGCGACCTCCGATCCGGTCGCAAGGGTACTGCAGTCAGCGTGCTGTAGCCAGAGCTCCAGAGCCCCGCTTGGCGGCATCTCAAAGGCGAAGGAAGGAGGAAGGCGAATCCAAGAGCTTGGAGGCATGGCGGCGTGGAGCATGAGCTCACGAGAGGAGCGCTCGGTGTGGACTCCAGGAGGAACGAGGCGCACCACCGTGACTCGCTGCCGTCGACAGCGGCACCATCGATGTTGCTCGATGCCTTCTCCCCCAGGACCTACGACGCGAGCGTGCAAGGGTAGCGGAAACCCAGACAGCGGCCGCTCGTACCAGGGCCTCGGCGCCTCCTGCTGAGCACCCTCATCTCGGTGGTAGAGGACCGGCCGCTTCTTCGGTGGAAGTGGGTCAGGACCCTCCCGAGAGGCCTTTCCCTTCTCTTCTGCAGAGAACCGGCGGATTGGTGCCATTGGCGTAAGGAGAAGCAAGAGCGAGGAAGAGAAGGAAAGGAGCGGCAGCAAGGGATGGACTGAAGGGACTCACGCAGCCCCTGTACTTATAGCTGGAGGAGACCAACCACCGAGACCACGACCAAGGTAATCATGACCAGTTTCTCTGCATGTAGGGACTTGTCAAGTCGTGCGGTCGCCGAGGCATCATGGGGAAGCGCATACGCCCACGTCCAATCAACCGACAGACGGTGCCCAAGGCCGCAGGCTGTTGGGGCCCGCGGCGCTTCGTGCTTACCCCTTTGCTTCCCTGCCAGGCCAAGCCCGGGCGTGCCTTGGGCCCGGCGGCTACTGTCGGCATTCTAGGGAACGGGGGTCCCCAGACTTGCCTGCCTGTGGCCTGCGGCGTGGCTCAAGTGGGGGCCCAGCGCGGCCCATCCTCATCAGCTCAAGCTCAAGACCCTCGCGAGGGGCCAAGCCTCGCGGGGCGGATGACCGGAAAGCTTCCGTCAGAGGCAGCCTCATCACGCAGGCTCGCGAGGAGGCGGAGAGATCAAGGCAGGGGTACCTCACGAGGAACCCATGACGCAAGCCATGATGATCGAGACCAGGCGGGCGTCCGGCCTGTGCAGTGTCCTTGTTTCCCCTTTGGTGCAAAGGGGGCAAGCACAGGCCAAGGCATCGGGCAAAGGTTACCATTCCGGTGCAACAAGACCAAGACCAGCAGAGTGGCAGGGCGGAGGTCACCGTGGAGCCCAAGATGGATCATCACCAGAGCTTTTGGCAGCCGAAGACCAACCTTTGGTCAGGATAACTTGTACTAGATGTTCCCCTTCAAAATGGCCAATTGTTGGCGCCCTTCCCGCTCATTATTTGGGGAGAGGTCCAGGGCCTCTATAAATAGAGCTAGCCACCACAGAGTAGAGGACATTAGAAATCGGACCGAAGCCTAGCAGAGAGAGAGAGAGGCGACTAAACTCACCCTAGCAGTTCATCACACCAGCTAAAGAACACCTCTCGCGAGGCTGTTCTTCCCTTGTACTATTCATCATTGGCCCCTGAGGCAATCCACCACACACACACTGGAGTAGGGTATTACACCACAACGGCGGCCCGAACCAGTATAAACCTTGTGTCCCTTGTGTTGTTCATTGTTTCCAGCTTAGATCACGTGAGGAGATTGGACGTAGATCAGTAGGGGAGAGATCTCCGCGCGCACCCCAGTGTTCGAACCTCAAGGGTCTGCCGGAACCCAAAATCCAACAACGCCATCCTCGGGTACCCAACCCTGGCCAAGTTCATGGTAGTGACTCACCATGGGTACAATGTCCTCAAGATGCCAGGAAGCGGTGGAGTCATCACATTACCCTGTGAAGAAAGGGACGTAGTGTGTTCACTTGAGCGCGCGTTCCAAGCCGCAGCAATCGAAAGACCCGGACCACAGAAACAGAAGACTTCCTGATGCGACCCTCAAGAAGAAGAAGGTTTCGCCTGGCCCAAGCCATCAGGAGGCAGGCGCCTCCGGAGGTGTTGCATCAGGATCTGCGCCCAATCAGGGAGCGCCACCCTCTCTCGCATAGGAAGGCGCGCCCGACGCCCTCCTTAAGCAGGGCTCGGGGGCTCTTTCTTAGAGAGCCACCGACTTTGCCAAGGTCGCGAGGGAGGCGCTCGGGCACCACTTGGAGTGGTGCTTCCAGGCACGTTTCCCTCAGGAAGGTACAAGGCAAGGAAGACCAAACCCACATGAGTCATCGCAAGGAACACCCAGGAGCTGAGGAGTTGAGAGTCATGCGCGGCAGCCGCCGCTTGCCCGCCGTAGCCCCACATCTAGGCGAGGATGGTGGGCTGCGCGTCTGCGTCGACGTGCCAGGGCTCAACCGAGCCGCGTCTCAGGAGCGCCTTTGGCCTTCGCGCGTGGGGCGTTGCGAGGGTCCACCTCACAACTACGTTTGCATGCCTTTCGGCCAGCCGAACGCGGTCGCCGCTCATCAGCGCCTGCTGAGGAGCATTTTGGAGGCTTAGGAGGTCAAGCATGGTGCGGTCCTGGCGGAGATGGAGAAGGCCCTCGGAAACCCACCAGTGCCCCGGAGCTTCCCGAGGCTCCTGGGCTTGGGGGCTCGTAAGGATCGACGTCTTCATCACGCATCGACCGCTTCTTCAGCATCACTTCAACTTCAACGACACCAGGTGACATCTTTCTAAGTTCCGTTTTACCTGGGAACACCCACAGGGCCGCATCATTCCCAGGTCGCATGGGTCCGTCCCTGCGGCATGTATCCGTTTTGCTTATGCTCTTTTCTTACCTTGTTGGGGGCGCCCCTCGGGCTGCATCATCCCCGAGCTGCTTGGGCCGGGCCCTGCGGTGTTTGCTTTTCCCGCGTCTACTTAAAATGAATTTGCTCTTTCGCTCTTAATTGTCACCTACTTCTTATCGCGGACTTCTCCGCTTTCATGCAAAGCGCTTGCATGTTAAAAGGGGGGGGGTACCTGAGCATCGCGACTCATGGGCTCCTACTGGCTCTCCAGCCCTCACCCCGTGGCCTTGACCCACGGCATCGCGACCTGTCATACCAGCGGCGGCTGAGCTCGCTCGAGGGCTGTGACCTGAGGACGTAGAGCATTTGCATTCTAACCACCTTGCAGGAACACACCATTGATAAAGGCCCAGAGCCAGGCGCAACCCGCCTCGAGGTAGGGCCTCGTGAGTCCCGCGCTGGATCACGAGTGCCCAGATACACCTCTCCTAGCCCTTCCGTGCCGGCCACGTGTCGGGGCGGGGCTGTACACGCACTGGGGGCTCCTCCCAGAGGGGAGCCCCCTCCCACGTACCAGTGGAAGCACCATGCTCCGTGCTGGCTGACGACACTTCCGAGGAGCGGCTATGCCCGTACACATACGGAAGCGCTACGCTCCGCGCTGGTGATAAACAACTGAGGGCGGCCTACGGCCGTACCAACCTCAGGGAGCCCAGAGCTCAGTGTCCGGCACCATCGCAATGCCTCCCCTCGGGAGCGCCGCGCGAGGGGGCTGGACACAGGGGCTACGCCCGGGTCTTGCCCGAGCGCACGCCACCCAGCCAGGTTCCTCGGACCTGGTCATCACGCGCCGCTCCCTGAGCGGAGCCAAGGTATGGCAACCCGTTTGAACGTCAAGGGGGACTCCTGAGCATCGCGACTCAGGAGCCTAACTTGCCCCGTAGCCCCTTACTGCTTAGTCCCGTACTGGTTTCCAGTCAGGGCTAACACTGGGTGAGGTATGCGCGGGGCCGGGCCCTGCCGATGCAGAATGATCAATCCACTCCTCATTCCCCCTTTCCTACTTGCTGCTTGTGCGTCAAGGGGACTCCTGAGCATCGCGACTCAGGAGCCTAACTTGCCACGTAGCCCCTCGCTCCTTAGTCCCGTCCTGGTTTCCGGTCGGGGATAACGCTGGGTGAGGTATGCGCGGGGCCGGGCCCTACCGACGTAGAGCGCGAGCAAGTAGGGGAGAAAAATGCAAATTCCAGGAAATTCGAAGCAAATATTACAAGCCATAGATTGTTTCACGACGCCAAACACAAGTTTAAACGCCTCCGCGAGGCATGGTGCATGTTGCAGGAATAAAAACAGGACAGAAGACGCGAAGGGATCACTCTTCAGTGGCGCCGCCGCCTGTGGTGGAGTCACGTTGGACGATCCGCCTCCCGGGGCTGTGGAGCTGGCCGCACCACGCCCGGGCAAGACGCTGAAGGCGCGAAACCTCCCCAGCAAAGCTTCGGCTCGGCCTTTCACGGCCTCAGCTACAGCGGCGGCAAGGTCGCCGCTCACGGGTTCCAGCAGGCTGTCGAAGTCGACGTCGGGGTCGCGCATGTAGACGTGGCTGAGGACATGCGTCAGTGCCGCAGAAGACAGGGCACGCGCCTCGGCCTCGGCCGTGGGGCCAAGGCCGGCTATGACATCTTTAAGCGCACAGACCAGGAAGGGAAGCAGCTTGGCGGGGCCGTCCTCCGCACTGGCCAGCGGCTCCTCTAAGCCGCTCTCGTAAAGCGTCTTCAGCGCGGCATGAGCCCTCTTCTCCATCTTCGTGAAGGCCACCCGATCCTTCGCCAGGACCTTCGCCTTGGCGTCTAGCTCGGTCCTCTCCCCCTTCAGCAACCGCTCCAGCGTCTCCAACCGGCCGTGGCGGTCATCAAGTTTGACGTCCCGGTCCTTGACGACAGCCTCCCAAGCCTTCATCTCCTTCTCTTTCTCCTGGCGGCCGTGGACCTCCTTGGTGAGCTCGTCGCGTAGGCCTTGCAGCTCGGTCTCCAGCGCCTCACAGCGAGCCTTGGCAGCCTCAGCGTCGCCTAGGGTAGCGTTGCGAGCGGCCTTGGCTTGGTTGGCGGCCTGCTTCTCCCCCTCGGAGGCCGCCACGGCCTAGCTCAGCGCTGCTCGGATGGAGGCAGTGGAACGGGCCCAGCCAGAAGCTAGCTCCAGGCGCCCAGCCACTAGGCGAGGGTCCGCACTCAGAAGATCCTCCCGCAGCTGGCTCAGCTCGCTGGCGACCTGGTCGAAGATAGTGGCAGAGGAAACAGAAGAAGCGGGAACCGGCGGAGCGAGCAAAGAAGATGGTAGCGTGATCACGGCTTGGCAGGAAGGAACCCCCTGGGCCTTGGCTGCCCTGGCTGCAGCATCGAGCGCAGTCGACTCCAGGGTCAGCGGGGCAACGGGGGCTGACTCCTCGCCGAGGCGTCCCAGTCGGCCTCGCAAGGACGAGCGGGCATGGTAGGCACGATCCGCGCCGTCTTTCCCCTCAGTGGACAAAGCCGCCATCCCGGCAGGTGGACTCGCCCCAAGCAGGGCCGCAGAAGCCCCTTTCAACCTCTTCGCCGCAGGCGCCATCCTGACAAAAGAATATGGACGTCAAGCCTCGGCAGCGGATACCAAGCAAAGCACGAATCGAGCACTTACTGGTCGTCGCTCGCGGACCCAAGCAACCTCCGGCCGAACTTGAAGCCCGAGAGCCTGCAGCTGGGGTCAGCCTCGGGAGACCCGGAAGCAGAAGGCACGTCAGGAGGACTGGAGCTGGCCTCGGATCGCTCAGGCACCAGAGCAGACCCTGGGGGAACCAGCCCTGACCTGCCATTCCTCGCGACCAAGGGAGAGTCCTCCCCTCCTCGCCTGGCACCAACCTCGTCGTCGTCCGGCATGGAGCGGAGGACCTGGGACCTGCGCCGAGGGAAAGACTCCCTCGACTCCTCGCCAGTCGCCTCAGAGTCAGATTCTTCTTCCTCCGCCCCTTCTTCCCCCTCGCTCTCGCTGGAGATGTCGGAGGACACGTTCACCATCGCCAGCGCCGCAAGACCCTCGGGAGCTTTCGCGGGCACCAGCCCATCGCCATTAAAGGTGGGCATGGCGTTCACCACCTGCTCCCAGTCGTCGCGAAGGAACAGGGGGATGGGGCTGCCCACCGGCTTCACCACGTCTCCCCCAACCAAGGAATGAAGGGCCGCGACCAGATTCTCATCGGTCAGGGCCTCAGAGCTTAGGCGCAAGGCGGCGTCCGCTTCCCCAAGCCTCCACAACGGGAGCGAGTGCTCCTGGAGTGGAGCCACCCGGTGCTCCAAGAACTCCCTCAGGAGCGTGGCTCCAGTCAGCTTTGCCGTCCCCAAGTTACTCGGCCTCAGGTCCGCGTTCATCCTCTTCAGCACCGCCCTCGCACGGGGGTCGACGAGCTCCGCGTGGGACCACGCGTCAATAGCCTTAGGCTGCCCCGTAGGCAACACCAGACGGGGGTGGAAGCGCCCGACGTCCACCATGACCCACTTTCTCCGGAAGCCTTCAATTCTCTTCCCAGGCTTCGAGATAGCATTGGAATTGGAGTATGCGATGAAGCTCGCACATGTGGAGACATGGCCACCAGAAACCCGGAGGGAAAAATAGTGACGCAACAAGGCCACGGAGGGCTTTACCCCGACATGAGCCTCACAGTAGTAAGCAAATATCGCCAGGAGAAGAACAAAGTTGGGGTGGAGATGCAGAGCCTGCAAGTTGTACTGGCGGAGAACAACAAAGAAGAACTCAGAGAAAGGAGGCACCAGACCGGCGACGATGGCGCTCACAAAAAGCGGATAGAAGGTGCTCCCCCTCCTTTCAGGCTGGTCGGAGCCGGCCTTGAGCACAATCACCCCCTTGCTGCCCTGCGCCACCGTCATCAGGCGCGTGAGGGCGAGGTTCTTCTCTGGCAGGTTGGGGAATCCAGGGCCGGCGAGTACCAGGCCTCGGTCGGGGACTTGCGAGGTGCCATAGCGTGCCGGGTGAGAAGGATTGAGACAGATCTGGAGGATTTCAGAAGCAAGGAGGAGGACATTGAGAAAGGGGATCTGGAGCGAGGCGAACGAGAACAAAGCAAGTAAGCTGGCCCAGGCACCTTTTTTGTCAGATGGACAGTTGCCGAGGCATCATGGGGGAGCGCAGACGCCCACGTCCAATCAATCACCACGCGGCGCCCAAGGCCGCAGGCTGTTAGGGACCACGGTGCTTCACGCTTGCCTCTTCGCTTCCCTGCTTGGCCAAGCCCGGGCGTGCCTTGGGCCCGGGGGCTACTGTCGGCGTTCTCGGAACGGGGGTCCCCAGACTTGCCTGCCTGCGGCCTGCGCGTGCCTCAAGTGGGGGCCCAGCGCGGCCCATCTTCATCAGCTCAAGCTCAAGACCCTTGCGAGGGGCCAAGCCTCGCGGGGTGGACGACAGAGAGCTTCCTCTGAGGCAGCCTCATCAGGCAGGCTCGCGAGGAGGCGGAGAGATCAAGGCGGGGATACCTCGTGAGGATCCCGTGACGCAAGCCATGACGATCTAGACCAGGCGGGCGCCAGGCGAGCGCCGGCCTATGCAGTGTCCTTGTTTCCCCTTTGGTGCAAAGGGGGCAAGCACAGGCCAAGGCACCGGGCAAAGGTTACCATTCCGGTGCAACGAGACCAAGACCAGCAGAGTGGCAAGACAGAGGTCACCGTGGAGCCCAAGACGACGTCATCATCAGAGCTTTTGGCAGCCGAAGACCACCTTTGGTCAGGATAACTTGTACTATATGTTCCCCTTCAAAATGGCCAATTGTTGGCGCCCTTCCCGCTCATTATTTGGGGAGAGGACCAGGGCCTCTATAAATAGAGCTAGCCACCACAGAAGGAAGGGTATGACACCCAGGGGGATGAAAGAGAAACATCTAGAAATCTGGTAGAGCCCTAGCAGAGAGAGATAGAGAGAGGTGACTGAACTCACCCTAGCAGTTCATTGCACCAGCTCAAGAACACCTCTCGCGAGGCTGTTCCTCCCTTGTATTGTTCATCATCAGCCCCTGAGGCAATCCACCACACCACACACTGGAGTAGGGTATTACACCACAACGGTGGCCTGAACCAGTATAAACCTCGTGTCCCTTGTGTTGTTCGTTGTTTCCAGCTTAGATCACGCGAGGAGATTGGACGTAGATCGGTAGGGGAGAGATCTCCATGCGCATCCCAGTGTTCGAACCTCAAGGGTCTGCCGGAACCCGAAATCCTACACTCCTGGATAGAGATCGAGGCGATTAATATGTCGAGAGGGGTCGAGTTACCGGAACCCAATGTGTGGTAGTAGCTGTTCATGGATCACAAACACAGAACTCAGTTCCTGAGGACGGTTTCAATGAGACAACCCACCATGTACTCCTATATGGCCTCTCACCACTACCTTTACCAAATCGTGTTCACATACTTAGCTCTCAATAGTAAGACATGTTCACCACATTCCAGTTCATCATCGATGAATCAGACCTGACTCAACTCTAAGCAATAGCAAGCATGACAACAAGCATGAATGAGTAGGCACATCAGGGCTCAAACAACTCCTACTCATGCTAGTGGGTTTCATCTACTTACTGTGGCTATGACAGGTCATGCACAGGAAAGGGGTTCAACTACCGCAGCATGTAACAGTTGAAGCGTTGTTGTCCTAATGCAGTGAAGGAGAGCAGAAGCGAGATAGTGGGATTGTATCGGAATGAACAAGGGGTTTTGCTTGCCTGGCACTTTTGAAGATAGTATAGTTCTTCATTGGTGTCATCGATCTCATCGTCGAAACCACATCTACTGAGAGGGGACAAACACCGGCAATAGAGAAAGAACACAATCAATGCAATATGACAATATGATGCATGATCATGACATGGCAATATGATGTGATTGAGCTAATGCAACTAGCAATGATTTAAATGAAGTTGGTTTGAACCCAAGGTTCAAATTCAAACTCCATATGTGAAATTCAAGTGCCATTTATATGATTTGTCCTAACTAGGAGCCATAAGTTGGTCTAACGGGCATGAAAATGCTATAAAAAGATTCATTGGATTTTTTGATAGTTTTTCATATATAAATTATTTCATTTGGAGTTATAAATTAATTTCTATGAAATTTTGAAGTTTCAACAGTTTTCTGGAATTTCCTGGATTATTTTAAATCCATAAAATCACTTACTGCGTCAGCACTACATCGGGATGACGTCAGCGAGTCAATGGGTCAGCCCAGGTCAAACCGACCGGTGGGTCCCACGCGTCAGTGACTGGACTAACTAACCTAATTGAAATTAACCCTAACTAACTTGGTTAGCCGGGCGGGGCTCGCATGTTAGTGACCCACGGGGGTCAAATCCCTTGTCAACCGGGGCTAAACCACCGGCGTTTAGCCGCCGGTGACGACCAGACGCGGCGGAGGACTCGGGATCACTCCCCCGGTGCCCAAACAAGCGGCGGAGAGCGCCCACAGGGAGTTGGAGCTCACCCGCATCTAGCGCAGCAAGCAGCAGCGGCTAGGGCGGCTGGAGCTCGTTGGAAACGAGCTCGGGGCGGCGGTCGGCTTGGGCACGAGCGGGGATGCGGCTGCGGTGGAAGTGGCAGTGCGTGATTAGCACCTACGGCAACTACGTGAGGCGGCGAGCGTGTTAGACACGAGGGCCGGACCATTTGGTCGTCGTGGTCACGTCGGCGATGAGCGTAGGCGGCGGCGCGTACGGGTGCGAGTGGCGCGGCGGCTACGGCGTGTGAGAGCGAGAATGGAGAGGGGGAGAAGGGGCAGGAGCTCATAGCGGCCACGTCAGGGCAGACGGAGAGCTCGGAGGAGGTCGGGGTTGAGCGAGGCAGCAAGGGGGATCTCCGGTGACGGGCGGTCGGGGATGAGCTCGGTGAGGGCAGAGGAGCGTGCCGGCTACGCGTGGCGAAGCGAGGAGGTCGAGGACGTCGAGGCGGAGCTCGCAGGCACGACGAGGGGTCGAGGGAGAGGCCGTGGCATCGACTACGGCGACGGCGGCTTACGGGCGCGTCGGTCATAGCGGGAGAGGACGAGGGAGAGAGCAGAGGAGGGGAGAGTGGTGTCCAGGGGGTCGAGACAGTGCCAAGGAGAAGACGCGAGGCATCGCGGTGGCCAGGCGACGCAGGCAGGCAGCCTGGTGGCGTGGCGCCTGTGCGTGCACCATGCGTTGTCCCTCCTGTGCCTACTGGCAGAGGGGGTGACGACTGGCACAGGCCAGGTGGGCTGGGCCAGCACAGGTGAGGCCCAGGTGGGTTTCTCTCTCTCCTTTATTTTGTTTCAGTTTTCTATTTTATTCCTCTATTTTGAATTAGTAAAAATACTAATTCATTTCCAAAATTCCTAAAATAACTTGTGGGCACATTTTGAATTATTTCCAACAGCCTCAAATCATTTCGGAATAATTTGAGCATTTAAAATATTTATAGAATTTAAATGCCCCAATTCAAATACAATATGGATTAATTCAAAAATCCAGAACGTCCTAGGAATATGTGCACCATTTTTGGTAGAGGTTTTTAGCCAATTCAAAAATGATGAACTTTTCCAAAGGCATCTTGGGTTAATTGAAAATGAATTTTATTTGAACCTATCTGAATTCATTTGGTGCTAGGGTTTGAACATCCCCAATTCAAATTCTTTTGAATTTAAACATGATGCATGGATGCTCACAGATGCAACTAACTACAAGCAATTCTAGGTCTGTGACAACTCACCCCCACTAAACAAGAATCTCGTCCCGAGATTCAAGACGTGAGGTAAGAAGAGAGAGGGAACACAAAGCTGATACAATCTTCACGACCCATTGCTTCATATTGATCTTGACGTCTTTGCTTTCGAGATCTTCATCTAGCACGACTGAGGGAGTCTTGGATTAGGGGGTCTCCAGACAGCCGGCCTATATCCTTTGGCTGGACTGTTGGACTATTAAGATACAAGATTGAAGACTTTGTCTCGTGTCCGGATGAGACTCTACTTGGCGTGGAAGGCAAGCTAGGCAATACGGATCTGGATATCTCCTCCTTTGTAACTGATCTTGTGTAACCCTAGCCCCCTCCGGTGTCTATATAAACCGAAGGGTTTTAGTCCGTAGGACAACATACAATCATACCATAGGCTAGCTTCTAGGGTTTAGCCTCTCCGATCTCGTGGTAGATCAACTCTTGTAATACTCATATCATCAAGAATAAATCAAGCAGGACGTAGGGTTTTACCTCCATCAAGAGGGCCCGAACCTGGGTAAAACATCGTGTCCCCTGCCTCCTGTTACCATCCGCCTTAGACGCACAGTTCGGGACCCCCCTACCCGAGATCCGCCGGTTTTGACACCGACATTGGTGCTTTCATTGAGAGTTCCTCTGTGTCGTCGCCGTTAGGCTTGATGGCTCCTACGATCATCGATAGCAATGCAGTCCAGGATGATACTTTTCTCCTTGAGCAGATCTTTGTGTTCGGCGGCTTCGCACTACGGGCCAACTCGCTTGGCCATCTGGAGCAGATCGAAAGTTACGCCCCTGGCCACTAGGTCAGGTTTGGAAGCTTAAACTACACGACCGATATCCGCGGGGACTTGATCTTCGACGGATTCGAGCCCCTGCCTTGTGCGCCACGCGACCATGATGAGTACGATTTAGCTCTACCATCGGACAATGTTCAAGAAATCGCATCGATAGCCGCTCCGACCCTCAATTCGGAGCCAGTTGCGCCATCCATGGACGGGTGGATAGACCCCGCCACGGAGGCCGTATCCTCTGCGGCGATCGAGCCGAATATCGACCTTACCCTTCACGAGAGCCGTGTTGCCAAACTGCCGGATCCTTCTCCGGCCACAGACTCTGAACCGCCTGCGCCCGTTCCTGTCGAATCCGATTGGGCGCCGATCATGGAGTTTACCTCCGCAGATATTTTTCAGCACTCGCCCTTTGGCGACATACTGAAATCATTAAGGTCTCTCTCCTTGTCAGGAGAGTCCTGGCCGAACTACGTCCGGCAGGATTGGGATGCGGATGACGAAGAAATTCGCCACCCACCCACCACCCACTTAGTAGCCACTGTCGACGACTTAACTGACATGCTCAACTTCGACTCCGAAGACATCGACGGTATGGACGACGATGCGGGAGACGAAGAGGAACCACTGCCCACAGGGCACTGGACAGCCACCTCATCATACAATATATACATGGTGGACACACCCAAAGAAGGCAATGGCGACGAGACAACAGAGGATGACCCCTCCAAGAAGCAACCCAAGCGCCGGCATCAGCGGTGCCGCTCTAAGTCCCGCCAAGCTAAAAGCGGTGATACTGGCACAGGAGATAATAGCACTCCGGACAGTGCCGAAGACGGCAACAAATCCCCTCCGGCAAGATTTAGGACAGGAGGATGGAGAAGCCAGCCCTCCAGAGAGAGCGGCAGATGGAGAGGCGAAGGATGATAATTACATGCCTCCCTCAGAAGACGAGGCAAGCCTCGACGATGACGAATTCATCGTGCCAGAGGATCCTGTCAAACAAGAGCGCTTCAAGCGCCGGCTTATAGCCACGACAAATAGCCTTAAGAAAAAGCAACAGCAGCTTCAAGCTGATCAAGATTTGCTAGCTGACAGATGCACTGAAGTCCTGGCGGCCGAGGAATATAAACTCGAACGCCCCTCCAAGAATTACCCAAAGTGCAGGTTGCTACCCCGACTGGAGGAGGAAGCACCGAAACCCACATCCCCGGTGTATGACGCGGCTGATCGGCCACCTCATGGCCGCGACAGAGAGGCATTTTAGCCAAAAACTCAGCCCGCACCCTGACACCATTCAAATAAAAAGGCATGGGGAAATACGCCAGACCTGCAAGACATATTGGAGGACAAAGAAAAACATGCAAGATCGATCTACGGATCACGAGGGCGCGCCACTATGCGAGACAATAATCGTCACGCCGGATACAGTAAAAGTAAGTCCGGCCGGGCCGAACACAGCGGGCAAGACTCATTTGAGCTATGTCACGATATAGCCCAGTATAGAGGCGCCACACACCCCTTATGCTTCACAGACGAAGTAATGGATCATCAAATACTAGAGGGTTTCAAACCCGTAAATATAGAATCATACGACGGCACAACAGATCCTGCGGTATGGATCGAGGATTTCCTCCTACACATCCACATGGCCCGCGGTGATGACCTACACGCCATCAAATACCTCCCACTCAAACTCAAAGGACCAGCTCCGGCATTGGCTCAACAGTTTGCCAGCAGAATCCATTGGTTGTTGGGAAGATCTGGAAGCCGCATTCCTCGACAACTTTCAGGGCACTTATGTGCGACCACTAGATGCCGATGACTTGAGCCACATAATTCAGAAGCCAGAGGAATCGACCAGGCAATTCTGGACACGGTTCCTAACAAAGAAAAATCAAATCGTCGACTGTCCGGACGTAGAGGCCCTAGCAGCTTTCAAGCACAACATCCGCAATAAATGGCTCTCCCGGCACCTTGGCCAGGAAAAGCCGAAATCTATGGCAGCCCTCACGACACTCATGACCCGCTTCTGTGCAGGAGAGGACAGCTGGTTGGATCGCAGCAATAACATATCAAAGAACCATGGTACTTCGGGTACCAAGGACGGGGCAGGTCACGTCGCAACAAACATAAGCTCCGTATTAACAGCGACAATACCGAGGATACGACAGTCAATGCCGGATTCAAAGGCTCTAAACCCGGTCAGCGGAAAAAGCCATTCAAAAGAAGCACTCCGGGCCCGTCCAGTTTGGACCGTATACTCGATCGCCCGTGTCAAATACACGACACCCCCGACAAGCCAGCCAACCACACCAACAGGGATTGTTGGGTGTTCAAGCAGGCGGGCAAGTTAAATGCCGGAAACAAAGATAAGGGGTCAGATAGCGATGACGAGGAGGAGCCCCGGCAGCCGAACACCGAAGGACAGAGGAGGTTCCCCCCACAAGTCCGGACGGTGAACATGATATACGCAACCCACATCCCCAAGAGGGAGTGGAAGCGTGCGCTCAGGGACATATATGCGTTGGAGCCAGTCGCCCCAAAGTTCAACCCATGGTCCTCCTGTCCGATCACCTTCGATCGCAGAGACCACCCCACTAGTATCCGTCATGGCGGATTCGCCGCACTGGTCCTAGACTCAATCATTGACAGATTTCACCTCACTCGAGTCCTAATGGATGGCGGTAGCAGCCTGAACCTGCTTTATCAGGATACAGTGCGCAAAATGGGTATAGACCCCTCAAGGGTCAAACCCACAAAAACAACCTTTAAAGGTGTCATACCAGGTGTAGAGGCCCATTGCACAGGCTCAGTCACACTGGAAGTTGTCTTCGGATCCCCGGATAACTTCCAAAGCGAAGAGTTAATCTTCGACATAGTCCTGTTCTGCAGTGGCTACCATGCACTGCTCGGGCGAACCGCATTTGCGAGATTCAATGCGGTACCGCATTATGCATATCTTAAGCTCAAGATGCCAGGACCTCGGGGGGTCATAATAGTCAATGGAAACACAGAGCGCTCTCTCCGCACGGAGGAGCACACTGCGGCCCTTGCAGCAGAAGCGCAAAGCAGCCTCTCAAGGCAATCCACTAGTTCGGCGATTAAGGACCCGGACACCTTCAAGCACGCCTGGAGTAATCGGCAACTGGACCGCCTGGCACGTTCCGAGCTCGCATAGCAATACGGCCCCCACCCCGGTCCCAGCCAAACGGCGAAATCCGTGCCACGCGTACATAATTACGCATTAAAAATACCATGGGCATAGGTGGGGAGGGGGGCACAACTACGGCACGCCCCAAGACGCGGCTTAAACCGCACTAGGGGCTTCCCGCTTTGTTATTTTTCTCTTTCAGGACTTTAATCTCTGGAAACCCTGTCCGGCAGCATGATTGCCGAACACATGATGCAGCAACCAAGGAGGCAGAGAGCTACGTCACACCACGGAACTCCCAGGTGGATTACGATAACGAGTGAAATACTTGCTTTAATACTATTCCTCAGCTCGCCCTTGGAAGGGACATGTCAAATAGTCCTACTTTTTGCTTATCGCACTACTTGTATCATTCTGCTCTAACACACCTTTTTGAATAAAACAATGCATAGCATTAAGACTATTATTGCATTCTTCCTTTACATATATATGTTCATTCATGACATCTAGCACCTGTACACTCTGGTACGGCCAATACGCTAGGGGCTTAAGCATACCCCATAATGCTGCGTGAGAAGTACGAACACTTTCGACAGTGCTGCACCCCGAACTTATAGCATTATATGCATCAGCTCCGAATCATGTCTTGGGTCAATAGTTGGGTTTGCCCAGCTCCCATGTTTTGGTACCTTACGTTCCGCTATATCGGCTAAGGTAGCACTGGGAGAACTACTGCGATTGTGCCCCAGTTCTGCTGGGCTAAGCACCTCAGTAGAGAAAGCTAAAACTGACTGTCATGATAAGGCGAGAGACTGGTCGCTGTTCGAGAGGTTTCAAGTCCCTAAAGACTTGTTCCGCTTAGAGTGAGGAGTCGGCCCTGTCCGGCTTAAGGCGTGTATCGCGCCCCGAATTCGGCCTTCCGAATACTAGGGGCTTCGCCGAAATTTAAAATTATAGAATTCTATGGCTAAGTGAGAGTGATAACGCATTATAGTCCGATTGCCTTGTTCGTTGTGCTGAGCACCTCCCTCGAAGGACCCAACAATGGGAACAAGAGTGCTCAGGTTTATCCCGAACACCCCAGCACTCTTGGCGTGGGGGCAGAAGCCGATGACTAGCCATCTCTCAGATTTGATAAACAGCCAAACAGAAGGCAATATTTTAAATTCAAACAAGCGTTGCATAGCGCATATGAACAAGTTTTCATAATACAGGATTACACGAGCAAGTTTACTCAAATATTACATCTTTCGCACACTCGTCCGCTACAAGACGGGCACCCTTCAGGACACCCTCATAGTACATCTCGGGGTGGCGATGCTCCTTGCCCTGCGGCGGCCCTTCCTTCACCAGCTTCACGGCGTCCATCTTGGCCCAGTGCACCTTCGCACGGGCGAAAGCCCGGCGTGCACCTTCGATGCAGACGGACCGCTTGATGACTTCCAGCCGTGGGCAGGCATCCACAAGCCGCCTCACCAGGCCGAAGTAGCTGTTGGGAAGGGCGTCACCAGGCCACATCCGGACTATAAAGCCCTTCATGGCCTGTTCGGCCGCCTTGTGCAGCTCGACCAGTTGCTTCAGCTGGTCGCTCAGAGGCATCGGGTGTTCGGTCTCAGTATACTGAGACCAGAACAGCTTCTCCGTTGAGCTTCCCTCCTCGGCCTGGTAAAACTGTGCGGCATCCGACACGCTGCGGGGCAAATCTGCGAATGCTCCTGGAGAGCTCCGGATTCGGGTAAGTAACAAGTAATTTACTTTCACATGCTTGCTTTGCATATAGAATGCCTTACCCGCCGCTATCTTCTTCATCGCATCAATCTCCTGGAGAGCCTTTTGGGCTTCAGCCTTGGCACTCTTTGCACTCTCAAGGGCCGCGGCAAGCTCGGACTCTCGCGTCTTCAAGTCAAGCTCCAACGCCTCATGCTTCGTCACGAGAGCGTGGAGCTCTTGCTGCACCTCGCCCACCCGTGCCTCTTGTTTTTCCCGCTCGGTGCGCTCCTAGGCCACTTTGTTTTAGGCATCGGATAGCGCTTGCTTCAGGGTTGCCACTTCGGTCGTGGCCCCTGGCAGATTAAAGATGATCATGTCATTTTTCAATCGCATCACTTATATATATATACATATCTACAGACTAGGTATTACTTACCTTTGTTCTTCTCGAGCTGCCTCTTGGCAAGGCCGAGCTCTTTCTTGGACCCTTCTAGGTCCTGCTTCAGTACGACGACCTCCGCAGTCAGTGCGGCAGAAGCCAGCAGTGAAGCCTGCATACGCATATAGACATACTTATATTAGACTCCTGCAGATATTAGTTGATCCTCTATTCGGCTTTTCTTTTTGCAAACCAAACAGAGCATCAGGGGCTACTGTCTATGCGGTAATATTTTTTCTATATTTCAAATACTTACCTCAAAGCCTGTTAGAAGGCTGGCATAGGCTTTAGTCAATCCGCTCCTGGCGGATTGAACCTTCTGGATCACCGCACTCATAATAGTGCGGTGCTCTTCGTTGATGGAAGCGCTGCGAAGCGCTCCCAGCAGATTGTCCGGTGCCTCTGGATGGACAGAGGTCACCGGCAAGGGCGTCTTTCCCCTTTTGGAAGGAGGCCGCCTGCCCGAGTCCGGAACCACTGGGGGTTCCGGTGCAGTGTTCAGCTGAAGGCCGAACTCGGAGCCCTCGGGAGCCTTACCCCATGTGCTCCCGGAGTCCGGAAGGTTGCCTTGAGGCGCCTTCGGGATTGTCTCCCCTCGACCTGGTGCCTCTCGAGATAGCACCTCGGCATTGTCCGTAGGGCAAGGGGAGGTGGCGGTCAGAAGTGGATCGCTATCCATATCCGATGAGTCCAAGGAGCCGCCCGACGAAGATACGTCGATACGGGATTGGGGCGGTCTGCACAATCATATTCGACGTTAGGAGAAGCAATGCGTCAAAGGTATGCTATGAGTTACTCTGGTATCCGAATACTTACGACTTTGCCAGGGGCTTGGCCCTGAGCAGCCACTCGCCTTCGTCTTCGGCGATGGTGGTGGAGCAGTCCGGAAGGAGAGTCCTTCCCTTCTTGGACCGTTCGCCCCCCCGGTTGGAGCGGCCTTCCTTTTCTTGTCTCCCCCGGCTGAAGGGGGAGCATATTCATCTTCCTCCTCGTCTTCGGGGAAGGAGTGCGGCGCGGAGTCATCGGACGATGAACCCGATATCACCTGGCGTCGGGAACTCTTTTGGGTCCCCTTGGCCTTCTTCTTGGTCTTCTCTGGCACCTTGTATGGAGCCGGAGTCAGCATCTCCGTCAGGACAGCATTCGCGGTGTCTTCGGACGGAGGGGCCGGATAGTCGATCTTCTCCGATGCCCCCACCCAATCCTATCAAAGGCATGGGAGCTCAGAACCCGCGCGTGGTTAAGCTATGGGAAGTAAAAATCCTACCAGATGTACAAAACTTACTGGATTCGTAGGGCGCTTCACGCTTAGCCCGCGGTCGTCGGTGAGAGAGGGAGGGACCTCGGCACCCTTGGACAACACCCTCCAAACGTCCTTGTGCATCGTGTCGAAGAGCTCGCTCAGAGTCTGGTGCTGGGCCGGGTCGAACTCCCACAAGTTGAAATCCCGTTGTTGACACGGGAGGATCCGGCGGAAGAGCATGACCTGGACTATGTTGACAAGCTTGAGCTTCTTACTTGCCATATTCCGGATACATTTCTGGAGTCCGTCCAGCTCCACCGATGAACCCAAGGATATGCCCTTCTCTTTCCAGGAGGTGAGCCGCGTGGGGATTCCAGATCAAAACTCGGGGGCCTCCACCCAGTTGGTGTCGCGCGGCTCGGTGATGTAGAACCACGCCGATTGCCACCCCTTTATGGTCTCCACAAAGGAGCCTTCAAGCCATACAACATTGGGCATCTTGCCCACCATGGCTCCGCCGCATTCTGCTTGTTGGCCTCCCACCACCTTCGGCTTGATATTGAAGGTCTTCAGCCATAGGCCGAAGTGGGGCCGGATGAGGAGGAAAGCCTCACACACGACGATGAACGCCGAAATGTTGAGGATGAGGTTTGGGGATAGATCATGAAAGTCCAGCTCGTAGTAGAACATAAGACCATTGACGAATGGATGGAGGGGAAACCCCAGTCCACGGAGGAAGTGGTGGAGGAAAACTAAGCTCTCGTGAGGTTCTAGGGTAGGAACAATCTGCCCCGTAGCGGGCAACCAATGCGCGATATTCGCGGCTAAGTATCCGGCTCCACGCAGCTTCTTGATGTGTCCCTCCGTAACGGAGGAAGCCATCCATTTGCCTCCCGCTCCGGACATGTTTGGAGAAGGTTGAGGGGAAGGATGTGGACTTGGGCGTTGGAGCTTGAGTCCGCAAAAATGGATGAGCAAGGAGGAAGAAGGCGTGGGTAGAGAAAGGTTAAACCTTATCCCCTTATAAGGGCGGCCGAAACTATGTGCCCCCCACTAGCCTGGTAAAACTCGCTTATCCTCCAAGCGCCGTAAGTGATGGCGTGGTTGGGTTACCCACGCCTGTATTGATGAGAATCCCGTAATAAGGGGGACACGATCTCTGCTTCGACAAGACGTGTCAAGAAACTGCCTCGCGTTATGTGCGGGGCTAGTTAAAGAAAACGGTTCGAATAATCACCGGGCCATGGCATGATGTCATGTTGCCAAACGTGTCAGCAGATTAGATTTGTGGAAATATTATTCTCTCTACGGTGGTATGTGGAACTTATTTTGCAGGGTCGGACACTATCCTTGTATTCAAACTCTTCTGTGGTGTATCCGGAGGAGGAACCCGCCTTGCAATGCCGAAGACAACACTGCGCGCCGGACTCATCGTCATTGAAGCCTGGTTCAGGGGCTACTGAGGGAGTCCTGGATTAGGGGGTCTCCGGACAGCCGGACTATATCCTTTGGCCGGACTGTTGGACTATGAAGATACAAGATTGAAGACTTCGTCTCGTGTCCGGATGGGACTCTACTTGGCGTGGAAGGCAAGCTAGGCAGTACTGATATGGATATCTCCTCCTTTGTAACCGACCTTGTGTAACCCTAGCCCCCTCTGGTGTCTATATAAACGGGAGGGTTTTAGTCCATAGGACAACATACAATCATACCATAGGCTAGCTTCTAGGGTTTAGCCTCTCCGATCTCGTGGTAGATCAACTCTTGTAATACTCATATCATCAAGAATAAATCAAGTAGGACATAGGGTTTTACCTCCATCAAGAGGGCCCGAACCTAGGTAAAACATCGTGTCCCCTGCCTCCTGTTACCATCCGCCTTAGACGCACAGTTCAGGACCCCCTACCCGAGATCCGCCAATTTTGACACCGACAACGACGATGACTAAAAGAGACTCTATAGGAATCGATCTCCTCGAAGATCAAACAAATGATGATCAACTCACGGAATGAGACGTTGAACATCTCTCGGGCTGAGACACAAAACACACATCGGGGGTGATGGAAAAAGAAGACGTCGAAGGTTCAAGTTGGTAGGCAACAATTCCACGCTTGAGCAAGATGGTGCATGGTCTCAAAGTAGCAAGGATATCATTGTCATGATCCCATAACATGTCACCTTAGAGGAGGTGACTCGTAGAAGTATTCCCTTGAGTGGCAAAAGGAATTACTTTTGAAACATAGCTCATTGAAACTCTTTAAACCAGCCTAAGGAAAATCACACACGATCGTGTGAAGGAGCTTGAAGAAGTGGCATACTCATACTAGAATGGATGATGTGGACTACCTTCTTGAAGACAACGTGATGGATGATTTCTGCTTATCATCAAGAAATGATAGGGCCAAGGTAAGCTCACTGTTAAAGATGGTCCCGGACAGCAATTGCCGAGAAGGCCAGCCCATGGTAAGATGGTAGAGTTAGCTCAATCAATATACTACAATGATAGATCTTCTGGCTAGGTGTGTCGGCCAGAACATCGACCTTGTCGGGACCTACATCATAGATCTTGGAAAAGCTCCAACCATCATATCTGCCTGAGATTCAGATCTGGTTGGAAATAGGATATTTCAGACAACATGTCTGGAAAAGAAAATTTCCAACACAAACCGATGAGATGCCATTGTGAGATTCTCGGGAAATGAACTATAATAGCAAGCTCCAAAACATGAACTGGTTCTGCTACACACATGTGAACATGCTGTCCTAGACAAGCATGACCACATAGTAGTCTTACAAAAAAATACTACCGAGTTCAGGTGGGGAACCATCATCGAGGATAGCAAAGTCCTTACTTAAGTCATGATTAGCTCTTAAGAAGGAACTTCTTCTCCTTGAACGAGTCAATCAATGGCTTGGTGTGCTAGGGATACATATAGAATGAAGGTTGCAAGTCTCCAGACCCCAGGATACTTCACACATATGCATGATTGACTTGGAATGATTCCATAGGAAACAAAACAAACCTTTCTCAAATCCATGGCAGCAACTTGCACCTATTGCACGTGAACTTGGAGAAAGTCACTTCTTACACCAAACATATACTTCATGAACGGAACACGAAGGCATTGTTTACAAAGTTTCCAACACTAGCATGATGTTCAACACGATTCATGGGAATGATGAAAATGTTGTCAATGGGCTCAACAACAATTTATCGAGATTTCCATATAGATGGAATTCCACAACTATGTGAACAAGGCGATAGTATTGGCCAGACCCAAAAGATATAATGGTGTATGCTCGAGGAAACCACCACAAGTAAGAAAACATTACGAATATCGTTGGTTCCGATTTGATTTGACGATGGCCCATACTCAAATCAAGGATCAGATAGGACAATAGATCCAACAATTGATCACGAGGATCAATCAATGAATATATCATCTTTCTTCAATACACACACACACACACACAAGGATATCCCTTAAAATGAACTAAGTCGGACAAGCTTTTATCTTCCAACTCTCCAAGTTGTTGTTTATCTTAACCAACAAGCTTAGGGGTATCCTGCACAGATTCTTGGAGAAGGGTGGTTTGCAAGAAAACTAACTTGATCACGGACTCAACATAATGGTCAGGGAACAACCTGGTGATACTTCCAAGAAGATATTTGGAAAATCATGAACCACCAATACATTCTAAGCTCGAGAACGATCTTGCTTTTCAGGGCAAGATGATATGATCAAAGGAGCGAGGGATTGACACAATCCTAACTCATTGATTGAAGAGTGCACCAGAAGTAAGGACTAGGTAGCACGATCAATCTTAGAATGATAATTCAATAACCAAGATGCTAAGAATGAAATTATTGTCCTTTAACTACCAAGCAACGAAATTGCTAGGAGTATTGATTTCACACATCATAGTTCACTTGTCGGCGTTTCGGTTACAAGAACACATGACCCGAGGAATGAACAATAATGTCAAGAAGTATCACTGCGTCAAGAATTCATAGGAGTTGGTGCATTTCTCATGATATTCCTGACATAAAGTGGGTAATACTTTAGGGTAGAACAGAATCAAAAGCTGGATTGGCATGCTTAATCTGCGGAATACAACTGCTTTGACCCAATCCTAGATATGGATGAGGTACTGGAGTTTGTTTCTCCTAGTCATTCCAGAATAGAATGGCTTGACGGACCACAAGAATATGAGGTATCGATGAGCATAAATGCATGACGTGCTCTTGACTATCAAATGATAGACGGAGGTGAGAATACAACTAAAGAGAACAACTCAAAGGAACATATAATTTTTGAGTTGTGGAAACATGGATTAGCATGTTGAACAAGTTCAACATATTTCTTCCGGATAACCCATGAAGAAGAGGAAGGACTGGCAGAGTCACAATGTAGAATGGAGAACTCATCAAGAGCACTCTGGTTGTGATCTTTTGTTTCAAAAGAACCTCTGCCATAAGCAGTTCATGGTATTTGGAAGAAGGAGAATACCGTGGACCTCGAGGACTATCACAAAGGTTACTAATATACTAAATGAACTAGCAAACACTATCAATCTGAAGTAAGTAAAGCATATCTTGGGTCAAGAACCCAGGAGTAGAATACCTACTACTAAATGGCATCACGAGATGCTTTTGAGAATGACGGCCAGAATCATCACTTTGGGAACACTAATCATGGCTAGATTACTAGGTGGTCCTCTAAGACACCTAGGGTCATAATAATAGCTCCAACAACATATATGTCGATGCAACATAGTACCTCAACTCACCGATTAGTGTGGTTAAACTGGCCCAAAGAAACATTGGGAACGGAAAGGAGGGAGTTGCAAATGCATGAGACTACTTTGAAACCTGGGATGACACGGACAGCATAACGGTTGTAAATGCTCAAAAAGATTTGAGACATCTTGCAAAATAGTGGCATGACCACTCAACATCACAATATCAAGGTTCTGAGGCCAGCTATGAACATACGGAAGTAGTAGAAACCGAACTGAGACTTAAACCCATCATTCCTATGGGTCTACGGATTAGTAACACATGATCCTGATAGAAAGATGAGAAGCCTAGTCCTTAATACCCATAGGAAAGAAGAGAGTGACTCAGATCAGAAGGACATAAGGTTAAGGAGTAAAAAGAGACTTACGTTCCCTTCTGAGGGAGTCCTAGATTAGGGGGTATCCAGACAGCCGGACTATATCCTTTGGCCGGACTGCTGGACTATGAAGATACAAGGTTGACGACTTCGTCCCGTGTCCGGATGGGACTCTCCTTGGCATGGAAGGCAAGCTAGGAAATACAGATATGTAGATCTCCGCCCTTGTAACCGACTCTGTGTAACCCTAGCCCCCTCCGGTGTCTATATAAACCGGAGGGTTTAGTCCGTAGGATAACCGAAAATCATACCATAGGCTAGCTTCTAGGGTTTAGCCTCTACGATCTCGTGGTAGATCAACTCTTGTAATACTCATATCATTAAGAACAATCAAGCGGGACGTAGGGTATTACCTCCATCAAGAGGGCCCAAACCTGGGTAAACATCGTGTCCCCTGCCTCCTGTTACCATCCGCCATAGACGCACAGTTCAGGACCCCCTACCCGAGACACTACAAAAAAATACACTTCCGTGATGATACGTGTTTGTCACAGTAGGTCGCGTTTTCTGTCATGCATGTACATCCATGACGATTTTATGACAGAATCAAGATAGTCATACCTGTGCTGTCGTAGAAGTGTTCCATGACATTACCAAAATTATCATCACGGAAGTGTCCACTTCCATGACGGTAAATCGTGCATCACAGAAGTGCTTTCGTCAAGGGTGACCGACACGTGGCATCCACTATAACGGAACACCATTAAGCTATCGGGTCGGGTTTTGGATTCGATAACCCGTTAATAGCCCCGACCAATGGGGATTTTCCACGTGTAAAATCATCATTGGCTGGAGGAAACATGTGTCGGCTCATCGCTGGGACAGATGTCATCCACTCATTGGACAGAAGGCGCCTATGATACGTCGACACATGGCACAAACCAACAGAGGCCCATCCATGTGAAAAGGCCGGCCCGTTTGACTCGGTCAAAAGGTGGCGAGCCGGCCCATGGAAAGCCTGTTAACGGCCTGTTCGCATATAGCCCATTTACAGCCCGCTAACCCAAGGCCCGTTATGCTCTATTCGAATTAGGCCCAGTAGCGTCATCTGGGCCATCCAATATGATTCCAGACCGTTTTCACTTCTGGCCCATGTATGGCCCATGACATCTTTCGGCCCATATGAGGCCCTATGTAACTCTTGGCCTATTAACGACCCATGGTGAAACTGGCCCGTAATGAATAGTGTATCACTTTACACCCATTAACGGCCCATGGTGAAACTGGCCCGTAAAGAACAGTGTATCACTTTATACCCATTAACGGCCCATTATTCCATTGGGCCGTTTCCAGCCCATATTATCTTTCGGCCTTCTCAGAGCCCATTTATTCTTGGGCTATTTTCCAGCATTCGTTTAATTACGGCCCATTACTGTCATTTTCTGCTTGTGGGCCAAATTCAGCCCGTGGTTACAGTCGGCCCGTTTGTGGTCCGTTAATACGTTGGGCCGTTTTCATAGCATCATCAAATACGTCCTATTAACGATGGCCCGTTATGGTCGGCCCATGAACGAACGATTCCAACTCTAGCCCATTTAGAGCCAGAATGCGGTCTGTTTGGCCCATGTTTGGCCAATCGATCATACGACCCGTAGAAGGCCCATTGTTTCTATGACCCGTAGAAGGCCCATTGTTTCTACGTCCAGTAGAAGGCGCACTGTTTCTATGGCCCGTAGAAGGCCCACTGTTTATACGGCCCGTAGAAGGCCCACTGTTTCTACGGCCCATAGGAGGCCAGTGTCACTACAGTAAATATTAGCCCATGGTTATTGTGGCCTAGTTTTAAAAAATAGGTTATTGCAGCCACTAGCAAACCGCAGAAAAAGAACTGCATTGACTACAAGCAAACAAATAAACATGACAACAAGGAAATAAATAAGCAAGCAACTTACACTAGGATATCATGGCTATTACACATATTACATCCATTGGGCATCAAAGTTCGCCACCAGTGCAAATATAGGGAACACATCAGCATATAAACACCGCAGCAAAACAAGTCCAGAACTGAAACCACTTCAGTAGAGCTCAAGAAACAATATCCTGGGTACCCATAATGCTGGCAAGATGCTTAGCAAGCTTATTAACTTTCTCTTGTTTGGCGCTTAAGTCCTCCAGTGCTTGCTGTTGCACCAGAAAGTATGCATCTGAATTCTGCAGGGACTTCCTCAGTCCTTCGGCTTCCTGTCGCATAACATCTGATCGATGTCTTTCAACTTGAAGTTGAGACTCAAGAAGCCGAACTGATTCAGGCAACGAGTTCGAAGAGCTAGTGCCAGCAGTGGTAGCCAGTAACTCAAACACTACATCAAGCCAGGACTTTGGGGTTGTCTCAGTGTCTTCAATATAGTTTTTATCAGCTTTCTTGGAGACCAACAGGGATGTCTCACTATCTTGAACCTTATCTGCATTACTTCCTTTACCATTGCATAACAGGGTACTCTTCTGCAATATCTTATCCGCATTCTAAAAGAGAAACAAACAAACACATCTCAGGTTTACAATGTAGTATATGAAACTCATTTTGGTAAACCAATTCAGTGGTAAGGTGGACAGGATAACAACATGAAACAAACATATATCTATGTAGTATGGTCACTGTATGGTTTATATCATTCTAGTTTATGTTGCCAAATCAAGATAGATACAGTTCGAATCATATCTATTTAAGACAAAGCAGCATAGACAGAATATAAGTGTGGGAAACTACACAACAATAACAACACTTGTAATGTGCATGGCATGAGAACATAATTGTTTATTCAATTGAAACTGAAATCAACATAGAGCAAGTTACAACAGCAAACAGCCAAACACGTTGAAGAAATAGATTTAAAACATAGCTGTTGCGCCATTGGAGTTTCAATTGCATCCTTCAAATTTGAAATTAGTTGGTATCAGTAAATACAGTGATGCAAGAGCAAAGTAGTATGAACCATAGCTACGGAACCTGACCTGAGAACAATTCTTCTTCTGCTTTAAGCGTTGACTTCGGGTTCGGAGTGGTGGTCCTCGTGATTTGGGCACTGCAGTTGCCTTACTAACTGCTCGTGTTTGGGTGCTCTATGGTGGAGACGGTGCTGTGTCAATGGGAACTGGGTGTCTATCTATTGGGGTTGGGGTTAGAAGGGGTGTAGCTGGTTCTCTGTCCAACTGGGTAGGGGTACAATCTGCATGAGTGTGGGTTATGTGTGGTGGGGCTGGTTCTTGGGCAAGTACAACCGTGGTTCTATCTGCATTGACAGGTAGCACGATCTTTTCTGAAGACCGTGTTTTTACTCCCACAGATACTGCCATCACTCCCTCCAATTGAAATGGCTGATAAACAAGAAAAGTAATTGAATGTACAGACATTGTAAGATAGACAGGTGCAATGGATAGTAGGGAAGAAAACATGGCATGAAATAATTCACATTTATGTTGTCTAAGCAAACATAATAGCAGGACATAATTTCACATATATGATGGCTAATTAAACAGGATAGCATGACACAATTTCACATGTATGATGGCCAACTAAACAGGATAGAATGACATACTTCAAAATATGATGACTATGTAAACAAGATGACATGATATGACTATACGATGTGTCTATTAAAGTGGTTGGCATGCCATAAATCACAAACATGCCGTCGATGGAAACATGATGGCATGATATAATTCACGGATAGAATGACATAATTTAAAATATGATGACTATGTAAACAGGATGAGATGATATAACTATATTATGTCTTTAGAAAATGGGTTGGCATGCCATAATTCAGATATATGCTGTCTATGTAAACATCATGGCATGACATAATTCAAATATATGATTTATATACTAAGGAAGTGAGCAGAGGGCAATCGCATATATGATGTGTCAACCAAGGAGATGGCATTCAATATTGTGTATATGATGTAAAAACTAAGCATTGCAATACAACATATGCATTATATGATTAATATAACCCTGCCAAGTTTGAGCATACACCTCAGGGGGATAATAGGACTAGTCATCTGCCTCTGAATCCTCCTCTGAAGAGCTATCTGTAACCAGCAAGATATCTGCTTCAGCAGGTTGCATTGTCTGCTCTAAAGACCTTGTTTTCACTCCAGATTTCTCCATCACCAATTCAAATGGCTGATGCACAGGAAGAGCAGTTGAATATACAAACATTGTCGACAAAAGCAATGAGAAATACAAAAAAAGGACGGCATGATATAATTCACATATATGACGCTTGCCTAAATAGCATGGCATTGCATAATTCACATACATAATGCCTTGCAACAAGATAACATTGCATAATTCACATATATAATGTCTTGCAACAAGATGGCATTGCATAATTCACATATATGGTAATTAGACACTAAACAGGTTGCATTCACACAAAGCATGTCTGAACTAAGAAAATGACATAGCAATGCAAGATACCATACGCACGATATGAGCAACATAACCCTGCCAAGTTAGGGCATTCACCTCGGGGGCAAAATATGACTGGTCATCTGTCTCTGAATCCTCCTCTAAGGAGCTACCAGTAACCAGCAAGACATGCGTTTCGTCAGATAGCATTGTCTACTCTGAAGACCTTGTTTCCACTCCAGATTTTTCCATGACCATGCCAAATGGCTGATGCACAGGAAGAGTAATTGAATGTACTAAAATTGTTGACAAATTTAACATGTAATAAAAAAATGATGGCATGATATAATTCACATATAAGATGACTATCTAACCAGGGTGGCATTGCAAAATTCACATATATGATGCCTGGCTAGACAAGATGGCATTGCATGATTCACATATACGATAAAGAAACTAAACAGATGGCATTGACACAAAGCATGTCTAAACTAAGCAGATGACGTCTTTAATGTATACAGTAAGCAATGCAAGGCACCATATGCATGATATTACCAACATCAGCATGCCAAGTTAGAGCGAAGACCTCATGGGGTAAATAGGAGTGGTCTTCTCCTTCTGAATCCCCCTTAGAACAATTATCTTCCTCTTGATTACGATCCGAAATGGGTGGAGGGGGGGGGGGGTTGCCTTTGCGCCCACCATGGAACAACGTCTACATGAAATTTTATTGCCACGCAAGGCTCATCTCTTTTGCTCTACATGATCAGTTCCGTTGTGTACAATAACTGGCATGCATAGGAATAAAACATAGTGAGATTATGTAAGGAGTGCATGCACAAATCCAGAGTGATGGTAGCAAACTATGGATAGACCGAAAACTAATGATAGCAGGCAGATAATAGCTTTAGTTAAAAAATATAGATAATGGCTCCTTTAATGTTTGTTTTCACCCAACATGAAACTCATAGTAGACACCGGAGATTAACCAGATAGTAGACAAATAGTACTGATTGCTGCCCCAATATGTACCCCACAACCATTTAAAAACTCAAGTTTCAGTATTAGTTTGGACCTGACTCAGAGTCTAATAGGTGAACACTACGATAATGTAGCATGTCATCATATTAAGCGACACATAACGTAAGCAGACACGGAAGAGTGCAACCTCTCTTGCGGACTCGTGTAGTCCTCAAGGTCATCTGCTCAGTTCATGATGGTAATGCAGTTGCCGTGGCTGCCGGCGGCGGGGAAGAAGATCTGAGGCGGCGAAAGACAGTCTGGAGAGCGGATACCTGCTGTGGTGAACCCTTCTGTCGTTGGAGCAGCTGAGCTGGGGTGGAACACAGTGCCGCAGGAGCAGGACAAACCACACAATGTTTTCTTTGACACATATCTGTAACAGAAGTAATTGAGTAAGGGCTTGTTTGAATTTGAGGATTCTAACAATGCAGGGATAGGAAATAGACAGGAATAGGATAGGAATGCACGTGCAAAACAAAGAATTTAAAACCACAGGATTTCTGCCAATCTGGGTGTTTGATTCACAACAATTGGAAGATCACATGATGCAAAAAAGCATGGTGAGATTAAGTCAAACCACAAGAAAATGTACGGTTACAATGCTATTATGCTACTATCTCTTAGTCTTGTGCTTGATGAATATGAATATGAAAAGGAGGAGAAGTGGAAATTAGAATTCCTATGGTTTTTCTTTCAAGGAGACACTAAAGGAACAAATCCTACAGTTTTCCTTTGCTCCATTTTTTTGCACCAAATTCATGAAAAGTAGTACCATAGTAAACTTTCCAATTCCGATGTTTTTCATTCTCTTTTCCTTTCAAGCACTGGCGATTCTAGTAGGCAGGCTTGAGCAAGGAAAATCCTACACTAAAAAACTGTTTTTGTGCTACTTCTATTACTTTGGACCCAGGCCACTGCCATACTAGCTCAACTCCCAGGCCCATCGACAAATGCACAGCTCAAACGCGCAGAGATAAATAATGATGGTGTTCAAGAGAGTCCATCACGGATAGCTAAGTTTCCTGGTACTTCACTGCTTGTCATATAGTAGGATAAAATAATCGTATTCCCCGTTACTAGGAGTGCTCAGTGAACAATATATATAACATGTAGAGTAAAAAAGAGATGCAACAAGTGTACAACCTCTTTGGCGAAGCCATGTCGATCTCAGCGTGATTGGGTTGGCCGGTGAGGATGCTCCGGCTGACTTGGCTGTCGGAGGAGGGGAAGAAGATCGTAGGCGTCTGGAGATGGAGCCCGAGGTACTGATCCGCTATGATGGAGGGTTTCGTCGTTGGAGCAGCTCCGGTGAGTTGTACAACGCCGAGGCTGAAGCAGGACAAGAGAGACAACGAACAACGTTAACCTGAATGGAATTCTAATAGCATCTCCAATACATGACATAAAATACATAACCACAAAGTGCTAGATGTAAAATACATCAGCCTCTCATCTTTGAACTTAACTGTCGAAACTGAACTTAACTATCGAAACTGAACTTAACTATCGAAACTGAATTTTGCTGTCGAAACTGAATGCATTAGCAAGGTGAGGCTACACATCGGTTGACTGACTTTTTCATCTCTGGTCAGTCGATTTTGCAACTGACTTTTTCATCTCTGGTCAGTCGATTTTGCAGCCGTTGGATATGAAATCAAGGGCCTGTGGTTCATCTTCAACCTCCACCCCCCTGAGCCGCCAGCCACCACTGGCCAAACAACAGCCCCCTGCCGCCCGCCACGAAAACACTCCACACTGCCGGTCCGCCGCCGCCCCGGCCATCCCTCTAGCCCCCCCCCCCCCCCGTGCCGAGCATTTCCTCCGGCTATCCCCATGCCACCGCCCCGCTACCGCCAGCGACCACCGCCCCATCCTGAACCCTAAGATAGTGGGGTACCTCTCCGGCGAGCCCCCCTCCCCGCTGCGGCTACTTCTTCCTTCACCCCGGTGAGCCCCCAACCCCCTGAAAATTGACTGACCCAAAAGTCGATTCAGTCGACTGAAGTGTAGCTAAATCGGAGCAGCATCACAAGCAAGAGGAAGAGCGAGAGCAGCAGTGCGAGCAAGAGCAATAGCAAGAGCAGACCAGGCAGGGGACCGAGAGCAAGAGTAGAGCAGCAGCGCGAGCGAGAGCTAAAGCAGCAGCAGCTCCTACTGATGTGGACGTCGCTGCTGAGGGAGCGGCATCATGGAGGAAGTGGCCCAAGAGGCTGTTCTTCCTTGTATTGTTCATCATCATCAGCCCAAGAGGCAATCCACCACACCACACACTGGAGTAGGGTATTACACCACAACGGTGGCCCGAACTAGTATAAACCCTGTGTCTCTTGTGTTGTTCTTTCCTTAGTTTAGATCCTAGCACGGCGGAGGGGTGCAGGAAGGTAGGAGGCGAAATCTCCGCGCGCACCCCAGTGTTCGAACCTCAAGGGTCTGCCGGAACCCGAAATCCGACATTTGGCGCGCCAGTTAGGGGTGCGCCGGAATTCGTCTTCCACCGCTCCGTGCCCCGTCGCGCCATCATCACCACGCCCGGCGACCAGGAGGGCAACCCAGACCCATGGGCGGCGTGGCCCGCCCGCGCAGAGCCGCTCGCCTCAGGCGACCCCATGCCCCAGGCAGCTCGCGGTCCGCAGGGCACCGTGGGCCGCGGGCGACGCGGACAGGCTTCGACAGCTCTCACACCGCGGCAGGCGCGGTCGGCAGCAAGGGCCTCCAATCACGCCGCGACCACGGCACCGTACACCCGCCGGGAGCAAGCGAACTCGAGGGCCGCACTCACGGTGGCTCGAGAGCTGCTGCAGTGCAGACTGCTGGAGGGCGGCCGCAACGTGCTGCTGGAGCGGGTGGCAGAGCTCCTGGGCTTCGCCGCCTCGGGGGCTCACCCCATCTACACCCAGCTCCCGTCTCCAACCCAGGGTGGCCCGCCCGGGGGCCCCGCGCGCGCCCGCGGGCTCCAAGGCTACACCAACACCAGCGAGGCTGTCAGCACCGGACCGGCGGCGGTGCAGCCCCCGCTCCTGGTCCGCGAAGAAGAAGGGCTCGACGCGACCCGCGGCCCTAGTGGACAGTCGCGCTGCCACCCCATGGTAGGCACGTCAGGCAGGACCGCGTGGCGCGCAGAGCACTATGGCGTGGCCTTCGGGGTGGCGGCGCCAGAGGAATACGTGCCCCTCATGATGGATCAAGGACACTCACACGAGGGCAAGCCAGGCTCGCTCCTCAGCCCGAGTCGGGGGGACGAGGCGCCAGAAGCTGAGCCCTTCCAGGAGTCTTGGGACGGTCCCACTGGGCACGCTGGAAGCAGCGATTATCGGGTACCGTTAATTCTTCAGCAGGCATACGCTAACCATGGATCACAGGAGGTGCAGGTTGCCGCAGCGGGCAGCTGCCCCGCTCCCACAGCCTCCTACCCCTCGGGAGGAGGACGTAGGGGGCTGCAGGAGAGGGGCAGGGATTTGACATCACCACCGCGGCGTTCGGAGCAAGGTGTTCTCAGGAGGTAGGCCCTCCGCTGGGGGGTGCCCCAGGGCCTGCCCCCGGCGAAGGACCCGTGGTCGTCGGGGGAACCGCTGGCGACCGCTCTACCCCATCGGCGGCATCCTGGTTTCCGGTCGTCGTTGATGGCACTAGAGTGTGGCGCAAGGCGAGGCGCTCATCTGGCGATATGAAGCAAGGCCAGTACCTGTGAAGAAGGCCCAGTGCCTGTGAAGCTCGCCGCCCCGTGACACTCTCACGTAATAATGAGTGGGGCTGTACATGCCTCGGAGTCTCAGGGGTGCTGGCCTCAGGCCCTGGGGCTCCCTCCCACGCCCAGTGGCAGCACTTAGCTCCGCGCTGGTGAGAAGACGTCCAAGACTAGACTAGGTGCCGGACGCGGCCTTTTGTTTGCTTTCGTTGCTCTTCCCCTTGGTTGTCGCTTTCCCCCGCTGGATTCAAGTTGGATTCGAATTTGAGATTTGCGTGTGTTCGGGGAGGGGTGCTTAGTCTCGTTCGAGCAATTTCTCGTGTTTTGGTTACCACGTCGCCTCAGCCGCCTCCCCTCGCGAGCCCCTCGCGAGCCGGGTCAGGCCTAGCTTGCGCGCAGCCCAGACTGCCGCCGCCGCGTCCTCTCAGGAGGGTGTTTTACTTCAGATCCTATGGATTCAATTAGGGGACATTCAGGATACCACAACCCCTGTGGGCTGCCTCAGGGCTAGCGCGGAACAAAGGTATACTAGCCGACCAGCGCGTCGCTTAAGCTAGCCACTTGGCGTGGGCGCATGGGCGATATGGCTTCTACTGATACGATAAACACAAGTTTTACATGAGGGCCCCCCCTCCAAAATGCTCTCACAGTCATCAGGCCAAAACCTGAGTTCTATTCATGCAGGGTAAGGAAGCAGAAATGATGTACAGTCATTCGGACGAATCCCCCAATGCGTCCTTAGGAGCACCACCTGGGCCGTTGCTGGCGCCGCTGAACTCGCCATCGCTGTCCGCATCGCCGCCAGCAGCGCCAGGGCTGCCCATCGCGCCGCCCTTGTCGGCTGCCATGATCGCATCATCGTTGTCTGAGGCAAAGGCCCTGATAAGAGCGTCCACATTGTCCTCCACCCAGTGCGCCAGGTCGCCTCGGACAGCCTGGGGGACTGGGGCGATGGCGGCATCAAAATGAAAATGTGGATCCATGTTCCGGAGGTGACTGAAGACGCAGGAAAAGGTGCGCCTGAGAAGGGCAAGGCTCCTCTCCTCCACCAACCTGTCAGCCCTGGTCGACCACGCCTCCAGCTGCGTCACCACGTCAGTGAAGAACTGGAGATTGCCTGCGTAGTTGATTGCGTGCGGCTCAGCGACGGCCTCCTCGCAGATGTTGCCCAAGGCCGCGTTAGCTCTCTCCCGGAGAGTGGTGAGCATGGGGCCATGCTCATGCTCCAAGATCCGCCACTGACGTATCTCGTCCGCATTCTGACGCGCGACGGCCTCAGCCTCCTCCACCCGCTGGCGAAGAAGGAGCACCTCAGCCTGGGAGGTGGTTAACTCACCTCGCGCCACGTCAAGGGCTGCCCGGGAAGCATCGGCCCGCCGCACCGCCTCCTCCAGCTTGGCCCTCAAAGCGGCAGTCATGCGTTCAGCTTCGGCCCGGATCAACCCCAGCTTCTCTTCGAACTCGTGCTCGAGGTTCAAATGCACCATCGCGACTGGACGTCCGACCTCCTCCAGGACGCGAGCTTCCTGTGCAGCAACATCATCCTCCGCCTGCGTCACCAAGCGCTCCCTCGTCTCCAGACGCTCGTACTCGCGGGTACGTTTGGCGGCTTCCAGTGTCAGCGCCTCCTCACGCCTCTGGAGCTCTGCTGAGTCGCCAGAGGCCACCTTCATTGATGCAAGGGCTGCCTCGCACAACTCCACCTGCTCCTCCAGTGAGTGGCACCAGGACAGAAGCTCCCGAGCCCGCTGCTCCACATCCATTCACCGCCAGTCAGCTTCCCGAGCCTCCTCTGCGGCCCGAGACCGGGCCTCCCGAGAGGCCACCAACGCCGCCTTGGCCTCTGCTTCATCAAGATCACGCTCATGGCGCGCAAGGGCGATGGCGCCCTCCAGCTCGCGCCTCTCTGCAGCCAGGCGCAGGCCCTCGGCCTCAAGGCGCACGTCTTCATCAGCAAGCTCCTCACCAAGCAGGCTCACTGCATCAGTCGCCCTTCGAAGGAATCCTTGGCGGAAAGCGCGACGCTCCCGGGCACGCTCGAGCACGTCTTCCACACCATCATCCGCCCCGAGCAAGCGCCGGGGGCCGCGAGTCAGCACTCCCCCTCCGGGCTGGGGGCTGGGGGCTGGCACCCTCGCGATGGCCGGGCACGCCGCGTTAGAAGCCCGGCCTGGGGCCAGCCCATCCTCAGGAGAAGAGCGCAGGAAGCGCCTCAGCCAATCGCAGTTCACGACCAGGCGAGAGGCCCATGGCAGGCTAGCTATGCCACGAGAAGGCCCGTGAAGGAGGATCGCGAGATGCGCGGGGCCACGATGCGCCTTGGGATGGTTCGCCTCTTTGATCGCCCTCACCACAAGGGCTCCGCTGCTCGGAGCGCTCGAGGACGATGGAGGGGGCGAAGCCAAGGGGGACGGCTCCTCAGCCGTCTCCGCAAGCTCAGCTGGAAGGGGCCTGCGGGGCAAGGGTCAGTACAAGTAACAGAAGGATCAGGAGCTGGGAAAGGAAAAGGCTTACTCATCAGTGGCGAAGTACTTCCTACGCTTCAGCAGGCGACAAGGGTAATCGTCGCCCAGGGCCTCCCTTCTCTTCCGGAGAGCCTCGAAGTTCACGCGGAAGCGGCCCAAGACTTGGGCGCATGGATCAAACCTCGACGAAGACGGAGCGGCAAGGCGATCTGCGGCAGAGGCGCCTGCCTGGTGTGCGCTGCCAATCGCCTCCCCAAGAGACGTAGCTGGAGCCTTAGGGGCCCCAGTCGCAGGCACTGAGGGCAGCTACTCGCCACTCTCAGCCTCAGCGGCACGGGCCCCAAGAGCTGCTTCCTCGTGAGCCTCGCCCGGTGCTGTCACCATGCCGGGAGCCCCCTCGGCCTCTGGCGCCTCGTGCCTCCCTGCTCCGCCACTCGAGGATGAGTTGCCTTGGCCGACTGGTAGGGCAGTCACCACCACTGGGTTCTCACGAGGCCCCTGAAGGCCGGTGGGGCGCGGCCCCCACTCATCAAAGACATGCATCTGCTTCACAAAGTCGCCCCTGCTCTGGCAGAGGTACAGCAAGGCCCCTCCCTGCCGGACGCTGCCGGGGTTGGGGTCCCCAGCCAGGGTCAAGAGCGCCGTCCTCAGCACCTCAGGAGTTAGGTCCTCTTCCTGGAGCCTCATACGATCCTCACGCCCACGGAAGGCCCACATCCGGCGAGAGTGGCGTTGAAGAGGAGCAAGGCAGCATAACAGGAACTCCTTCACCACCTTGGGCACTGTCACGCCAAGCGACCTCAAGAGCGCGAAGCGGCGCCAGACGAAGACTAGCCGGGGGCTCTCAAGCGTCTCCTGGCCCTAGCCTGAATTAGGGACGGCAGGCGAGGTCGGCTCCAATAGCAGGGGGCTGGGCACCCCTGCGTCCACATACAGCCACCGCTCGCGGAACCCGACCGCGGGCAGGGGAAGCTTGAAGTCAATCCCAGAGGCCGCCGTCTTAGGCGCGGCAACGAAGCTCACACAAGCCCAGCATTGGGTAGTGTCAACAAGATGCAACGAGAAGAAGTGGCGCAGCAGGGCAACCGAAGGAGGGATGCCCACCATAGCTTCGCAAACAAAGGCGAAGACCGAAAGGAGGGTGATGGATTCAGGACCCAGATGCATCATGTGGATCTGATAGTGGGAAAGCACGGCGTTGAAGAAATCAGAAAAGGGGGGAACCAGACCCGCCCACAGGGTATCGGCAAGAGACGGGACCTCGGTGGTTGTCCTGTCGATGGAGAAGTGGGACGCGGGCCAGGCCGTCGTCCTCCCGCATTCATTGAAGATGGTGGCCAGAGCCAAGCTGACCTTGCCCAAGCCCTCGGCGGGGGCCGCTGATGGTGGCGGGCAAGGCGGAGACACGGGTTTCTTCCCTCTCCCCTTCTTCGTCAGAGCCATGGCAATGGGAAGGGGGGGGAGGGAGGCTCGAGATTGAGTTGAAAACAGAAACCGGAGTTCGAGCGGAGGAAGGACAGAGGGCGCTCGAGCAATAAAAGGGGAACGGCTGCGTACGACTAGGGGTCCGCCTAGCACGGCACAAGATAAGGAGGGCGTGGGGGAACAGTGCCGCCCATGTCCAATCAACCGCCACGCGGTGCCCAAGGCCGCAGGCTGTTAGGGCCCGTGGCGCTTCGCTCTTGCCCTTCCGCCTCCCTGCACGGCCAAGTCCAGGCGCGCCTTGGGCCCCGGGGCTACTGTCGGTGTTCTGGGAACGGGGGTCCCCAGACTTGCCTGCCTGCAGCCTATGGCGTGGCTCAAAGGGGGGCCCAGCACAGCCCATCTTCACCAACACAAACCCAAGACCCTCGCAAGGGGCCAAGCATCGCGGGGCGGACAAAGCGAAGCTTCCTCAGGCACGGCCTCGTCAGGCTGGCTCACGAGGAGGCGGAGAGATCAAGGCGGGGTACCTCACGAGGTGCCCATGACGCAAGCCATGACAACTCAGGGCGCCAGGCGGGTGCCAGCCCGCGCAGCGTCCTCCTTTCCTCTTTGGTGCAAAGGGAGCAAGCGTAGCCGCGGAGTACCGAGGCATCAGGCAAAGGTTGCCATTTCGGTGCAATGAGACCAAGACCAGGAGGACTACGATACGGAGGTCACCGTGGAGCCAAAGACGGTGTAATCACCAGAGCTTTGTGCAAGCGAAGACTACTTTTGTCAGGATAGCTGATACTTGCTGTCCCCCTTCAAATTAGCCCGCCATTGTTGGCTCCCTTCCCGCTCAATATTTGGGAAGAGGACCAGGGCCTCTATAAATAGGACCAGCCACCCACACAGCAAAGGGGGTCGGCCAAAGGAGAGCAGAGAGAGAGAAAGAGAGAGAAAGGTGGCTGAACTCCTCCCAGCAGTTCATCGCCTTAGCCAAGAACAGACCCTCGCGAGGCTGTTCTTCCTTGTATTGTTCATCATCATCAGCCCAAGAGGCAATCCACCACACCACACACTGGAGTAGGGTATTACACCACAACGGTGGCCTGAACCAGTATAAACCATGTGTCTCTTGTGTTGTTCTTTCCTTAGTTTAGATCCTAGCACGGCGGAGGGGTGCAGGAAGGTAGGAGGCGAAATCTCCGCGCGCACCCCAGTGTTCGAACCTCAAGGGTCTGCCGGAACCCGAAATCCGACAGGCACACACCCACACACATCCCCCTCTCCATCATATCGGGCATTCTTTATCTCTCACGTGTGCATGCACAATCGATGTTCCTCTATGTATGTGTGTATATAGCTAGGTCTTTCATAGTTTTCCACACAAACCGATCAATCGATATATCCAATGAGGTCTCACCCTCTTTCCCACGTCCACATCGATCAATCTATACCTCTCTATATAGGATTAACATATATAGCTAATACACCCACATTAATTATATATCCAATGTCCCCCTCTCATCATCCATGCCTTTCGCTTCATCTCTCAGACGCGTGCACAATGGCGAAGACAGGGGCAGTAAGGGCCCTGCCCCCTCCCCCCTAACATCACTATATATCGAGGCTAATATGAATGTGATCATTAGAAAATTGCTACTAAAAATGGTTTAAGTTCATGAATTGACCCTCCTCATAAAGGATTAGCAATGCTTGGCCCCCTAGCTCATTTATTTTTCATGGCTCCGCCAGTGCGCGCAACAGCGCACGTGTTCGCCCCCTCTCTCTAAATATCGATCTCGCACTTGTGCATTCCTTCATAGTCTCCCTCCACTCGGCCCCTCGCACCATCTTCTAGACCCCCACCGGATTTTGCCACATGTACAATCTAGCAGACTCCATGGTTGAACTTAAGCATAGTGCACAAATCTCAAAACAACAGTGGTTCTCTTTTGTTCTAGAATCTTCTGTATCATAACTGCCCAAACTTTTTTTCTAGTTGAATTGCCATTATTTGTTTTTACTTTAAGCTTTACAATGCACAATTCCATGAATCATAAAATAGATTAAGGGCTTCTTTGATTCAACGGATTCTCAAAGGAATTTTGGAGGATTCTAATCATTAGGAATTTTTCCTATGTTGGTTGTTTGATTCGTAGGATTGTAAACCATAGGAATTTTTCCATATGATTCATTTGCACTAGATTTCATATGAAACATCCCATCCACTCAAACCTCTTTGAAATAATTCTGCGTTTTTTCTATGCACAATCAAACACTCGTACAATCCTGTAGGATTCAAGACGACATTCCACTATAATCCCATGTTTTTCCTATTCCCGCGTTCTTAGCTTTTTTATAAAAACTAATAGATTTTGAATGAGATGGACTATAAGAATTAAACAAAGGGCTACATCAGGCATATATGACTCAGAGCTTACATGCTATAGTGTGGTATTTATTCATAATTTGGTTGCAAAATCTGATGCGTGCAATGCACGTGTACCTTACTAGTACTTCGAGTATGTGAGAAACACGTAAATTAGAATACCAATGGCAGCTACACAGTGTCTCTCTTACAGTTCATGAAGCCACGTGGCACATGTGGAGGCGTTCTCGCGACCTCCTTGTGTGGATTGATCACAGTGATGTGCTGCTGGTTCCAGAAGAATGTACTCGTCCTCCCTGAGCCATACTGGCGGTACATGCACGAAGCGAAGATGTGCACACACGCCACACACGCACTCATTCCCTCGCACGCACACGTGGGTACACGGGCGGACGTAATTTTGTACCAAGATCCACCCCATGTGATAATTTGATGTGTGTAAAGTCATTCACTTCATTGATGGTCAATTAATACAGTGCATGCAAATTGAGTGGACGTGAGGGTGGAAGAAAGACAATATTACTCTACTGCGCGCATGCGAGTAGTTAAATCGTGGGTTGCTAGTAGTACTTCCATTGGTCTCCTTCGTATTTTGTGCCAAATTTTGACAGTAACATAATATTTACGCATTTGAGCAGTGTAGTACTTGAAATTTTTGTTCCGCTAAACTCATTGGGAGCCGTTTCGGGCCTCGAAACCAAAACCATCAATTAATCTTTACCTTGTCCCCATCACATTCGAAAGCCTGCTCACACCTACTAGTACGTACCAAACCTGAACGTGTTCCCACTATGCACGTATTAGTACTAGTTCTAGTACTTAGGTTATAAAAAGGGGAAGTACCTAACCGAAAATTACCCTACCTTTCCTCCTCATAAGTGCTTCTTCTTCGTCCGTCGTTGCCATGGCCGGTGAGCAGAGCTCTAGGTCGAGAACTACTCATTACAAGGGAGCGGCAACCAAGGCTGCGAAAAAAAAGAGAGGGCTCGCCGCCACGCAGAGACCTCGAAAGATCTCTCATGGGTAGGCGATGGCTCCCAGGAGCGCCCTAGCCGCGGAGGTGAACATGCCGAGCCGGCGGAGCTGGGGTCATTATCCCTCGATGGCATGCCCGATCAGCTCAATAAGGACCTCAATAAGCAGAAGGAGTTCATACAAGGCTTGATGGAGTTGCTAAAGGAGAGCCTCGACGACATGCCCGCTAAGCTCAATCAGTAGGGGGAGTTGACCGCCGGCTTGGTGATGCCGCTGAAGAAGAGCATTGCCTCGGAGAAGAAGCCGACCGGCGAAATCCTACGACTTTAGGAGGACAAGGCGAAGCTCTGCCACGAGATCGACCTGTTGAAGGAGAAGAACGCCGGCTGGAAGAAGCTGCATGAGAATAGTAGTTCCTCGATGAAGATGCTGCAGGCCCTCGTCATGGAACAGAAGGAGGAGTTGGCGAAGCTCCGCATCGAGCATCCGGCTGCTGTCAATGTACGTAATGCGGCCGTGGAACAGATGATGAAGGCTCGCGTCGAGAAATCCCGTGCCATGGATAGAATGAAGAAGATGGCGGAGGAGACGCGCAAGGAGATGGAGGTCATGGAGGCGATGAAGAAGCAGTTACTACTCCGCAGCGAATTAGATCATTTGGGGTGATAATCTTCCTTCTTCTTTTGCTCCTATGTTTCATCCTTTGCTTCGGGTGTTTCGCCGCACGTGTCACGTTCTCTGCGAGGCATGAATAGAACAATGGTTTTTTTGAGGGAATGAATAGAACAATGTTAACAATGAGATGACTAGCAAATTAGATCATTTTTTATCGCCATATGGCACTGGGCTGCCGTGTTTCGTGCTCCTCCGTCGCAGTACTACTCCAGTGGAAAACTTGCATATACCGCACAGTTCTTTGCTCCTCCTCGATCAGGTCGTCGGAGCATTTATACAAGCAGTCAAATCACAAGGCCCCGCCTTTCAGTAGTAATGAGCCGTCAAATCACAAAGGCCCTTGCCTCTCATGAAACCGACCAAGCTAGACTGCCCCGCCCTCTAGCCTTTTAAAAAATGTATAATTTTGTACGGCAGTAGTATCAATGGATTGCGCCATGGAGCAAAACTTGAAATTAAAAAAAAAGGTGGTACATATAGAGAGTGCTCGTCGCCAAATTATGCATATAGTACTATTAAAAAGGCTAGTCACAATAATGGTGTCCAGCACAACCCACCCCTCAAATAAAACTAAGAGGGTGCTTGGATACGTTTTAGTCCCATGACTAAAAGTAGTGGGACTAAAACATGCTAGCCTCACCCATGCTTGGATCCAAATACTAAAAAGGCTAAAATCAAGTTAATGAGCATTTATTATCCTCCAAACCCTCCAATCCAGAACTCGCCTGTGTTAAAGGAGAGGATTTAAATGAGTAGAGAGAGGACTAATCCACATTTTAGTAGGGGTACCCCTGACTAAAATTTTTTAGCCTCAAGACTAGTTTTAGCCCCTCTTTAGTCAGGGGTGCTTGGAACTTTAGCCTCTTAAAGAGACTATTTTTAGTCAGACTAAAATAAGTCCCTTGGATCCAAGCACCCTCTAAGCATCCTGGAATTCTTTGACAAAACTAAGCACCCTAAAATTCTTTGACAACTAAACTGCTGGCTATATGATGTTGGCCATATATATTGTACGTATATAATGTGAAGAAACAAGTGGTAGTACTATACCAACTAAAAGATGAAATGTAAGAAATACTAGTATGTACATACTGAAGAGTTAAAGTAACGAGAAGAAACATAACATAGTTCTACTGGGGGCTCAGCACAAGACACCCCTCAAATTAAATTAAGCACACCTGAAATTAAACTTTGCAACTATTCCTGTCGGCACTGCATTAGAACCACCATGAGCAACGAAACTGCCACCTTACTCGGAGTCCTCGTCCACGTCCTCGACTTTGTCCTTGTCCCTCTTCCTCTTGGCCGATACTTCTTTGCTTGAACCGCACACTTGGATGTTGCTCTTCATCCAACACTTGTAGATATTGAAGCAAAGGTAGCCATCCATTGCAGCATAGTGGATGTGGTCTATATCTAGTACATTCCGCTGCCATGCATGACGATGAAACGTGTATGGAGGTTTCTCTAGTTTACCATATGAAGGATGAACCATGGCTCCTTCCAGGGTCAACATTGAAGGCTGACGAGAGGACACCAGCCAATTCTTCTGGAGGTCGAAGGGGTTGCCTACAACAAGACCTATCCGATGCAGGGCATCCCTGTCGTTCTTAAAGTCTACAGTAACGAATTTCACTATTTTGTTCTTGAGGAAGTTCTTAAAATCCTGGCACTCAACGTCAGCATGGCATATGTGGTAGACCAAGCAAACGTTATGTACGCAAACCTGGATCACGTCGGGCTTCTTCCTCTCTTCGTCCATTAGATCCTTCTCTGGTCCCAGGACTGTGGTGTACTCAACATCTAGCCCAGCGACCCACTCATCATCCGAGTTTTCGAACATGCGTCTGAAGCGAGAAAGGCATCCTTTCACCGTCGCAGAAGAACGGGTGTAGATGACGTCGAACTCATCGCCGGTGATGGTTCTAACCTTGTACTCACCGCCGATCGGGGAGATTTGGGACACCATGGATTTGGGAGGAGGGTTAGGATTAGTGGAACTGCCATAATGTAAATGGACGGGACGACTAGGAGCGAACCACCGTAGTATTAAAGGACGTGCGGGGACGAGTAGGAGCGAACTGCCAGCGTGCGAACGGCAGGGTAGTGGCTTTCCATTCTCCCATGATACGGGCTTCTGAGAGCCCTTGGATCTGAGATCGAACAGTTGCATGGCGTGATTCTAGACCTATGGGTGAATATCCTATCCTAGAGGGTTATTCTCCAAATTTTCAGCAACTTAGCATGCGACCGTTTGATCTCAGATCCAAGGGCTGCTAGCAGCCCGTATCATGGTCGCGCCTACCACGACCGTCGCGTCGCTCGCGCGGTCGTGCCCTTGGAGATTTAACATGGTGCGTTAGGCTATCTGATGTTGGCATGTCATACATAGTCATCACTTAGTCACTCATACTACAACAAGGTTGGCTATAAGGTTGGCTATAAGTGTATTTTTTTACTCCTCTCTATCTCTTTCTTCATAATGGAGGTTGTCAGGAATCGGGAGACACACGCTGGTCGTAGCGCCGCAGTTAAAATGTTAATGGCAAGTCAAATCACGGGGCCCCACCTGTCCAGTAGTAACTCGCTGTCAAATCACACAGCCCTACGTTTGCAGAAGCCTACTCCCTCATCTTCTCGCGTCTCTGTCGAACCGTCTAGGTGGAACTGCCCCGCCGCCTACCGCGCAGGAAAAGCCCCGCCCTCGACTTTTAAATACTACACAGTATACTAATTTTGTATCCATGGATTGCGCCCACACCATGGAGCAAAGCGTCTAGAAAACGGCGGTACACATGTACGGAGTATACAGCACACCCGTCGCATTCGTGTTGCACCCCAGACGGTCGGTCGGTCTGGCACACTGCTCTCTGAATGGAACGCACGTCATATAGGCAGGAGCCTCTGCGCTTGCTTGCTAGTGTTGCTCTCTTCACACTATCTTGGCCTCTCCAGATCTAAACACGACAGCGGTGGCCACCCACTCTCTCTCTCTCTACTCACCGCTGGTCACAGATCCAGCTGGATCCTCTCCGCCGGGGGAGGTGAGAAGGTGCAACATTCACGTGGTCGTCCTCGGCGACTGCTCTTACCCACTGCTGGGCGCGTCCTGATCAGCCTGCCTTGCCGTTCTCTCCCAAGCACCACTGGCAAGGGAGGGCCTCCGACCCCTTCTTCCTCGCTGCCGTAGTGTGGGCAGATCCGGCCTCCCGCCGCCCACCTAGCGACATCCCGGCGACCATCAGGTATAACTTCCTTCGAAACCGGCCTTGCTCTACTTCCCGAGCTCCTGACGTTGTTGCATTTGTATCTTTTACTATTTCTCAGCCCCCCTCGTAGATAGGATCGATCGGCTGTTCGAAAACCACCTAATTTTTTTTATGTCTAAGAGGTAAAAGTAGTTCATGCACTCGAATATAGTACTACTTGGTTCAAACAAGGAAGAAAGGGGGTGGGGTGGGGGAGGATTTGTTACCTGAATCTAGGACTTGGTCAAAAGAGGAAATAATGGGGGCAAAAAGTAGCAGAGACTGGCTATCCAACTGGTCTCTAGGTCTAATAGGGAAATAAAGGGAAACGCGGTACAAACTCAATATAAACCCGATCTATTGGTTGAAAAAGGAAATAAAGTGGGGACTGGGGGACAAGTCAACAGAGTAAGTCCAGCACTAGATTTGCTAGGCTCACACATTATAAGGTGGCTATACCGAACAAAAATGGGACCAACCCAGATATCCTGTTCTGATGTTTGTTGCCCCGAGCCACTCTTATGTAATTCCACTTGTGAAATGTAGCAGTCGCACTGTTAAAAGTAAGGACACGTTAAACCAATGTTGTTTTCAATGTAATGCCTCCAGTAATATGAATCAATGGCACTTCTTTACATGTCCTGCTAAAATTTCCCATTAAGATAAGTTGGTTCTTTTCGTTAGAAATGCAACTGTCCTGGTCCGCCTACTCTCCCGTGCCCAAAGTAATGTGGTATTTAACAGTTGTCATAGTTAATCCTAATTCCCACACTAATATCTAGCAATGCCACTGCTTTAGAAATTTCTATTGTCCTTGTACGATTGCCATTCAGATAAGGAACATGCTTCTTTTCATTTGATGCATGTTTCATCACTTGTTAGTCACCCTCCTTTCCACCTTTTTTGTGCAAACAGAGATATACATTTCACGCTCGATCTTAGTTGAACTGCACAAATGATATCCAAATTATAGTTGAGAATTCCAGGAGCTTCACAACCAACCTTGATGTTGCTCAATTTTATTGCAACTAATGAAGAAGAAGCTCTGTGGGTTTCATTTTCTGATGGAAATGGAACCAGGGCTGGAGCCCTTTTCTTAAATTTTTTTGAAGAAGAAGCTGCTAGCTCACGGGACATTGCTTCATTTTAGGTGAACTGCACCAAAAGGTCCCATGAATTGAATCATCCATGTTAGTGACTGAAAGAGCCAGCTTCAGCATCCAAGTCTAAGCACCCCCGGCCTCCATCCTTGCGACGCACGGTACACCTCATTTGCCACCTGCTCGACCCTAGTGTCACTGATAAAATGAAGTAATAATACAGTTAAAATAGAGCGAGTGCCATCTCTATCATTTCATTTCCAATGTAGATAAAGAAAGTTCTTCTCTTTGTTAATGTATGTTTCATCAACTAGTCCCATTGTTAATGTTTAAGCGTTTCTGCAAACTGGGGTGCTTAATTTTAGTTGATATGTACAAAAATAGAGATTTGAATGTCTCAAGGCGCCTCCTTGTACTACCGCTGTACACTGATGTTCATCACTGGCAGAAGGTGTATCTGGGAGACTTGGGATGATGTCCAGTATGAGGCGTACCGTATGAGGCGTCGCAGGGCCCATCTCGCCCTCGCAACATGGCATACTATGATACTATCGCAATATTTTCTTCTATTTATTTTGTGTGTTTTATCAACTAGTGCCACTATAATGTAATCACGCTTTTTCATTATCTATGCAAACAGGGTTATTCAGCTGCATTTTTGTGGAACTTCACAAATGTACGTATGGAACCGGCATATATGCAGAGTGCGAGGTGGTTTTGCAATGGAGAAGATCAGAAGAGGGAGAGGCGAGACGGTGGTTTTGGAATGGAGATGATGGAGAAGAGAGGAGGTGGTTTTGCAATGGAGAATAGGGAGAGGAGCGTGCGGCAGCGATTTAGGATTGGACGAGAGGGCCGACGCGCTGTGACTAGATCAAAATCAAAATCAATTTACCCTTCAATTAAGAAAGCGACCCCACATTAACTAGTCTCCCTTTTATTCTGGGTCATAATTGACCATGATTTTTGCACATAAAATATATGTTATACGTTGCAAAAATAATATAATTTGAAAGTACATTTAGATACGAACCAAACGATACAATTGTTGGTGACATGCATTCACATTTTGCTTGTCAAATACAGTACGTGGTCAAACTTTGACCCAAAATATGCAAAACAACAAAAAAAATACTTCCAAGAACAACGCTGTTGTTCCGCTCTTCTCCTCTTAAACCACCGCCACTCCTCTCCTGTTCCAATCTAAATGCAGCACCGCTCCTCTCCTCTTCCATTCAAAACCACCACCCCTCCTCTCCTGTTCCAGTCCAAAACTAGCGTCGCTCCTCTCCCGTTCTAATCCCAAACCAGCGCTGCTCCTCTCCTCTTCCATTCAAAAACCACCGCCAGCGAGTGAAGGTGCTGTGAAGAAGTAGATCGATGGAGGAGTACAACCGATACATGAGGATCGCAGACAGCGATCCTATGAAGCTAGCTAGGATGTTGGAGATACAGTTTTGGTTTGACAACAAGGACCAACTAGCGGCGACGGCGACATCCATGGCCAAATATCTGCAATAGAGCGAAAAGGCGGTGATACTCCCGGAGGGAGTCGCGCCGGAGTACGTAGAGCTGCTCCTCTGGGCCATGGAGCAAACAGATTCACCGAATCCGATCATGAGGGAGCGGCGGTGGGAGTATTGATCCCAGATGGAGCATCCACCAGAGATTGAAGGATCGAGCATCTACAGGGTGCCGTTTGTGAGGGTGTCCTGCCAAAGCGAGCCGGTGGAGTCTTCGTCGACTGAACCCAACTGCAAGAGGAGAAAAGCAGTTGGCCCGACGATGCTTCCCCGCCATCGTCTCCCTCGTCGTTCACATCGTCTCATGGGGCGGCTGTCTACCGTCGAGGAATAGGAGGGGGCTGCCCCCCAGCCCAATAGTCGGGCAGGTTGTGAATTGCCAGGAGGAGCTTAGGGTTGTCAGTATTTGCAGGTTGTGAATTGTGTTTTGTGTTGTGTATTTTGAGAGTACTTTCAAATATGAATGTCTTTTGACTTTCAGATTTGCAGTATTGAGCATATGAAGTATTTTATGAATTCTAGAGATCTATTTTTAGCACTTAAAAATGTAGTTTCGTAGGAGGATAAAAGTGCAGACAATGTGATTCTCAGAGAAGAAACTGCAAGTTTCAGTTTTAGATAAGAAACTGCAAGTTCAGTTTCAGATAAGAAACTGCAACTTTCAGAGGTAGAGCATTTATATTAACACGGCCTTTTCAAACATGGTTAACATCATGTTGGAAGTTTTATTCATGGTCGAAAATGGAACTACCAGCCAGTTAACATCATGCTGATCAACATTCATGCATAGCACATCTTCATATGATGCACAATCAAAATGCCCACACAATGTAGAGTGTGCGAAACACTGAGAAAATGAGGGACGAAGTTTTGGCAAGTGTTGGACGTGGTTTTGGGGTGCCCCGTCTAGGCTTTCATTTTTAACATGCGCATCCCATGACCTTGGATGGGAGGTCCATAGGCCTGTTTGTATTTTCTTAGCGCCGTCATGTATCGACCGACCTATGGACCTCCCATCCGACATTTTATTTTTGGCAGCCCAATTTATGTATTGTTTTGAAGAAAACACAGATGTCTGTTCTATTTTTCTATATAAGAATAGGAATGCCAGGTCCAACTTATGTTTCCCTTCAACTATATTATATATATTTAAATTATTTTATATGTTATTATATATTATTTTTATTGTCATCATATATTTAACAGATACTTACATATGTAAGAAAACAATATCCCACATCTTATTAACTTATAAAAATAATTTCTTAACAAATAAAATCCTGGATTGTTTTGGCATGAAAATCCTAGTGATTGTGTACAAAAGCTTGGTAAGATTTAAGGACGAATGTAATAATATCACTTATTATTTAAATATATTTATAACAAAATGCTCAGCCCCTTTTTTATTTTTTTGATAACATTGCTGGCCCAACCCAACATTATAATTAGAATCAACCTAGCAAAATCGTGTATTTCGAGAAAGTGCAAATGGCCTGTAATTTTTTTAGGAAATAAAATAAATGGGCCGCATGGACTCTACATTATTTGTTCACCCAGCCCAGCTAATGGTTGTAATTCAAAAAAAATATCAAATTGACTGTAAATTCTACCGCGCAAAAAAAGACAGTAAATTCTGAAAAAATGGGTTGAATACATGCCACATTTTTGGAGGCTGAAATGTGGGCCAATAGGTCGAAGCCAACGCAAGTCGTTGTCAATTTAGTCAACAAATGATTCTGACATGTTAGCCATTGGATTTACATCCAACGACCAGCATCCATTTTCAATCTCTCGTCTTCTTCCTCCAGCGCCGCCGGGACCACCTCCCGCCTCCTGCTGCTAGCAGCTCTGCTTAGCATGCTTCGCTATGAAGCGCTACTCCACCGTTGGCCAGGCCATCCCTCCACCCTTCCACACCTCCTGTTCTTCTCCACCGACTGCCAAACCACACCGCACTAGAACCAGTTAACCCTCGTACACCTCTCCGTCTGTGACTCTACTCCCGCGTCTTCCCATCTCCGGCTCGTTGCTGTCCGGGGCCTCGCCGTCGTCCACCACCTTGGATGCGCTCGGTGCGGCATGGTCAATGTGGTCAACGAACGACACCATCAGAAGTAGACTATGCATGGAGAGGCTGACAGCTGGGTCCACGGCCGCACACAAGGAAATGCCTCCTTATTACGCGCAAAATAATGATTCCTCCACCTGACATCTGGGACCCACCAGAAGGGCCTCTGTATTTCGTGAAAATAACGTGCCCCCCGCTGACATGTCGGACCCACCAGCTATCTTCGCACGCAAGGAAGTGGCTTTTTATTACGCACAAAAAAATGAATATTCCCCCTGCCAGCTGGAACCCATCATAGTGGGAGGCTGACTTGTGGGCCTACCAAGTTAACGGGGACGGAGGGCTTTGTCAACTTAGTCAATATGAACGATTCTAGCTCCTATTACCGTATGATGTTCATCCAACGGCCATAGTGCTTCTTCAACCTCTGGTCTTCTTGCTCCAGCCGCCCAAACCAGCGCCTGTCGTGCCGTGTGCTCCTGCCTCCCATGGCCGGCTGTGATGCCGCGGAGGCCTCACCGCCCCCTACTACTCCCACCGCTGGCCAGGCCATCCCTCTACTCACCCACACCCCTATTATTCTGCGGCGACAACAGCCTCACACCGCAGCCGAACTAGTGAACCCTCGTACTCCTCTTCGCGTGGGCATCTACTGCTGCGTCTTCCCCGGCTCCGAGTCGTCCCCTTCCTAGTCCTCACCGTTGTCCACCGCCGTGGTGCTCTCAGCGCGGCGTGGTCAATGTGGTCAAGGAACGAATTCCATCGGACGTGGACTGTACGTGGAGAGGCTGACAGCTAGGTCCATGGCCGCAGCAAGGAAGTGCCTCCTTATTACGCGCAAAATAATGATTCCTCCACCTGACGGCGGGGACCCACCGGACGGGCCACCATATTTCGCGAAAAAATGTTTCCCCCTGACTGCTGGGACCCACCAGCTACATCTTTGCACGCAAGGAAGTGCGTCCGGGCAAAAAAGAAAATGATTCGCCCCCCTGACTGCTGGGACCCGCCAGCTACATCTTCGCGCGCAAGGAAGTGCCTGACAGACGGGACCCACCTAGTCGAAGCGTACGTAGCGTTGGCATTCTGGTCGCGAACGTGTATGTACATATATACTGGTGGATGTAGAGGCGCGCACATGTCGTAGTAGAGGCGCGTACGTGTCGTAGTAGAGGCGCGCACGTAGCTTGTACACGTACGTACAACGGCCAGGGTGCAAGAAAGAAAATACGGCCACGTATGTGTACATACGGGCGGGGTCTCCAACGCCTACTCGCGCATACGTACGGCCAGGGCTCGTGTACATGGTTGGGGCGAAACGGAGAAACAACGTCGTCGTTTTCATGGGGAGGCAACGGAATGCGTCGTGTTCATGGGGAGGCAACATAATGCGTCGTGTTCATCAGGAGGCAACGAAATGCGTGGGAGCCAACCGGCTGGGTCGAAATGGAATGCGTGGTCGTGTTCATCAGGAGGGATTGGACGGAACAGACGATGGAAACGAGGCCTGGCGTACCGCACAACGGAGGAAACAGACCTCCTATGTTCGGAACGGGGTCCTGTTGATCGGGAGGGGTCTGGCGTACCGCAAAACGGAGGAAACGGACCTCCTACGGTTGAAACGGGGGTCCTGTTGATCGGGAGGGGTGTGGCATACCACAAAACGGAGGAAACTGACCTCCTACGGTCGAAACGGGGGTCCTGTTGATCGGGAGGGGTGTGGCGTACCGCAAAACGGACGATGCGGACCTCCTACGGTCGAAACGAGGGTCCTGTTCATTGGGAGGGGTGTGGCGTACTGCAAAACGGGACTCCACAGGATACTGTTCATCTCCACCGTCGACCTCCTCCAGCCTCCACGGGCTACCGTCGACCTCCTCTAGCCTCCACGGGCTCCTGTTCATCCAGCCTCCACTGCGCGCTACTCCACCGGCTACTGTTCAACCACCCCTCCACAAGCACCCCTCCACCGTCTACTGTTCATCCAGCCCACCACACCACGGGGTCCTGTTCATCCAGAGGCAATGCCACCGCTCACTGTTCATCCAACCCCCCCGCAACACTCACTGTTCATCCCAGAGGCATCATGGATCGGCTTCAGTTAGCAGTAGTAGCGAAGGAATCGCTCGATCGGCTTCAGTTAACAGCTGTCGATCGATCGCTCGGGTTCAATAACACCTAGCCTGCAGTGCAATCGCTCGGGTTCAGTTGGAGCCCAACGCCTCGCTCGGGTTCAGTTAGAGCCAACGCCTCACACACATGTGCGTACGTGTATGAGAGAAACACACATCGCTCGACCCTCGACCTCCCACCGTAACCGGGAACTCCCCGAAATTTTCCTCGCCCTCGCTTCTACCACGGTTTTTTCCGTCATGGACGGCCCAAAGAATGTCATGCAGCTGCGTCTCTGGCCCGCCCAGGACGAAAAGCCCATTTTCTGTCATGATTTTTTGTCATAGAAATAGGAGCCCACCACATCTATGATGATACCAGGTTTTGTAACAATTATCGTCATAGAAGTGTCATATGTATGACAGAAATTTTTTTCGTTCGGCCCAAAATGTCATGGATGTGTCTTTTTTTGTAGTTAACAGAAATTTTTGACACCGACATTGGTGCTTTCATTGAGAGTTCCACTGTATCGTCACCATAAGGCTTGATGGATCCTTCGATCATCGGTAACGATGCGGTCCAGGGTGAGGTTTTCCTCCCAGGACAGATCTTTGGATTCGGCGGCTTCGCACTGCGGGCCAATTCACTTGGCCATCTGGAGCAGATCGAGAGCTACGCCCCTGGCCATTAGGACAGATTTGGAAACTTAAACTACACTGCCGACATTCGCGGAGACTCGATCTTCGACAGATTCGAGCCTGTGTCAGGTGCGCCGCACAGTCACGACGAGCATGATGTAACTCTGCCGTCAGACAGTATTCGGGAGATCGCATCTGCAACTACTCTGGCCGTTAATTCGGAGCAAATTGTGCCATCCGAGAGCGGAGGGATAGACCCCGCCATGGAGCCGGATACTGACTTCACCCCTTACGAGAGCCGTGTCGCCGAACCACTGGATTCATCTCCGGCCATGGACTCCGAGTCACCTGCATCCATGCCCATCGAATCCGACTGGGCGCTGATCATGGAGTTCACCTCCGGGGATATCTTTCGGCACTCGCCTTTCGGCGATGTGCTAAATTCGTTAAGGTCTCTCTCCTTGTTGGGAGAGCCTCGGCCGAACTATGTCCGGCTAGAATGGGATGCGGACGACGAAGAAATTCGATGCCCACCCACCACCCAGTTCGTAGCCACTGTCGACGATTTAACCGACATGCTCGACTTCGACTCCGAAGACATCGACGGTATGGACAATGATGCAGGAGACAAACAGGAACCACTGCCCACAGTGCGCTTGACCGCCACCTCATCATATGATATATACATGGTGGACACTCCCAAAGAAGGCAACGGCAACGAGACAACGGAGGATGACCCCTCCAAGAAACAACCCAAGCGCCAACGTCAGCGGTGCTACTCTAAGTCCCGCCACAGCAAAAGTAGTGATACAGGCATAGGAGATAATAAAACTCCAGATAGTGCCGAAGACAATCACAACCCCCTCCAGTAGGATGTAGAGTGGGAGGATGAACAAGCTAGCCCTCCAGAGCAGGCGGCAGATGGAGAACCGGAGGAGGACAATTATATGCCTCTCTCCGAAGATGAGGTGAGCCTCAACGATGAAGAATTTATCGTGCCTGAGGATCTCGTCGAGTAGGAGCGCTTCAAGCACCGGCTTATGGCCACAACAAATAGCCTAAAGAAAAAGCAACAACAGCTTCAAGCTGATCAAGATTTGCTAGCAGACAGATGGATCGAAGTCCTTGCGGCCAAGGAATACGAACTCGAGCGCCCCTCCAAGAGTTACCCAAAATGCAGGTTGCTACCTCACCTAGAGGAGGAAGCATTGAAACCTCCATCACCAGTGTACGATGCGGATGACCGGCCACCGCGTGGCCGAGCCAGAAGGGCGTTTCAGCCTGAAGTTCAGCCTGCACCCCACCGCCATTCAATCAAAAATACCAAGGCCCGGGGTAACACACGGGACCTGTGAGACGTATTGGACAGCAGGGCAAAACTTGCAAGGTCAATATACGGGTCACGGGCGCGCGCGCCAACATGGGACGATGATCATCGCGCCGGATACACCAAAGGTAAATCTGGCCGGGCCGAATACAGCAGACAAGACTCATATGAACTGCGTCGTGATATAGCCCGGCACAGAGGCACAACACACCCCCTATGCTTCACCGATGAAGTTATGGATCACGAATTCCCGGAGGGTTTTAAACCTGTAAATATCGAATCATATGATGGTACAACAGATCTCGTTGTATGGATCGAGGATTTCCTCCTTCATATCCACATGGCTCGCGATGACGATCTACATGCCATCAAGTACCTCCCACTCAAACTCAAACGACTAGCTTGGCATTGGCTGAATAGCTTGCCAGCAGACTCCATTGGTAGATGGGAGGATTTGGAAGATGCATTCCTTGACAACTTCCAGGGCACTTATGTGCGACCACCGGATGCTGATGACTTGAGCCATATAACTCAGCAGCCAGGGGAATCGGCCAGGCAATTCTGGACACGGTTCCTGACCAAGAAAAACCAAATTGTCGACTGTCTGGATGCAGAGGCCCTAGACATTCAAGCATAACATCCGCGACGAGTGGCTTGCTCGCCACCTCGGCCAGGAGAAGCCGAAGTCTATGGCAGCCCTCACGACACTCATGACCCACTTTTGCGTGGGCGAGGATAGCTGGCTGGCTCGCAGCAACAACACATCAAGGAATCCGGGCACTTCGGATACCAAAGATGCCAACGGTAGACCACGTCGTAACAGACAGAAGCGCCACAACAACGGCAATAACAACGATGATACGACAGTCAATGCCGGATTCAGAGGCTCTATATCCGGTCAGCGGAAAAGGCCATTTAAAAGAAGTACTCCGGCTTCGTCCAGTTTGGATCACATACTGGATCACTCGTGTCAAATCCACGACACCCCTGACAAGCCAGCCAATCACACCAACAGAGAATGCTGGGTGTTCAAGCAGGCCAGCAAGTTAAATGCCAAAAAAAGGACAAGGGGCTGCATAGTGATGACGAGGAGGAGCCCCGGCCGTCGAACATGAGAGGACAGAAGGGGTTCCCCCCCACAAGTGAAGACGGTGAACATGATATACGCAACCCACATTCCCAAGAGGGAGTGGAAGCATGCACTAAGGGACGTCTATGCGATGGAGCCCGTCGCCCCAAAGTTCAACCCATGGTCCGCTTGTTCGATCACCTTTGATCGCAGGGACCACCCCACTAGTATCCGTCATGGCGGATCCACCGCACTGGTCCTAGACCCCATCATCGACGGATTTCACCTGACTCGAGTCCTTATGGATGGCGGCAGCAGCCTGAACCTGCTCTATCAGGATACAGTGCGAAAAAAGGGTATCGATCCCTCCACGATCAAACCCACCAAAACCACCTTTAAGGGTGTCATCCCAGGTGTAGAGGCCCATTGCACGGGCTCAATCACACTGGAAGTGATCTTCGGATCACCGGACAATTTCCGAAGTGAGGAGTTAATCTTCGACATCGTCCCATTTCGCAGTGGCTATCACGCACTGCTCAGACGAACAACATTTGCAAAATTTAATGCAGCACCGCATTACACATACCTCAAGCTCAAGATGCCAGGACCTAGGGGGGTCATAACAGTAAATGGAAACACAGAACGCTCGCTCCGCATGGAAGAGCACACTGCAGCCCTCGCAGAAGAAGCACAAAGCAGCCTTTTAAGGCAAACCACTAATTCGGTGTTACAGCCCCCGGACACCTTCAAGCGAGTCCGGAATAAATTGCAACAGGATCGCCTCGCACGTTCAGAGCTCGCCTAGCAATTAGGCCCCCGTCCCAGTCCTAGTCAAGCGACGAAATACGTGCCGCGCGTACATAATTACACACTGAAAATACCATGGACATAGGCGGGGGCACGATCAGGGCACATCCCGCAATGCGGCTTAACCGCCCTAGGGGCTGTATACCTTTATCATTTCTTTTCTCTTTCCTAACTCTCTGGAAGCCCTTTCTGGCAGTACGATTGCCGAACACATTACGGGAAGGAACAACCAAGGCGGCAAGAAGCTAAGATGTACACGGGAACCCTCAGGTGGTCTCTAATATTAATCGATATACCCGCTTTCTACTATCCATACACAGCTTGCCCTTGGATAGGACATGTCAAATAGTCCCACTTTCTGCTTATTGTACTACTTGTACCAGTACGCTTCGACATATTATTTAAATAACAATGCATAGCATTAGTCTAGTATTGCATTATTCATCCTTTTTTTCTTATATATGTCCATTCACGACAATCCGTACCCATCCATTCGGGTACGGTCAGTACGCCGGGGGCTTTTGTTTACCCCATAATACGGCGCGAGAAGTCCGAACACTTTTGACAGTGCGGCACCCCGAACTTATAGCATTATATGCATTAGCTCCGAATCATGTCTTGGGTCAATAGTTGGGTTTGCCCGGATCCCATGCTTTGGTACCTCACATTCCACTATATCGGCTAAGGCAGCGGCGGGAGAACTACTGCGATTGTATCCCGGTTCTTCTGGACGAGCACCTCAGTAGAGAAAGCCGAAAACTGACTGTCATGATAAGGCGAGATACTGGTCGTTATTCGAGAGGTCTCAAGTCCTTAAAGACTTTTTCCGCTTCGGGCGAGGAGTCGGCCTTGTCCGGCTTAGGCGTGTATAGAACCCCAAATTCGGCCTTCCAAATACTTGGGGCTTCGCCAAAATTTAAAATTGTAGACTTCTATGGCTAAGTGAGAGTGATAAAGCCCAATAGTCCGATTGCCTGGTTTGTTGCACTGAACACCTCCCTTGAAGGACCCAAAATTGGGGTAAAGAGTGCTTAGGTTTATCCCGAACACCTCAGTACTAGTTACATGGGGGCAGAAGCCGACGACTGGCCAACTATCAGATTTTATAAACGGCCGCACAGAAGGTAATATTTTAAATTTAAAAAGCGTTGCATAGTGCAGATGAACTCGTTTCACATTACAAGATCACATGAACATGTTCATTCAAAAATTACATCCTTGGCGCATTCATCCTCCACAAGGCGGGAACCCTTCAGGACACTATCATAATACATCTCGGGGGCAGCGATGCTCCTTTCCCTCCGGCGGCCCCTCCTTCACTAGCTTCACGGCATCCAGCTTTGCCCAGTGCACCTTCGCTCGGGCAAAAGCCATGCGCGCACCCTCGATGCAGACAGACGACTTTATGACTTCAAGCCATGGGCAGGCATCCACAAGCCACCTCACTAGACCGAAGTAGCTGTCGGACAAGGGCTCGCCGGGCCACATCCAGACTATAAAGCCCCTCATGGCCTGTTCAGCCGCCTTGTGAAGCTCGACCAGTTGCTTCAGCTGGTCGCTCAAGGGAATTGGGTGTTCGGTCCCAGTATACTGAGACCAGAACAACTTTTCCGCCGAGCTCCCCTCCTCAGCTCGGTAAAACTCTGCGGCATCTAGTACACTGCGGGGAAGATCTGCGAACGCTCCTGGAGAGCTCCAAACTCGGGTAAGAAAAAGCAAAGTTTCCTTCACATGCTTGCTTTGCATAATGAATGCCTTACCCGCCGCTATCTTCTTCACCACATCAATCTCCTGGAGGGACTTGTGGGCTTCAGCCTTGGCGCTCCGGGCGCTTTCAAGCGCCTGCGCAAGCTCGGACTCTCGCGTCTTAGAGTCAAGCTCCAAGGACTCGTGTTTCTTGGTGAGAGGCTCGAGCTCGTGCTGCACCTCGCCTACTCGGGCTTCTTGCTTTTCCCGCTCAAGGCGCTCCTTGGTCGCTTTGTTTTCGGCCTCGGACAACGCCTTCTTCAGGGTCACCACCTCGGTCGTGGCCCCTGGTAAATTCATGATGATCCTATTATTTTACAACCGAACTTGTTTTTAAAAGCATAGACAAGGTATTGCTTACCTTTGCTCTCCTCGAGCTGCCTCTTGGTAAGGCTGAGCTCGTTCTCGGACCGCTCCAGGTCCTGCTTTAGTGCAGAGACCTCCGTAGTACGTGCGGCAGCGACCAACAGTGAAGCCTGCACATACACATAGATATATTCTGATTAGACTCCTGAGTCATCATGTGATCCTCTATTCGGCTTTTCTTCTCGAACGCCGAACAGAGCATCAGGGGCTACTATCTACGCGGTAATATTTTCTTATATTTTGATTGCTTACCTCAAAGCCTGTTAGGAGGCTGGTGCAAGCTTCAGACAGTCCATTTTTTGCGGACTGAACCTTTTCGATCACCGCACTCATGATAGTGTGGTGCTCTTTGTCGATGGAGGCGCTGCGAAGCACTTCCAGCAAGTTGTCTGGTGTCTCTGGATGGACATAGGACACCGGCACAGGCGGCTGGCCCCCCTTAACGGGGGATCGCCTGTCGGAGTTCAGAACCATCAAAGGTTCCGGCACAGTTTTCGGCTGGGGCCCGAACTCGGAGCCCATGGGAGTTTTGCTCCCTTTGTACCCAGGGTCCAGGAGGTCGCCTCGAGGCGCCCCCAGGACCACCTCCCCTCGGCTCGGTGCGTCTCGAGACAACACCTCGACGTTGTCCGTAGGGCGATGGGTGGAGGCGGTCGGAAGAGAACCACTGTTCATATCCGACGAGTCCAATGAGCCGCTCGAGGAAGATACATCGAAATGAGCTCAGGACGGACTGCATAATCATGTTCGGCATGAGGAGAAGCAGTGCAATAAAACATACCATCAATTACTATGGTGTCCGGATACTTATGACTTCGCCAGGGGCTTGACCCTGGGTAGCCACTCATCGCCATTGTAGGCGGCCGTCGTGGAGCAGTCCAGAGGGAGGGTCCTTCCCTTCTTGGACCCTTCGGCCTCCCTGGTTGGGTTGGCCTTCCTTTTCTTGTCTCCTCCGGCTGGGGGGAGAGAAATTTCCACCTCCTCCTCCTCCTCATTTTTGTGGGAGGAGTGTGCATCGCAGTCATCAGACGATGAGTCCGATACAACCTTGCGCCGGAGACCCTTTTGGGTCCCCGCGGCCTTCTTCTTGGTCTTCTTCGCCAGCACCTCGTAAGGTGCTGGAGCCAGCATCTCCGTTAGGAGAGCATCTGTGGGATCTTCAGGCAGGGGGCTGGGCAATCGAGCTGCTCCTCTGTCTTTATCCAGTCCTGTTAATGGCATGTGAGCTTAGATCCCGCACATCATTTAATTGGGGCAAATAAATACCCTGTGAGATACAAAAACTTACCGGATTGGCATGGCGCTTTGCGCTGAGTCCACGGTCCTCAGTGAGGGAAGGAGGTACCTCGGCGCCCTTGAACAACACCCTCCAGATGTCCTTGTGTGTCGTGTTGTAGAGCTCTCATAGTGTCTGGTGCTGGGCCGGGTCGAACTCCCACATATTGAATGCCCGTCGTTGACACTAGAGAATCCGTCGGAATAGCATGACCTGGACCATGTTGACAAGCTTGATTTTCTTGCTCATCATGTTCCTGATGCAGGCCTGGAGTCCGGTCAGCTCTACCGAAGCACCCCAGGACAGGTCTTTCTCTTTCCAGGAAGTGAGCCGCGTGGGGATTCCAGATCGAAATTTGGGGGCCGCCACCTAGTTGGTGTTGCGCGGCTCGGTGATGTAGAACCACCCCGATTGCCACCCCTTTATGGTCTCCACATAGGAGCCTTCAAGCCAGGTGATGTTAGGCATTTTTCCCACCATGGCGCCTCCACACTCTGCTTGCTGGCCGACCACCACCTTTGGTTTAAAATTGAAGGTCTTCATCCATAGGCCGAAGTGGGGCCTGATGAGGAGGAATGCCTCACACACGACGATAAACGCCGAGATGTTGAGGATGAAATTGGGGGCTAGATCATGAAAATCCAGCCTGTAGTAGAACATGAGCCCGCGGAAAAACAGGTGGAGGGGAAACCCCAGTCCGCGGACGAAGTGGGTAAGAAAAACTACCCTCGCATGGGGTTCGGGCGTAGGGATGAGCTGCCCTGCATCTGGCAGCCGATGCGCGATATCCGTGGCCAGATATCCAGCTTCCCGTAACTTTGTGATGTTCTCTTCTGTGACGGAGGAGACCATCCACTTGCCTCCTGCTCCGGACATGCTTGGAGTGGTTTGAGAAGAAAGACGCAAACTTGGGCGCTGGAGCTCGAGTGTGCGAGAATGGGTAAGCAAGGAGGAAGAAGGCGTGGGTAAAAAAGGGTGAATCCTTGTCCCTTTATAGGGGTGGAAGAGGCGATGCTCCTCCCCACTTGCCTGGTAAAATCTCTTATTCCCCAAACACCGTAATTGATGGCACAGTTGGGTTACCCACGTCCGTATTGATGAGAATCCCGTAATAAGGGGGACATGATCTCTGCTTTGACAAGACGTGTCAAGAAAACCGCCTCGCGATATGTGTGGTGCTGGTTGAGAAAAATGGTTCGAATAATGACCGGGTCATGACATGATGTCGTGATGTCAAAACGTGTCAGCAGATTAGATTTGTGGAAATATTATTCTCTCTACGGTAGTATGTGGAACTTGTTTTGCAGAGCCGGACACTATTCTGGTGTTCAAAATCTTCTATGGAGTATTCAGAGGAGGAACCCACCTTGCAATGCCGAAGACAATAATACGCGCTGGACTCATCGTCATTGAAGCCTGGTTCAGGGGCTACTGAGGGAGTCCTGGATTAGGGGGTCTCCGGACAGCCGGACTATATCCTTTGGCTGGACTGCTGGACTATGAAGATACAAGATTGAAGACTTCGTCCCGTGTCCGGATGGGACTCTCCTTGGCGTGGAAGGCAAGCTAGGCAATACGGATATGTAGATCTCCGCCCTTGTATCCGACTCTATGTAACCCTAGCCCCCTCCGGTGTCTATATAAACCGGAGGGTTTAGTCTATGGGACAACAGACAATCATACCATAGGCTAGCTTCTAGGGTTTAGCCTCTACGATCTCGTGGTATATTAACTCTTGTAATACTCATATCATCAAGAACAATCAAGCAGGACGTAGGGTATTACCTCCATCAAGAGGGCCCGAACTTGGGTAAACATCGTGTCCCCTGCCTCCTGTTACCATCCGGCTTAGACGCACAGTTCGGGACCCCCTACCCGAGATCCGCCGATTTTGACACCGACACCTTCCACAATCAATTCCCTTATATAACTAAAGCATTTCCAGACTCAACTTCGACTAGTTTGGCTTGGTAATCCTACAGGCAGTCAGGCTCTGATACCAAAGCTGTCAGGACCCCGATCCTAAGTCACACCGATCTAGCATGTAACACAACATATCACTTTGCGGCCTCACGCATGGTATTACCACGGGTGCCACCTTACCTGGCCCGGGACCATTTGCGTCTTTTGGCTCATGTATATGATAGTGTCACTAGCATCCATATGACAGAGAACCCGGGCCGACATGACTAGTCGTAAACCCAAAGTGGCACTAACTTACAGGGACAGGCATACATGACCCAACAATGAATGTGTCGGTCATTAGCGAGTGAATCCGGGCTGTAGCAGCTAGGTTAACATGACTCCAGAGAATCCGGGCTGTAGCAGGCTAGCAGGACTCCGGTAGACACCGCGTGACATTTCACCGAAGGGATAGACACAGGAATGAAGAAGGATACATGCCGGCCAGCCTAAGTGTTCCGGAGCAGTAGCAAGCTACCATGGCTCAGTGGAAGCACTAGGAGACATTTCCCGGTAAGAGAGGCTACCAAGGATAAACAACTAGGTTGTCGGATCCCACACATACCAAGAATTTCAAATCATACACATAATATGCTCGATATGTGCAAATACAACATGGCATCACAACAAAACTCTACAACTCAAAGTATTTATTCATTAGGCTCCGAAGAGCCAGATATTACAAACATGGGTCCGATGACCCAGCATACAGAGCATACAAGAAACGAAAGCATAACATGTTTGGGTACAGACAACTACAAATGAAAAAGGCTGAGAAGCCTGACTATCTACAAGACCCTGCCGAGGGCACAAGATCGTAGCTGAGGTAACAAGCTAAAGATCGAAGTCCACGCAAAACTACTAGTGAGACTGAAGTCTCTCTGCAAAACATAAAATAAGCAAACGTGAGTACAAATGTACCCAGCAAGACTTACATCAGAACTAGCTATATATGCATCAGTATCAACAAAGGGGTGGTGGAGTTTAAGTGCAGCAAGCTAGCTTTGACTCGGTGGCTATCCTAAACTATGACTGAAAGTAACTCTTTTGAGGTGGTGCACACGAGTCCACATATTCACCAATCAATAGACCACAATGGATCCGCTCCCGTCTCCCTACGAGAACGCCATCCATAGCACTCATGCTTATCTTGCACATTTTAGAGTATCCACTTTCACTTGTCTATGAACTGTATAGGCAACCCAGAAGTCCATTGCCGGGGATGCAGCTATTCGAATAGATCATTTATAACCCTGCAGAGTTGTACTTCTTTACACACACTCTCGCCACTTACCACCATGTACATGTCGTGTATCTCGGCAACCTTCATGCGGAAGCCTGCTGAGGGAGTCGGCCATGACCTGACTAACCACACAAGTCTATAGTCCAGGTTTATCGCCTATTTGGGTTCCATCCGCAAGGAGATCCGGCCGGGGTTTCGCTCACGGTCCCAAACGATGAGAGCAGGGTTCCCGAGGCACCAAACGGGTGTCTCGGTATACCGTGCCTCGTGTCTCTACCGCATCATAGTCCACCCCTAGGGTCAGCACTATGCACGACCCCCAACACATATCGTACAAACACCAAAAACTAGTTGCAACTCCTGGACAGAGATCGAGGCGATTAATAGGTCGAGAAGGGTTGAGTTACCGGAACCCAATGTGTGGTAGTAACTGTTCATGGATCACAAACACAGAACTCAGTTCCTAAGCACGGTTTCAATGAGACAACCCACCATGTACTCCTACCTGGCCTCTCACCGCTACATTTACCAAATTGTGTTCACACACTTTGCTCTCAACAGTAAGACATGTTCACCACATTCCAATTCATCCCCGATGAATCAGACCTGACTCAACTCTAAGCAGTAGCAAGCATGACAACAAGCATGAATGAGTAGGCACATCAGGGCTCAAACAACTCCTACTCATGCTGGTGGGTTTCATCTATTTACTGTGGCAATGACAGGTCATGTAGAGGAAAGGGGTTCAACTACCGCAGCATGTAACAGTTGAAGCGTTGTTGTCCTAATGTAGTAAAAGAGAGCAGAAGCAAGAGAGTGGGACTGTATAGGAATGAACAAGGGGTTTTTGCTTGCCTGGCACTTCTGAAGATAGTATAGTTCTTCATTGGTGTCATCGATCTCATCGTCGAAACCACGTCTACTGAGAGGGGACAAACACCGTCAATAGAGAAAGAACACAATCAATGCAATACGACAATAGGATGCATGATCATGACATGGAAATATGATGTGATTGAGCTAATGCAACTAGCAATGATTTAAATGAAGTTGGTTTGAACCCAAGGTTCAAATTCAAACTCCATATGTGAAATTCAAATGCCATTTATATGATTTGTCCTAAACAGGAGCCATATGTTGTTCTAACGTGCATGAAAATGCTATAAAAAGATTCTTTGGATTTTTCTGATAATTTTTAATATATAAATTATTTCATTTGGAGTTATAGATTAATTTCTATGAATTTTTGAAGTTTCAACTGTTTTCTGGAATTTCCTGGATTATTTTAAATCCAGAAAATCACTTACTACGTCAGCACTACGTCGGGATGATGTCAGCTAGTCAACAGGTCAGCCCAGGTCAAAATGACCGGTGGGTCCCATGCGTCAGTGACTGGACTAACTAACCTAATTGAAATTAACCCTAACTAACTTGGTTAGCCAGGCGGGGCCCGCATGTTAGTGACCCAGGGGGGTCAAATCCCCGGCAGACGACCAGACACGGCGGAGGTCTCGGGATCACTCCCCCGGCGCCCAAACGAGCGGCGGAGAGCGCCCACGGGGAGCTGGAGCTCGCCCGCATCCAGCGCAGCAAGAAGCAGCAGGTAGGGCGGTCGGAGCTCGTCGGAAACGAGCTCGGGGCGGCAACCGGCGTTCAGGCACGAGTGGGGATGTGGCTGCGGTGGACGTGGCGGTGCGCGCTTAGCACCTACGGCAACTACGCGAGGCGGCGAGCATGTTAGACACGACGACCGGACCATTTGGTCGCCGGGGTCACGTCGGTGGTGAGCATAGGCGGCGGCGCGTACGGGCGCGAGTGGCGCGGCAGCTACGTCATGTGAGAGCAAGAACAGAGAGGGGGAGAAGGGGCAGGATCTCACAACGGTCACGTCAGGGCAGACGGAGAGCTCAGAGGAGGTCGGAGTTGAGCGGGGCGGCGAGGGGGATCTTCGGCGATGGGCGGTCGGGGACGAGCACGGTGAGGGCAGAGGAGCGCATCCGGCTACGTGTGGCGAAGCGAGGAGGTTGAGGACATCGAGGCGGAGCTCGCAGGCATGGCGAGGGGTCGAGGGAGAGGCGGTGGCGTCAACTATGGCGGCGGTGGCTTACAGGCGCGTCAGCCATAGCGGGAGAGGAGGAGGGAGAGAGCCAAGGTGGGGAGAGTGGTGTCCAGGGGGTCGAGGCAGCGCCGAGGAGAAGACGCGAGGCGTTGTGGTGGCCAGGCGATGCAGGCAGGCAGCCTGGTGGCGTGGCGCCCGCGCGCTGTCCCTCCTCTGCCTACTGGCAGAGGTGGGTGATGACTGGCACAGGCCCGGTGGGCTGGGCCAGCACAGGTGAGGCCCAGGTGGGTTTCTCTCTCTCTCTCTCTCTCTCCTTTATTTTGTTTCAATTTTCTATTTTATTCCTCTGTTTTGAATTAGTAAAAATACTAATTCATTTCCAAAATTCCTGAAATAACTTGTGGGCACATTTTGAATTATTTCCAACAGCCCTCAAATCATTTCAGAATAATTTGAGCATTTAAAATATTTATAGAATTTAAATGCCCCAATTCAAATACAATATGGATCAATTCAAAAATCCAGAATGTCCTAGGAATATGTGCACCATTTTTGGCAAAGGTTTTTAGCTAATTCAAAAATGATGAACTTTTCCAAAGGCATCTTGGGTTAATTGAAAATGATTTTATTTGAACCTACCTGAATTCATTTGGTGCTAGGGTTTGAACATCCCCAATTCAAATTCTTTTGAATTTCAACATGATGCATGGATGCTCATAGATGCAACTAACTACAAGCAATTCTAGGGTTGTGACAGCTGGCTCGCGAGGGGCGAAGAGATCAAGGCAAGGGGCACCTCGCGAGGTTCCTATGATGCAAGCCATGACAACCAAGGCTAGGCGGGCACCAGGCGGGCGCCAGCGTGCAGTGTCCTCGTTTCCTTGTTGGTGCTAAAGAGGCAAGCGCAGGCGCAGAGTCCCGAGGCATCAAGAAAAGGTTTCCATATCGGTGCAACGAGACCAAGACCAGCATGACGGTAGGAGGGAGGTCACCGTGGAGCCCAGGATGGCATCATCACCAGAGCCTTTGGTAGGCGAAGACCATCTTTTGTCAGGATAGCTTTTACTAGCTGCCCGCTTCAAATTGGCCATTGTGGGATCCCTTCCTGCCTAATATTTGGGGACAGGACCCGAGCCACTATAAATAGGACTAGCCACCACCTTAGAAAGGGACGGACGATCCGCTACCACATCAACTCACCAAGCACAAGAGCACCTCTCCTCAGGAGGCTGTTCTTCCCTTGTAACTGTTCATCCTCAACCCAAGAGGCAATCCACCACACCACACTGGAGTAGGGTATTACACCACATCAGTGGCCCGAACCAGTATAAATCTTGTGTCCCCTTGTTCTGCGGGTTTGACGCGCTAAGCCTTGAGATTATGGTGAGGGCATGAGCTAGAGGGGGAGAGATCTTTGTGCGCACCCAAGTGTTTGAACCTCAAGGGTTTTGCCAGAACCCGAAATTCGAGATTTGGCGTGCCAGGTAGGGGTGCGCCGAAGCTTTGCCTCTCCGCTTGCTTCGTCCAGCTTCATGGCGGACGCCACACCTCCAGTTAGGCCGGTGTGCGCCTGCGGATGCGCCACAGGCGTCCAAGCCTTCACCCACACCTTGTGGTAGGTGCGGTGGCCGTGCAAGTTCAAGCCAGAGATGCCACTCCACTACGATGGCGCGGCAGATCCGGCGGCCTTCCTGCAGGCGTTTGAGAAGGCCGTCCTCGAAGCCGGAGGCGACGACCAGGTCATGGCCAACTGGCTCCCCTTGGCCCTGGCCAGCGTGCCACACGCCTGGCTGCTCAGCTGGCCAGGATCTTCGGTGACCTGTTGGGAGGAGCTGCACGGTCTCCTCACCATCGCGGCCCCCCTCGGAGGCTCGCAAGCACCACCCTCGGACTGTCACACCAAGCTTTTCTTTCGCTAGATTGGCGCCGCCTCCACGCACCAAGGAGCTCCCTTGGGTTGGGCGGCGCCCAAGGCCAACCTTACCTTCGACACGGGGGATCACCCCGCCACCACCGCCGGCTCAGGCGTGCTCCCAATGCTATGCACACCCACCATCTGCAGCGTAGCTGTCACCAAGACCCTCATCGACGGTGGCACCAGTCTCAACGTGCTTTCTGTGGAGGCTTTCAGCCTTCTCCATGTACCATTCCAATGGCTCTAACCCAGAAAGCCCTTCTCCAGGGTCGGCGGCGGCTCCACCAACCCCTTGGGGCAGATCCGCCTCCCTGTGACCTTTGGCACCCACGACAACTACCACACCGAGCTGATCGACTTCGACATCGCCCGCATCGGCCTCCCGTATGACGCCATCCTCGGACACCCAGCTCTGGCTCAGTTCATGGCGGTGACCCATCCGGTCTACAATCTCATGAAGATGCCCGGGAGCAAGGACGTCCTCACCCACAAAACTGCCGCGGTGGCACAATCGGGCAACGAGGCCACCCCAGGGGCTAAGGAGGTCACACCAGCAAAGAAGAAGCAGTTGTTCACTCAAGATCGGGCCGAAACCAAGTAGGTGCCGGTCGAGGAAGATGGGTCCTCAGGAGCCACCTTCACAATAGGCGCCAACCTCAACCCAAATCAAGAGGAGGCATTGGTGAGGTTCCTGTGCGTGAACAAGGATGTATTCGCCTGGGAACCCAAGCAGCTAGTGGGGTTCCCAAGAGGGGTGATCGAGCATCACTTGAGGGTGTGCCCCAATGTGCGCCCCGTGAAGTAGAAGGCATGACGACAATCCACGAAGAAGTAGTCCTTCATCGTTCGGGAAACCCGCAAGCTGGAGGCCGCGGGTGTCATTCGTGAGGTTTGCTACCCCGAGTGGCTGGCGAACCCCGTCGTCGTGCCGAAGAAAGGCTGGAAGGTGCGCATGTGTGTTGACTTCACCAACCTTAACAAGGCTTGTCCCCAACACCCGTTCCCGCTCCCGTGCATCGATCAGATTGTCGACTCCACTGCCGAATGTGACCCGCTGTGCTTCCTGGACGCATTTTCAGGTTATCACCAGATCAAGATGGCAGTGGAAGACGATGAGAAGACGGCCTTCCTGACCCCTTGTAGGGTGTACTGCTACACTTGCATGCCGTTTGGGCTGCGCAACGCAGGCGGACCATCCAACGGCTGATGCACATCGCCCTGGGTCAGCAGCTCGGGAGGAACGCTGAAGCCTACGTCGATGACATTGTGGTAAAATCTTGGGAGGCAAGAACTTTGATTTAGGACCTGGAGGAGACCTTCGCGAGCCTGCACCAGGTGGACTTGCGGCTTGATGTCTACTACACAACCTTCTTCTTGTAGACGTTGTTGGCCTCCAAGTGCAGAGGTTTGTAGGAGAGTAGCAAATTGTCAGGACCCCGACTCGATGTCACATCGATCTAGCCGGTAACACTTCATATCACTTTGCGGCCTCACGCACGGTGTTCCCACGGGTGTCGCCTTACCTTTGCCCGGGACCGTTTGCGCCTTTTGGCTCACGTATATGATAGTGTCGCTAGCATCCATATGATAAAGAGCCCGGGCTGACATGACTAGTCGTAAACCCAAAGTGGCACAGACTTACAGGGACAGGCATTCATGACCCAGCTTCGAACGTGTCGGTCATCAGCAAGTGGGTCCGGGCTGTAGCACTGGGCTAGCAGGACTCCGGTAAACCGGGCTGTAGCGGGCTAACAGGACTCCGGTACTCAAAGCGTGACATTTCCCCGAAGGGACAGACACAGGAACGAAGAAGGACACATGCCGGCCAGCCTAAGTGTTCCGGAGCAGTAGCAAGCTACCATGGCTCAGTGGAAACACTAGGAGACATTTCCCGGTAAGAGAGGCTACTAAAGATAAACAACTAGATGGTCAGATCCCACACATACCAAGCATTTCAATAACATACACACAATATGCTCGATATGTGCAATACAACATGGCATCACAAAATGACTCTACGACTCAAGTAATTTATTCAATAGGCTCCGAGGAGCGAGACATTACAAACATGGGTCTCACGACCCAACAATCAGAGCATACAAGTCAAAGCACAAGCGGAAGCTATCATGTCTGAGTACAGACATCTATAAATGAAAAAGGCTGAGAAGCCTGACTATCGATCAGATTCTGCCGAGGGCACAAGATCGTAGCTGAGGTATCAAGCTAAACGTCGAAGTCCAAGCGGAACTACTAATGAGACTGAAGTCTCTCTGCAAAACATAAAATATGCAAACGTGAGTACAAATGTACCCAGCAAGACTTACATCAGAACTAACTACATATGCATCATTATCAACAAAGGGATGGTGGGGTTTAACTGCAGCAAGCCAGCTTTGACTCGGTGGCTATCCTAACTACGACTGCAAGTAACTCTTTTGAGGTGGCGCACACGAGTCCACATATTCACCATATCAATACACCACTATGGAATCGCTCCCGTCTCCCTACGAGAACGCCATCCATAGCACTCACGCTTATCTTGCGTATTTTAGAGTATCCACTTTCACTTGTCTATGAACTGATATAAGCAACCCAGAAGTCCTTTTCCGCGGACACGGCTATTCGAATAGATCATATTAACCCTGCAGGGGTGTACTTCTTCACACACGCTCTCACCACTTACCGCCGTTTACACGACATGTACTCGGCAACCTTCAAGCGGAAGCCCAACGTGGGTGTCGGCCACGACCTACCTAATCACCTAAGTCTCTAGTCCAGGTTTATCGCCTATTCGGGTTCCATCCATGAGGAGATCCGGCCGGAGTTTCGCTCACAGCCCCAAACGATGTGAACAGGGTTCCCGAGACACCAAACGGGCGCCCGGTACACCGTGCCACGTGCCTACCGCATCACAGCCCACCCCTACGGTCAGCGCTGCGCACGGCCTCCAGCATACTACAAACACCAGAAACTACTTGCAACTCCTGGACAGAGGACAAGGGTGATTAAGAAGCCGAGAGGGTCCATTGGTTTCGGGCCCAATGCGTGGTAGTAGCTGAATCATGGATCACAAACACAGAACTCAGTTCCTGAGGACGGCTGCAATGAGACAACCCACCATGTACTCCTACATGGCCTCTCACCGCTACCTTTACCAAATCGTGTTCACACACTTAGCTCACACACAGTAGGACATGTTCACACACCTCTGATTCATCCCCGATGAATCAGACCTGACTCAACTCTAAGCAGTAGCAGGCATGACAAACAAGCATGAATGAGTAGGCACATCAGGGCTCAAACAACTCCTACTCATGCTAGTGGGTTTCATCTAATTACTGTGGAATGACAGGTCATGCAGAGGATAAAGGGGTTCAGCTACCGCAGCAAGTAACAGATGATCGTTGTTGTCCTAATGCAGTAAAAGAGAGCAGGAGCGAGAGAGTAGGATTGTATCGGAATGGACAAGGGGGTTTTGCTTGCCTGGCACTTCTGAAGATAACATTGGGTCTTCATCAGTGTCAACGATCACATCATCGGTATCACGTCTATCGAGAGGGGACAAATACCGGCAACACAGAAAGGAACACAATCAATGCAATGCACAATATGATGCATGATCATGACATGGCAAAATGAATGTGTTTTGAGCCAATGCAACTAGCAACAGATTAAATGAAGTTGGTTTGAATACAAGATTCAAATTCAAACTCCATATGTGATTATTTAAATGCCCTTTATTTGATTTGTGCTAAACAGCAGCTATAAGTTGTTCTAACATGCATGAAAATGGTACAGATGGATTCTTTGAATTTTTCTGATAATTTTTCATATATAAATTATTTAATTTGGAGTTACGGTTAATTTTCTATGAATTTTAGAAGTTTTTACAATTTTCTGGAATTTCCTGAATTATAATAAATCCAGAAAATGGTTTATTGCGTCAGCCTGACATCATCATGACGTCAGCAGGTCAACAGGGCCGCCCAGAGTCAAACCTGACGTGTGGGACCCACACGTCAGTGACAGGGGGTTAACAGGGGTTTATTTAGTTTAATTAAAAGGTTAGGGGGGGGGGGTCGGGCCCACTGGTCAGCGTCAGGGGGGGGGTTTATTTTAGTTTAATTAAGGATTAAGACACTAGGGCCCACATGTCAGTGTCTATTAAACTAACTAATATTTAGTTAACACTAATCCTAGCCTAATTAGCCGGGCGGGGCCCGCAGGTCAGTGAGAGAGAGGGGGGGGTCAAACCCGGCAGTGGGTCAACCCACGCCGGTCATCGGGTCAGCGGTCGCCGGCGTTTAGCCGCCGGCGAGTCCAGACGCGGCGGAGGGCTCGGAAACGAGCCACATGGCATCGTTTCGGCCGCGGTTTGTTGCATTCGAACGCGCGCAGTGGCGCGCGTCTAGTGGTGGCGGTGACAGGTGCTGGGGTGGCCGGAAAAGTGGTCGGCGACGAGGTTTGGCGGCGGCAGCAGCTCGGGCAATCCTGGGGTCGGGGTTAGGGAGCACGGCAGGAGGGGCTGGGGCGTGCTACGGACTCCCGAGATCACGATGAGCACGACCGTGGCCTCGGATACGAGCTGGGGTGACTGTGGCCACGGCCACGCCATGGCCGGCGGCGAGAGATTCTCGGGCAAGTGGTGGGGCTAGCTAGAGAGGGAGGTGGGGCACGGGAAGAGGGGAAATCAACACAGGAGCTCACAGCGGGTGCAGTGGTGGCCTCGGCGAGCTCGGGGACGTCTTCGGTGCTGCGAATCGAACGGCGGCGATCGCCGGCCGTGGCGATGAAGATGGCGGTGATGGCGTGGCTTCAGGGCACCCGGCGTCGCGTGCGTCGTGGTAGAGCTTCCCGGATCCAAGGCGGAGCTCGTGGCCTAACTGGCTGGGCGTGGGGATGCTGGTGGCTCCGGTGGTACTCGTCGGCGGTCTCGGTGCATCCGGGGATGAGCGAGGGAGAGAGACAGAAGAGGGAGAGGGGATGCAGCGAGTGAGGGAAAGGAGAGAGGGGACACGGGGCGTCGTCGTGGCGCGAATTAGGACGAAGGGCGGCCTCCAGCGCGAAGCAGGAGGTGGCCGGGGCGCTCGGGCGCGCGCCACGCCTCGCCTCTGCCTTCTGGCAGAGGAAGAAGAGGACAAGGGGGGGGAAGGTGGGCTGGGCCGCGCTGGTGGGGGAGCTGGGCCGGCTGGGCTGCACGGTGAGGCCAGGTACTTCTTCTCTCTTTTTTTTATTTCTGTTCTGTTTTTCTTTTAATTAATTCTTTTGCCACTGTTTGAATTAAAAATAATAATTCAAACAATGCCAAAGCTCCTCTGAATATTTTTATATTGCTAGATGGACTTTTCCAAAGCTCATAAAATATTTCAGGGGTATTTGAAATTATATTCTAATTATATGAATATAATTCAAATTCAAATAGCTAATGATTTAAATTCAAAGTCCCAAAAATAAATCCTTTTAAAATGTTCATTATTTTTGGTTTAGATCAAAACCCTTGCCAAAAATATTAAACATCTAAGAGGAGCATTTTGGAACAATGAATGAGATTTTAGGGGTTTTTGCCCCTCTTTTATTTAGGGTTTTGAGGCTTCCAATATTCCTCAATTCAAGTTTCAAAAAATATAGACATGATGCACACATGAAGCTAGCCTAGAGCAATGCCAGAAGCTAGGGATGTGACAACTCACCCCCACTAAACAAGAATCTCGTCTCGAGATTCAAGCGTAGGGTAAGGTGAAGGGGAAACGCAACTAGTATAATCTTCACGATCCAGGGTGCACTTCAGTTGAACGTTGATTCATTCACCATCATTGTCTTGAAGTCTTGCCTTGAGAAATCCTGTCAACATGACATGGAGGAAAGAAGGGGACTCTAGCAGGGTCGATCTTCTCGAAGATCGAACAACTCACGGAACGAGACATAGGACCATCTCTCGGGTTGAGACACGAGCACACATCCAGAGGGGTGGAAGGAGACGGATGACGAAGGTGCACTAGGTGGACAATAATTCCACACTTAAGAAGGTGGTAAACGATTGTCGACGTAGCGAGGGGTTGAATTGCCATGATACCACGACGAAACATCCTGGAGGAGGGTGAATCGTAGATTATCCCCTTAAGTGGCAAAAAGAATTACCTTTGATATAGAGATCATTGAGACTCTCTATATCAGCCTAAGGCAAATCTCAGCAATCGATTGGCGGGGGTCGGTAGAATGGCATACTCAAACTTGGATGATGTGGATTACCTTGTTGAAGACAACGTAATGGATGAATTTGCTTACCACCGGAAATGGAAGAGATCCGTGGTAGAATGGCACATTGGCGGTGCGAGCTGGGAACAAAATGCAATTGCTGGGAATGATTCTGGTAACTGGGGAGGAACCCAACAATAGAGAGTGAATTCACTGTTGGAGTGGTTATAGCATAACCGAAGAATCTGGGGCAATCCCAGCTAGTGCCGATGATAAGACGTAGCGCTTGTGCGTGCTCTCAAGAACTTGAGCATTTCCACATTCATCAAGGTTTTACCAACATCCGTGTCATGGGTCCGGTAGCACAACTTACTACCATGATGAATGGTGATGGAGGATGCAGATGCAAAGGAAGATAACACTTTCTCAGATTTCACCTTAGCGAGGTCAAGGAAACAAAATCTGGATGATCGACCGAGAGACATTTAGCACTCCGCTTCTAATGTTCTCCTTGACGTGCTAGTGTATCCCATTCATAGATATGGTTTGATAACTAGAACATCAAGTAAAAGGTCGGACATCGGGAACACAATAATCATAAGGCACAACTAGGAAGTAAATCCTACGAAGTCCTTATGGGAAGGTGGCCAACTGCTTCAATCAAGATACCACAATAATAGGTCCTTCGGCTGGGTGGTGCTGGCCACGACATCCACTTTACCGGTTATCGAGGGACAAATATTATAGTTCTTGGGAAATGTTCCAAACCATCATATCTGCCTGAGATTCAGATCTGGTTGGTGTCAGGATATTCCAGACTCATCGAGTCTAGGAAGAAAATGAAAGTTTGCAACACAAATCGACGAGATGACGTTGCGGGATTCTCGGGAGATGAACTACGATAGCAAGCTCCAAAACATGAGCTGGTTCTGCTACAAACATGTGAACATGTTGTCCAAGACAAGCATGACCACAAAGTAGTCTTATAATAAAACACTACCGAATTCAGGAGGGGAACCATCATCGAGGATATCGAAGTCCTTGCATAAGGTATACTCTTAAGAAGGAACTTCTTCTCCTTGAACAATTCAATCAGTGGCTTGGTGTGCTAGGGACACATATAGATTGAAGGTTGCAAGTCTTCAAACCACAGAATTCTTCGCACGTGTGCATGACTGATTTGGAATGATTCCAAGAAAACAACATTGACTTTCTCGAATCCACGGCGGCAACTTGCATCAGATGCACATGAATTAAAGGAAGTCACTACCTTCATCCAAACATATGCTTCATGAGCTAGCATGAACAAATGCTTTCAAAAATTTCCAACACTAGCTTAATGTTCAACAAAATTATGGAGGAGATAAGGATGTTGTCAATGGGCTCAACAACAATTCATCTAGGTTTCCTTTTAAAAGGAATTCCATAGTTAAGTGAACACGGTGATAGCATTGGTCAGACCAAAGATATAACGGTGTATGCTCGAGGAATCAACCACGAGTAAGACAACATTACGAATATCGTTGGTTCTGATTTGATTTGACGATAGCCCACACTCAAATCAAAGGATTGATAAGACAATAGGTCCAGCAACTGATCACAGGGACCAATCGATGAAGATATCATCTTTCTTCAACACACACTACACAAGAATATCCCTTTGGAACGAACTAAGTCAGACAAGCTTTTATCTTCCAACTCTCCAAGTTGTTGTCTAGCTTAACCAACTAGCTCAGGGATATCTAACACCGATTCTTGGAGAGAAGGTGGTTCACAAGAAACCAACTTGATCACGAACTCAACATAGCGGTCAGGTGACAACCCGGTAACACCTCCAAGAAGATATTTGGAAAGTCACGAACCACCGGTATGTTACTAAGCTCGAGAACAATCTTGCTTTTCAGGGCAAGACGATATGATCAAATAGAGTAAGGACTTGAAATAATCCTAACTCATCGATCGAGGAGTGCACCGGAGAATAAGGACTAGGTAGCACGATCAAGTCTTAGAATGATGATTCGAAAACCAACATACTAAGAATGAAATTATTGTCCTTTAACTACCCAGCAACAGAGGTTGCTAGGCGTATTGATTTCACACATCACAATTCATTTGTCGGTATTCCGGTTGCATCAACACGAAGACCGAGGAATGAACAGTGATGGCACGAAGTGTCACTGTACCAAGAGTTCATGGGATGGTGTGCAATTCCTATAACAATCTCGATATAAAATATGTAATACTCCAAGGTAGAGCAGAACCAAAAGCTGGATTGGCATTTGATCTGCGGAGTACAACTACTTTGACCCAATCCTAGATATGGAAGAGGTACTGGAGTTTGTTTCTCCTAGTCATTCCGGAATAGAATGGCTTGACAGGCCACAAGAGTCATAGGCATCGATGAACGAACGCACGCATACTCTTGACTATCAATTGATAGACGAGGGTCAGAATGCAACTAAAGAGAACAACTCAAAGGAACATATAACTTTCTGAGTTGTGGATGCATAGATTAGTATGTCGAACCAAGTTCAACATATTTCTTCCGGATAACCCATGCAGAAAGGTAGAACTGGCAGAGTCACGATTTATAAATGGAGAGCTCCTCAAGAGTACTCTAGTTGTGATTTTTTTGATCCAATAAACATCTGCCATAAGTAGTTCATGGTATTTGGAAGAAGAGGATACCACGGACTTCAAGGACTATCGCAAAGGTTACTAATATCTTAAAGGAACTAGCAAACCCTATCAACATGAAGTAAGTAGAGTGAATCTCGGGTTCAGAACCCAGGAATAGAATACCTACTACTAAATGGCATCACGGGATGCTTTCGAGAATGATGGCCAGAATCATCACACTGGGAACACAAATCATGGCTAAATTACTAGATGATCCCCTAAGACACCTAGGGTCATAATAATATCTCCAACATATATGTCAAGGTAACGGAGTACCTCAACTCACTGATTAGTGTGGTTAATCTGGCCCATGGGAACATTGAAACGGGAAGAAAGGATTTGCAAATGCATCAGACTCTTTAGAAACCTGGGATGACTCGGACAGCATAACGGCTGTAAATGCTCAGAAAAGATTTGAGACATTCACAAAAATGGTGGCATAACCGCTCAGAAGCACAATATCAAGGTTCCGAGATCAACAATTAACATACGGAAGTAATAGGAACTGAACTGAGGCTTAAATCCAACAATCTTATAAGTCTACGGATTAGTAACACGTGATCCTAATAGAAAGAAGAGATAGCCTAGTTCTTAATCCCCGTAGAAAGATAAGATGACTCAGATCAGAAGGGCATGAGGTATAAGGAGTAAAAGAGCCTTACGTTCCATCCCACAATCAATTCCCTTATATAACTAAAGAATTTCTAGACTCAACTTCGACCAGTTTGGCTTGGTAATCCTACAGGCAGTCAAGCTCTGATACCAACGCTGTCAGGACCCCGACTCGATGTCACATCGATCTAGCCGGTAACACTTCATATCACTTTGCGGCCTCACGCACGGTGTTCCCACGGGTGTCGCCTTACCTTTGCCCGGGACCGTTTGCGCCTTTTGGCTCACGTATATGATAGTGTCGCTAGCATCCATATGATAAAGAGCCCGGGCTGACATGACTAGTCGTAAACCCAAAGTGGCACAGACTTACAGGGACAGGCATCCATGACCCAGCTTCGAACGTGTCGGTCATCAGCAAGTGGGTCCGGGCTGTAGCACTGGGCTAGCAGGACTCCGGTAAACCGGGCTGTAGCGGGCTAACAGGACTCCGGTACTCAAAGCGTGACATTTCCCCGAAGGGACAGACACAGGAACGAAGAAGGACACATGCCGGCCAGCCTAAGTGTTCCGGAGCAGTAGCAAGCTACCATGGCTCAGTGGAAACACTAGGAGACATTTCCCGGTAAGAGAGGCTACTAAAGATAAACAACTAGATGGTCAGATCCCACACATACCAAGCATTTCAATAACATACACACAATATGCTCGATATGTGCAATACAACATGGCATCACAAAATGACTCTACGACTCAAGTAATTTATTCAATAGGCTCCGAGGAGCGAGACATTACAAACATGGGTCTCACGACCCAACAATCAGAGCATACAAGTCAAAGCACAAGCGGAGGCTATCATGTCTGAGTACAGACATCTATAAATGAAAAAGGCTGAGAAGCCTGACTATCTATCAGATCCTGCCGAGGGCACAAGATCGTAGCTGAGGTATCAAGCTAAACGTCGAAGTCCAAGCGGAACTACTAATGAGACTGAAGTCTCTCTGCAAAACATAAAATATGCAAACGTGAGTACAAATGTACCCAGCAAGACTTACATCAGAACTAACTACATATGCATCATTATCAACAAAGGGATGGTGGGGTTTAACTGCAGCAAGCCAGCTTTGACTCGGTGGCTATCCTAACTACGACTGCAAGTAACTCTTTTGAGGTGGCGCACACGAGTCCACATATTCACCATATCAATACACCACTATGGAATCGCTCCCGTCTCCCTACGAGAACGCCATCCATAGCACTCACGCTTATCTTGCGTATTTTAGAGTATCCACTTTCACTTGTCTATGAACTGATATAAGCAACCCAGAAGTCCTTTTCCGCGGACACGGCTATTCGAATAGATCATATTAACCCTGCAGGGGTGTACTTCTTCACACACGCTCTCACCACTTACCGTCGTTTACACGACATGTACTCGGCAACCTTCAAGCGGAAGCCCAACGTGGGTGTCGGCCACGACCTACCTAATCACCTAAGTCTCTAGTCCAGGTTTATCGCCTATTCGGGTTCCATCCATGAGGAGATCCGGCCGGAGTTTCGCTCACAGCCCCAAACGATGTGAACAGGGTTCCCGAGACACCAAACGGGCGCCCGGTACACCGTGCCACGTGCCTACCGCATCACAGCCCACCCCTACGGTCAGCGCTGCGCACGGCCTCCAGCATACTACAAACACCAGAAACTACTTGCAACTCCTGGACAGAGGACAAGGGTGATTAAGAAGCCGAGAGGGTCCATTGGTTTCGGGCCCAATGCGTGGTAGTAGCTGAATCATGGATCACAAACACAGAACTCAGTTCCTGAGGACGGCTGCAATGAGACAACCCACCATGTACTCCTACATGGCCTCTCACCGCTACCTTTACCAAATCGTGTTCACACACTTAGCTCACACACAGTAGGACATGTTCACACACCTCTGATTCATCCCCGATGAATCAGACCTGACTCAACTCTAAGCAGTAGCAGGCATGACAAACAAGCATGAATGAGTAGGCACATCAGGGCTCAAACAACTCCTACTCATGCTAGTGGGTTTCATCTATTACTGTGGAATGACAGGTCATGCAGAGGATAAAGGGGTTCAGCTACCGCAGCAAGTAACAATATGATCGTTGTTGTCCTAATGCAGTAAAAGAGAGCAGGAGCGAGAGAGTAGGATTGTATCGGAATGGAACAAGGGGGTTTTGCTTGCCTGGCACTTCTGAAGATAACATTGGGTCTTCATCAGTGTCAACGATCACATCATCGGTATCACGTCTATCGAGAGGGGACAAATACCGGCAACACAGAAAGGAACACAATCAATGCAATGCACAATATGATGCATGATCATGACATGGCAAAATGAATGTGTTTTGAGCCAATGCAACTAGCAACAGATTAAATGAAGTTGGTTTGAATACAAGATTCAAATTCAAACTCCATATGTGATTATTTAAATGCCCTTTATTTGATTTGTGCTAAACAGCAGCTATAAGTTGTTCTAACATGCATGAAAATGGTACAGATGGATTCTTTGAATTTTTCTGATAATTTTTCATATATAAATTATTTAATTTGGAGTTACGGTTAATTTTCTATGAATTTTAGAAGTTTTTACAATTTTCTGGAATTTCCTGAATTATAATAAATCCAGAAAATGGTTTATTGCGTCAGCCTGACATCATCATGACGTCAGCAGGTCAACAGGGCCGCCCAGAGTCAAACCTGACGTGTGGGACCCACACGTCAGTGACAGGGGGTTAACAGGGGTTTATTTAGTTTAATTAAAAGGTTAGGGGGGGGGTCGGGCCCACTGGTCAGCGTCAGGGGGGGGGTTTATTTTAGTTTAATTAAGGATTAAGACACTAGGGCCCACATGTCAGTGTCTATTAAACTAACTAATATTTAGTTAACACTAATCCTAGCCTAATTAGCCGGGCGGGGCCCGCAGGTCAGTGAGAGAGAGGGGGGGGTCAAACCCGGCAGTGGGTCAACCCACGCCGGTCATCGGGTCAGCGGTCGCCGGCGTTTAGCCGCCGGCGAGTCCAGACGCGGCGGAGGGCTCGGAAACGAGCCACATGGCATCGTTTCGGCCGCGGTTTGTTGCATTCGAACGCGCGCAGTGGCGCGCGTCTAGTGGTGGCGGTGACAGGTGCTGGGGTGGCCGGAAAAGTGGTCGGCGACGAGGTTTGGCGGCGGCAGCAGCTCGGGCAATCCTGGGGTCGGGGTTAGGGAGCACGGCAGGAGGGGCTGGGGCGTGCTACGGACTCCCGAGATCACGATGAGCACGACCGTGGCCTCGGATACGAGCTGGGGTGACTGTGGCCACGGCCACGCCATGGCCGGCGGCGAGAGATTCTCGGGCAAGTGGTGGGGCTAGCTAGAGAGGGAGGTGGGGCACGGGAAGAGGGGAAATCAACACAGGAGCTCACAGCGGGTGCAGTGGTGGCCTCGGCGAGCTCGGGGACGTCTTCGGTGCTGCGAATCGAACGGCGGCGATCGCCGGCCGTGGCGATGAAGATGGCGGTGATGGCGTGGCTTCAGGGCACCCGGCGTCGCGTGCGTCGTGGTAGAGCTTCCCGGATCCAAGGCGGAGCTCGTGGCCTAACTGGCTGGGCGTGGGGATGCTGGTGGCTCCGGTGGTACTCGTCGGCGGTCTCGGTGCATCCGGGGATGAGCGAGGGAGAGAGACAGAAGAGGGAGAGGGGATGCAGCGAGTGAGGGAAAGGAGAGAGGGGACACGGGGCGTCGTCGTGGCGCGAATTAGGACGAAGGGCGGCCTCCAGCGCGAAGCAGGAGGTGGCCGGGGCGCTCGGGCGCGCGCCACGCCTCGCCTCTGCCTTCTGGCAGAGGAAGAAGAGGACAAGGGGGGGGAAGGTGGGCTGGGCCGCGCTGGTGGGGGGGAGCTGGGCCGGCTGGGCTGCACGGTGAGGCCAGGTACTTCTTCTCTCTTTTTTTTATTTCTGTTCTGTTTTTTCTTTTAATTAATTCTTTTGCCACTGTTTGAATTAAAAATAATAATTCAAACAATGCCAAAGCTCCTCTGAATATTTTTATATTGCTAGATGGACTTTTCCAAAGCTCATAAAATATTTCAGGGGTATTTGAAATTATATTCTAATTATATGAATATAATTCAAATTCAAATAGCTAATAATTTAAATTCAAAGTCCCAAAAATAAATCCTTTTAAAATGTTCATTATTTTTGGTTTAGATCAAAACCCTTACCAAAAATATTAAACATCTAAGAGGAGCATTTTGGAACAATGAATGAGATTTTAGGGGTTTTTGCCCCTCTTTTATTTAGGGTTTTGAGGCTTCCAATATTCCTCAATTCAAGTTTCAAAAAATATAGACATGATGCACACATGAAGCTAGCCTAGAGCAATGCCAGAAGCTAGGGATGTGACACAAATTTCCCTTAAGTGGATGACCTAAGGTTTATCAATCCGTGGGAGGCATAAGATGAAGATGGTCTCTCTCAAACAACCCTGCAACCAAATAACAAAGAGTCTCTTGTGTCCCCAACACACCCAATACAATGGTAAATTGTATAGGTGCATTAGTTCGACGAAGAGATGGTGATACAAGTGCAATATGGATGCACTAGAGATATAAATGCATGAAAGCTCAACAAAAGGAAACTAAGTGGGTGTGCATCCAACTTGCTTGCTCACAAAGACCTAGGGCATTTGAGGAAGCCCATTGTTGGAATATACAAGCCAAGTTCTATAATGAAAAATTCCCACTAGTATATGAAAGTGACAAAACAAGAGACTCTCTATCATGGAGATCATGGTGCTACTTTGAAGCACAAGTGTGTTAAAAAAGGATAGTAGCATTGCCCCTTTTTTGGGCATTCCTTTTTTTCTTTTGGCCTTTCTCTCTTTTTTTGGGACAATGCTCTATGAATGATGATCATCACACTTCTATTTATTTACAACTCAATGATTACAACTCGATACTAGAACAAAGTATGACTCTATATGAATGCCTCCGGCGGTGTACCGGGGTGGGTAATGAATCAAGAGTGACATGTATGAAAATTTATGAATGGTGGCTTTGCCACAGATACGATGTCAAATACATGATCATGCAAGGCAATATGACAATGATGAACGTGTCCTGATGAATGGAATGGTGGAAAGTTGCATGGCAATATATCTCGGAATGGCTATGGAAATGCCATAATAGGTAGGTATGGTGGCTGTTTTCAGGAAGATATAAGGAGGCTTATGTGTGATAGAGCGTATCATATCACGGGGTTTGGATGCACCGGCGAAGTTTGCACCAACTCACGAGGTGAGAAAGGGCAATGCACGGTACGGAAGAGGCTAGCAATGATGGAAGGGTGAGAGTGCGTATAATCCATGGGCTCAACATTAGTCATAAAGAACTCACATACTTATTGCAAAAATCTACAAGTCATCAAAAACCAAGCACTATGCGCATGCTCCTAGGCAGATGGATTGGTAGGAAAAGACCATCGCTCGTCCCCGACCTCCACTCATAAGTTAGACAATCAAAGAAACACCTCATGCTTAAAATTTGTCACACAATGGTTACCATACGTGCATGCTACGGGACTTGCAAACCTCAACACAAGTATTTCTCAACTTCACAATTACTCAACTAGCACAACTCTAATATCACCATCTCTATATCTCAAAAAAATTATCAAGTATCAAACTTCTCATAGTATTCAATGCACTTTATATGGAAGTTTTTATTATACCCATCTTGGATGACCATCATATTAGGACTAAATTCATAACCAAAGAAAATTACCATTCTGTTCTAAAGACTCTCAAAATAATATAAGTGAAGCATGAGAGTTCATCTATTTCTTCAAAATAAAACTACCATCGCGCTCTAAAAAGATATAAGTGAAGCACTAGAGCAAATGACAAACTACTCCAAAAGATATAAGTGAAGATCAATGAGTAGTCGAATAATTATGCAACTATGTGAAGACTCTCTAACATTTAAGAATTTAAGATCTTGGTATTTTATTCAAACATCAAGCAAAACAAAACAAAATAACTTGACGCTCCAAGCAAAACACATATCATGTGGTGAATAAAAATGGGACAATTGCATTTTTACCCCTAGTTGGTTCCTACCCACGGGTTTTGCCCTTACTTTTCGAGCTTGCTCAGATTTGCCCTTACTTTTTCCATCGAGGTCCCTCGAATGCCCTTTGATCGTTTGACCAAAACTTTGAAAATTCATAACTAATTCATACGAACTCAGAAAAATGCAAATAAGATATCAAAATGTTCATATAAACATTACCTTTATGGGCATATCATTTTCATTCAGGACAAAAGCATCGTTTAAACTACCTGAGGTAATTAATTTTATTAACATTATTAAAAATAAATAGGTATAAACAATATTCTTTTCATTAATAAAAATTATATGCAAATGTAGGTGATGTTTTCTGAACATTCTGATACCTTATTTGCATTTTCCTGAGTTCGTATCAACTTGTTATGAAGTTTCCAAATAATGGTCAAAGTCGTTAGAACATTCATAACAAGTTGATACAAACTCAAAAATTGCAAATAAGTTATCATGATGTTCACAAAACATCACCTACATTTGCATGTAATTTTTATTCATGGAAAAAAATATTGTTTATACCTATTTATTTTTAATAATGTTAATAACATTAATTACCTCGGGTAGTTTAAATGATGCTTTTGTCCTGAATGCAAATGATATGCCCATAAAGGTAATGTTTATCTGAACATTTTGATATCTTATTTGCATTTTTCTAAGTTTGTATGAATTAGTTATGATTTTTCAAAGTTTTGGTCAAACGGTCAAAGGTCATTCGAGGGACCTCGATGGAAAAAGTAAGGGCAAAACTGAGCAAGCTCGAAAAGTAAGGGCAAAACCCGTGGGTAGGAACCAACTAAGGGTAAAAATGCAATTGTCCCTAAAAATATAGCTCCAAGTAAAATTACTGATGAACGAAGACGAAAGAGGGGATGCCTTCCGGGCATCCCCAAGCTTAGGCTCTTGGTTGTACCTGAATATTACCTTGGGGTGCCTTGGGAATCCCCAAGCTTAGGATCTTGCCACTCCTTATTCCATAGTCCATCGAATCTTTACCCAAAACTTGAAAACTTCAGAACACAAAACTTAACAGAAAACTCGTAAGCTCCGTTAGTATAGGAAAATAAATCACCACTTGGGTACTGTTGTGAACTCATTATAAATTTATATTGGTTTAATATCTACTGTATTCCAACTTCTATATGGTTCATACCCTCCAATACTACTCATAGATTCGTCAAAATAAGCAAACAACACATAGAAAACAGAATCTATCAAAAACAGAATAGTCTATAGTAATGTGGATCAAACATATACTTATGGAACCCCAAAAATTCTAAAATAAATTTATGGACATGAGGAATTTATCTATTAATCATCTTCAAAAATAATCAACTAAGTATCACTCTCCAGTAAAACATAGAAGCAAATCTCGTGAGCGCTAAAGTTTCTGTTTTTTACAGCAAGATCGCAAAGACTTTCCCCAAGTCTTCCCAAAGGTTCTACTTGGCACAAACACTAACTAAAACATAAAACCACATATAAGCAGGGGCTAGAAGAATTATTTATTACTAAACAGGAGCCAAAAGAAAAGAACAAAAATAAAATTGGGTTTCCTCCCAACAAGCCCTATTGTTTAACGCCCCTAGCTAGGCATGATGATTTCAATGATGCTCACATAAAAGATAAAAATGAAACATAAAGAGAGCATCATGAAGAATATGACTAGCACATTTAAGTCTAACCCACTTCCTATGTATAGGCATTTTGTGAGCAAACAACTTCTGGGAACAATAATCAACTAGCATAGGAAGGCAAAACAAGCATAACTTTAAAACCTTAAGCACATAAAGAGGAAACTTGATATTATTGCAATTCCTACAAGCATATATTCCTCCCTCATAATAATTTTCAGTAGAATCATGCATGAATTAAACAATATAACCATCACATAAAGCATTGCTTTCATGATCTACAAGCATACAAAATTTACTACTCTCCACATAAGCAAAATTCTTCTCATTCAGAATAGTGGGAGTATCGTAAGAAACTCGAATACTACAAATTGTTTCCACATTAAAAGAGTAATGTTCAGGAAAAGGGTAATCATAATCATGACAAGTTTTATAAATATAATCATCACTACTTTTTATTGCATAAGTGTCATCACAATAATCATCATAAGTGGCAACTTTGTTCTCATCATAATCGATTGAAACCTCTTCCAAGAGAGTGAAATCATTACTAAATAAAGTCATGACCTCTCCAAATCCACTTTTATAATTGTCACAAAAAGATTCAACACCCTCCAAAATAGTGGGATCATTAGTTCCTGAAGTTGACACTCTTCCAAACCCACTTTCATCAATATAAGCATCATAAATAGGAGGCATGCTATCATCATAGTAAATTTGCTCATCAAAACTTGAGAGACTAAAAATATCATCTTCATTAATCATAGCATCCCCAAGCTTCGGACATACATTAATTGCAGCAGATACATTTTCAAACATGTCATTCTCATCAAACATAGCATCCCCAAGCTTGGGACTTTTCATATCATAAGCATAATCACTCTCATCATTAATAGTATGGATAACACCAATAGTGTAACAATTATCATCATCACAATGAGTAATAGGAGCAACATCATTTGGGAGGGATACATTTTTACCTTTGCTTCTCCGTCTTTTCTTTTACTTCTTCACATCATGTGTGGGTTTAATCCTCTTTTCGGAGCTCTTTATTAATGAGATTGGTTGAATAGGAGGCTCCTCCTCGTTACCTGATTCATCATAAGAAATAATAGGAGAAGATTGTGAAGTCACTTCCATTTCATTAGTATTCTCTTCATCGTCTATTTGTTTTCTTGTCTTTATGTAATTGGCAATATAAAGATTTTCAATGCAATTCACCGCACGATACATAAAAATTTCTTCTAGATCGAAATCAAGAAATCTATCAAGATTAAATTTTGGAATACCCTCAGTTATACGTTTCAGTTCTTCATACCCCAAAAGACGACTAAGCTCTTTATGATGCTCAAGGGTAATCAAGTTATCACAATTTTTGGACACGATTTGATCATGAAACAAATAGCACTGGAGCTTTAAATGACCATGTTCATTGCAAAGTTCACAAGGATGGCAATAAATATTGAATCTTTCAGCACAATTATCTAGCCATTCTTGCAACCATTTAGTTTCCAAATACTTATGCCTCTTGCAAAATCTATTTTCCCTATTTGGTGTGTGCTTGCAAGCTCTATGTATTCCACAAAAGTTGACATGCTTATAAGAGACATTTTCATCATGACTAGTGCAATTATCATTAGTACTATGGATATTCAAAGAGTTCATACTAATAACATTGCAATCATGCTCATCATTCAAAGATTTAGTGCCAAACATTCTAATGCATTATTCTTCTAACACTTTGGCACAATTATCGGAATCCTTATTTTCATGAAAGATATTAAAAAGATGAAGCATATGAGGTACCCTCAATTCCATTTTTTAGTTTTCATTTATAAACTAAACTAGTGATAAAACAAGACACAAAAAGATTCGATTGCAAGATCTAAAGATATACCTTCAAGCGCTAACCTCCCCGGCAACGGCGCCAGAAAAGAGCTTGATGTGTACTACACAACCTTCTTCTTGTAGACGTTGTTGGGCCTCCAAGTGCAGAGGTTTGTAGGACAGTAGAAAATTTCCCTCAACAGGATGACCTAAGGTTTATCAATCCGTGGGAGGCATAGGATGAAAATGGTCTCTCTCAAACAACCCTGCAACCAAATAACAAAGAGTATCTTGTGTCCCCAACACACCCAATAAAATGGTAAATTGTATAGGTGCACTAGTTCGGTGAAGAGATGGTGATACAAGTGCAATATGGATAGTAGATATAGGTTTTTGTAATCTGAAAATATAAAAACAACAAGGTAACTAATGATAAAAGTGAGCACAAACGGTATTGCAATGCTTTGAAACAAGGCCTAGGGCTCATACTTTCACTAGTGCAAGTTCTCTCAACAATAATAATTAACATAATTGGATCATATAACAATCCCTCAACATGCAACAAAGAGTCACTACAAAGTCACTAATAGCGGAGAATAAACGAAGAGATTATTGTAGGGTATGAAACCACCTCAAAGTTATTCTTTCTGATTGATCTATTCAAGAGTTCGTACTAGAATAACACCTTAAGACACAAATCAACCAAAGCCCTAACGTCACCTAGATACTCAAATGTCACCTCAAGTATCCGCGGGTATGATTAAATGATATGCATCACACAATCTCATATTCATCTATTCAACCAACACAAAGAACTTCAAAGAGTGCCCCAAAGTTTCTTCCGGAGAGTCAAGACGAAAACATGTGCCAACCCCTATGCATAAGTTCATGAGGTCACAGAACTCGCAAGTTGATCACCAAAACATACATCAAGTGGATCACGTGATATCCCATTGTCACCACAGATAAGCACATGCAAGACATACATCAAGTGTTCCCAAATCCTTAAAGACTCAATCCAATAAGATAACTTCAAAGGGAAAACTCAATTCATCACAAGAGAGGAGAGGGGGAGAAACATCATAAGATCCAACTATAATAGCAAAGCTCGCGATACATCAAGATCATTCCGAATCAAGAACGCATGAGAGAGAGGTCAAACACATAGCTACTTGTACATAGCCTTAGCCCCGAGGGTGAACTACTCCCTCCTCATCATGGAGAGCGCCGGGATGATGAAGATGGCCACCGGAGAGGGATTCCCCCCTCCGGCAGGGTGCCGGAATGGGTCTATATTGGTTTTTGGTGGCTACGGAGGCTTCTGGCGGTGGAAATCCCGATCTAGGTTATTTTCTAGAGGTTTCTGTATTTATAGGAATTTTTGGCGTAGGTCTCACGTCAAGTAGGTGCCCAAGTCGTCCACGAGGTAGGCCCACGCGCCCGGGGGGTGGGCGCGCTCCCACCCTCGTGGACGGCCCGGGACTCTTCTGGCCCAACTCTTTTACTCCAGGGTCTTCTTTTGGTCCTAAAAAATCGTCAAAAATTGGCACGTCGGTTGGACTCCGTTTGGTATTCCTTTTCTGTAAAACTCAAAAACAAGGAAAAAACAGAAGCTGGCACTGGGCTCTAGGTTAATAGGTTAGTCCCCAAAATCATATAAAATGGCATATAAATGCATATAAAACCTCCAAGGTTGATAATATAATAGCATGGAACAATCAAAAATTATAGATACGTTGGAGACGTATCACGGCACAACCTGGAGAAGTGCGTGTTTGGTGTCCCTTCCGGCAAGCTGCTAGGCTTCCTCGTGTCCCACAGGTGGATTGAGGCAAACCCAGAGAAGGTCCAGGCGATAGAAGACATGAGCCCACCACAAACTCTTAAGGAGATGCAGAAGCTTGCAGGATGCGTGACCTCGCTGGGGCGCTTCATCTCCAACGTGGGAGAGCGCGCCCTGCCCTTCTTCAAGCTGATGAAGAAGAAGGGCCCGTTCGAGTGGACCCCAGAAGCCAACCAAGCATTTCAAGACCTCAAGAGATACCTAACTAGCCCTCCGGTGATGGTGGCACCTCGCCCCCTTGAGCCCCTGGTGCTTTACCTTGCCGCCACTCCCTACTCCGCCAACGCAGCTCTAGTGGCGGTCCGGGAGGAGCGCCAAGCTAGGGGGCTACCACGCAACGCCGTGTCACCAGCCAAGGCGATGCAGGACCCGGTGGGCACCGCAAGGGCTGGAGCAATGCCAACGGGTGACCAGGCCCAACAAGGCAGCGTTCGCGGGCCGGAAGAGGCTCCAGCAGGCGATCAGGCTCTTGAGGTCCCGTCATCTCAGGAGATGCCCCAACTGCCGGCAGGCACAAGCTCCGTCGATGTTCCTGCCCTCGTCGAGCACTCGGTGTATTTCGTCAGCATGGTAATGCGGGATGTAAGGGCACGATACCCCATGCCTCAGAGTCTCTTGCTCGTGCTTCTGGTGGCCTCACGCAAGCTGTGGCACTACTTCTAAGGTCTCCCAATCAAGGTCGTCTGAGCCTACCCGCTGGAGAGGGTACTCAGGATCCCCAACGCTGCCAGAAGAGTCGCCGAATGGAACATCAAGCTGCAAGCATTCCAGCTAGAGTTCAGCACAACTAGGGTCATCAAGGGGGCCGCGCTTGCCGACTTCATGGCAGAATGGACTGATGCCCCAGGGTTTGAAGCAGGCGAGGACTGATCCCTCTCACCAGGAAGTGATGCACCAGATGGCTGGGTCATGTATTTCAATGGCGCGTTCACACGCAAGGGCGCGGGGGCTAGAGCAGTGCTCATCTCTCCTACTCAGGACAAGCTCTACTACGCCATGCAGGTCTGCTTCAAGCAGGCCGAGAAGGTCTCCAACAACATCGCGGAGTATGAAGGCCTCAAGGCCGCGGTGGCCCTAGGGGTGAAGCGCCTCACCATCAAGGGTGACTCGCAGCTCCTCATGAACTTCTCCAACAAGGTATATGAGCCGAAGGACGAGCACATGGAGGCATACCTCGCGGAAGTACGAAAAATGGAAAAGCATTTCTTGGGTTTAGAGTTGTAGCACGTACCCCATGGCACCAACAAGGAGGCCGACAACATCGTCGAAAGGGCGTACAAGGGACAACACCAAGAGCCTAGCGTCTTTGAGGAGCGGCTCTTCAATCCATCGGCAGCACCTCCGCTTTGGAGTGCCAGCGCCGCCTCGGCAGGAGCTCCCCCAACCACCTGTCTCGGGAGCCCCGGCCAGCGGCCCGACCTCGGGAGCGCGCCTACTCTTGGCGCTCGAGCCTTAGGAGGGGTGCTGGACCAAGGAGCTCAAGGAATACCTGACGTAAGGGACGTTGCTGGAGAAGGAGGAGGACGCCCAGCACGTGGCCCGATAGGCTACGTCATACTGCATCCAGGACGATGAGTTATATAAGAAGCGGCCAAATGATGTTTCCTTGCGATTCATCTCCAGGGAACAGGGAAACGAGCTACTGACTGGCATACACGATGGAGACTGCGGGCACCACTCGTCATCACAAACCCTCATCGGCAAGGCGTTTCACAGCGTATTCTACTGGCCTACAGCGCTCAACGATGCAACCGAGCTGGTGAAGTTTTGCGAGGCCATGCCAATTCCACGCCAAGCAGATCCATCAACCATCTCAGGGCCTCCAGACCATCCCTCTCTCATGGCCATTCGTAGTCTGGGGGCTGGATATCTTAGGCCCATTCCCTCGAGCGACTGGGGGCTACCGCCACCTCTATGTCGCCATCGACAAGTTCACTAAATAGGCGGAGGTAGAAGTCGTCCGTACCATCCCGACCTGATCCGTGGTCAAGTTTATCGAGGGTCACGTAAGCCGGTTTGGGGTCCCTAATCGCATCATCACCGACAACTACTCGCAGTTCACTAGCAGTCTTTTCAAGGCATACTTTGCTAAGCTTGGAACACAGATCTGCTACACTTCAGTGGCACACCCCAGGAGCAATGGACAAGCCGAACACGCCAACGCGGAGGTCCTTAGGGGCCTCAAGACCAGGACCTTCAAGAAGAAGCTTGAGGCCTGCGGCAAGGGCTGGCACGATGAGCTCCAGTCTGTGCTGTGGTCCATCCGCACCACCGCCACCAAGCCAACAGGCGACACCACATTCTTCGTCGTCTATGGAGGAGAAGCGGTTCTCCCTCACGAGGTCAAGCGTCGCTCCGCGTGGGTCCTGGCGTTTGATGAGACGTAGCATGATGCCATGCGGGGGATGGACCTCATGATGGGGGAGGAACGCCGCCGTGAAGCCTTGCTCTGAGCGGCAAGGTACCAGCAGGCGCTGCGATGGTACCACTATGGCAGCGTTCGCTCCAGGATGCTCGAGGTGGGCGATCTCGTCCTGAGGCGGGTGCTCTCCAGGGGAGGGCTGCACAAGCTCTTGCCCATGTGGGAGGGACCGTTTAGGATCGCCCGTGTCTCCAGACCTGGCGCCGCACGCCTGGAGACATAGGACGGGATCCCCATCCAAAACGCCTGGAACATCCAGCACCTTCAGAAGTTCTACCCATGAAGCAAGGCCCAGCGCCTGTGAAGAAAGGCCTCGTGCCTGTGAAGGTCTCCGATCATGACACTCTCACGTAATAATGAGTGGGGCTGTACACGCCCCGGAGTCTCAGGAGTGCCGCCCTCGGGCCTCGGGGGCTCCCTCCCACGTCTTAGTGGCCGCACTTAGCTCCGTGCTGGTGAGAAGACTAGACTAGTTGCCGGACGCGGCTTTTCATTTGCTTTCCGTAGTTGGCTTGCCCCCTTTTCTTAAATGAAGTTTGCATTCTTGTTTTTCTTGTCCTCTTGGTTCAATCGCCTTTTCCTCTATTCTTCCAGGAATCTTTGTTTTGGTCCGTGCTCTCCCTCACATGCCTCGCGAGGGGGCTGGACAGGTGCCCTCGTGAGCGTTTTTCATGTTCTTCATGAGGCACCCTCGCTCAAGCCCGCAAGCTGGCGCACCTCTCTCAGTTCGTGCCCCTTGGGTACCGTGATACGAAGCGCTAGGTCATGGCCGGCGGCGCCTGTGACCAGGATTTGGAAGAATAAGAGTCTCATAACGAATTTTTGTTCTTCCTAGGCGCCTCCCGAGCAAAGGAGGCCTCGCCAGACACTGGGAAATGCGCGCCTCACGAGGCGGAAACTACTTCAGACACATCAAGCTAAGTTATCTCTACACTCCTACATAAAACATTGGTACCACAACACGATGCAGGGACGATAAACATAACATAGCAACTTGGAAATCATGGTTCATTACACGCCCCTGCAGGGCCCATACTTGTTTCTTCTTAAATGCAGGAAGGAAAGAACAAAACAAAAGTGGCGCGTGCCCCCGCAGCAGTTCGTGAGGACGGACCCATGGCGCTCTCCTAGGCTCAGCCAGACCCCTCCTTGCGCTTCACTAGAGCACGGCGACAAGACAACCCGCTGCCACCCTTGAAACGGGCGTGGCAGCGTGGTGGCTGGTCATAGCCGCCGCTGCTGGAGCTGTCGCTGGCGGAGGAGCCGCCGTAGCTGGATGAGCCACGGCCAGCATCGAGGACGAAGCCACCTTCATCCTCGTCACGACCATCGCCAAGGCTGAGAACCTCGTCTCCATCATTGTCCTCGGGGCAGCACCCGACGCGGCGACCATCTTCCCCAAATACCCTCACGTAGAGGGCCGCGTCGCCGTCGTACTTAAAGTGGAGGGTACACTGCCTGCCTAGGCCGCGCACGCGGGCAAACGTCTGTCAACCGCGGGCCAGGGCTGCGTTGCCTGCGGCGGAGACTTCCACCGTGACCCATGAAGCCTTGCTGCAACAACCGTCCGCCTGCAGCCAGAGACCGCCTGGACTTGCGGACGGCAGTTCGCCGATAAAGAACCGCGGGAGCTAAAGCCAGGTGCCAGCCGGGTTCTCCGACCACACGATGACTCTGGCATCATCTTTGCCGAATGGAAGCGCGGCCGAGGAGGCCCGCCTCACTTCATCAATGGGACTGCCATGACCAGGGCGACTCCCACTGTGCGGGGAGGCGCCGCTGCTGCCGCAAGGGGCCACGGTGGGGGTCGCGGCGTGCTTGCACGGGCGACCATGCCCCCTCTTGGGTGGCAGCGAGCCGGGGCTCTCCTGGTGGGCCTTGCCCTTTTCTACGACTGAGAACCTCTTCGCCGGCCCCTCCTGGCAGGCCTTCCCCTTCTCTGCGGCCGAGAACCTCTTCGTCGGCGCCATGAGTGTTGCTGCTAGCAAGGAAGCAAGGAAGAATAAGGAGTAGGAGGAGCAAAGGAAGATATGGGTGACGGGGGCTCCACTCCCCCTTCCCATTTATAGCCAGGAGGAGGCCAACCGCCGGCCTACACGATCTAAGGTAATAATGACCTTTTTCTGCATGCAGCAGGGACCCGTCAAGTCGGGCAATTGCCGAGGCGGCGTGGCGAAGCGGAGACGCCCATGCCGAATTAACCGCCACGCGTCAAACGAGACCACAGGCTGTTGGGGCCCGTGATACGTCTCCAACGTATCTATAATTTTTTATTGTTCCATGCTATTATATTATCCATCTAGGATGTTTTATGTGCATGTATATGCTATTTTATATGATTTTTGGGACTAACCTATTAACCTAGAGCCCAGTGCCAGTTTCTGTTTTTTCCTTAGTTTTGAGTATCATAGGAAAGGAAAACCAAACAAAGTCCAATTGACGTAACAATTTTTGATGATTTTTTAGGACCAAACGAAGCCCCTGGAGTAAAATAGTTGGTCCAAAAGAGTCCCGAGCCGTCCGCGAGGCAGGAGGGAGAGCCCAGGGGGTAGGGCGCGCCCTCCACCCTCGTGGACGACTCAGGCACCCCCTGACTTGTTCCCGACGCCAAAAATTCCTATAAATACTAAAACCTCCAGAAAATAACCTAGATCGAGAGTTCCGCCGCCGCAAGCCTCTGTAGCCATCAAAAACCAATCTAGACTCATTTCGGCACCTTGCCGGAGGGGGGAATCCCTCTCCGGTGGCCATCTTCATCATCCCGGTGCTCTCCATGATGAGGAAGGAGTATTTCACCCTCGGGGCTGAGGGTATGTACCAGTAGCTATGTCTTTGATCTCTCTCTCTCTCTCTCTCTCTCTCTCTCGTGTTCTTGATTCGGAATGATCTTGATGTATCGCGAGCTTTGCTATTATAGTTGGATCTTATGATGTTTCTCCCCCTCTACTCTCTTGTGATGAATTGAGTTTTCCCTTTGAAGTTATCTTATCGGATTGAGTCTTTAATGATTCGAGAACACTTGATGTATGTCTTACATGTGTTTATCTGTGGTGAGAATGGGATATCATGTGATCCACTTGATGTATGTTTTGGTGATCAACTTGCGAGTTCCGTGACCTCGTGAACTTATGCATAGGGGTTGGCACATGTTTTCGTCTCGACTCTCCGGAAGAAACTTTGGGGCACTCTTTGAAGTTCTTTGTGTTGGTTGAATAGATGAATATGAGATTGTGTGATGCATATCATTTAATCATACCCACGGATACTTGAGGTGACATTTGAGTATCTAGATGACGTTAGGGCTTTGGTTGATTTGTGTCTTAAGGTGTTATTTTACTACGAACTCTAGGGCTGTTTGTGACACTTATAGAAATAGCCCAACGGATTGATAGGAAAGAATAACTTTGAGGTGCTTTCGTACCCTACAATAATCTATTCGTTTGTTCTCCGCTATTAGTGACTTTGGATTGACTCTTTGTTGCATGTTGAGGGATTGTTATATGATCCAATTATGTTATTACTATTAAGAGAACTTGCACTAGAGAAAGTATGAACCCTAGGCCTTGTTTCAACGCATTGCAATACCGTTTAAGCTCAGTTTTACCACTTGTTACCTTGCTGTTTTTATATTTTTCAGATAACAAAAACCTTTATCTACCATCCATATTGCACTTGTATCACCATCTCTTCGCCGAACTAGTGCACCTATACAATTTACCATTGTATTGGGTGTGTTGGGGACACAAGAGACTCTTTGTTATTTGGTTGCAAGGTTGCTTGAGAGAGACCATCTTCATCCTATGCCTCCCCACGGATTGATAAACCTTAGGTCATCCACTTGAGGAAAATTTGCTACTGTCCTACAAACCTCTGCACTTGGAGGCCCAACAACGTCTACATGAAGAAGGTTGTGTAGTAGGCATCAAGCTCTTTTCTGGCGCCGTTGCCGGGGAGGTTAGCGCTTGAAGGTATATCTTTAGATCTTGCAATTGAATCTTTTTGTTTCTTGTTTTATCACTAGTTTAGTCTATAAAAGAAAACTACAAAAAAATGTAATTTAGGGTACCTCATATGCTTCATCTTTTCAATATCTTTCATGAAAATAAGGATTCCAATAATTGTGCCAAAATGCTAGAAGAAGAATGCATTAAAATGTTCGGCACTAAATCTTTCAATGATGAGGATGATTGCAATGTTGTTAGTATGAACTCTTTGAATATTCATAGTACTAATGATGATTGCACTAGTCATGATGAAAATGTCTCGTATAAGCATGTCAATTTTTGTGGAGTACATAGAGTTTGCAAGTACACACCAAATAGGGAAGATAGATTTTGCAAGAGGCATAAGTATTTAGAAACTAAATGGTTGCAAGAAAGGCTAGATGCTTGTGCTGAAGATTTAAAATTTCTTTGCCATCCTTGTGAACTTTGCAATGAACGTGATCATTTAAACATCCAATGCAAATGGTTTCATGATTGAATCGTGTCCAAAAATTGTGATGACTTGATTTCCCTTGCGCATCATAATGAACTTAGTTTGCTTTTGGGTTATGAAGAAATGAAACATATAACTAAGGATTCCAGAATTTGCCCTTGATAAAGTTCTTGATTTTGCTCTATAGGAAATTTATATGTATTGTGCTTTGAATTGCATTGAAAATCCTTACATTGCCAGTTACATAAAGACAAGAAAACAAATATAAGATGAAGTGAATACTAACGAAAGGGAAGAGACTTCCCATTATGCTCCTATTATTTCTTATGATGAATCAGGTAACGAGGAGGAGCCTTCTATTCAACCAATCTCATTAATAAGGAGCTCCAAAAAGAGGATTAAACCCACACATAATGTGAAGAAAAAGAAAAGACAGAGAAGCAAAGTTAAAAAGGTATCCCTCCCAAATGATGTTGCTCCTATTACTCATTGTGATGATGATAATTACTATAGTATTGGTGCTATCCATACTATTAATGATGAGAGTGATTATGCTTATGATATGTAAAGGCCCAAGCTTGGGGATGCTATGTTTGATGAGAATGACATGTTTGAGAATTTATTTGCTGCAATTAATGTTTGTCCCAATCTTGGGGATGATATGTTTCACGAAGATGATATATTTAACCTCCCAAGTTTTGATATGCAAATTTATTATGATGATAGCATGCCTCCTATTTATGATGGTTATATTGACGAAAGTGGGTTCGGAAGAGTTTCAACTTTAGGAAGTAATGACCCCACTATTTTGGAGGGTGTTGAATCTTATTGTGACAATTATGAAAGTGGATTTGGAGAGGTCATGACTTTATTTAGTAATGATTCCACTATTTTGGAAAAGGTTTCAATTGATTATGATGAGAACAAAGTTGCTACTTATGATGATTATTGTGATGACACTTATGCTCTAAAAGGTAGTGATGATTATATTTATAAAACTTGTAATGATTATGATTACCCTCTCTCTGAACATTACTCTTTTAATGTGGAAACAATTTATAGTATTCGAGTTTCTTATGATACTCCCACTATTCCGATTGAGAAGAATCTTGCTTATGTGGAGAGTAGTAAAAATTCTATGCTTGTGGCTCATGAAAAGAATGTTTTATGTGATAGTTATATTGTTGAATTCATTCATGATGCTACTGAAAATTATTATGAGGGAGGAATATATGATCATAGGAATTGCAATAATATCAAGTTTCCTCTCTATGTGCTTAAAATCTTGAAGTTATGCTTGTTTTACCTTCCTATGCAAGTTGATTCTTGTTCCCATAAGTTGTCTGCTCACAAAATCCCTATGCATAGGAAGTGGGTTAGACTTAAATGTGCTAGTCATATTCTTCATGATGCTCTCTTTATGTTTCAATTCTTATCTTTTATGTGAGCATCATTGAAATCATCAAGCTTAAATAATCCACAAACTTCATCCACATATATTAGGTGCTCATCAGGATGCTTTGTTCCATCTCCTGCGAAAGGATTAGCTAGCAGTTTTTCTAACATACCTGAAGGAATATCAAAGCAGACATTTTCATTTTCAGTAGGTTCTGTAGGTTGAGGAGCAACTCTTTGCTCTACTAGTTGGGGTGAAGATACCCCGAACAAGCCCCTCAGAGGATTACTTTCCATAGTAACAAGTGACAGTAAATTTCACCACACTATATAAATTTTTCCTTACCAAATTCCACCTACCGAAGGTGCTTCACTCCCCAGCAACGGCGCCAGAAAAGAGTCTTGATGACCCACAAGTATAGGGGATCTATCGTAGTTCGATAAGTAAGAGTGTCGAACCCAACAAGGAACAGAAGGAAATGATAAGCGGTTTTCAGCAAGGTATTCTCTGCAAGCACTGAAATAATAGGTAACAGATAGTTTTGTGATAGGATAATTTGTAATGAGTAACAAGTAACAAAAGTAAATAAAGTGCAGCAAGGTGGCCCAATCCTTTTTGTAGCAAAGGACAAGCCTGGACAAACTCTTATATAGAGAAAAGTGCTCCCGAGGACACATGGGAATATCGTCAAGCTAGGTTTCATCATGATCATATGTTTCGCGTTCGGTACTTTCATAATCTGATATGTGGGTGGACCGGTGCTTGGGTACGTCCTTACTTGGACAAGCATCCCACTTATGATTAACCTCTATTGCAATCATCCACAACTACAACAAAAGTAATAAGGTAAACCTAACCATAGCATGAAACATATGGATCCAAATCATCCCCTTACGAAGCAACGCATAAACTAGGGTTCAAGCTTCTGTCACTCTATCAACCCATCATCTACTTATTACTTCCCAATGCCTTCCTCTAGGACCAAATAATGGTGAAGTGTTATGTAGTCGATGTTCACATAACACCACTAGAGGAGAGACAACATACATCTCATCAAAATATCAAACGAATACCAAATTCACATGACTACTAATAGCAAGACTTCTCCCATGTCCTCAGGAACAAACGTAACTACTCACAAAGCATATTCATGTTCATAATCAGAGGGGTATTAATATGCATATAGGATCTGAACATATGATCTTCCACCAAATAAACCAACTAGCATCAACTACAAGGAGTAATTAACACTACTAGCAACCCACCGATGAGAGGAGCATTGGTGATGACGATGGCGATGATTTCCCCCTCCCGGAGGGAAGTGTCCCCGGCAGAACAGCTCCGCCAGAGCCCTAGATTGGTTCCGCCAAGGTTCCGCCTTGTGGCGGCGGAGTCTCATCTAGAAAGATGGCTTCTGGTTTTTTCCTCATCGAAAGACTCCATATAGCAGAAGATGGCCACCGGAGGGCCACCAGGGGGCCCATGAGGTAGGGGGGCGCGCCCAGGGGGTAGGGCACGCACCCACCCTTGTGGGCAGGGTGTGGCCCCCTGGTGAACTTCTTGCGCTCAGTATTTTTTATATATTCTAAAAATGTCCTCCGTGAAGTTTCAGGACTTTTGGAGCTACGCAGAATAGGTCTCTAATATTTGCTCCTTTTCCAGCCCAAAATCCCAGCTGTCGGCATTCTCCCTCTTTATGTAAACCTTGTAAAATAAGAGAGAGTAGGTATAAGTATTGTCATGTGTAATAACAGCCCATAATGCAATAAATATCGATATAAAAGCATGATGCAAAATGGACGTATCAAAGATGCCTCCAAGGACGGGGCCCTTAGTACGGTTAAGATTTAACCGCTTTGCAACAATAGCACCCATACTAAATGTGTCATCACAGAATAAGGCATGGCACAAAATAACAATATCAAGAGCACTAAGGTTGCCACAGTTTTCGCGACCAATTAAGCATCTACTAGCAAATATTGCGAAGTAACATAAAACAGGAAAATGTATGCTAGTAATTCGTGCGTCGGAAACCTTCCTCGTTTCCCCTACAACAATGGTATCAATAAACCCATCCACATCGTCACGATGTGGTTCCTCTACGCTGCCCTCAAAAGGTATCAAACAAACCCGAGAAAAATCACGAAGTGACATCTCCTTATGCTCATCATATAAATAAAATTCCACCGTAGGTGGTGAGCTCCTAGCATGGAAATGAAAGTTTTGCACAAAGATATTGGTGAGAAAGAGATACTATTCGCGTTGGTCGTGGAGGAAGGCGGTGAGGCCTGCATTCTCAGCCAATTCATAGAAGTCATCATAAATCCCGGCTGCTCTCAAGAAATCATCACAAGGCCATTCACAAGGCCGAACCTCCGCGGTGCGAGGGAGATTATAGTTGGGCTTCTTATTCTCTTCACTTTGTTTATCCTTCGAGCTTCGACTCGATGAACCCCTCAAAAATCTCTTCATCCTTTTCTGAAAATTTCTAAATTTTTTAGTAACTTCAAAATAAAAGTGAACCAAAGTCAACAAAATTGATAGCAACTACTCCTATAAGTGCCTAGAGACAAGATCATGCATCAAAACTACTATTTACCACATAAATTTGACATGCAAGCTCAAGAACAGGGTCACCTAAGCAGCAAAAATATGCAATGAATAAAGCACTAGAACAAAAACTAATTGGACCATTGGAGGAGTCACATACCAAAGAACAATCCCCCAAAGCAGTTTTGTGAATGGAGCTTTGAGCAAGTAGATTGAAAATGGTAGCAAGATGAGCTTGGACTCAGGTTTGAGCTGGCTAGTGATGTTTTTGGGAGGAAGAAGGAGTGTGTGGTAGCTGGAATAAGTGGAGGGGAGCCACTGCGGGCCCACGAGGCAGGGGGGCGCGCCCAGGGGGTAGGGCGCGTCCTCCACCCTCGGGGCCAGGTGCTTGCTCCCCCTGCTGTGTTCTTAGTGCTAGATATTCTCAAATATTCTAGACAAAATCATATTTAATTTTCAGGGTATTTGGAGAACTTTTATTTTTGGGATATTTTTTATTGCATTGATAATTCAGAAAATAGACAGAAAAAATACTATTTTGTTTTATTTAATATAAATAACAGAAAGTAAAAAGAGGGTACAAAGAGTTGTGTTTTCTAAATTCATCCATCTCATGCTCATCAAAAGGAATCCACTAACAAGGTTGATCAAGTCTTGTTAACAAACTCATTCCGAATTGCATGAAACCGGAGAATTTTCGAATAACACTAGGTTACCTCAACGGGGATATGCATGTCCCCAACAATAAGAATATCATATTTCTTCTTGACAGTAGGAAGAGGAAATTCGAAACCTCCAATAGTAATTGTTGAAATTTTTCCAATAGAATTGATACTGTGGACTTGAGGTTGTTTCCTCGGAAAGTGTACCGTGTGCTCATTACCATTAACATGAAAAGTGACATTGCCTTTGGTGCAATCAATAACAGCCCCTGTAGTATTCGAAATGGGTCTTCAAAGAATAATAGACATACTATCATCCTTGGGAATATCAAGAATAACAAAGTCCCTTAAAATAGTAATGTTTGCAACCACAACAGGCACATCCTCACAAATACCGACAGGTATAGCAGTTGATTTATCAGCCATTTGAAAAGATATTTTAGTAGGTGTCAACTTATTCAAATCAAGTCTACGATATAAAGAGAGAGGCATAACACTAACACCGGCTCCAAGATCACATAAAGCAGTTTTAACATAGTTTCTTTCAATGGAGCATGGTATAGTTGGTACTCTGGGATCTCCTACTTTCTTAGGTATTCCACCCTTAAAAGTATAATTAGCAAGCATGGTGGAAATTTCAGCTTCTGGTATGTTTCTTTTATTAGTAAAAATATCTTTCATGTACTTAGCATAAGGATTCATTTTAAGCATATCAGTCAAACGCATACGCAAGAAGATAGGTCTAATCATTTCAGCAAAGCGCTCAAAATCCTCATCATTCTTTTTCTTTGATGGTTTAGGAGGAAAAGGCATGGGTTTCTGAACCCATGGTTCTCTTTCTTTACCGTGCTTCCTAGCAACAAAGTCTCTCTTTTTATAACGTTGATTCTTTGATTGTGGGTTATCAAGATCAACAGCAGGTTCAATCTCTACATCGTTATCATTGCTAGGTTGAGCATCAACATGAACATCATCATTAACATTATTACTAGGTTCATGTTCATTACCAGATTGTGTTTCAGCATCAGAAATAGAAATATCATTGGGATTCTCAGGTGTGTCATCAACGGGTTCACTAGAAGCATCCAAAGTCCTATCATTTTTCTTTCTCTTCCTTTTAGAAGGACTAGGTTCATCAATATTATCTCTCTGAGAATCTTGCTCAATTCTCTTAGGATGGCCCTCAGGATACAAAGGTTCCCGAGTCATTTTACCACCTCTAGTCATAACTCTAACAACATTATCATTTTTCTTACTATTTAATTCATTGAGCAAATCATTTTGAGCTTTAAGTACTTGTTCTACTTGAGTGGTAACCATAGAAGCATGTTTACTAATATGTTTTAGTTCAGCTTTAACATTAGCCATATAATCACTCAAGTGTTCAATCATATGAGCATTATGTTTCAATTGTCTACCAACAAAAGCATTAAAATCTTCTTGCTTAACCATAAAGTTATCAAACTCATCTAAGCATTGGCTAGCAAACTTAGTAGGAGGGATTTCAGCTTTATCATATCTATAGAGAGAATTTACCTTTACTACCTGTGTCGGGTTATCAAGACCATGTATTTCTTCAACAGGCGATAAATTAAGACCATGTATTTCTTCAATAGGAGGTAAATTATTAACATCTTCAGCTTTAATACCTTTTTCCTTCATAGATTTCTTTGCCTCTTGCAAATCTTTAGGACTGAGAAATACAATACCCCTTCTCTTTGGAGTTGGCTTAGGAGTTGGTTCGGGAATTGGATCAGGGATTGGATCAGGAAGTGTCCAATTATTTTCATTAGTCAACAATTATTCAATAGAATTTCAGCTTCATCAACAGTTCTTTCCCTGAAAACACAACCACTACAACTATCCAGGTAATCTCTGGAAGCATCGGTTAGTCCATTATAAAAGATATCAAGTATTTCATTTTTCTTAAGAGGATGATTAGGCAATGCATTAAGTAATTGGAGAAGCCTCCCCCGAGCTTGTGGGAGACTCTCTTCTTCACTTTGCACAAAATTATATATTTCCCTTAAAGCAGCTTGTTTCTTATGAGAGGGGAAATATTTAGCAGAGAAGTAATAGATCACATCCTGGGGACTACGCACACAACCAGGATCAAGAGAATTAAACCATATCTTAGCATCACCCTTTAATGAGAACGGAAATATCTTAAGGATATAATAGTAGCGAGTTTTCTCATCATTAGTGAACAGGGTGGCTATATCATTTAATTTAGTAAGATGGCCACAACAGTTTCAGATTCATAGCCATAGAAAGGACCAGATTCAACCAAAGTAATTTTATCGGGGTCGATAGAGAATTCATAATCCTTATCAGTAACAAAGATAGGTGAAGTAGCATAAGCAGGATCATATTTCATTCTAGCATTCAGAGTTTTTGTTTCAGCTTGGCTAATAATTTCTTACGATCACTCGTATCATTGCAAGCAGGAAAATCTCTAGCAGTTTCTTCATCCATAACATAGCCCTCAAGCACAACAGGTAATTCATATCTAGGGGAGAATCTTCATCATCACTTTCATCAATATTATCAGTTTCAATAATTTCATTCTCTCTAGCACTAGCAAGTTGTTCATCAAGAAATTCACCAAGTGGCATAGAAGTAGTTTCATCATTAGTATCATGCATAGCAGAAGTGGCATCATCAATAACATGCGACATATCAGAATTAATAGCAGAAGCAGGTTTAGGTTTCACGAGCTTACTCAAAACAGAAGGCGAATCAAGTGCAGAGGTAGATGGCAGTTCCTTACCTCCCCTCGTAGTTGAGGGATAAATCTTGGTTCTTGGATCTTTCAAGTTCTTCATACTGATAAACAGATATAAATCCCAATTGACTCAAAAATAGAGCTATGCTCCCTGACAACGGCGCCAAAAAATAGTCTTGATAACCCACAAGTATAGGGGATCGCAATAGTTTTCGAGGGTAGAGTATTCAACCCAAATTTATTGATTCGACACAAGGGGAGCCAAAGAATATTCTCAAGTATTAGCAGCTGAGTTGTCAATTCAACCACACCTGGAAACTTAATATCTGCAGGAAGGTATTTAGTAGCAAAGTAATATGATAGTAGTGATAACAATAGCAAAAGTAACGGTAGAAAAAGTAATATTTTTGGTGTTTTGTAGTGATTGTAACAATAGCAACGGAAAAGTAAATAAGCGAAGAACAATATATGGAAAGCTTGTAGGCATTGGATCGGTGATAGAGAATTATGCCGGATGTGGTCGATCATGTAACAGTCATAACCTAGGATGACACAGAACTAGCTCCAGTTCATCAATGTAATGTAGGCATGTATTCCGAACATAGTCATACGTGCTTATGGAAAAGAACTTGCATGACATCTTTTGTCCTACCCTCCCGTGGCCGCGGGGTCCTAGCGGAAACTAAGGGATATTAAGGCCTCCTTTTAATAGAGTACCGGACCAAAGCATTAACACATAGTGAATACATGAACTCCTCAAACTACGGTCATCACCGGGAGTGGTCCCGATTATTGTCACTTCGGGGTTGCCAGATCATAACACATAGTAGGTGACTATAGACTTGCAAGATAGGATCAAGAACTTGTTGGGGAACGTAGTAATTTCAAAAAAATTCCTACGCACACGCAAGATCATGGTGATGCATAGCAACGAGAGGGGAGAGTGTTGTCTATGTACCCTCGTAGACCGGCAACGGAAGTGTTGACACAACGTAGAGGAAGTAGTCGTACGTCTTCCTGATCCGACCGATCCAAGTACCGAACGTACGGCACCTCTGAGTTCTGCACACGTTCAACTCGGTGACGTCCCTCGAGTTCTGATCCAGCAAAACTTTGAGGGAGAGTTTCGTCAGCACGACGGCGTGATGACGGTGATGATGTTCTACCGACGCAGGGATTCGCCTAAGCACCGCTACGATATGGCCGAGGTGGAATATGGTGGAAGGGGGCACCGCACACGGCTAAGGAATGATCACGAGGATCAACTTGTGTGTCATGGGGTGCCCCCTTGCCTCAGTATATAAAGGAGGGAGAGGGGGAGGTGCGGCCGGCCCTATGGGTGCGCCTGGAGGAGTCCTACTCCAACCGGGAGTGGGACTCCCCCCTCTTTCCTTGTTGGAAAAGGAAGGAGGAAGGGAGAAAGAGGAAAGGGGGCGCCCCCCCTTCCTTGTCCTATTTGGACTAGGGGGAGGGGGCGCGCGGCCTGCCCTGGCCGGCCCTCCTCTTCTACCTTATGGCCCATGTAGGCCCAATAACCCCCGGGGGGGTTCCGGTAACCCCCCGGTACTCCGGTAAAATCCCGATTTCACCCGGAACGTTTCCGATATCCAAATATAGGCTTCCAATATATCAATCTTTATGTCTCGACCATTTCAAGACTCCTCGTCATGTCCATGATCACATCTGGGACTCCGAACAACCTTCGGTACATCAAAACACAAAAACCCTAATTACGATCGTCACCGAACTTTAAGTGTGTGGACCCTACGGGTTCGAGAACTATGTAGACATGACCGAGACATGTCTCCAGTCAATAACCAATAGCGGAACCTAGATGCTCATATTGGCTCCTACATATTCTACGAAGATCTTTATCGATCAGACCGCATAACAACATACGTTGTTCCCTTTGTCATCGGTGTGTTACTTGCCCGAGATTCGATCGTTGGTATCTCAATACCTAGTTCAATCTCGTTACCGGCAAGTCTCTTTACTCGTTCCGTAATACATCATCCTGCAACTAACTTATTAGTTGCAATGCTTGCAAGGCTTGAGTGATGTGCATTATAGAGAGGGCCCAGAGATACCTCTCCGACAATCGGAGTGACAAATCCTAATCTCGAAATACGCCAACCCAACAAGTACCTTCGGAGACACCTGTAGATCACCTTTATAATCACCCAGTTATGTTGTGACATTTGGTAGCACACAAAGTGTTCCTCCGATAAACGGGAGTTGCATAATCTCATAGTCATAGGAACATGTATAAGTTATGAAGAAAGCAATAACAACAAACTAAATGATCAAGTGCTAAGCTAACGGAATGGGTCAAGTCAATCACATCATTCTCCTAATGATGTGATCCCGTTAATCAAATGACAACTCATGTCTATGGTTAGGAAACATAACCATCTTTGATTAAGGAGCTAGTCAAGTAGAGGCATACTAGTGACTCTCTATTTTTGTCTATGTATTCACACATGTATTATGTTTCCGGTTAATACAATTCTAGCATGAATAATAAACATTTATCATGATATAAGGAAATAAATTATAACTTTATTATTGCCTCTAGGGCATATTTCCTTCAGCCTCCCACTTGCACTAGAGTCAATAATCTAGATTACACAGTAATGATTCTAACACCCATGGAGCCTTGGTGCTGATCATGTTTTGCTCGTGGAAGAGGCTTAGTCAGCGGGTCTGCAACATTCAGATCCATATGTATCTTGCAAATTTCTATGTCTCCCACTTGGACTAAATCCCGAATGGAATTGAAGCGTCTCTTGATGTGTTTGGTTCTCTTGTGAAATCTGGATTCCTTCGCCAAGGCAATTGCACCAGTATTGTCACAAAAGATTTTCATTGGACCCAATGCACTAGGTATGACACCTAGATCAGATATGAACTCCTTCATCCAGACTCCTTCATTTGCTGCTTCCGAAGCAGCTATGTACTCCGCTTCACATGTAGATCCCGCCGACGCTTTGTTTAGAACTGCACCAACTGACAGCTCCACCATTCAGTCAAAACACGTATCCGGTTTGCGATTTAGAATTGTCCGGATCAGTGTCAAAGCTTGCATCAACGTAACCATTTACAATGAGCTCTTTGTCACCTCCATATACGAGAAACATATCCTTAGTCCTTTTCAGGTATTTCAGGATGTTCTTGACCGCTGTCTAGTGATCCACTCCTGGATTACTTTGGTACCTCCCTGCTAGACTTATAGCAAGGCACACATCAGGTTTGGTACACAACATTGCATACATGATAGAGCCTATGGCTAAAGCATAGGGAACATCTTTCATTTTCTCTCTATCTTCTGCGGTGGTTGGACATTGAGTCTTACTCAACTTCACACCTTGTAACACAGGCAAGAACCCTTTCTTTGCTTGATCCATTTTGAATTTCTTCAAAACCTTGTCAAGGTATGTGCTTTGTGAAAGTCCAATTAAGCGTCTTGATCTATCTCTATAGATCTTAATGCCCAATATGTAAGCAGCTTCACCGAGGTCTTTCATTGAAAAACTCTTATTCAAGTATCCCTTTATGCTATCTAGAAATTCTATATCATTTCCAATCAATAATATGTCATCCACATATAATATCAGAAATGCTACAGAGCTCCCACTCACTTTCTTGTAAATACAGGCTTCTCCAAAAGTCTGTACAAAACCAAATGATTTGATCACAGTATCAAAGCATTTATTCTAACTCCGAGAGGCTTGCACTAGTCCATAAATGGATCGCTGGAGCTTGCACACTTTGTTAGCTCCCTTTGGATCGACAAAACCTTCTGGTTGCATCATATACAACTCTTCTTCCAGAAATCCATTCAGGAATGCAGTTTTGACATCCATTTGCCAAATTTCATAATCATAAAATGCGACAATTGCTAACATGATTCGGACAGACTTAAGCATCGCTACGGGTGAGAAGGTCTCATCGTAGTCAATCCCTTGAACTTGTCGAAAACCTTTTGCAACAAGTCGAGCTTTGTAGACAGTAACATTACCGTCAGCGCCAGTCTTCTTCTTGAAGATCCATTTATTCTCAATTGCTTGCCGATCAATGGGCAAGTCAACCAAAGTCCACACTTTGTTCTCATACATGGATCCTATCTCAGATTTCATGGCTTCTAGCCATTTTGCGGAATCTGGGCTCACCATCGCTTCTTCATAGTTCGTAGGTTCATCATGATCTAGTAGCATGACTTCCAGAATAGGATTACCATACCACTCTAGTGTGGATCTTACTCTAGTTGATCTACGAGGTTCGGTAGTAACTTGATCTGAAGTTTCATGATCATTATCATTAGCTTCATCACTAATTGATGTAGGTGTCACAGAAACCGGTTTCTGTGATGTACTACTTTCCAATAAGGGAGCAGGTACAGTTACCTCATCAAGTTCTACTTTTCTCCCACTCACTTCTTTCGAGAGAAACTCCTCTAGAAAATCTCCGAATTTAGCAACAAAAGTTTTGCCTTCGGATCTGTGATAGAAGGTGTACCCAACAGTCTCCTTTAGGTATCCTATGAAGACACATTTCTCCGATTTGGGTTCAAGCTTATCAGGTTGAAGCTTTTTCACATAAGCATTGCAGCCCCAAACTTTCAGAAACGACAACTTTGGTTTCTTGCCAAACCACAGTTCATAAGGCGTCGTCTCTATGGATTTTGATGGTGTCCTATTTAACATGAATGCAGCCGTCTCTAAAGCATAACCCCAAAACGATAACGGTAAATCAATAATAGACATCATAGATCGCACGATATCTAATAAAGTACGATTACGACATTCGGACACACCATTACGCTCTGGTGTTCCGGGTGGCGTGAATTGCGAAACTATTCCGCATTGTTTCAAATGTAGACCAAACTCGTAACTCAAATATTCTCCTCCATGATCAGATCGTAGAAACTTTATTTTCTTGTTACGATGACTTTCAACTTCACTCTGAAATTCTTTGAACTTTTCGAATGTTTAAGACTTATGTTTCATTAAGTAGATATACCCATATCTTCTTAAATCATCTGTGAAGGTGAGAAAATAACGATATCCGCCACGAGCCTCAACATTCATTGGACCACATACATCTGTATGTATGACTTCCAACAAATCCGTTGCTCTCTCCATAGTACCAGAGAACGGCGTTTTAGTCATCTTACCCATGAGGCACGGTTCGCAAGTACCAAGTGATTCATAATCAAGTAGTTCCAAAAGTCCATCAGTATGGAGTTTCTTCATGCGCTTTACACCGATATGACCTAAACGGCAGTGCCACAAATAAGTTGCACTATCATTATCAACTCTGCATCTTTTGATTTCAACATTATGAATATGTGTATCACTACTATCGAGATTCATAAAAAATAGACCACTCTTCAAGGGTGCATGACCATAAAAGATATTACTCATATAAATAGCACAACCATTATTCTCTGATTTAAATGAATAACCGTCTCGCATCAAACAAGATCTAGATATAATGTTCATGCTCAACGCTAGCACCAAATAACAATTATTTAGGTCTAATACTAATCCCGAAGGTAGATGTAGAGGTAGCATGCCGACCGCGATCACATCGACTTTGGAATCATTTCCCACGCGCATCGTCACCTCGTCCTTAGCCAATCTTCGCTTAATCCGTAGCCCCTGTTTCGAGTTGCAAATGTTAGCAACAGAACCAGTATCAAATACCCAGGTGCTACTGTGAGCATTAGTAAGGTACACATCAATAACATGTATATCACATATACCTTTGTTCACTTTGCCATCCTTCTTATCCGCCAAATACTTGGGGCAGTTCCGCTTCCAGTGACCAGTCTGCTTGCAGTAGAAGCACTCAGTCTCAGGCTTAGGTCCAGACTTGGGTTTCTTCTCCTGAGCAGCAACTTGTTTGCTGTTCTTTTTTAAGTTCCCTTTCTTCTTCCCTTTGCCCTGTTTCCTGAAACTGGTGGTCTTATTGACCATCAACACTTGATGCTCCTTCTTGATTTCTACCTCCGTGGCTTTTAGCATCGCGAAGAGCTCAGGAATAGCTTTATTCATCCCTTGCATATTATAGTTCATCACGAAGCTTTTGTAGCTTGGTGGCAGTGATTGAAGAACTCTGTTAATGACACTATCAACAGGAAGATTAACCCCTAGTTGAGTCAAGTGATTATGATACCCAGACATTTTGAGTATATGTTCACTGACAGAACTATTCTCCTCCATCTTGCAGCTATAGAACTTATTGGAGACTTCATATCTCTCAATCCGAGCATTTTCTTGAAATATTAACTTCAACTCCTGGAACATCTCATATGCTCCATGACGTTCAAAACATCGTTGAAGACCAGGTTCTAAGCCGTAAAGCATGGCACACTGAACTATCGAGTATTCATCAGCTTTGCTCTGCTAGACGTTCATAACATCTGGTGTCACTCCTGCAGCAGGCTTGGCACTTAGCGGTGCTTCCAGGACGTAATTTTTCTGTGCAGCAATGAGGATAATCCTCAAGTTACGGACCCAGTTCGTGTAATTTCTACCATCATCTTTCAACTTTGCTTTCTCAAGGAACGCATTAAAATTCAACGGAACAACAACACGAGCCATCTATCTACAATCAAATATAGACAAGCAAGATACTATCAGGTACTAAGTTCATGATAAATTTAAGTTCAATTAATCATATTACTTAAGAACTCCCACTTAGAAAGATATCCCTCTAATCCTCTAAGTGATCACGTGATCCAAATCAACTAAACCATGTCCGATCATCACGTGAGATGGAGTAGTATCAATGGTGAACATCAATATGTTGACCATATCTACTATATGATTCACGCTCGACCTTTCGGTCTCCGTGTTCCGAGGCCGTATCTGTTATATGCTAGGCTCGTCAAGTTAAACCTGAGTATTCCGCATGTGCAACTGGTTTGCACCCGTTGTATTTGAACGTAGAGCCTATCACACCCGATCATCACGTGGTGTCTCAGCACGAAGAACTTTCGCAACGGTGCATACTCAGGGAGAACACTTATACATTGATAATTTAGTGGGGGATCATCTTATAATGCTACCGTCAATCAAAGCAAGATAAGATGCATAAAAGATAAACATCACATGCAATCAATATAAGTGATATGATATGGCCATCATCATCTTGTGCTTGTGATCTCCATCTCCGAAGCACCTTCATGATCACCATCGTCACTGGCGCGACACCTTGATCACCATCGTAGCATCGTTGTCGTCTCGCCAATCTTATGCTTCCACGACTATCGCTACCGCTTAGTGATAAAGTAAAGCATTACAGCGCAATTGCATTGCATACGATAAAGTGACAACCATATGGCTCCTGCCAGTTGCCGATAACTCGGTTATGAAACATGATCATCTCATACAATAAAATTTAGCATCATGTCTTGACCATATCACATCACAACATGCCCTGCAAAAACAAGTTAGATGTCCTCTACTATGTTATTGCAAGTTTTACGTGGCTGCTACGGGCTTAGCAAGAATCGTTCTTACCTACGCATCAAAACCACAACGATAGTTTGTCAAGTTGGTGCTGTTTTAACCTTCGCAAAGACCGGGCGTAGTCACACTTGGTTCAACTAAAGTAGGAGAAACTGACACCCGCCAGCCACCTATGTGCAAAGCACATCGGTAGAACCAGTCTCGCGTAAGCGTACGCGTAATGTCGGTCCGGGCCGCTTCATCCAACAATACCACCGAACCAAAGTATGACATGCCGGTAAGCAGTATGACTTATATCGCCCACAACTCACTTGTGTTCTACTCATGCACAACATCAATGCATAAAACCTAGGCTCGGATGCCACTGTTGGGGAACGTAGTAATTTCAAAAAAATTCCTACGCACACGCAAGATCATGGTGATGCATAGCAACAAGAGGGGAGAGTGTTGTCTATGTACCCTCGTAGACCGGCAACGGAAGTGTTGACACAACATAGAGGAAGTAGTCGTATGTCTTCCCGATCCGACCGATCCAAGTACCAAACGTACGGCACCTCCGAGTTCTGCACACATTCAACTCGGTGACGTCCCTCGAGTTCCGATCCAGCAAAACATTGAGGGAGAGTTTCGTCAGCATGACGGCGTGATGACGGTGATGATGTTCTACCGACGCAGGGCTTCACCTAAGCACCGCTACGATATGACCGAGGTGGAATATGGTGGAAGGGGGCACCGCACATGGCTAAGGAATGATCACGAGGATCAACGTGTGTGTCATGGGGTGCCCCCTTGCCTCAGTATATAAAGGAGGGAGAGGGGGAGGTGCGGCCGGCCCTATGGGTGCGCTTGGAGGAGTCCTACTCCAACCGGGAGTAGGACTCCCCCCTCTTGCCTTGTTGGAAAAGGAAGGAGGAAGGGAGAAAGAGGAAAGGGGGCTGTCGGTGTCAAAACCGGCGGATCTCGGGTAGGGGGTCCCGAACTGTGCGTCTAGGCCGGATGGTAACAGGAGGCAAGGGACACGAAGTTTTACCCAGGTTCGGGCCCTCTCGATGGAGGTAAAACCCTACGTCCTGCTTGATTAATATTGATGATATGGGTAGTACAAGAGTAGATCTACCATGAGATCGAAGATGCTAAACCCTAGAAACTAGCCTATGGTATGATTGTTGATGTGTACGTTGTCCTACGGACTAAAACCCTCTGGTTTATATAGACACCGGATAGGGTTAGGGTTACATAGAGTCGGTTACAATGGTAGGAGATCTATATATCCGTATCGCCAAGCTTGCCTTCCACGCCAAGGAAAGTCCCTTCCGGACACGGGACGAAGTCTTCAATCTTGTATCTTCACAGTCCAACAGTCCGACCAAAGGATATAGTCCGGTTGTCTGGACACCCCCTAATCCAGGACTCCCTCAGTAGCCCCTGAACCAGGCTTCAATGACGACGAGTCCGACGCGTAGATTGTCTTCAGCATTGCAAGGCGGGTTCCTCCTCCAAGTACTTCGTAGAAGATTTTGATCAGAAAGATAGTGTCCGGCTCTGCAAAATAAGTTTCCACATATTGCCATAGAGAGAATAATATTTACACCAATCTAATCTACTGACGTATTCCGTAGCGTGACACACCACGGCCAAGCCTTTATCCGAGTCGTTTCATTATCCCAGCTCAGCGCGTCATGCGAGGCGGTTTCCTTGGCACATCTTGTTAAAGCAGAGATCGTGTCCCCTTATCCCGGGATTCTCATCAATACGGGCGTGGGTAACCCAACCGCGCCATTGATTACGGTGCTTGGAGATAAGCGAGTTTTACCAGGCTGGTGGGGGACATGTAGTTGCGTCCACCCATATAAGGGGATAAGGATCCATCTTTTCACCTTCGCCTATCCATTCTTGCGCACTCGAGATCCAGCGCCCAAGTCCGCACTCCCCACCTCAACCTTCTCCAGCCATGTCCGGAGCGGGAGGCAAGTGGATGGTCTCCTCCGTCACGGAGGGACATATCAAAAAGCTGAGGAAGGCTGGATACCTGTCTAACGACATCGCGTACTGGCTCCCCGAAAAGGGGCAGCTCATCCCCACCCCTAGGCCCCATGAGAGGGTGGTGTTCCTCCCGCATTTCCTCCGTGGACTGGGCATCCCTCTCCACCCATTTGTCCGGGGGCTCATGTTCTACTACGGCCTGGATTTCCACGATCTAGCCCCGAACTTCGTCCTCAACATCTCGGCGTTTATCATCGTGTGCGAGGCCTTCCTCCGCATCCGCCCCCATTTCTTCCTATGGCTCAAGACTTTCAACGTCAAGCCAAAGGTGGTGCGCTGAAACCAGGCGGAGTGCGGAGGCGCCATGGTGGGCAAGATGGCCAACGTCCTATGGCTCGAGGGCTCCTTTGTGGAGACCCTGAAGGGGTGGCAATCGGGGTGGTTTTACATCACCGAGCCGCGCGACACCGAATGGGTCGCACCCCCCGAGTTTCGATCAGGACCCCCCACGCGGCTCACCTCCTGGAAGGAGACGGGCCTGTCTTGGGGTAAAAAAGGAGAGCTGACCGGACTCCAAACATGCATCCAAACCCTGGCGGACAAGAAGCTCAAACTTGTCAATGTAGTCCAGGTTATGCTCATCCGCCTGATCCTCCCGTGTCAACAACGGGCTTTCAACCTGTGGGAGTTCGACCCGGCGCGACACCAAACTCTGAGCAGGCTCTTCGACACGACGTACGAAGATGCCTGGAAGGTGCTTTTCAAAGGCGCCAAGTCTCCTGCATCTGCTACAGAGGATCGCAGATTCAGTGCGCAGCATCACGCTCTCGCGGTAAGCTGTTTTTTTTCCTTTTACAGGGTATTAGTTTTTCATAGTTTGACTCCATGCGGGATCTAAGCTCCCTTACCTTTGACAGGATTGGTAGGTGACATCCGGACAGATCAACTGTCTGACTCCTTTGCCTGAAGGCCCAGCGGACGCTCGCTTGGCGAAGCTGCTGGTTCCGGCACCCTGTGTGGTGCCGGAGAAGAAGGCCGCGAAAAAGGCCGCAGGGACTCGAAAGAGTGCCCGGCGCCAGGAGGTGCCGGATCCATCATCCGCTGGTTCCGAGGCACATTCCTCCCATGAAGACGAGGAGGAAGAAGAGGAGAACTCTCCCCCTCCAGCGGGAGGAGAGAAGAAAAGGAAGGCCGCCCTCTCTGGGGAGGCCGGAGGGTCCAAGAAGGGGAAAACCCTTCCTCCGGACTACTCCACCGATGCCGACGGCGGAGAGGAGTGGCAGCCCAGGGCCAAGCCCCAGGCAAAATCGTAAGTATCCAGATACCAGAGTAATTCATAGTATTCGTTTATCGCACAACTTTCCCTTACGTCGAATATGTTTATGCAGCCCACCCAAAGACCAGCTCGACGCGTCGTCGAGCGGCTCACTGGACTCGTCGAATGTGAACTCGCTTCCGATGGCTTCCTCCCCCCGTCCTACGGACGACACCGAAGTGTTGTCCCAATAGGTTCCATGCCGGGAGGAGGTGGTCCTGGAGGCGTCGCAAGGCGACCTCCCGGACTCCAGGAATAAAGGGGATGAAACCCCTCAGGGCTCCAAGTCCGGCTCTAGGCCGGACACCGCTCCGGAACCTTCAAGGTTCCAGAGTCCGGCGGGGGACCTCCTTCCAAGAGGAGCAAGTCCACCGTGTCGGCGGCCCCCGTCCAACCGGAGGCGCCGGACAATATGTTGGAGGCGCTCCAAGGCGCCTCCATCGACGAGGAGCACTGCACTATTATGAGTGCGGTGGTCCAAAAGGTTCAGTCCGCCAAGAGCGGACTGACTGAAGCTTGTACTAGCCTTTTGACAGGCTTTGAGGTAAGTAAAGAATGTGTAAATAATAGTACCGCATAGACAGTAGCCCCTGATGCTCTGTTTGGCGTTCGGGAAGAAAAGCCGAATAGAGGATCAAATAGAATTCGCAGGAGTCTAACAAAAATGAGTCAATATGCATATGCAGGCTTCCCTGCTTGTGTCCGCCGCACTGACTGCGGAAGTGGACACGCTAAAGCAAAACCTTGAGCGGTCCGAGAAAGAGCTCGGGCGTGCCAAGAAGCAGCTCGAGGACAATGAAGGTAAGAAATACCTTGTTTTTAAATATATATAAAAAGGTGCAATTGCAAAGAATGACAGGATTATCGTGGCTATTTTAGGGGCCACGTCTGAAGTGGCGACCCTTAAGCAAGCGCTGGTCGAGGCCGAGAAGAGGGCGGCCTCGGAGCGCACCGAGCGGGAGAGGTATGAGGCCGAGGTTGGCAAGGTGCGGCAAGAGCTCCAGGCTCTTATGGAAAAACATGAGAGTTTGGAGCTTGACTCAAAGACGCGAGCGTCCGAGCTCGCGGTTGCTATTGAAAATGCCAAGTCTGCCAAGGCCGAATCCCAGAAGACCCTCCAGGAGTTGGATGAGGTGAAGAAGATAGCGGCGGGTAAGGCATTCTTTATGCAAAGCAAACACATAAACGTGAGTTACTTGTTACTTACCCGAATCCGGAGCTCTCCAGGAGCGTTCGCAGATCTTCCCCGGAGTGTGTCCGATGCCGCCGCATTCTATCGAGCCGAGGAGGGCAGCTCGACAGAGAAGGTGTTCTGGTCTCAGTATGCTGAGGCCGGACACCCCGTGCCCCTGAGCGACCAGCTGAAGCAACTGGTCGAGCTCCACAAGGCGGCCGAACAGGCCATGAAGGGCCTCATTGTTCGGCTGTGGCCTGGAGGGGCTCTGCCTGGGAGCTATTTCGGGCTGGTGCGGCGGTTGGTGGAGGCCTGTCCAAGGCTCGAAGTCATCAAGCGCTCCATCTGCATTGAAGGTGCCCGTAGGGCCCTTGCCCGTGCTAAGGTGCACTGGGGCAAGCTGGATGCTGAGAAGCTGGTGAAGGACGGGCCACCGCCAGGGAAAGAGCATCGCAAGCCCGAGAATTACTATAAGGATGTTCTGAAGGGTGCCTGCCTTGTGGCGGATGAATGTTCTAGGGATGTAATTTTTGAGTGAAACTTGCTCGTTTTGTCCTGTGCGCTGAAAACTTGTTTATATGCGCTAAGCAATGCTATTGGAATTTAAAATATTACCTTCTGTGCGGCTGTTTATCAATTCTGAGAGATGGCGAGTCGTCGGCTTCTGCCCCCGTGCCGCTAGTGCTGGGGTGTTCGGGGATAAACCTGAGCGCTCTTTTTCCCATGTTTGGGTCCTTCGAGGGAGGCGCTCAGCCCAACGAACAAGGCAATCGGACTATAATGCGTGAACACTCTCACTTAGCCATAGAATTCTATAATTTTAAATTTCGGCGAAGCCCCTGGTATTCGGAAGACCGAGTTCGGGGCGCTATCCACGCCTTGGCCGGACAGAGCCGGCTCCTCGCCCTAAGCGGCATAAGTCTTTAGGGACTCGAAAAACCTCTCGAACAGCGACCAGCTCTCGCTTCATCATGACAGTCAGTTTTAGCTTTCTCCACTGAGGTGCTCGACCCAGCTCAACTGGGGCACAATCGCAGTGGTTCTCCTAGTGCTACCTTAGCCGATATAGCGGAACGTAAGGCACCAAAACATAGGAGCCGGGCAAACCCAACTATTGACCCAAGACATGATTCGGAGCCGATGCATATAATGCTATAAGTTCGGGGTGCCGCACTTGTTAAAGTGTTCGGACTTCTCACACCATATTGAGGGGTACTAAAGCCCCTGGCGTATTTTGGCCGTACCAACGTGTACGGGTGCAACATGTCGTTAAGGAACATATATAAAGAAAAAAAGTAATGCAAAAATAGACGAAAGCTATGCATTGTTTATTAAAAAGGGCTGCGATCAAAGCAGAACGACACAAATAATGCGATAAGTGGAAGGTTGGACTAGTTAACATGTCCGTTCCAGGGGCAAGCTGCGGAATAGTATGTGGAACAGGTATACTGCTCATGATAGAGACCACCTGGGAGTTCCGTACTACGGTGTGGCTTGTCTGCTTCCCTGGTTCTTGCATCGTTTGTGCGGCAATTGAACTGCTGAACAGGCCTTCCGAAGGATGGAGTCTTGAAAGTAAGAGAAAATTTAAAAAAAATCGGCAGCCCCTAGTACGGTTTAAGCCGTATTTTTGGGCGTGCCGTGATGGTGCCCCTCCCCCTGTACCCATGGTATCTCTAGAGCGTAGTTATGTATGCGAAGTACTGGCGTCGCCTTTTTGCGAGGGTTGGGGTTGGGGCCGCATTGCTACGCCTGCTCGGATCGTGCCAGGCGGTCTTGTTGTAGGTTACTCCGGGCACGCTTGACGGTGTCCAGTCGTTTAGTGGCCGGACTAGAGAACTGCCTGGAGAGGCTGCTTTGTACTTCCACTGCAAGGGCCGCCGTGTGCTCCTCCATTCGGAGGGAGTGTTCGGTGTTTCCATTGACCGTAATTACTCCTCGAGGGCCTGGCATCTTGAGCTTAAGGTATGCGTAGTGCGGTACCGCATTGAACTTAGCGAATGCGGTTCTCCCGAGCAGTGCGTGATAACCACTGCGAAACGGGACTATGTCGAAGATTAACTCCTCGCTTCGGAAATTATCCGGAGATCCGAAGACCACTTCAAGTGTGACTGAGCCTGTACAGTTGGCCTCTACACCTGGTATTACGCCTTTAAAGGTCGTTTTGGTGGGCTTAATCCTCGAGGGATCTATGCCCATTTTCCGCACTGTATCCTGGTAAAGCAGGTTCAGGCTGCTGCCGCCGTCCATAAGGACTCTAGTGAGATGAAATCCGTCAATAATTGGGTCTAGGACCAATGCGGCGAATCCGCCATGACGGATGCTAGTGGGATGGTCCCTTCGATCAAAGGTGATCGGGCAGGAGGACCATGGGTTGAACTTTGGGGCGACTGGCTCTACCGCGTATACGTCCCTTAACGCGCGCTTCCGCTCCCTTTTGGGGACGTGGGTTGCGTATATCATGTTCACCGTCCGCACTTGTGGGGGAAAACCCTTCTGTCCACTGTTGTTCGGCGGCCGGGGCTCCTCGTCGTCATCGCTATGCAGCCCCTTGTCTTCATTTTCGGCGTTTAACTTGCCTGCCTGCTTGAACACCCAACAATCCCTGTTGGTGTGATTGGCCGGCTTTTCGGGGGTGCCATGTATCTGGCACAAGCGGTCGAGTATTCGGTCCAAACTGGACGGGCCCCTAGGATTCCTTTTGAATGGCTTTTTCCGCTGACCGGATTTAGAGCCTCTGAATCCGGCATTAACTGCCGTATCCTCAGCATTGTCGCCGTTAATGCGGCGCTTCTGCTTGTTGCGACGCGACCTGCCACTACTGTCCCTGGTGTCCGAATTACCAGGGTTCTTGGTCATATTGTTGCTACGAGCAAGCCAGCTGTCTTCTCCCGCGCAAAAGCGGGTCATGAGTGTCGTGAGTGCTGCCATAGATTTCGGCTTTTCCTGTCCAAGGTGCCGGGCCAGCCACTCGTCACGGATATTGTGCTTGAAGGCTGCTAGGGCCTCAGCGTCCGGACAGTCGACTATTTGATTTTTCTTTGTTAGGAACCGTGTCCAGAATTGCCTGGCCGATTCCTCTGGCTGCTGAATTACGTGACTTAGGTCATCGGCGTCTGGGGGTCGCACATAAGTGCCCTGGAAATTGTCGAGGAATGCGGCTTCCAGGTCCTCCCAACAACTGATTGATCCTGTTGGCAAGCTGTTAAGCCAATGCCGAGCTGGTCCTTTAAGCTTGAGTGGGAGGTATTTGATGGCGTGGAAATCGTCGCCGCGGGCCATGTGGATATGAAGGAGATAATCCTCGATCCATACCGCAGGATCTGTTGTGCCATCATATGATTCGATGTTTACGGGTTTGAAACCCTCGGGGATTTGATGATCCATTATTTCGTCTGTAAAGCATAGTGGGTGTGCGGCGCCTCTGTACTGGGCGATATCATGACGTAGCTCCAATGAGCTGTGTTCGGCCCTGCCGAATTTGTGGCCGGCGTGACGGTTACCGTCTCGAGCCGTGGGGCGCCCACGCGATCCGTAGATCGATTGTGTTTGCCTTGCCTTGTCCTCCAACATGTCTCATAAGTCCGGCGCATATTCCCGTGCCTTGGTACGGGGTGCGGCTTGAGTGGAGGGCCGGGAGGCCTCTCTGTCGCGGCCACGAGGTGGCCGGTCGGCCGCATCAAGTGCTTCCTCCTCTAATCGGGGTAGCAACCTGCGCTTTGGGTAGCTCTTGGAGGGGTGTTCGAGTTTATGCTCTTCGGCCGCAAGGACTTCAGTCCATCTGTCGACCAGCAAATCTTGATCAGCTCTAAGTTGTTGCTGTTTTTTCTTGAGGCTTCTTGCCGTGGCCATAAGCCTGCGTTGAAAACGCTCTTGCTCGACGGGATCCTCTGGCAGAGGGAGGCATATAATTATCGTCCTCGACCTCTCTGTCTGCCGCTCTCTCATGAGGGCTGGTTTCTCCATCCTCCTGTGCTAAGTCTTGCTGGAGGGGGTTTTCTTCGGCACTTTCCGGAGTATTATTATCTCCCGTGCTGGAATCACCGTATTTGTTTTGGCGGGATTTTGAGCGGCGCCGCTGACGCCGGCGCTTAGGCTGTTTCTTGGAGGGGTCATCCTCCGTTGTTCCATCGCCATCTCCCTCTTTTGGGGTGTCCACCATGTATATGTCATATGACGAGGTGGCTTTCCAGGGCCTAGTAGGCGCTGGTTCTTCATCATCTCCTTCATCGGCGTCCATACTGTCGATGTCTTCGGAGTCGAAGTCGAGCATGTCGGTTAAGTCGTCGACAGTGGCTACAAAGTGGGTGGTGGGTGGGCTTTGAATTTCTTCATCGTCCGTACCCCAACCTTGCTGACCGTAGTCCGGCCAGGGCTCTCCTGATAAAGAGAGAGACTTCAGTGACTTCAGGATATCGCCGAAAGGCGAGTGCTGAAAGATGTCCGCGGCAGTGAACTCCATGATCGGCGCCCAATCGGATTCGATCGGCAGGGGCGCGGAGGGTTCGGAGTCCGGAGAGGAGTACGGCTCCTTGGAGTCACGAGTTTCGCAGAGTGCGGGGCTGGTGTTCGGCTCAATCGCCGTTGGGATCGCAGCCCCCGAGGTGGCGTCCAACCGCCCATCCTCGATCGGCGCAGGTTGGCTCCGAATTAAGGGTCGGAGCCGATGCGGGTGCGGCCTCCAGGGCACTGTTCGGCGGCAGAGCTAGATCATGCTCGTCGTGACAGTGCGGCGCGCTCGGCAGTGGCTCGAATCCGTCAAAGATCAAGTCCCCGCGGATGTCAGCCGTGTAGTTTAAACTTCCAAATCTGACCTGACGGCCAGGGGCGTAGCTTTCGATCTGCTCCAGACGGCCAAGTGAATTGGCCCGCAGTGCGAAGCCGCCGAAGACGAAGATCTGTCCGGGGAGGAAGGTCTCACCCTGGACTGCATCGCTATCGATGATCGTAGGAGCCATCGAGCCTGACGGCGACGACATAGAGGAACTCTCAATGAAAGCACCAATGTCGGTGTCAAAACCGGCGGATCTCGGGTAGGGGGTCCCGAACTGTGCGTCTAGGCCGGATGGTAACAGGAGGCAAGGGACACGAAGTTTTACCCAAGTTCGGGCCCTCTCGATGGAGGTAAAACCCTACGTCCTGCTTGATTAATATTGATGATATGGGTAGTACAAGAGTAGATCTACCACGAGATCGAAGAGGCTAAACCCTAGAAGCTAGCCTATGGTATGATTGTTGATGTGTACGTTGTCCTACGGACTAAAACCCTCCGGTTTATATAGACACCGGATAGGGTTAGGGTTACATAGAGTCGGTAACAATGGTAGGAGATCTATACATCCGTATCGCCAAGCTTGCCTTCCACGCCAAGGAAAGTCCCTTCCGGACACGGGATGAAGTCTTCAATCTTGTATCTTCATAGTCCAACAGTCCGGCCAAAGGATATAGTCCGGCTGTCCGGACACCCCCTAATCCAGGACTCCCTCAGGGGCGCCCCCCCTTCCTCGTCCTATTCGGACTAGGGGGAGGGGGCGCACGGCCTACCCTGGCCAGCCCTCCTCTTCTCCCTTATGGCCCATGTAGGCCCAATAACCCCCGGGGGGGTTCCGGTAACCCCCCGGCACTCCGGTAAAATCCCAATTTCACCCGAAACGTTTCCGATATCCAAATATAGGCTTCAAATATATCAATCTTTATGTCTCGACCATTTCGAGACTCCTTGTCATGTCCGTGATCACATCCGGGACTCCGAACAACCTTCGGTACATCAAAACACAAAAACCCTAATTACGATCGTCACCGAACTTTAAGCGTGCGGACCCTACGGGTTCGAGAACTATGTAGACATGACCGAGACATGTCTCCGGTCAATAACCAATAGCAGAACCTGGATGCTCATATTGGCTCCTACATATTCTACGAAGATCTTTATCGGTCAGACCGCATAACAACATACGTTGTTCCCTTTGTCATCGGTATGTTACTTGGCCGAGATTCGATCGTTGGTATCTCAATACCTAGTTCAATCTCGTTACCGGCAAGTCTCTTTACTCGTTCCGTAATACATCATCCTGCAACTAACTTATTAGTTGCAATGCTTGCAAGGCTGGAGTGATGTGCATTACCGAGAGGGCCCAGAGATACCTCTCTGACAATCGGAGTGACAAATCCTAATCTCGAAATACGCCAACCCAACAAGTACCTTCAGAGACACCTGTAGAGCACCTTTATAATCACCCAGTTACATTGTGACGTTTGGTAGCACACAAAGTGTTCCTCCAGTAAACGGGAGTTGCATAATCTCATAGTCATAGGAACATGTATACACTACTAGGGAAAACCCTATACACAGAATCTTAGCAGCAGCGCGGCTCAAAAAGGAGCACTGCTGCTAATTAGCAGTAGCACGGGTGTGGAAAACCCGCTACTGACAAGTGCTTAGCAGTAGCGCGCTTGGCGTAACCCGCGCTGCTACAAATATCGGCCAACAATGCCCACCCAACTCCATTTAGCAGTAGCACGGTGCCGCGAGCCGCGCTACTACTATAGCTGTAGCAGTAGCGCGGTTTTTCTGAGGTCGCTGCTGCTAATTTTCAAATCGGGCACACTTTTGGTCCCGGTTAGCAGTAGCGCTTGTACCGAAAGTGTGCTGCTGCTACTTTCTTAGCAGCAACGCGTTTTACGTACTACGCTACTGCTAATCCGCACCCACCACCTTTTCCCCACCCGTCCTCCCCCTCCCCAAAATCCCTCCTCTCTTCCGCCACTCCCTCCTCTCTCTCTCTCCATTCGTTCTCACATTGACCTCTTGCCCATGCGCCCCTCCTCCTCCATGGCACCGAAAGAGGGCGCCACCTCGCGCCACCGGCATCTAGGAGCTCGCCAGTCTTCCACCGGCGTCTAGGAGGCCACCGCCTCGCGCCACCACGTCAGAGACCTAACCACCGGTGACCAGCCCTGCTACTCCCTCCATCTCTTTCCTCTCTCCCTCGGTTTTCTTTTTATCTCTCTCTCTCCCTCTAGTTTGACTCACAATCCCATGTCCATGCCCGTGCAGGTAGTCGCCATGGACAAACATATCTGGCATGGTCGGGAAGAGGAGCCCCACGCCGTTGCCTTGCTCTTCCATGGAAACAGGCCCTCCTCCAACAGCCACCGTCGGATCTGGTCTGCCGCTGCTCGTTCATGCCTCCGGCGACCCCAACCATCGCTGGATCGAACAACTGCTGCCATTGACAACATGCATGGGATCGAGATATTTTTTTGCTTTTGAAAGTAATAGTAGTAGCGCGGGGTGTAAGACCCACTACAGATAATTAGCAGTAGCGTTGTACTGCAACGCACGCTACAGCTAACCATATATAGCAGTAGCGCGTGTCAACACGCGCTACTGCTACAAGTTAGCTGTGGCGCCGTATCAGTAGCGCGGGCGCCCGCGCTACTGATACACCCAAAACCCGCGCTGCTGCTAGGCTTTTCCCTAGTAGTGATACGTTATGAAGAAAGCAATAGCAACAAACTAAACGATCAAGTGCTAAGCTAACTGAATGGGTCAAGTCAATCACATCATTCTCCTAATGATGTGATCCCGTTAATCAAATGACAACTCACGTCTATGGTTAGGAAACATAACCATCTTTGATTATCGAGCTAGTCAAGTAGAGGCATACTAGTGACTCTCTGTTTTTGTCTATGTATTCACACATGTATTATGTTTCTGGTTAATACAATTCTAGCATGAATAATAAACATTTATCATGATATAAGGAAATAAATAATAACTTTATTATTGCCTCTAGGGCATATTTCCTTCAGAACTCTCATATATTGATGAAAACATAATAGGTTCAGATTTGAAATCATGGCACTCGGGCCCTAGTGACAAGCATTAAGCATAGAAAAGTCTTAGTAACATCAATCTCAGAACATAGTGGATACTAGGGATCAAACCCTAACAAAACTAACTCGATTACATGATAAATCTCATCCAACCCATCACTGTCCAGCAAGCCTATGATGGAATTACTCATGCACGACGGTGAGCATCATCAAATTGGTGATGGAGGATGGTTGATGATGACGATGGCGACGGATTCCCCTCTCCGGAGCCCCAAACAGACTCTAGATCAGCCCTCCCGAGAGAGTTTAGGGTTTGGCGGCGGCTCCGTATCGTAAAACGCGATGAATCCTTCTCTCTGGGTTTTTTCTCCCTGAAAGTGAATATATGGAGTCAGGGTTGAGGTCGGTGGAGAGTCAGGGGGCCCACGAGGAAGGGGGCGCGCCCCCACTCTCGTGGATAGGTGGAGGTCCCCCTGACGTGGATTCTTCTTCCAGTATTTTTTATATATTCCAAAATAATTCTCCGTTGATTTTCAGGTCATTCCGAGAACTTTTGTTTCTGCACAAAAATAACACCATGGCAATTCTGCCGAAAATAGCGTATGTCCGGTTAGTTCCATGCAAATCATGTAAGTTAGAGTCCAAAACAAGGGCAAAAGTGTTTGGAAAAGTAGATACGACGGAGACGTATCACTGGGTAGAAGCTATTCCAACCAATATTGTTGATCACAGCACCTCTATTAAAATGCTTAAGGAAGTTATTTTCCCAAGGTTTGGAGTCCCTAGATATTTAATGACTGATGGTGGTTCACACTTTATTCATGGTGATTTCCGTAAAATGCTTGCCAAGTATGATGTTAACCATAGAATTGCATCACCCTATCATCCTCAGTCTAGTGGTCAAGTTGAACTTAGCAATAGAGAAATAAAATTAATTTTGCAAAGGACTGTCAATAGGTCCAGGAAGAATTGGTCTAAGAAATTAGATGATGCACTTTGGGCTTATAGAACAGCATATAAAAATCCTATGGTTATGTCTCCTTAAAAATGGTTTATGGAAAAGCTTGTCATTTGCCTCTTGAGTTAGAACATAAAGCATATTGGGCCATCAAAGAACTCAATTATGATTTCAAACTTGCTGGTGAAAAGAGGTTATTTGATATTAGCTCATTAAATGAATGGAGAACCCAAGCTTATGAAAATGCAAAATTATTCAAAGAAAAATTTAAAAGATGGCATGACAAAAGAATCCAAAAGCATGAGTTTAAACTCGGAGAATATGTTCTTTTGTACAACTCTCGTTTTCAGATTCTTTGCAGGAAAACTCCTCTAAAAATGGGAAGGCCCCTACGTTATCGAGGAGGTTTATCGGTCTAGAGCCATCAAAATAAATAATGCCGAAGGTACTAACCTGAAGGTTGTCAATGGGCAACGAATAAAATATTATATCTCAGGTACGCCCATTAATGTTGAAAGTATATTATCCAAACTTTGACACCGGAAGAACACATAAAAGAGTCCTTTCGGAACACTCCAGAATCATGAAAATAAGGAGGTACATGATACGGTAAGTAAACAGACTCCAGAAAATCGGCAAAAATATTTTTTTCAGTTGTGGAATATTTAGAAAAATAGGAAAATAAGAAACTTCCAGGAAGCGTACCCTGGTGGGCACAAGACACCAGGGCGCGCCAGGCTTGCTTGGCGTGCCCAGGTGGATTGTGCCCACCTGGGACACCTTCCGGACTCCGTTTTTCTACAGTTTTCTTGTCCCCCGAGATAAAAAAAATCTATATATACTCTCTGAACCTATTACCACCATATCGCGGAGAAATCCTCTGTTCTCTTTTCTTGATGCTTTCTGCACTCCTCTGAAAATATGTCATCCCAAGACTCTGACGGGGAGGGCTATGTCGCACATCTTATTGCTGACCCAAAGACCTATGGGGACCTATCTCCCTATGGTCGAACTACAGATGATGAGGAGGACGCTCACTTGATGAGGATCGATGATTCAAGCTCAGAGGAGGAGGATGTTCCTCTACCTCAACCCGGGGATATGCACGTGGAGTTCAAGAAGTCAAGTCTCCCTAAGAAAGCTAACTGGTCTAAAAACCAATCTATTCCTTTTCGTTTTCGGCAGAAAAGAAAAGGGGATTTATGTGACAAGATCTTGAAGCTGGATCTGGAAGTCGATGATTTAAAGGAGGAAATTTCTCTGCTCAATACAATATGAAAAAGTTGAAGGCACAATTGCCATCACCACCATCATCTTTTTCAACACCAAAGGAAAATTGAGTATCAGGTATGGGCACTCCCCTTAGCTTCCGCCAAGCTTGGGAAGGTGCCCCGGTAACGTATCATCCCACCATCCTTTTGCCTTTACTTATTTTAGTTCGATCTTTTGCTTTAGATGAATAAAAGTTTAGTTTGATCCTTTCTTCTTTGAGAGTTTTCTTAGTGATCTATCCTTGTAATCATGTGCAAGATATATAAAGTTTAGTTTGAGTTTTTGCTTTCTTTACTTTCATGTTGCAAAGAAAAGAAAAGAACAAGGAAGAAAAAAAGAGAAAGGAAATAAATAAAAGAAAGGAAATAAATCAAGAAGATCATATAGTAATATTATGGTAGGTGATCACACCACATAAGGAAAAGTATAAGTAGAAAATTTTATTAGAGATTGACAAACATAGCATTAGTCAATGATGCAACTCATGAAAGAATTAATAAGGGAAGAGAAGATTCACATATAAATATACTATCCTAGAAATATTTCGTGATTGTGAGCCCTCATCGAAATATTATATGCCAAAATTGTTGACGTTGGACAAGGAAGACAACTTAATGGTTTATGTTTGTTTATATTCACATAGAAGTCATATTGGCATGGATCCTTTAACATGTGGTCCTTGCCCCTGTCGGCTTTCTGGGAACGGGGGTCCCCAGACTTTCCTGCCTGCGGCCTGCGGCGTGGCTCAAAGGGGGGCCCAGCGTGGCCCATCTTCACCAACACAAACCCAAGACCCTCGCGAGGGGCCAAGCCTCGCGGGGCGGACGACACGGAGCTTCCTCAGGCGCGGCCTCGTCAGGCTGGCTCACGAGGAGGCGGAGAGATCAAGGTGGGGTACCTCACGAGGTGCCCGTGACGCAAGCCATGACGACCGGGGGCGCCAGGCGGGTGCCAGCCCGCGCAGTGTCCTCCCTTCCTCTTTGGTGCAAAGGGGGCAAGCGCAGCCGCGGAGTACCGAGGCATCAGGCAAAGGTTGCCATTTCGGTGCAAGGAGACCAAGACCAGGAGGACTACGAGACGGAGGTCACCGTGGAGCCCAAGACGGCGTCATCACCAGAGCTTTGCGCAGGCGAAGACTACTTTTGTCAGGGTAGCTAGTACTAGCTGTCCCCCTTCAAATTAGCCCGCCATTGTAGGCTCACTTCCCGCTCGATATTTGGGAAGAGGACCAGGGCCTCTATAAATAGGACCAGCCACCCACAGAGCAAAGGGGGCAGAGAGGAAAGGAGCGAGCCGGAGGGATCGAAGGATAGAGAAGATCAGAGAGAGAGAGAGAGAGAGAGAGAGAAAGGTGACTGAGCTCCTCCCAGTAGTTCATCGCCCCAGCCAAGAACAGACCCTCGCGAGGCTGTTCCTCCTTGGATTGTTCATCATCATCAGCCCAAGAGGCAATCCACCACACCACACACTCGAGTAGGGTATTACACCACAACGGTGGCCCGAACCAGTATAAACCATGTGTCTCTTGTGTTGTTCTTTCCATAGTTTAGATCCTAGCAAGGTGGAGGGGTGCAGGTAGGTAGGAGGCGAAATCTCCGCGTGCACCCCAGTGTTCGAACCTCAAGGTTCTGCCGGAACCCGAAATCCGACATTTGGCACGCCAGGTAGGGGTGCGCCAGGATTCATCTTCCACCACCCCGTTCTCCTCCGACCATCACGCCCATGTCTGACGCTCGTCGGGCCCGCGCTGAGCGCCGGGCCGCGCTCGCTTCCCGCGTCGCCCAGACGGCCCCTGTCGGCGGGCGTCCTCGCCGTTCCCCGTCACCTGCCGTCAACGCCGCCACCGGCCCGGCGGGGGACGAGCGGCAAGCATCGTCCTAGCATCTGTCCGTGCGGCAAGACGGCCACACCGCGACTCCCTCGCTCACCCCAGCTGGTTCTTCATCCCGCGCGCTCCGCGCGCCCATGGAGGATCGGGCTGCACTCATCGCGGCGAATGAGCTCCTGCGCTACCATCCCGTCGACGACGTCTACGAAGAATGGCTCGACCGCGTCGCCGAGCTCGTCCGCGCCGCAGGGGGCTCTCTTGCGCCATCCGTTCCGCCGCACCGCACCCCGCCCCGGGCGGGCAATGAAGCTCCGGCGGTGCCCCGGTCGCCTCCTCCTCAGGAAGGCGCCATGGCTCCAAGGAGCATGGCCCCTGGACGGAACCCGCTCCGTTAGGCGCCAGCACAGCAAGAGCAGAGCTGTCAAGAAGTCCCTCGCCTGCAAGAAGCTGCCCGGGCGCTCCCTGCTCCACCACGTCGCGACCATGCTCCTGCTCCCGCGCGTCAAGACCCTGCGTTGCTCCCAGCTGCAGCGCGTGGGGACATGCAAGACCAAGTTCCCCGTCATCCAAGGCCTCCCGTGGCCACAACAGGCTGTTGCGCCTTCACTGCCGAGCTACGCAATGTCGCGTGGCCCGGCAAGTTCAAGCCAGACTTGCCTCCTCGCTACGACGGCACGGCTGACCCCGCGGAGTTCCACCAGCTCTACAAGCTGGGCATCGAAGCTGTCAACGGAGACAAGAAGGTCATGGCGAACTGGTTCCCCATGGCACTCAAGGACGGGGCCCGCACCTGGCTCCTGAACCTGGCTCCAGGCACAATCTCCTCTTGGGACGAGATGCGCATCTGCTTCATCGCCAACTTCCAAGGTACTCGCGACCGGCCACCCGCCATGAGCGACATGCGCCGCATCAAGCAACAACCCGGGGAGACCCTGCAGAAGTACATCCAGCGCTTCAACAACGCGCGCCTCAAGATTCCCAAGGTGACTGAGGAGGCCATCATCTCGGCCTTCTCCGACGGCGTGCGCGACGTCAAGATGAAGGAGGAGCTGGCGATGCATGAAGACCTGTGCACTTCCTTGGAACTGTTCAACCTGGCAACCAAGTGTGCCAGGGCCGAGGAAGGGCGTCTCTCCCTCCTCGAGCTACCTGTCGCAGACCCAGAAGAGAAGAATCCCAAGGCCAAGGATGTGAAGCGCAAGGGGGCTGACATGCTCACGGCAGAACCAGACACCAAGCAGGGAAGAGATCAGTCCGAACCTTCCAAGGGCGGCCGGTACTGCGTGTACCATGACCTCCACACCCACAACACCAACGAATGTCAAGAGCTCCGAGCTGTGCGAGAAGGAAGGATCGGCCGTCGCCCTGACCGCAGTGACCGGGGCTACGGCCGAGGAGGAGGAAGGAACGCAGGACGCTGGGAAGACCGTGGCCCGCGCCAAGGGTAGCGCGATCAACCTCGCGAGGATCACTGGCAAGACCCGTCTCGTGAGGGAGGCTGGAGAGATCAGCCTCGCGAGGGAGACTGGAGGGATCAGCCTCGCGAGGATCGCCCGCAAGGCAACGCAGGCCTCCCACCACTGCCGCCGCAGCCAAGGAGAAACGAGGACCGCCACCAGGACGAGGGGGCTGGGGGCTTCCAGGAGCCGCGCGCGATCGCCTGCATCCTGGGCGGGGCACAAGCCCCAGCCTCTCAGCGCATCTTCAAGCAGTTCGCCCGCGAAGTGAACGCAGTCCTCCCCAGGCTCGAAGCCACGCGCCCTCTCAGGTGGTCGGCGTGCGCCATCACGTTCAGCTCAGCAGATCAGCTCAAGTGTGCGGCTACAGCCGGAGTCCTCCCGATGCTTTGTTCCCCAATCATCAGCAACATGGTGGTCACCAAGACCCTCATCGATGGCGGGGCAGGGCTCAACGTCCTGTCCGTGGAAACATTCAACAACCTCCAAGTGCCCTACAGCCAGCTTCAGCCAACCAAGCCTTTCTCCGGTATCACCGACGGCTCCACGGTCCCGATTGGGCAGGTCCGCCTCCCTGTCACCTTCGGGGCACGCGACAACTACCGCACCGAGCTCATCGACTTCGACGTCGCTCACATTCGCCTGCCGTACAACGCCATCCTTGGGTACCCAGCGCTGGCCAAGTTCATGGCCGTAACTCACCACGGCTACAACGTCCTCAAGATGCCAGGAAGCGGCGGAGTCATCACGGTGCCCTGTGAAGAGAAGGACGCGGTGTGTTCCCTGGAACGAGCCTTTCAGGCCGCGTCACTGGAAGACCCGGATCGTGGAAGCAGGAGGCCTCCCGAGACCGCCCCTAAGAAGAAGAAGACATCGTCCGGCCCGACCACTCAGGAGGCAGGCCCCTCTGGGCCCGCGCCTGCCCAGGGGGAACCTCCTTCCATCGCATAGGAAAGCGCGCCCGGCGCCCTCCTCAGGCAGGGCTCGGGGGCTCTCCCCTGGAGGGCCACCGACCTAGCTAGGGTCACGAGGGAGGCGCTTGGGCACCACATGGAGGCGTGTTTCGAAGCACGTTTCCCTCAAGAAGGAGCAAGGCAAGGAGACCCAGACCCTCAGGAGTTCGTCAGCAAGGCCATTCAGGAGCTACAGGAGTCAAGAGTCATGAAAGGCGGCCGCCGCCTACCAGCAGTGGCTCCCCATCCAGGCGAGGATGGTGGGCTGCGCGTCTGCATCGACATACCAGGGCTCAACCGAGTCGCCTCTCTGGAGCGCCTCTGGCCCTCGCGAGTGGGGCGCTGCGGAGGCCCACCCCACAGCTACGTTCGCATGCCTTACGGCTTGCCGAACGCGGCTGACACGTACCAGCGCCTCATGAGGGGCATCACGGAGGCACGAGAGGCAGGGCGTTCCGCAGCCCTGGCAGGGATGGAGATGGCCCGTGAGGAGCCGCCAGTGCCTCCGGAACCTCCCGAGGCCCCTGGGCCTGGGGGCTCGTGAGGATCGGCTCCCGCAGCCCACCGAGCCTGCTACATCAACGCTCCTTCGTCCTCAACATCATCAGGTGACATCTTTCGAGTTTTATTTCCAGCTGGGAGCGCCCCCCCCCCCAGGGCTGCATTATTCCCAGGCCGCGTGGGTCCGTCCCTGCGGCGTGTATCCCTTTTTATTCCATGTTGTTATCTTACCTTGTTGGGGGCGCCCCTCGGGCTGCATGATCCCCCAAGTCGCTCGGGCCTGACCCAGTGATGTCCGCATTCCCAGCATCTATTTGAACGAATCCACTCCTTCGCGGCTAATGTGTTTTACCTAGTTGCCTGCTCAGCTGACACCAACTAACGGAGCTGCTCCCAAATGGCACGACGCTTGCGCATGGGTCCGTCCCTACAACGCCGACAAACCTGGATGGCTGAGCTCTGGCCGCGGCAGCCCCGCATAGCGTCACCTCGTCAAGCCTTCAGTGCCTCACTACCCCTCGGAAGCAACCAACGGCTGACTGTCAATTGTCATGGCAACCCCTTGTTTTTTCTATGATGGACCTGCAGGGCCTCCCGCAAGGGGCTGCGTCAGGCAAGGCCCTCGCGGTGTCACCTGCGCTCTCGTCCGCGCGAACCGCTTGCACGTTAAAGGGGGGTGCCTGAGCATCGCGACTTAGGGCTCCTACTGGCTCTCCAGCCCCCACCCTCTGGCCTTGACCACGGCATCGCGACCTGGCATACCAGCGACGGCTGAGACTCGCTCGAGGGCCGGGACCCGAGGACGTAGAGCAGAAAGGGGAGCAAAGGCGAGAGGGGAGAGACACACGAGGACCTCGCCAAGCAACCTCGCGCCTGCCGATGCGCAGACCCGGCGACACACCAGAGAGCGGCCCCTGATCCTCGAGATAAGTCATCATCCGGAAGCGCCAGCTGCCGTGGCACCATCCCCGCACCTAATGCTATCCCGTGTTAGCGACGCCGCTCTCCTTTCTCACCAAACGGCGGCTGCTTGGGCGCCAAAGGGGACCTCCTGAGCATCGCGACTCAGGAGCTCTTACCAGACTCCAGGTTGCTCACCTCCTGGCCTTGACCACGGCATCGCGACCTGGCATACCAGCGACGGCTGAAGCCGCCTTGGGACTGGGACCTGTCGGCGCAGAGCACCAAGCCCTCGTGAGGTTCGAAAGGGAGGACTGAGCTGAGGCGGAATGAGCAACTCGTGCAATTCTACGACAAGGGTTATATTAACAAACAGGATCACAGGCACCTTACAAGCCCCCACGGGACGCGCTTTTGATTCCTCGCAGGGAACAGATCCTAAAGGGACACAAACTACGCATGACCCTACAAAAGACGCCATCATCAACAGTGGGCCGTCAAGCACCGACGCCAACCCCATCCAGATCAGAGTCGGCGGCGGCCTGACGAGCCCGCCCTGCTCCAGGAGCGGCACCGGCTCGGGGGCTCGTAGCTATCGTCGCTCGTCTCTGGAGTCGCGAAGAGCTCGCCAGAGTCGCTGGAACCCCCGACGCCTCCACCGCCTGAGGAGCCGCCAAGGGAGCGGTTGGCGGGCCCAGTCCTCGTCACGGCAGGGTCCTGGCCACCTTCCCCGGGGCAGCACTCCAGTCGGAGCCCGCTCACATCGAAGACCTTGAAGAGCATCACCGAAGCACCCTCGTAATCCAACTGGACCGCGAAGAAGCCCCTTACCCTGCAAACTCGGGCGATCTCTCTCCAGCCCCGAGTCATGAAGACCTCGCCAGGGGCAATGACCGTGACCTTTGCCTCGGTCGCGAGGGTGCTGCAGCCGGCGTGCTGCAGCCAGAGCTCTAGGGGCTCCCCCTGCGGGATGATGGAGGCAAAGAAGGGAGGAAGGCGGATCCAAGACTGAAGAGGAATGGCGACGTGAAGCACGAACTCTCGGGAGGAGCCCTCGGTGTGGACCCCAGGGGGGACGACCCACACCTTCGTGACCCATCGGCGCCGACGGCGGCGCCGACCATGGTAGTCAGCATCAGCTCCTTCGGGGCCCTCGACGTGGGCGTACAATGGCAGTGGGAACCCCGACGGCACCCACTCGCACCAAGGCCTCGGCACCACCTGAAGGGCCCCCTCGTTCGGGCCACGGGGGGCGAGCTGTTTCTTCGGCGGGAGTGGGTCTGGTTCCTCTCGGGGAACTTTTCCCTTCTCTGCTGTCAAGAACCGGTGGATCGGAGCCATCACAGCAAGACGGAGCAAGGATTGGGAAGAAGGAGAAGCAAGGAGGGATGGACTGGAAGGGCGCGTGTTGTTTCGTACTTATGGCCGGCGAAGGCCAACCGCCTGCCTCCATGATTGCAGCTAATCATGACCCACTTTGCATGTGGGACGTGTCCAATCCGTGCAGTTGCCGAAGTGCCATGGGGAAGTGGAGACGCCCACGTCCAATCAACCGCCACGCGGCGCCCAAGGCCGCGGGCTGTTAGGGCCCGCGGCGCTTCGCTCTTGCCCTTCCGCCTCCCTGCACAGCCAAGTCCGGGCGCGCCTTGGGCCCGGGGGCTACTGTCGGTGTTCTGGGAACGGGGGTCCCCAGACTTGCCTGCCTGCGGCCTGCAGCGTGGCTCAAAGGGGGGCCCAGCAAGGCCCATCTTCACCAACACAAACACAAGACCCTCGCGAGGGGCCAAGCCTCACGGGGTGGACAACGCGGAGCTTCCTCAGGCGCGGCCTTGTCAGGCTCGCTCAAGAGGAGGTGGAGAGATCAAGGCGGGGTACCTCACGAGGTGCCCATGACGCAAGCCATGACGACTGGGGGCGCCAGGCAGGTGCCAGCCCGCGCAGTGTCCTCCCTTCCTCTTTGGTGCAAAGGGGGCAAGCGCAGCCGCGGAGTACCGAGGCATAAGGCAAAGGTTGCCATTTCGGTGCAACGAGACCAAGACCAGGAGGACTACGAGATGGAGGTCACCGTGGAGCCCAAGACGGCGTCATCACCAAAGCTTTGCGCAGGCGAAGACTACTTTTGTCAGGGTAGCTAGTACTAGCTGTCCCCCTTCAAATTAGCCCGCCATTGTAGGCTCCATTCCAGCTCGATATTCGGGAAGAGGACCAGGGCCTCTATAAATAGGACCAGCCACCCACAGAGCAAAGGGGGCAGAGAGGAAAGGAGCGAGCTGGAGGGATCGAAGGATAGAGAAGATCAGACAGAGAGAGAGAGAGAGAGAGAAAGGTGACTGAGCTCCTCCCAGTAGTTCACCGCCCCAGCCAAGAACAGACCCTTGCGAGGCTGTTCCTCCTTGTATTGTTCATCATCATCAGCCCAAGAGGCAATCCACCACACCACACACTGGAGTAGGGTATTACACCACAACGGTGGCCCGAACCAGTATAAACCCTGCGTCTCTTGTGTTGTTCTTTCCATAGTTTAGATCCTAGCAAGGCGGAGGGGTGCAGGTAGGTAGGAGGCGAAATCTCCATGCGCACCCCAGTGTTCGAACCTCAAGGGTCTGCCGGAACCCGAAATCCGACAGCCCCTACCTTTGCTAACCAAAAATTCCGCACTAAGTAGAGATACTACTTGTGCATCCAAAAGCCCTTAAACCCAAATCTTATTTTCAGGAGTCCACCATACCTACATAGGGATTGAGAAAACTCCCTCAAGTAAGTTGTCATCGGTGCAAAAAGGCAATAAAAATTGCTTCTAAAAGTGTAAGATCATTTAGTGTAATAGAAAATTGAGCATTGTATGAACTTGTGATGGTGAAGAATAAAAGTGACAAACTGCATAATAAAGGTCGCTATCACAAGGGGCAATGCAACGTGACGTTCTTTTGCACTAGGGGTTGAGAATAAAAACAAATAAGCGCATGGCAACCTCTGCTTCCCTATGCGAAGGGCCTATCTTTTACTTTTATGTATTTCCTTTTATGCAAAGAGTCAAAGTTTTCCTTCTATTCCTTTTTATTTTTTCTCCTTTGGCAAGCATCATGTGGTGAGGAAAGATCTAGGCACATATGTCTAGTTGAATACAGATAGCATGAGTTATTATTGTTGGCATCACCCTTGAGGTGAATACGTTGGGAGGTGAAACTATAAGCCCCTATCTTTCTATGCATCTGGTTGAAACGTTTTTCTCATGTGTACGTGGTGAGTGTTGGCAATCATAGAAGACTATATGATGGTTGAGTATATGGACTTGCCTAAAGGCTCCAATACGTGACCCTTCCTGAAAAGATGATGAATCGTAGTTGCAAAGTTGACTGAGAACATAGTTTGTTGGTTTTTAATAGAGTTTTTGCTTTATATTTCAATAGTGTGATGAATTGTCACTTATTCATGAGAAGTCTATGATAAGAGCTTTACGATAAGAGTCCTATGTTTAAGTTTGTTGTTTTTATAATAATGAACATGATGCTTCTATGTCTGTATTTTGTTTTTATCGACACCTCTCTCTCTCTCTCTCTAAGCATGTGGACAAGTTCTTCGATTTCGGTTTTTCGCTTGAGGACAAGCGAGGTCTAAGCTTGGAGGAGTTGATACGTCCATTCTGCATCATGTTTCCTTACTGTTATTTATGATGTTTTTATGCATAATAATGCTTTTTGGAGTAATTCTAATGCCTTTTCTCTCATAATTTAGAAGGTACACACAAAGAGGGAGAATTCCGGAAGCTGGAAATCTGGATCTGGAAAAGCTAGGTCACGCCACCTATTCTGCACAACTCTAAACAAGCTGAAACTTCATCGAGATTTTTTATCAAATATATGATGAATATTGGAGCAAATAACTACCAGAGGGGGCCCGCTAGGTGGGAACAACCCACCTGGGCGTGGTAGGGAGCCCAGGCGCGCCCTAGTGGGTTGTGCTCACCCAGGCCCACCTCCGGTGCCCATCTTCTGGTATGCAGGTCATTTTGACCTAAAAAATGAGGAGAGGACTTTCAGGATGGAGCGCCGCTGTCTCGAGGCGGAACTTGGGAAGGAGCACTTTTGCCCTCCGGCGGAGCGATTCCGCCGGGGGAACTTCCCTCCCGGAGTGGGAAATCATCGTCATCACCATCACCAACAACTCTCCCATCTTGGGGAGGGCAACTCCATCAACATCTTCAACAGCACCATCTCATCTCAAACCCTATTTCATCTCTTGTGTTCAATCTTGTTACCGGAACTATTGATTGGTGCTTGTGGGTGACTAGTAGTGTTGATTACATCTTGTAGTTGATTACTATATGGTTTATTTGGTGGAAGATTATATGTTCAGATCCAATATGCTATTTAATACCCCTCTGATCTTGATCATGGTTATCATTTGTGAGTAGTTACTTTTGTTCTTGAGGTCACGGCAGAAGCAAGTAATCATGTGAACTTGATATGTGTTTGATATTTTGATAGTATGTATGTTGTGATTCCCTTAGTGGTGTCATGTGAACGCCGACTACATGACACTTCTCCATATTTGGGCCTAAGAGAATGCATTGTGGAGTAGCAATTAGATGATGGATTGCGAGAGTGACAGAAACTTAAACCCCAGTTTATGCGCTATTCCGTAAGGGAGTGATTGGATCCAAAAGTTTAATGCTATGGTTAGAATTTATTATTAATACTTTTCTCGTAGTTGCGGATGCTTGCGGGAGAGTTAATCATAAGTAGGAGGTTTGTTCAAGTAAGAACATCACCTAAGCACCAGTCCACCCACATATCAAATTATCAAAGTACCGAACACGAATTAAACCAGCATGATGAAAGTTACAAGATGGAAATCCCGTGTACCCTCAAGAATGCTTTGCTTATCATAAGAGATCGTTTTGGCATGTACTTTGCCTCAAAAGGACTGGGCTACCTTGCTGCACTTTTATTGCTACTATCGTTAATTGCTCGTTACAAATTATCTTGCTACCAAACTACTCTGCTACTTACAATTTCAGCACTTGCAGACATTACCTTGTTGAAAACCACTTGTCATTTCCTTCTGCTCCTCGTTGGGTTCGACACTCGTACTAATCCAAAAGAGATACAATTGATCCCCTATACTTTTGGGTCATCACATCGCTTGAATCCACTCAGGCTCCAGAAATGCCTCATCTACTTTGGTGGGCTCTATGATAGAGACAAAATCAAAGTGACCACAAAATTTAGACAAATGTGAAGTCTTTGAGCGTGTGAGAGGACCTGGTGTTTTGATGTTGTCAATGATTTTCTCAATTTGCACTTCATTTGCGACGCAAGGATGAGCAGGTTGACGACGTTGATTGGGATCAGTATTTTCTTCAGAGCCATTTTCCTCAGGTGCACCAACATGATGTTCTTCACGAACCAGAATGACTTCTTCAGCAGATTCTTCGGTAGGAATGACATCCTCAGTAGCCTTGAACTTAATGGATTCCTCAGGTGACATTTCATCTAGCACAGGAGGAAGGTGCTCTCTTTGCGAGCCGTTAGTTTCATCGAACCGCACATCTACAATTTCAACAACCTTGTGATGAACGGTGTTGAAGACTTTGTAGGTGTGCGAGTCATTTCCGTAACCAAGCATAAAACCTTCATATGCTTTCGGTGCACATTTAGAATTGTTTTGAGGACCTCTAATCCAACATTTAGCACTGAAGACTTCGAAATAACTCACATTGGGTTTGTTGTCAGTGAGGCGTTCATATGAGGCCTTTTTGAAGAATTTGTGAAGATATACCCTGTTGATGATGTGGCACACAGTATCAATTGCCTCACGCCAGAAGCGAGGAGGTGTCTTGTATTCATCAAGCATAGTGTGGGCCATCTCAACAAGAGTCCTATTCTTGCGCTCCACGACGCAATTTTGCCGAGGAGTATAAGGAGCAAATAACTTGTGAGTAATACCAAGTTTATCAAGATAGTCATCAAGACCAGTATTCTTGAACTCGGTCCCATTGTCACTTCTAATGTGCTTGATCTTCACATTGAAGTTTGTTGAAGCCCTCGAGGAAAATCGTTTGAAGACTTCCTGCACTTCAGTTTTGTAAGTGATGATATGCACCCATGTGTAACGAGAATAGTCATCAACAATAACAAAGCCATATAAAGATGTAGCATTAGTGAATGTGGCATAATGAGTAGGGCCGAAGAGATCCATGTGAAGCAATTCAAATGGACGAGTGGTAGTCATGATAGTCTTTGAGGGATGCTTGGCCTTTGTCATCTTTCTAGCTTCACAAGATCCACATAGGTGATCCTTGAGGAATTTGACACCCTCGATGCCAATGGCATGCTTCTTCTTCGCGAGTGTGTGCAAGTTCCTTATGCCTACATGACCTAGTCGTCGATGCCATAACCAGCCTTCTAAAGCTTTTGCAAGTAGACATGTGGTAGGTTGTGGTCTTGTAGACAAATCAACAATATACACGTCTCCTCTCCTAAAGCCTTCGAAGACTTTGGAATGATCAGTTTCCATGGTCACAACACAACGATACTTGGCAAGGACAACAACCATATCAAGATCACAAAGCATTGAGATAGACATGAGGTTGAATCCTAAGGACTCGACAAGCATGACATTGTCCATGTGTCGATCCTTTGAGATCGCAACCCTACCTAGACCCAATACCTTGCTTTTTCCTTTGTCAGCGTAGGCGATATGCTTCAGATGTGATGGATATAAAGTTGTATCCATCAATAATTTCCTATCACCAGTCATGTGATTTGTACATCCACTATCGAGGACCCACTCGGTAGCTTTGGGTTGATCATCCTGCAGATGAATTAGTGCATCTTACGAACTCATATACTTCATCAGTGAAGAATATGACATCAAATTCATCAGACTTGAATTTCATCAAGTAGTACAATAGATATACCAGTATGAGGATGTGAGAAATGAAAATTCATTTCTTCATGATTAGCTTGCGTCCTTTCAAGCATATTCAGGTCTCCAGCAAATTCATCATACATTTAAGTTCATTTGGAGACCTGACCCTGCATAAGATATTAGTTCTTTTTCTTCACCACCCACATTTGGAGGGGTGGCAAAGAGTTCATCATTTTGCGAGCTCCATAAGAGAAGCCAGTCCACTTCGTTTCACAGAAGAGGGGTTAGAGTAAGCATATGAATAAGCAAAGAAATTCTTCGAGGACTTATGAACATAATGATTTGAAGAATAATGCACATATTCATAGCCTTTAGGATTTCCCTGTGAAACAGAAGTATTAGCACGATGATGTTCATATGAGGATTTTGATCCATATGAGGAATTTGGTCCATGTGAGGACTTGGATCCATATGAAGACTTTTGTCCATATGAAGAATTTGATCTGGGGTTCCTATTCTTCACAGGTGGTGTCATGATAACATTCACCTGAAGACTTTCAAGGCACCTTTTGGGAACCCAAATTTTCTTCATAGGGGGCCATTCCTGCAGTTAGTGCCAACATATCTAGCAAGTAATTCACCATTCTGATTTTTGAACAGTTTATAGTTGGAGTCAAATGACTCATCAAAAGAATATGAAGATTCACATGCAAAGCCAGATAAATTGGATGGATCTACGGGAGGTCCCTTTGCAGCGACCAATGAGGTTTTGGGATACTGCTCAGCATTGAGTTTCCTCTCGAAGGCAATACCCTCTTTCCTAGGGTTCCTGTTAAGGATCTGCTTTTTAAGCACATCACAAAGAGCCTGATGCCCTTTGAAGCTTTTGGACATGCCTGTCACATTCAATTCCTTCAAGCCTGCATTGTAAGTGATGCTAGTGGTATCTTCAGATGAGGAATTTGTGATAGCAGAGACAGTTGAAGAATTTGCAGCAATAGAAGCATTGGAACTTTCAGGTGAAGAATTAGCAGATTCACGTTCAATGCATTTCAAACATGGTGGAATGAATTCATCCTGAGTGGCACTGATCTGTTGAGCAAGCAATGAAGCACGCTCCTTCCGAAGATCTTCATAACTCACCCTTAGCTTCTCAAGATCTTGCTTTCTTTGAAGAAATTCATAAGAAAGCTTCTCATGATCGGCTAAGAGGTGTTATGATGACTTTGAAGGTTGTCAAACTTACAGTAAAGTCTTTGAAGATTATCACTCAGAGTTTGAGTTCGATCCATTTCTTCACCCAATAGGTCATCGCTTTTATCTAGCATATTTTGAACCTTTTCAAAAGCCTTTTGTTGTTTCACAGCAATCTTAGCAAGTTTAGAATAACTAGGCTTGAGGTTTTCATCAGATTCATCCTCACTTGATTCACAGGAGGGGTATTTGAGTACCTTGGCACCTTTTGCCATGAAGCAATAGGTGGGAGCGTAGTCATCATCGCTGTCGGTGCACAAAAGTAGGGGTTCTCTTTCGTACCCCTTTACTTGTGCGTGGATAGTTAGAGCCATGCCTACGGCCATACCAACTTCAGCTTTACATTGAAGGTCTTCAGCCATAGGCCGAAGTGAGGTGGGATACGGAGAAAGGCCTTGTAGACGACTATAAATGCCGAGCTGTTGAGATAAAGTTGGGGGCTAGATCATGGAAGTCCGGTCTGTAGTAAAACATCAGTCCACGGCCAAATGGGTGGAGAGGGAATCCCAGCCCGCGGACCAAATGTGTGAGAAACACCACCCTCTCATGGGGCTTTGGGGTAGGGACGATCTATCCCTCGGCCGGGAGATGGTGAACGATCTCCTTGGCCAGGTATCCGGCCTCTCGAGCTTCTTGATGTCTTTCTTCTTAACAGAGGAGGCCATCCACTTGCCACCAGCTCCAGATCCAGACATGGTTGGAGTGCTTTCTCAGGCGGGGGAAGCTAGAGCTTGGGTGCTGGAGCTCAAGAATCGATGGGCAGAGGAAGGAGAAGGCAGGGGTGAGTGACACGAATCTTTATCCCCTTATAAAGGCTGCAAATGTCAAACGCCTTCCTACTCGCCTTAAAACTCGCCTATTCCCAAGGGCTGCGTAAACAGCGCGGTTGGGTTACCCACGCCCGTATTGATGAGAATCTCGTAATAAGGGGGCACGATCTCTTTCTTTTAAAAGATGTGACAATGGCAATCGCGTCTCAAAACACGGAGTGGTAGACAAAAAACGGTTCAAAATTATGACCGGACAGATGTGATGTCATATTACGAAAAGTTGTTAGCAGATTAGACTCGTGTAAAATTATATTCTCTCTGCGGTTATGTGTGTGGTGTGTGTTACAGGTCCGGACACGTCGATACGTCCAAAGACTATTTTGGAGTTCAGAAGGAGGAATCCACCTTGCAATGCTAAAGACAGGCCTACACGTCGGATACCTTGTCATTGAAGCCAGGTTCAGGGGCTACTGAGGGAGTCCTGGACTAAGGGGTCCTTGGGCGTCCGACCTGTTAGCCATGGGCCGGACTGATGGGTTGTGAAGATACGAAGACCGAAGACTGCACCCGTGTCCGGATAGGATTCTCCTTGCATGGAAGGCAAGCTTCGCGACCGAATATGTAGATTCCTTTCTTTGTAACGGACCTTGTGTAACCCTAGATCCTCCCGGTGTCTATATAAACCGGAGGACTTAGTCCGGAGAGAGAGAGAGAGAGACTCATCATCATAACCATACAAGCTAGGCCTCTAGGGTTTAGCCATTACGATCTCGTGGTAGTTTAACTCCTGTAATACTCATATTCATCAAGATCAATCAAGCAGGACGTAGGGTATTACCTCCATAGAGAGGGCCTGAACCTGGGTAAAACATTGTGTCCCCTCTCTCTTGTTACCATCGACCTTAGACACATAGTTTGGGACCCCCTACCCGAGATCCGCCGGTTTTGACACCGACAGCTGCAACATCAGATAAGTCTTTTTTCCCCACTCTGTGCCTCCGTATGAAACTTAAACGTACGAGACTTCGCTCGCTCTCATACCATCTTGCTCCCTCTGTCCCGTGTCCGAAAACCTTACTTTGGACCAGAAATTGGTTGTAGTGCGATGGGAAGGGGACGAGCGGAGGGCCTAATCCTAGTTAGCCCCTACCTCTGCCAAGGGCGTGAGTGTAGCCGAGCTATAGAGTAGAAAGACGGCAAGGCCTGTTGCTGGGGTACAATGTTTATCTTAAGATAACGAGGACTCGTTCCTTGGTGTGGCCCTCGCCCACGCACAAACAAAACCCGGCAAACAGACTTCTCTTCATTAATATGTTGCTTACAAGTACAATTCGTACGGAATGCATACATAAGCAAGGGGGTTACGAGACTTAAATCTTACAAAGGCCCATAGGCTTAAAAACTAAAAAGAGATAAGTGCCTCGTGATCCCCGTTCTTTCCCTTTTCCTCCCACGTGTGGCAGGTGAAGGAAAGAAAGGAGCAACGAGGAACGCGCCAATGGAGAGCTTGACGAGGAAGACCCTCGGTAGGGCACGTGGCCAAGGCAGGGTTGATGCGGTCAGTCAGAGTCGGAGTTGGCGTTCCCCCGCTCGACACCCTCGTCGGCGCTGTCGCTGTCGTCCTCGTCAATCCCGCTTGAGGAAGAGTCTTCATCATCGGAGGAGATCTCCACGTAGCACTTTAGGCGAGTCCCACAGTCTACAAAGACTTTGAAAGAGAGCAGGCCATTCTCCATTAGCTTGAAATAGAGAACGAGCCCCGTCTCCAGGCTGTGGATACGAGCGAAGGTCTTCCATCTGCGACGAAGATACATCACGCGGGGGGCAGGAAAATTGACATCAACTTGCGTGCCGCCATTCCCGTAGCCCCTCATATGCAATCTCAAAGTGTGGTGGGTCGGGCTCCATCTCCCGAGCGAATGGGATAGGGAGACGAAGACGACGGCGTGCTGGCCGGTGTTGCTTGATGAAGAACTTGCGGGGCCGGTCCCCGATGTGGCCCTCCATTGGGGGAGGGCCCGCCGGTGGAGGTGAGACCGGTGCGCCACCCCGTCCTCCTCTTCCCCGAGCACCAGGCGACCTTGGCCTCGCTCCCTCCCCCTTCCCCTCATGGACGGCTCCGCCGCCATGAATTCTTGGGAAGGAGGGGCACGCTATCGAGCGGAGACCCTCGTCGCCACCGTCGAAGCACCGGCGCACCTTCTCTCCATAGAGGAAGAAAGGGAGGAGCCAAGGTGGAAGGAGGCAGATGGGGAAATATTGAGGGGTGCCATCCCCCCTTCCCCTTCTTATGAAGGCGAGGGTCGGGGCTCGGCCGCCCCACTCAACCAATCCGGCCATCAGGAGTGCAGGGAATCGAGAGCGACCCGCTGCTCCAATCATCAGCGCCCGGTGTCCCGCCTCGTCATTCAAGACCCACACCCACCGCCTACCATCTTCAAAGCATGGGGGACACATGGCGAGCAAACAGAAATCGAGGGGACGAGTGAGGCGGCCCTTTTCCACCCTGTGATCGTAGGGCACGGGCGCCTCGAAGGCCACGACCCGAGTACACTCAATAAATGAGTCGCGCCCCTGCGTCTTCCTCTTTTTATGGGGAACACGTGAGCCGCATCTTTACCATGATGTGACACATGAGGGCAGCAACTGCCCCCACGCATTACCCCCACACCACGCATTCAACGTGGGTCATGGGGAAGTGCGACGGGCGAGGGAGTTACAGTAGTAAAAACTCGGCCCTGCATGTCCGCGCACCGTTTTGGGCCTAGCCCAACAACGCGTCGCGCTTATGTATGGCCCAGGCCCGGGGGCTCCTGTCGGTGCACAAAAGTAGGGGCTCTCTTTTGTACCCCTTTACCTGTGCATGGACAGTTAGAGCCGCGCCTACGGCCATTGTTGGAAATATGCCCTAGAGGCAATAATAAAATGATTATTATATTTCCTTGTTCATGATAATTGTCTATTATTCATGCTATAATTGTATTATCCGGAAATCATAATACATGTGTGAATACATAGACCACAATGTGTCCCTAGTGAGCCTCTAGTTGACTAGCTCGTTGATCAACAGATAGTCATGGTTTCCTGGCTATAGACATGGGGATGTCATTGATAACGGGATCACATCATTAGGAGAATGATGTGATGGACAAGACCCAATCCTAAGCTTAGCTCAAAGATCGTGTAGTTCGTTTGCTGTAGCTTTTCTGAATGTCAAGTATCATTTCCTTAGACCATGAGATTGTGCAACTCCCGGATACCGTAGGAGTGCTTTGGGTGTGCCAAACGTTACAACATAACTGGGTGACTATAAAGGTACATTACAGGTGTCTCCGAAACTGTCTATTGGGTTGGCACGAATCGAGACTGGGATTTGTCACTCCATATGACGGAGAGGTATCTCTGGGCCCACTCGGTAATGCATCATCATAATGAGCTCAAAGTGATCAAGTGGTTGATCACGGGATCATGCATTACGGTACGAGTAAAGTGACTTGCCAGTAACGAGACTGAACAAGGTATTGGGATACCGACGATCGAGTCTCGGGCAAGTAACGTACCGATTGACAAAGGGAATTGTATACGGGGTTGCTTGAATCCTTGACATCGTGGTTCATCCGATGAGATCATCGAGAAGCATGTGGGAGCCAACATGGGTATCCAGATCCCGCTGTTGGTTATTGGCCGGAGAGCCGTCTCGGTCATGTCTACGTGTCTCCCGAACCCGTAGGGTCTACACACTTAAGGTTCGGTGATGCTAGGGTTGTAGAGATATGAGTATACAGTAATTCGAAAGTTGTTCGGAGCCCCGGATGAGATCCTGGACGTCACGAGGAGTTCCGGAATGGTCCGGAGGCGAAGAATTATATATAGGAAGTGTAGTTTCGGCCATCGGGAAAGATTTGGGGTCACCGGTATTGTACCGGGACCACCGGATGGGTCCCGGGGGTCCACCAGGTGGGGCCACCCATCCTGGAGGGCCCCATGGGCTGAAGTGGGGTGGGGAACCAGCCCATAGTGGGCTGGTGCGCCCCCCTTGGGCCCCCCTGCGCCTAGGGTTGGAAACCCTAGGGTGGGGGGCACCTCCACTTGCCTTGGGGGGCACTCCACCCCCCTTGCCCCCCCCTTGGTAGATCCCATCTCCAAGGCCGGTGCCCCCCAGGGGGCCTATATAAAGGGGGGGAGGGAGGGTAGCCACACCTCAAGTCTTGGCGCCTCCCTCTCCCCTGCTACACCTCTCCCTCTCGCAGAAGCTCGGCGAAGCCTTGCTGCGATCATTGCTGCATCCACCACCACGTCGTCGTGCTGCTGGATCTTCATCAACCTCTCCTTCCCCCTTGCTGGATCAAGAAGGAGGAGACATCATCTGCTCCGTACGTGTGTTGAACACGGAGGTGCCGTCCGTTCGGCACTTGGTCATCGGTGATTTGGATCACGGCGAGTACGACTCCATCATCCCGTTCTCTTGAATGCTTCCGCTCGCGATCTACAAGGGTATGTAGATGCACTCTCCTCTCGTTGCTAGTTGACTCCATAGATTGATCTTGGTGAAACGTAGGAAATTTTTTTGTTTTCTGCAACGTTCCCCAACAGTGGCATCATGAGCTAGGTCTATGCGTAGTTCTCTTTGCACGAGTAGAACACAATTTGTTGTGGGCGTAGATGTTGTCAACTTTCTTTCCGCTACTAGTCTTATTTTTCTTCAGCGGTATTGTGGGATGCAGCGGCCCGGACCGACCTTACTGTAAGTGCATCTAGTGCCACCCCTAGTTGGTTTTGGAGTATTGACGACAAACCTAGTTGAGGGACTAATGTGTTTGTGAGAATTGCAGGATAACACAGGTAGAAGTCCCTCATTGATTCGGTTTTACTACCAGAGATGACCCCTAAAAATGTATGAAGACATTGAAGTCAAAGGTGGTATATGAAGATATTCACATTGAAGACTATGACAAAAGAAGACACGTTATGAAGCCAATGGAGCTCGAAGACTTAGATCTTTCGTAGTTCTTTTTCTTTTGTGTTGAGTCGTAGGAACCACCGTACTGTTAAGTGGGGTCCAGGAGAACCAGTCAGAATGACTGAAGTGATGCCTAAACCAAAAACCTATGTCTTCGAGTGAAGACAATGAGAGCGAATCTTGTCCAGAGCCAGACAAGTCAGCTTTGCTTGTAGCCCAAGTAAAGTTGTCGCGTGAGTTTGAAATCTGACCATTGGAACACGTGTCAGTTCCTTAGTGACCCAGGGTCATTTCGAACAAATTAGGTCAGGTTGCCAAGTGGCTATAAATAGCCCACCCCCTACAACCATAAACGGTTGGCTGCTCAGATTTCAGTGCACGGCTTTTGTCGTTTGTGAGCAACCCACCTCAAAGCCTTTGAGAGAAAATTCCTAGCGAGGAGAAAGCCCTAACCACCCAGAGCCAGAGTAAATTGGGCATCACTTAAGTCTTCTTATCTGAGTGATCTGAAGACTTATTACACTTGAGGACTGTGCATCCTCCAGACGGTTAGGCGTCGCGTTCAGAGCATCCAAGAGACATTGTGGATTGCCAGTGAACGAAGTCTGTGAAGGTTTGGGAGTCTACCTTGAAGACTTACCTGAGTGATTGGGCAAGGACTATGTGACCTTAGCTCAAGGAGAATACGATGAGGACTTGGTGTCCTGAGCTGCGTGTTCAGGACTGGGTGTCCGGGACTGTGTGTCCTAAGGTTTAAATACCTAGCCGCTCCAACCAGACGTACAGTTGTCACAGCAACTGGAACTGGTCGAACACATCATTGTCTTCAACGAGTCATTTGTTTCATCTTCACTTCCTTTTACTTACTGTTACTCATTGTGAAGCCATTACATGCCTGCTATATCCTTTGTCTTCACAACGTAACTGTATGATTTGTTTGGCTTCATAACTTCTTCCTACCTGATCCTTATTACACTGCAGCTACTTGTCATTGTGCTTTCACTCTATTGAATACTTGACCATGGCTTGTCTAGTGTAATCTAACTTCCGCTGCATAGTAATAGGCATATCTCTGCTGTTTGTCTTCATAACTTCCACGTTTTGAAGACTTTCATAAAAATCGCCTATTCGCCCTCCTCTAGTCGATATAACGCACTTTCAATTGGTATCAGAGCAAGGTGCTCCCTTGTTCTGTGTGATTCGGTTTAACCACCTGGAGTTTTAGCTATGTCGACTGCAGGGATAATTAAAGTCTTCGCTGCGTGCCCCGTCTTTGATGGAACTGAATATCCCTACTGGAAGAATAAGATGCGTATGCATCTTGAAGCCATTGACGTCGACCTATGGTATGTCATCGAGAGCGGCATTCCCAAGGCTAGAGAAGGTGTCACTGCTGCTGATGTCAAGAAATTCGTTCAACTAGACTCTACTGCCAAGAACATCATCTGTGGTCATCTGACCAAAGGACAGTATGGCCGTGTGAGTGCTTTGAAGACATCCAAGCTGGTCTGGGACTGGCTCTCCAAGGTCAATGAAGGCATATCAACCCAGAGAGATCAAAGAATCAGTGTCCTTCGCAATCTCTTCAACCGCTTCAAGCGAAATGACAATGAGAATGTCCAGCACACATTTGACAGACTCACTAATATCACAAATGAGCTTCAAGCCCTCGGCGCTACTGAGATCACCAAACATGAAGTTGTCAAGACGCTGCTGAGATCACTTGATAGTTCGTTTGATATCCTAGCCCTAATGATTCAAGAACGTCCTGATTTCAATACACTCGATCCATCTGACATACTTGAGAGGCTCAACACACATGAGTTTCAGCTTTCTGAGAAAAGAGATATCTACGGTCCAAACTATGGGCGAACTCGTGCCTTGAAGGCAAAAGTTGTTTCCTCATCTGAAGAAGAATCTGACAGCAGTTCTGATGATCCTGAAGACATTGGAAGGGAACTTGCAATGCTAGTGAAGAAGTTCCAAAAATTCACCAAGAAGAAAGGCTTCAGAAAGTCTTCACGATCAAGCTCAAGGAATGATGAAGCTTCTGCTCATGACTACAAGAAGAAAACATGCCACAAGTGCAAGAAAACTGGACACTTCATCTCTGAGTGTCCACAGTGGGACAATGAGAACAGAAAGAAGAAGAAGAGCAAGGAATATGACTCTGACGACAAGAAAAAGAAGAAATACACAAAGTCTTCTTCCAAGTCTTCCTCAAAGTCTTCATCACACAAGAAGAGCTCATCTGGCAAGGCATGTGCGTTTGTTGGCAAGGAAATGGATTCAAAGGAGGAGTCCGCTTCTGAGGAGGCAGAGGTGGAGTCCGAGGAGGAGTCTGATTCTGGCATTGCAAGTCTGGCTACAACATACGTCGCCAAGTCCATCTTCAACACTGAAGACAATGACTTCATCACCGACACCGATGCAAATGACAAGGACTACTCCACTCCTACCTACTGCTTCATGGCACGCGGTGCCAAGGTAAACAAACACACTACTCACTATCAAACATCTAGTGACGATGACTCTGATTGTGATTCAAAACCCAGTTACAAAACACTTGCTAAAATTGCAACTGAACAACAGAAAGCCATGGAACATATTCAAAAACTGTTAGACAGAAGCGATGATCTGTTGGGTGCTGAAATGACTCGATCTGAATCCTTAATTGAAGACATAAAAAATCTTCACGTTAAGTATCAGGAACTTGAAGATCGTCATGATACTCTCTCAACAACTCATGAAAAGCTTTCCTATGATTATCTTCAAAGGAAGCAAGAACTTGAGAAATTGAGGGGGGCCCATGAAGATCTTCAAAAGGAAAACAAGTCACTTCGCGCCGAACAGATCAGTTCCGCTCAGGAAGGATTTGAACCACCATGTCTTAAATGCATTGAGCGTGATAATGCTACTTCTGTTGCTGAATGTTCCACTGCTACTGCTGTTGCAATATCTTCAACTGTTGATGTGGTAAACCCCTCTGCTGAGGATACCACTGCTATTGCTGATGAGAATGCTAGGTTGAAGACATTGCTTGAAACAGGGATGTGTAAAAGTCTTAAAGGACATCAGACATTATGTGATGTCCTCAAGAAGCAGATTCTGAACCGAAACCCTAGGAAAGAGGGTGTTGGGTTCGTAAGGAAAATAAATGCAGATGGCTCTTACTGGAAACCTGAGCAGTACCCCAAAACCAAGTGGGTTGCTGCAAAGGAACCTTCAGCAGATCCATCCAATTTATCTGGCTTCACTTGTGCTAACCCCATTATCATTGATGAATCCTTTGATGCAAACTATATACTGTTTAAGAATCAGGATGGTGAAGTGTTTGCCAGGTACATTGGTACTAACTGCAGGAATGGACCGCCTATGAAGAAGATCTGGGTTCCGAAAAAGTGTCTGGAAAATCTTCCTGTGAATGTCTTCATGACACCTCACTTGAAGAAGACAAACCTCAGACCAAAGGCTTCATACGGTCCAAAGGCTTCATACAAACAGAGGACTCACCTGAGTCACACTAACGCAAATGTTTTGCAGGGAAACCATACTCAGGCATATGAATATGAGAGCGGTTGATCAAACCGTCATGTTCATATGACCAAAAATTATTCTGCTTATTCTGATGAGTACTATTGTCCACCTGCAAGACTGTTTGCTAAGGCTACAAAGCCAAAATTCTCAGATGCTACACTTAGACTTATTGCTTCTAAGCCACCCTTGAAGATGTGGGTGGTTAAGAAGGCTTAACTCTCTTTTGCAGGGAAAGGTCTCCAGCAGAAAACCAAAATCTTCGGATGCTATTGCTGGGGACCTTAAAAATCTTGTAGGGCGCAAGATAAAATGCCCGAATGGCATCATTATGTACTTCGTTCCTGAATCGCATGCTACTCTTCCTATTAGTCCTAATCTGGATCTAAGTTTTCATAACCCACTGGTTCGTCAAATGTTTTTGCTTCACAATTCTCTTCGTGAAGCCTATCCCCCTAACTGCACTGTAGGGTACGACACCAGCGTCTTCAAAGTCTTCAGAATGCATTATTGACAGTGGGTGTACAAATCACATGACTGGCAAAAGAAGCCTTCTTATGGACTCAACCTTGCGTCCATGCGACAAGAGCCACATCACATTTGCTGACACTGGTAAAAGTAAGGTATTGGGTCTAGGTAGAGTTGCAATCTCAAAGGATCAACACATGGATAAAGTCATGCTTGTTGAATCCCTTGGTTTCAACTTAATGTTTGTCTCAATGCTTTGCGATTTGAACATGGTCGTAATATTTGGAAAATTTCGTTGCCTTGTACTAATGGAATCTGACAAGTCTCTAGTGTTTGAAGGGTATCGGAAAGATGATTTGTATGTGGTAGATTTCTCAGCAGGGCCACAACTTGCAGTATGTCTTCTTGCAAAAGCTTCAGAATGCTGGCTTTGGCATCGAAGGCTTGGGCATGCTGGCATGAGGAACCTCCACACCCTTGCGAAGAAGAAACATATCATAGGCATCGAGGGCGTCAAGTTTAAGAAAGATCACTTATGCAGTGCCTGTGAAGCAGGGAAGATGACGAGGGCAAAACATCCCTCGAAGAAAATCATGACCACTACTCGACCCTTCGAACTGCTTCACGTGGATCTTTTTAGTCCCACTCACTACTCAACTTTTACTACTACTGCTTGCCTCTATGGCTTTGTCATTGTTGATGATTACTCTAGATATACTTGGGTACACATAATCCTTTACAAGACTGAAGTGCAGGATGTCTTCAGACGCTTCGCCAATCAAGCTATGAACAATTACGGCGCCAAGATAAAGCACATCAGAAGTGACAATGGCACTGAATTCAAGAACACTGGCCTTGATACATATCTTGATACCTTGGGCATCACACATGAATTCTCAGCTCCATACACGCCACAGCAGAATGGCGTCGTCGAACGCAAGAACAGAACACTCATTGAGATGGCCAGAACGATGCTAGATGAATACAAGACTCCAAGAAAATTCTGGACTGAAGCCATTGACACTGCATGCCATACAATCAATCGTGTGTATCTTCACAAGCTTCTGAACAAGACATCTTATGAACTCCTAACTAGCAAGAAGCCAAATGTCAGTTACTTCAGAGTATTTGGCGCAAGGTGCTGGATCAAGGACCCACACCACACCTCAAAGTTTGCACCAAAAGCACATGAGGGTTTTATGCTTGGATATGGAAAGGATTCGCACTCCTACAGAGTCTTCAATCTCTTCTATTACAAAGTGGTTGAAACAATGGATGTGCGGTTCGATGAGACAAATGGTTCACAAAGAGAGCAACTGCCAAATGTGCTAGATGAAATTCTAGCTAGTGAATCAATCAAGCTAATGGGAACTGGAGAGATTATACCTTCTGAAGCTCATCCTGAAGAAGAACTTATCATCTCAGCACCTGATCAACATGAAGACAATGCTCAGCCTGAAGACATTCCTCCCAACAACAACACAGATTAGCAAGAGCAAAGTCTTCGCCCTGTACATCCTCGTGTTGCCAATGAAGTGCAGATTGACAGAATAATTGACAACATCAATGCACCTGGTCCACTCACTCGTTCAAGGGCAACTCAGCTAGCAAATTTCTGTGGGCACTTCGCATTCGTCTCAATATCAGAACCCAAGAAAGTTGAAGAAGCCTTCATGGAACCTGAATGGATTCAAGCTATGCAAGAAGAGCTTCAACAGTTTGAGCTGAATAATGTATGGGAACTAGTTAAGCGTCCTGATCCACGGAAGCACAACATAATAGGCACCAAATGGATATACCGCAACAAGCAAGATGAGCATGGTCAAGTTGTCAGAAACAAAGCTCGTCTCGTTGCTCAAGGATATACTAAAGTGGAAGGCATTGACTTCGATGAAACATTTGCTCTTGTGGCTAGGCTTGAAGCCATACGCATACTGCTGGCCTATGCAAATCATCATAACATACTTCTATATCAAATGGATGTGAAGAGTGCCTTTCTCAATGGCAAGATTGAAGAAGAAGTGTATGTTGCACAACCGCCTGGCTTTGAAAATCCAAAACATCCTGACATGGTATACAAGCTCAACAAGGCACTGTATGGCCTCAAACAAGCCCCTAGGGCCTGGTATGACACACTCAAATACTTCCTGAAGAGCAAAGGCTTCATACCTGGTTCCCTAGATCCCACTCTTTTCACGAAGACATATGATGGTGAACTGTTTGTGTGCCAAATATATGTGGATGACATTATCTTCGGCTGCACCAATCAGAAGTACAGTGAAGAGTTTGGATATATGATGCAAGAGCAATATCAGATTTCCATGATGGGGGAGCTGAAGTTCTTCCTTGGTCTTCAAATACGACAACAACGCAATGACATCTTCATATCTCAAGAGAAGTATCTCAAAGATTGCCTGAAGAAGTTCGGTATGCAAGACTGCAAAGGCTTCACAACACCAATGCCAGCCAAACATCATCTGGGTCCTGACAACAATGGTAAAGAGTTCGATCAAAAGGTATACCACTCCATGATTGGTTCTTTACTTTATCTATGTGCATCTAGGCCAGATATTATGCTTAGTGTTTGCATGTGTGCTCGATTTCAAGCGACACCAAAGGAGTCGCATCACTTAGCTGTAAAGCGAATTCTTCGATATTTGGCTCACACCCCAACTCTAGGATTATGGTATACAAAGGGCTCAGAGTTTGATTTGGTTGGATTCTCGGATGCTGATTATGCTGGTGACAAAGTTGATCGCAAGTCTACATCAGGCACATGTCACTTTCTGGGACGATCACTTGTATGTTGGTCTTCAAAGAAGCAGAACTGTGTATCTCTCTCCACTGCTGAATCTGAATACATTGCTGCTAGATCTTGTTGCGCTCAGCTTCTGTGGATGAAGCAAACACTCAAGGACTATGGCATTCATCTGAAGCAAGTGCCACTTTACTACAACAATGAAAGCGCCATCAAGATTGCCAACAACCCAGTTCAGCACTCGAAGACAAAGCACATTGAAATTCGTCATCACTTTCTCAGAGATCATGTTGTGAAGGAAGACATTGATATCATACACGTCAACACTAAAGAGCAATTGGCAGATATCTTCACCAAGCCCTTGGATGAGAAGAGGTTTTCCAAGTTATGGTGTGAGCTAAATATCCTGGAATCCTCAAATATCCTGTGATCAGGCACACATCCTAACCCTTATGCATATTGATGACTTAGATGTGCAACACACGAAGTGAAGTATATCTTCAATCAATGAAGACATACATTCTAAGTGTGAATACATTAATGTGGAAATTGACTTCAGAGCGCCACGATAATTGTGCGCTGTGTTTGGGTCTAATACTTCCTATACGGTGGGTAACGCCACTACCAAACGTTCTATTTTGAAGTGTTTCAGTCTTGGCGTTACATTGCAATGTCTTCACATTTGGTTTGGCTTTGAACTCAACATATATTCATGATTATCTTCACTATGTTGATTATATAGATATATATATATACTAGTGTTCTGTCCTCTACAGCATTCACTTATAGCTATGTCTTCTTGGTTGAATCTTTTGAACTAAGTGAATGTGATCGGACCCTAATCTCTCTATGCTCTCTATCTCAAACTCCATCTCTCCAAGTCATATGCATTCTATTGAAACTGTCGAATGTCTTCTCTGCGTCCTTGTCAGCAGAAGACACAGAGACAACCTTTAAAACCATTTTCAATGCTCATTCATCCACAAGAAATCCGGAGAAGTAGGAACGACCGCCCAACAATCCAGGCGTGCGTGGGATGTGGAACTGCCCCCAAAATACCGCATGATGGCCACGTACTACTCAGATGCGAATCGCCAGGGGCACCTGAGTAATAGCGCAGTGCCGCCCCTACGCCTATAAATTCACACTTACCGCGGTCATTATCTCCTTCTTCCACCCTCGCACGACACCTAGCACCACCGCTAGCTCTCGACGACGCCAGCGACGAAGCGCTTCGCTGCCGCAACCTCTCCGGCGTCGTCTTCATGCCGATCGCGGACATCGTCCTCTCCGCCGTCGCCGTAGGTGTCTTCCGTCGCCAAGTTAGGGCACGGAGGATTGAACTGCTCGGCATCATCTCCCACTCCGTCTAGCAGTTCCAAGTGTGGTAAATAAAACTTCTTTTTACAGCCCCTGTTGATCTCATGGTTCTGTCACTTTCTACCATAAGAAGTTTCTCTTCACACAAGTTAGATCTTTCAATCTGCATCTCATAACATGCCTAGTATATTCACTTGTGCTTCATGAAGTAGTTAGATTCCTCACTTGTACTGATCTGTGGGTTCGTACAAATCTGGAACCAACTTCTTTTCTATGAGTGAATGTCTTCGCACGATGAGGTCAATGTCTTCTAAACTGATTTATCTTCAAAATCTTCTGAGAATGCATATGACCTCTTCCCCTTCCCTCGCACCTTAATGCTGTCACAGGTACATGTCCGTGGGAGAATCCTTTGGTTCTCATAGTCTACATTCATTTGCAGAATTCTTACAGCATCACATAAATTCTGCTGAAGCCAGTTCCTGTTGGTCCAGCAAGAAAAAGCCTTTGAAGCCTTTGAACGTCTTGAAGCCTTTCAGTTAAAATTTATGGCTTCAGAAACAGCAGCAAGGAAGGGGGGCAGACAGCAACGTGGAGGAACATCCAAAGATCTGCCTGATGAACTGGCAGAAATGTATAAAACAGATCCTGAAGAGAATGATGGTCAGCGCAAGACCCGAATCCAATGGATTCGACGCTATTGGGCAGAACAATGGTTCAAGTACCACTTCACAACCCAAGAGTATGCTGAGAAGAGTGCCATCAAAAGACCGTGGGGAGACATCTTATTCAAGAACCTTGTACCCAGGACCAGAGATGAAGCCATTGCTCAAGGCTTCTACCCATGCATGGTCTGAGGACCACAGCCTGCTGAAGCACATCCATCGTCACTACTCTGGTGTCGTGACGACAATCTGTTCAAGCGCAACTTCCAGTTTGCCCAGAACTCAGCGAAGCAAAACAAGAAGAAGTTGGGGTTAGACTTCAACCCTGGTCCCTCCGCACCAAGGGCAGATGGCACACGCGACGCAGAACCGAATATCATCGGTCCGTATGCCAACCTTGAGGGCCTCATCACCCACATCTTAGTCCAAGGGACTGCCGTAAATGACCCTCCAGCTGACTCTGAGTCTGATGAAGCTCCTTCTGTACTGAAGCCACAGCAGTTGAAGAAGCCAAAAGCTTCAAAGCCGGCCCCTTCGCCAAAAATCTCAAGGGCGAAGCCATTGATCTGTCAAGTGATGAAGATCTTGGAGATGATGCTCTCGAGCAGCTCATCAAGAGCAAAGAAGAAGCTAAAATCTTCAACAATTTGCCTCTCTTTGATGTCGCCATAATCCACAACTTCATCGACGAATGGTTTGCCACACCAAACATCAGCTTCGAAGATCTGCAGCTGCCCGTTGGCCTCAGCGTCGCCTTCCAAGGCACTATTGCTTCAGAACTTGCAATTGCCCAGCGCATTGTTGAACTGAAGCAGAAAATTGATCATGAAAAGGCTCAGTTCAAGAAGCATATGGCCAAGCTCAGCATGCAAGAAGTAAAGAGCTTCAAGATAATGTTGCACGAACTAAAGGAAAACTTTCTGAAGAAGCATGCAGAAGCTCAAGGTTCACAGGAGCGAATGAAGACTCTGGCAGACAGATGTGTGCAGGCCTACAATGAGGCCGAGAAGCACAAGGCACTTGGGCGTCCCGGCATCGACCCCAGGATGGCCGCGAAGAAGAAGAAGAAGCCTGCTATGGCTGAACCAGAGGCCCCAAGGCAAGATGCAGTTTCAATTGTCTTCCCAACTGCAACGACTGGCTCGAAGCCAAAGAGTCGGTCAACCGCTTCAGAGCTCAAGAAGACGCGAACTGTAGAGGCTGAAGCCAGGAAGCGGAAACACTCTGAAGCCTCTCCTTCTGCCCCCACTCAGAAGAAGCGAAAGATCAAGAAAGCTCGGGCTGCTCCCACAGAGCCCTTGATGGTTGAACCCCTTTCTGTCATTCACCCTGACGTAGAACGACAACTGACAATTCATGAGCTTGCTTCCATAGAGGCTCCTGAAGCTGAAGACATACCAGCAGCCGACCCCATCGCTGCTGAAGACATTGATCATCAGGACAATGTACAAGATGATGAAGCCCTTCCTCAGTATGAACACAGCGAACTCATCAGCATTGGTCGTCCTCTGACGCCAATTGCACAAGATGCGTCATGGGCCGATCGCCCTCAAGAGGAAGAAGACTATGAGGCCCAGCCCACTCCAACCCCAAAGGCGTCATCTGCGTTCCGCAAGCTTCGCAAAGGTCCAAGGCCTCAAGTCTATGCTGAAGACATTTCGGCTGCATCAGCCAAAGAAGAAGTACCACAAGAGCCCACTCCTCTGCTCCACCAAGAAGCCAATGTGCTTGTGACCGACCCTCCAGCTAGTCAAGCGGAGGCTGAAAATATTGAGGCTGCCACAACCAACACTGAAGCCAATGTGGAGCCCTCCCCACCAAAAGCTTCAGAAGACAGTGAAGCTACTGATCCAGACACTTCTGTTCCTGAGTCTGCTGCAGGTCCTCAATTTGATTACCATGTTGAGCACAGGCCTCATGTCCAGAAGCCAGTCCCAAGGCTGCCGAGGTTCCCAGGTCCTGCATCAGCACCTGGCTCCTTTAACATCAATAGCTTCAAGGCAGATAATACGTTCTTCAACAGCTCCAAGAACCCCTATTCAAGGGAAAGGATTTCATCAGATAGGTTCTGGAGCTATCCTCAGCCCAGCTACTATTCATGCATCCTATACAACCAAGGTCGCATCTTCCCGCACAAGAGCCTTGATGTTGAACTCATTGCTGGTCTGCCCTGTTTAGAGGAGGCGTTGGATTTCTTCAAGCAAGTGGGTCTGCTGCAGTTTGTAACTGATGAAGAGCACTGGAATGAAGAGCTTCTGCTGCAGTTCTATGCCACCCTCCACATCAAAGGATACAACAGAGATCCGAAGACTTGGGCCCTGGAGTGGATGACCGGTAATGTCCATCACGAAGCCAATGCATTTGATATCATTGAGCTCACCGGCCTGCCCACTCCTGGCGAATTCTTCAAGGAAGGCTGTCCACTACACACTGAAGCTCTTGAGAGCATATTCCAGAGGCCTGAACCGAATATGAGTCAGATGCTCTCCATGATGAAGCCATTTCCCCACGATGCTCCTTATCCAACAGAGTTCTTCGTTGAAGACTTTGAGTACCTGCCCAGAACCATCTATCACATTATCCGGCGGACTCTCTGGCCTATCAAAGGGCACTCTCCAAATGCTAAGATCGAGGGTGCAATGAAGACTCTGATATTTTGTATCCTTCATGGCAAATGCTTCAACGCACAGGATTTCTTCATACGCCAACTAGCTGCATCAGGCTCAGATTTACTTGGTTTGAAGTTCTATGCTCCTTGGGTAATGAGACTGATCAAGCTTCACTCTGCAATCTCATATCAGCCCTCAGCCCGCAACCATCGGATCTTCTTGCCGGATGTGGATACCTCTGCTGAAGCTATATATCCTGAGCCTGCCAAGAAACCTTTGAGTCTTCAGAATGCAAAACACCAGAGCTTCACTCAAAACGTTGAAGGTGTTGAAGCCATCTCCAGGGTGTATCCTTTGGCTGGCACTACACGTGCATCACACCCTGCTTCAACTGAAGCCACTGACAGTGCCACTGCTTCAAGACCCAAGAAGCACACTCGTGTTCTCAACGACCAAGAGCTTCTTGTGGCCCTTCATCAAAAGCAGGATAAGCATCATGACTGGTCGAAGAGACAGATGAAAAGCCTCTTGGTGGATGTAAATCGTATCCGAAATCTTGCCACTAAGAATGCTTTTGTTACCCATGAAACCTGTCGTCGTACATGGAAAGGGCTATCAATGATATGTACTGAAGCTGAACTTGAAGAGGATGGCTTCACTGAGCGATTCAAGTTTGACACCACACCTCCTAGAAGGGCTGTGATGCGAAGCACTCCATCTCTTGAAGACTCTGAGTTTTCTTCCTCTGCTGCCACAGTCACTGCCAGAATCATTGATGAAGAAGACGATGCTACCTCACCGCCACCTGCTTCTGCACCTCCAAGCTCTTCTGCACCGCCAAACAACGCCAACAACCCTGCTACTTCATCTACTCCTCAAGGGAACGAGTAGAGGCTCTATGTCTTCAACCCTTTTTGGTCATTACTGACAAAAGGGGGAGAAGCATATGAGATTGATAGTCTTCAAGCGGGTTCATATGGGCGGGTGCCTTATATTTTGCTTCGTGCTTACAACTCTCGTTTTTACTACATTTGGTTCTTATGAGTTGTAACACTTAAACCAGATGGTCGTCTGCTACTTGTTTGCCACCCTGTTTTGCAAAGATAAATTCCGCATGTGCGATGATAGATTCCGCACTTATCTCATTCTGCAGATGTCCATTTTCCATTATGCATGTCATTATCTTCATATACTTTCACATGCATAGTGGATTGTCATCATAAGCTGAAGTGGATCCCCACAAGTACAACCTGCCATGTGCATTTGCATTCCAAAAGCAAATTAACTTATATGCACATCTTCAGGGGGGAGCCCTTGCAACTTATGAAGACAATTCCTTATCCTTTACAATTTTACAGACTATATTCCCCGTTGAAAACTTCAACTAGTTTGTCATCAATCACCAAAAAGGGGGAGATTGTAAGTGCATCTAGTGCCACCCCTAGTTGGTTTTGGAGTATTCACGACAAACCTAGTTGAGGGACTAATGTGTTTGTGAGAATTGCAGGATAACACAGGTAGAAGTCCCTCATTGATTCAGTTTTTACTACCAGAGATGACCCCTAAAATGTATGAAGACATTGAAGTCAAAGGTGGTATATGAAGATATTCACATTGAAGACTATGACAAAAGAAGACACGTTATGAAGACAATGGAGCTCGAAGACTTAGATCTTTCATAGTTCTTTTTATTTTGTGTTGAGTCATAGGAACCACCGTACTATTAAGTGGGGTCCAGGAGAACCAGTCAGAATGACTGAAGTGATGCCTAAACCAAAAACCTATGTCTTCGAGTGAAGACAATGAGAGCGAATCTTGTCCAGAGCCGGACAAGTCAGCTTTGCTTGTATCCCAAGTAAAGTTGTCGCGTGAGTTTGAAATCTGACCATTGGAACACGTGTCAATTCCTTAGTGACCCAGGGTCATTTCGGACAAATCAGGTCGGGTTGCCAAGTGGCTATAAATAGCCCACCCCCTACAACCATAAACGGTTGGCTGCTCAGATTTCAGTGCATGGCTTTTGTCGTTTGTGAGCAACCCACCTCGAAGCCTTTGAGAGAAAATTCCTAGCGAGGAGAAAGCCCTAACCGCCTAGAGCCAGAGTAAATTGGGCATCACTTAAGTCTTCTTATCTGAGTGATCTGAAGACTTATTACACTTGAGGACTGTGCATCCTCCAGACGGTTAGGCGTCGCGTTCAGAGCATCCAAGAGACATTGTCGATTGCCAGTGAATGAAGTCTGTGAAGGTTTGGGAGTCTACCTTGAAGACTTACCTGAGTGATTGGGCGAGGACTATGTGACCTTAGCTCAAGGAGAATACAGTGAGGACTTGGTGTCCTGAGCTGCGTGTTCAGAACTGGGTGTCCCGGACTGTGTGTCCTAAGGTTTAAATACCTAGCCGCTCCAACCAGACGTACAGTTGTCACAGCAACTGGAACTGGCCCAACACATCATTGTCTTCAACGAGTCACTGGTTTCATCTTCACTTCCTTTTACTTACTGTTACTCATTGTGAAGCCGTTACATGCCTGCTATATCCTTTGTCTTCACAACGTAACTGTATGATTTGTCTGGCTTCATAACTTCTTCCTACCTGATCCTTATTACACTGCAGCTACTTGTCATTGTGCTTTCACTCTATTGAATACTTGACCATGGCTTGTCTAGTGTAATCTAACTTCCGCTGCATAGTAATAGGCATATCTCTGCTGTTTGTCTTCATAACTTCCACGTTTTGAAGACTTTCATAAAAATCGCCTATTCACCCCCCCTCTAGTCGATATAACGTACTTTCACTTACACGTACGCTTACGTGAGACAGGTTCCACCGACTGACATGCACTGGTTGCATAAGGTGGCTAGCAGGTGTCTGTCTCTCCCACTTTACTTGGAGCGGATTCGACGAAAAGGGTCCTGATGAAGGGTAAATAGAAGTTGACAAATCACGTTGTGGCTTTTACGTAGGTAAGAAAACGTTCTTGTTAGAACCCTATTGCAGCCACGTAAAACTTGCAACAACAATTAGAGGACGTCTAACTTGTTTTTGCAGCAAGTGTCATGTGATGTGATATGGCCAAAGTTGTGATGAATGATGAATGATATATATGTGATGTATGAGATCATGTTCTTGTAATAGGAATCACGACTTGCATGTCGATGAGTATGACAACCGGCAGGAGCCATAGGAGTTGTCTTTATTTTTTGTATGACCTGCGTGTCATTGAGAAACGCCATGTAAATTACTTTACTTTATTGCTAAACGTGTTAGTCATAGTAGTAGAAGTAATAGTTGGCGAGCAACTTCATGGAGACATGATGATGGAGATCATGATGATGGAGAGCATGGTGTCATGCCAGTGACAAGATGATCATGGAGCACCAAGATGGAGATCAAAGTGATATTGGCCATATCATGTCACTATTATTTGATTGCATGTGATGTTTATCATGCTTTTGCATCTTGTTTACTTAGAACGACGGTAGTAAATAAGATGATCCCTCATAATAATTTCAAGAAAGTGTTCCCCCTAACTATGCGCCGTTGTGACAGTTCGTTGTTTCGAAGCACCAGGTGATGATCGGGTGTGATAGATTCCAACGTTCACATACAACGGGTGTAAGACAGATTTACACATGCAAACACTTAGGTTGACTTGACGAGCCTAGCATGTACAGACATGGCCTTGGAACACAGAAGACCGAAAGGTCGAACATGAGTCGTATAGAAGATACGATCAACATGAAGATGTTCACCGATGTTGACTAGTCCGTCTCACGTGATGATCGGACACGGCCTAGTTAACTCGGATCATGTTATACTTAGATGACTGGAGGGATGTCTATCTGAGTGGGAGTTCATTGAATAATTTTATTAGATGAACTTAATTATCATGAACTTAGTCTAAAATCTTTACAATATGTCTTGTAGATCAAATGGCCAACGTTGTCCTCAACTTCAACGCGTTCCTAGAGAAAACCAAGCTGAAAGACGATGGCAGCAACTATACGGACTTGGTCCGGAACCTGAGGATCATCCTCATAGCTGCCAAGAAAGATTATGTCCTAGAAGCACCGCTAGGTGACACACCCGTCCCACAGAACCAAGATGTTGTGAATGCTTGGCAGACACGTGCTGATGATTACTCCCTCATTCAGTGCGGCATGCTTTACAGCTTAGAACCGGGGCTCCAAAAGCGTTTTGAGCGACACGGAGCATATGAGATGTTCGAAGAGCTGAAAATGGTTTTCCAAGCTCATGCCCGGGTCAAGAGATATGAAGTCTCCGACAAGTTCTTCAGCTGTAAGATGGAGGAAAATAGTTCTGTCAGCGAGCACATACTCAAAATGTCTGGGTTGCATAACCGCTTGACTCAGCTGGGAGTTAATCTCCCGGATGACGCGGTCATTGACAGAATCCTTCAGTCGCTTCCACCGAGCTACAAGAGCTTTGTGATGAACTTCATTATGCAGGGGATGGAAAAGACCATTCCTGAAGTATTTGCAATGCTGAAATCAGCAGAGGTAGAAGTCAAAAAGGAACATCAAGTGTTGATGGTGAATAAAACCACTAAGTTCAAGAAAGGCAAGGGTAAGAAGAACTTCAAGAAGGACGGCAAAGGAGTTGCCGCGCCCGGTAAGCAAGCTGCCGGGAAGAAGCCAAAGAATGGACCCAAGCCCGAGACTAAGTGTTTTTATTGCAAGGGAAGTGGTCACTGGAAGCGGAACTGCCCCAAATACTTAGCGGACAAGAAGGCTGGCAACATTAAAGGTATATTTGATACATGTAATTGATGTGTACCTTACCGGTACTCGTAGTAGCTCCTGGGTATTTGAGACTGGCGAAGGACGAGGTGACGATGCGCGTCGGGAATGGTTCCAAGGTCGATGTGATCGCCGTCGGCACGCTACCTCTACATTTACCTACGGGATTAGTTTTAAACCTCAATAATTGTTATTTAGTGCCAGCTTTGAGCATGAACATTGTATCAGGATCTCATTTAATTCGAGATGGCTACTCATTTAAATCCGAGAATAATGGTTGTTCTATTTATATGAGAGATATGTTTTATGGTCATGCTCCGATGGTGAATGGCTTATTCTTAATGAATCTCGAGCGTAATGCTACACATATTCATAGTGTGAATACCAAAAGATGTAAGGTTGATAATGATAGTCCCACATACTTGTCGCACTGCCGCCTTGGTCACATAGGTGTCAAACGCATGAAGAAGCTCCATGCAGATGGACTTTTAGAGTCTCTTGATTATGAATCATTTGACACGAGCGAACCATGCCTCATGGGTAAAATGACCAAGACTCCGTTCTCAGGAACAATGGAGCGAGCAACCAACTTATTGGAAATCATACATACTGATGTGTGCGGTCCAATGAGTGTTGAGGCTCGCGGTGGCTATCGTTATGTTCTCACCCTCACTGATGACTTGAGTAGATATGGGTATGTCTACTTAATGAAACACAAGTCTGAGACCTTTGAAAAGTTCAAGGAATTTCAGAGTGAGGTTGAGAATCAACATGACAGGAAAATCAAGTTCTTGCGATCAGATCATGGGGGAGAATACTTGAGTCACGAATTTGGCACACACTTAAGAAAATGTGGAATAGTTTCACAACTCACGCTGCCTGGAACACCTTAGCGTAATGGTGTGTCCGAACGTCGTAATCACACTCTATTAGATATGGTGCGATCTATGATGTCTCTTACCGATTTACCGCTATCATTTTGGGGTTATGCTTTAGAGACTGCCGCATTCACTTTAAATAGGGCTCCGTCGAAATCCGTTGAGACGACACCGTATGAATTATGGTTTGGGAAGAAACCTAAGCTGTCGTTTCTAAAAGTTTGGGGATGCGATGCTTATGTCAAGAAACTTCAACCTGAAAAGCTCGAACCCAAGTCGGAAAAATGCGTCTTCATAGGATACCCTAAAGAAACTATTGGGTATACCTTCTACCTCAGATCCGAAGGCAAGATCTTTGTTGCCAAAAATGGGTCCTTTCTAGAGAAAGAGTTTCTCTCGAAAGAAATAAGTGGGAGGAAGGTAGAACTTGATGAAGTATCACCTCTTGAACCGGTAAGTGGCGCAGCTCAAGAAAATGTTCCTGAGGTGCCTGCACCGACTAGAGAGGAAGTTGATGATGATCATGAAACTTCAGATCAAGTTGCTACTGAACTTCGTAGGTCCACAAGGACACGTTCCGCACCAGAGTGGTACGGTAACCCTGTCTTGGAAATCATGTTGTTAGATAATGGTGAACCTTCGAACTATGAAGAAGTAATGGCGGGCCCAGATTCTGACAAATGGCTGGAAGCCATGAAATCCGAGATAGGATCCATGTATGAAAACAAAGTATGGACTTTGACTGACTTGCCCGTTGATCGGCGAGCCATAGAAAATAAATGGATCTTTAAGAAGAAGACAGACATGGATGGTAATGTGACCATCTATAAAGCTCGGCTTGTCGCTAAGGGTTATCGACAAGTTCAAGGGGTTGACTACGATGAGACTTTCTCACCCGTAGCGAAGCTGAAGTCCGTCTGAATCATGTTAGCAATTGCCGCATTCTATGATTATGAGATATGGGAAATGGACGTCAAAACGGCATTCCTTAATGGTTTCCTTAAGGAAGAACTGTATATGATGCAGCCGGAAGGTTTTGTCGACCCTAAGAATGCTAACAAGGTATGCAAGCTCCAGCGATCCATTTATGGGCTGGTGCAAGCATCTCGGAGTTGGAACATTCGCTTTGATGAGATGATCAAAGCATTTGGGTTTATGCAGACTTATGGAGAAGCCTGCGTTTACAAGAAAGTGAGTGGGAGCTCTGTAGCATTTCTCATATTATATGTAGATGACATACTTTTGATGGGAAATGATATAGAACTTTTGGACAACATTAAGGCCTACTTGAATAAGAGTTTTTCAATGAAGGACCTTGGAGAAGCTGCTTATATATTAGGCATCATGATCTATAGAGATAGATCAAGACGCCTCATAGGTCTTTCACAAAGCACATACCTTGATAAGATATTGAAGAAGTTCAATATGGATCAGTCTAAGAAGGGGTTCTTGCCTGTGTTGCAAGGTGTGAAATTCACCTCAGCTCAATGTCCGACCACGGTAGAAGATATAGAAGAGATGAGTGTCATCCCCTATGCCTCAGCCATAGGGTTTATTATGTATGCCATGCTGTGTACTAGACTGATGTAAACCTTGCCGTAAGTTTGGTAGGAAGGTACCAAAGCAATCCCGGCAAGGAACACTGGACAGCGGTCAAGAATATCCTGAAGTACCTGAAAAGGACTAAGGACATGTTTCTCGTTTATGGAGGTGACGAAGAGCTCGTCGTAAAGGGTTACGTCGACGCTAGCTTCGACACAGATCTGGATGACTCTAAGTCACAAACCGGATACGTGTATATTTTGAATGGTGGGGCAGTAAGCTGGTGCAGTTGCAAGCAAAGCGTTGTGGCGGGATCTACATGTGAAGCGGAGTACATGGCAGCCTCAGAGGCAGCACACGAAGCAGTCTGGGAGAAGGAGTTCATTACCGACCTAGGAGTCATACCCAATGCGTTGGGGCCGATGACTCTCTTCTGTGACAACTCTGGAGCTATTGCCCTTGCCAAGGAGCCCAGGTTTCACAGGAAGACCAGGCATATCAAGCGTCGCTTCAACTCCATTCGTGAAAGTGTTCAAAATGGAGACATAGAAATTTGTAAAGTACATACGGACCTGAATGTAGCAGATCCATTGACTAAACCTCTCCCTAGAGCAAAACATGATCAACACCAGAATTCCATGGGTGTTCGATTCATCACAATGTAAGTAGATGGTTGACTCTAGTGCAAGTGGGAGACTGTTGGAATATGCCCTAGAGGCAATAATAAAATGATTATTATATTTCCTTGTTCATGATAATTGTCTATTATTCATGCTATAATTGTATTATCCGGAAATCGTAATACATGTGTGAATACATAGACCATAATGTGTCCCTAGTGAGCCTCTAGTTGACTTGCTCGTTGATCAACAGATAGTCATGGATTCCTGGCTATAGACATGGGGCTGTCATTGATAATGGGATCACATCATTAGGAGAATGATGTGATGGACAAGACCCAATCCTAAGCTTAGCTCAAAGATCGTGTAGTTTGTTTGCTGTAGCTTTTGTGAATGTCAAGTATCATTTCCTTAGACCATGAGATTGTGCAACTCCCGGATACCGTAGGAGTGCTTTGGGTGTGCCAAACGTCACAACGTAACTGGGTGACTATAAAGGTACATTACAGGTGTCTCCGAAAGTGTCTATTGGGTTGGCACGAATCGAGACTGGGATTTGTCACTCCGTATGACGGAGAGGTATCTCTGGGCCCACTCGGTAATGCATCATCATAATGAGCTCAAAGTGATCAAGTGGTTGATCATGGGATCATGCATTACGGTACGAGTAAAGTGACTTGTCGGTAACGAGACTGAACAAGGTATTGGGATACCGACGATTGAGTCTCGGGCAAGTAACGTACCGATTGACAAAGGGAATTTTATACGGGGTTGCTTGAATCCTCGACATCGTGGTTCATCCGATGAGATCATCGAGGAGCATGTGGGAGCCAACATGGGTATCCAGATCCCGCTGTTGGTTATTGGCCGGAGAGCCGTCTCGGTCATGTCTACGTGTCTCCCGAACCCGTAGGGTCTACACACTTAAGGTTCGGTGACGCTAGGGTTGTAGAGATATGAGTATGCAGTAATCCGAAAGTTGTTCGGAGCCCCGTATGAGATCCTGGACGTCACGAGGAGTTCCGGAATTGTCAGGACCCCGTCTCGATGCCACATCGATCTAGCATGTAACACCTCATATCACTTTGCGGCCTCACGCACGGTATTCCCACGGGTGTCGCCTTACCTTTGCCCGGGACCGTTTGCGCCTTTTGGCTCACGTATATGATGATGTCGCTAGCATCCATATGATAAAGAGCCCGGGCTGACATGACTAGTCGTAAACCCAAAGTGGCACAGACTTACAGGGATAGGCATTCATGACCCAGCATCGAACGTGTCGGTCATCAGCAAGTGGGTCCGGGCTGTAGCACTGGGCTAGCAGGACTCCGGTAAACCGGGCTGTAGCGGGCTAACAGGGCTTCGGTACTCAATGCGTGACATTTCCCCAAAGGGACAGATACAGGAATGAAGAAGGACACATGCCGGCCAGCCTAAGTGTTTCGGAGCAGTAGCAAGCTACCATGACTCGGTGGAAACACTAGGAGACATTTCCCGGTAAGAGAGGCTACTAAAGATAAACAACTAGATGGTCAGATCCCACACATACCAAGCATTTCAATATCATACACACAATATGCTCGATATGTGCAACTACAACATGGCATCACAACACGACTCTACGACTCAAGTAGTTTATTCAGTAGGCTCCGAGGAGCGAGACATTACAAACAGGGGTCTCATGACCCAACATTTAGAGCATACAAATCAAAGCACAAGCGGAAGCTATCATGTCTGAGTACAGACATCTATAAATGAAAAAGGCTGAGAAGCCTGACTATCTACCAAATCCTGCCGAGGCACAAGATCGTAGCTGAGGTATCAAGCTAAACGTCGAAGTCCACGCGAAACTACTAGTGAGACCGAAGTCTCTCTGCAAAAACATAAAACAGGCAAACGTGAGTACAAATGTACCCAGCAAGACTTACATCAGAACTAACTACATATGCATCATTATCAACAAAGGGGATGGTGGGGTTTAACTGCAGCAAGCCAGCTTTGACTCGGTGGCTATCCTAAACTACGACTACAAGTAACTCTTTTGAGGTGGCGCACACGAGTCCGCATATTCACCATATCAATACACCACTATGGATCCACTCCCGTCTCCCTACGAGAGCGCCATCCATAGCACTCACGCTTATCTTGCGTATTTTAGAGTATCCACTTTCACTTGTCTATGAACTGATATAAGCAACCCAGAAGTCCTTTACCGCGGACACGGCTATTCGAATAGATCATATTAACCCTGCAGGGGTGTACTTCTTCACACACGCTCTCACCACTTACCGCCGTTTACACGACATGTACTCGGCAACCTTCAAGCGGAAGCCCAACGTGGGTGTCGGCCACGGCCTGCCTAAACACTCGAGTCTCTAGTCCAGGTTTATCACCTATTCAGGTTCCATCCATGAGGAGATCCGGCCGGAGTTTCGCTCACAGCCCCAAACGATGTGAACAGGGTTCCCGAGACACCAAACGGGCGCCCGGTACACCGTGCCACGTGCCTACCGCATCACAGCCCACCCCTCCGGTCAGCGCTGCCCACGGCCTCCAGCATACTACAAACACCAGAAACTACTTGCAACTCCTGGACAGAGGACAAGGGTGATCAAGAAGCCGAGAGGGTCCATTGGTTTCGGGCCCAATGCGTGGTAGTAGCTGAATCATGGATCACAAACACAGAACTCAGTTCTTGAGGACGGCTGCAATGAGACAACCCACCATGTACTCCTACATGGCCTCTCACCGCTACCTTTATCAAATCGTATTCACACACTTAGCTCACACACAGTAGGACAGGTTCACACGCGTCTGATTCATCCCCGATGAATCAGACCCGACTCAACTCTAAGCAGTAGCAGGCATGACAAACAAGCATGAATGAGTAGGCACATCAGGGCTCAAACAACTCCTACTCATGCTAGTGGGTTTCATCTATTTACTGTGGAATGACAGGTCATGCAGAGGATAAAGGGGTTCAGCTACCGCAGCAAGTAACAGATGAATCGTTGTTGCCCTAATGCATTAAAAGAGAGCAGGAGCGAGAGAGTAGGATTGTATCGGAATGAACAAGGGGGTTTTTGCTTGCCTGGCACTTCTGATGATAATATAGTTCTTCATCGGTGTCATCGAATTCATCGTCGGTATGTCGTCTACTGAGAGGGAACAAACACCGGCAAACAAGGAAGAACACAATTAATGCAATGCACATTCACATGAATGACATGTCATGTTAAGGTACTGAATTCACCTAATGCAATATCTAGCCAAGTTAATTGAAGTGGAACTCGAACAAGAACAAATTCCAACTCCAAATGTTATTTCATAATTTGCCCTAATCATCATTTGTCATATTCAGTGAGGTTAACTTGTTCAAACATGCATGATCATGGTATAAACAGATTCTTCATATTTTTCTGATCATTTTTCATATATAACTTATTTCCATTGGAGTTACGGTTGAATTTCTATGATTTATTGAAGTTTAGGGCATTTTCTGAATTTCTTGAATTAATTTAAATCCAGAAAACCTATTACTGCGTCAGCATGACTTCACGGTGACGTCAGCAAGTCAACGGGCGTTATCCAGGTCAAATCTGACCTGTGGGACCCATATGTCAGTGTACTTAGTTTAACTAAATTTAATTAGTACTAATCCTAATTAACTAGCAGGGCTGGGCCCCACCTGTCATTGACCCAAGGGGTCAAACTGGGCCCACCCGTGGTCAACTGAGTCAGCGGGGTCAATCCCGCCGGCGACTCGACGCCGGCGAGGCCCGAGACGGTGGCGCGGCTCGGATTTGAGCTTCAGGCGGTGGTTTTGGACGCGGTTTGCGGCTACGGAAAGCTAGGAGTCTTGCGCATCCAACGGAGGCAACAACTCGCGACGGAGTGGGCTAAATCAACGACGGCGGCAGCTTTTGCGGCGGCCGGAGTTCGGCGGGGAGGGGAGAAGGGGCTACGGTGCACTAGAGGAGGAGCGGGTGGTGGCTACGAGCTCCTGGTGCTGCGCTGAGCACGACGGTGGGCTCGGGAGCGAGCTGCGGTGGCTGTGGCCACGGCCACGCCATGGCCGGCGGCGAGAAACTCTCGGCCGCGGTGGGAGATGGGGCTAGGGGGCGTGAACGGAGGGGGCGAGCACAGGAGAAGCAGCAGGGGCTCACAGCGGATCCATTCGAGGCGGAGACGAGGCCGGGGGAGCGTCGGAGGCAGCACAGGGTCGCCGGAGATCCGGGCGGCCGAAGGTAGAAGACGACGATGGCGGCGACGTTGCAGGGCTTCCGGAGGGCCATGGATCGGTGGGGAGGAAGAGGGGGTCGAGGCGGAGCTTCTGAGCTCAGCG